>NC_138972.1:98547500-99271666 GCF_055761805.1 Camellia sinensis
GAAAAGATAAAAGAAAAGAAAGAAATTGAAGCAACCAGAATTAGAGTGTGGAATTTGGATGATTTATGTGGCTTGAATTTTAGAGAGAGAAAGTGGGTTTGCTTCAGATTTTGATGATTTTAACATTTGTAGCTTGATGATTTGTTGGGTGTTCTTCTAAATCTCTGAAACTTTGGTGGTAAATTTGCAGATTCCATCAATGGTGATAGGCTCCTGGAGGTGGAAAAAATTTTGCAGAGAAGGAAATTGTGAGTTAGGTTTTTTTAACCAAATCTCAAAATTTGTAAACTCTGACTCTCTCTTCAATATAAGACACTACATTAAATTAAGAGTTGGGTTTTTTTAAGAATTTGAAGCAGAGAAAGGAAGAAGAATAAACAAAGAAGAACAAACTCAACTCTGTTTTTGAAATTTTTTTTTTTTTTTTTAAGCTGATCTGAGCCGTATATTTTGAGTGGAGTGATGTGGCCTAATTTGAGCCGTCACCCGGAAGAAAGGCTGAAGACACTGACTGGAGAGGATTCGGACTCCCTCTTGCCTCCCTTATTCATGCCTAGTTTGAAAATTAATTATTTTAATTAATTTTTTATTTATCCAAAAAAAATATATAATAAAATAAATAGAATGATATAACAATTTATAATAATTTTTTTTTACTATGGCTTCTTTTGGAAAGAATGGGTTTGGTGCATTTAAGGTTATTTTAGTCACAAAAAATAAAATAAATTTTTTAGTTCAATAAGACAAAATACTACATTTAACCCATAATCGTTACATTCTTTCTCTCACAAAAAATCAAAAAAATTAAAAAATCTTTTTTAAACGAAACTTTTTAATTCTAAAATAAAATAACTAAAAACTCAAACAGTCAAAAAAAAAAAAATACTAACCCATATCTCAATTAACCGTATGTTAACCAAATGTCAAACAAAGCCTCAATGTCATCCCGTCCCCTAGCTCTTTCCCCTCCCATCCTCTTCCTGTCACTCTCACCTCTACCCCCCTTGCCTTTTTTTGTCCCTTGTTCTCTCTATGAGGTTTTTTTTTTTTTTTTTTTTTTTTTTTTTTTTTTTTTTTTGGGCAAAACACCTCAATTCAATTGGGTGCCTTTTTAATAAAAATGATAGTCTAATTTTTAAAAAAATTTGTAAATTCCCTGGAGAATAAACTGTCACCCTAGAGCAAGTCAAAGGCTTCTCGGTAAAATGCCTATTAAAGTATACATAAAAATATATTCTTTTTATTTTTGCCTAACTAATTTAACTAGTGTGCACTCTAACAATATTATTTATTTTAGCTAATCAATCAAATTAGTTTAACTAAATTTTAAAATAAAAATACTATAAACATAAATAAAAAAAATACAATTTTTTTTATGACATAATGCATATGTACTTAGGGTTGATGTGATTGTTGACGTGTCATTTGTAAATATTTTATTTATTTATTTATTATTAAATTATTTTTAAAATAATATTTTTATATGTAAAAGGAAATAAAGAGAAATATAGCTATAGCTATGATCCATGGACTGTAGCAAAGAAGCAACAAAGAAGAGACGGGGCCTGAACAGTGACGTGAATGCCCTTTTGCCTGACAATGAACGCTAGCTATTTGTGGAAAACATAAATGAAAATTGGCAAAATAACTCTTGTGATGCAGAGCCCGTTAGAGGAAGACAAATACAATCTCACTAACAAAATAGCTAATGGAAAATACTTGGTACCCCCAAAATGGAGATCCCCGATGATGCATGGACCATTCATGTGTTGTGTTTTTTGTTTTTGTGAGATTGATGTGGACTGATCACAAGTAAGTGGAAGTTGTATTTTTTGGGAGTCTATATTATTTCTAATGGCTAATACATCCCTTTTGCCTCCTCCCTCTGTGTTGCTACTAGGACAAATAAATTTATTTCTAGTTTTTTATGAACAATCTTGCCCTCAAT
Organism: Camellia sinensis; assembly: GCF_055761805.1. Taxonomy (NCBI): domain Eukaryota; kingdom Viridiplantae; phylum Streptophyta; class Magnoliopsida; order Ericales; family Theaceae; genus Camellia; species Camellia sinensis. The sequence continues at coordinate 98,549,449 of NC_138972.1, forward strand.
TACTAATTTTATATTTTAAAATTTTATATGATATAACTTTTTATCTATATATTGATTTTTAATAAAATTAATATTTTTAGTCAAATAAGATACATGTTGCCCATAAAATTCCTATTAAAAAAAATGTATAATTTGTATGTCGAAACTAATGTCAGTAGTAAAATTTTACTATATCTCATAGTAAAATTATACTCCAATTCACAAAAAAAATATTTATGAAATTTTAACATTTAAAAAGACTTTAGTGACAATTTGTTTATAAATGATAACAAAAGTTTTCTTTAGATTGTTCATAAAATTGACAATAAATATTTACTTTGTTTTGACATTTTTTTTACCGTTACACAGTAAAATTTTGCTATTTTTTGTTACTGAATATATTGTAACAACATCTTCATTTGAGAACGAAGCCTCATTTTGAAAGTGCTCTTTGCAGTTATAGGGGGTTATAAATAGGACTATGACCTTATCAATACATCAAACTCCATAAACTATTTATCCACCCATGGCATCTGTTTTGAGAAAACGACTTTTAGCCTTGAATGTCTCTTCAAAGGCATTTGTACCCATCGTTGAGGTTTTCCGGTGCTCGCCGGTGCTCTTCAAAGGCATATGTATCTGTGTTGGAGTTTTTCGGTGCTTGCTGATGCTTCACTCTTGCCAACGCTTGTACGTGTCCAATACCAAAAATATTTTTAATGAAGAATGGTGTTTTGCGAGATGCAATTAACTAGTGTCAGTTTTGCACAAAAATGTTGGGCCAAGGGGTTTTGGCCAAACCCCCTTTCTTTCTACTGCCTTATTTCATTTTCTCTCTCATTCTCTACTTTCCTTTAAAATTTTAGAATTTTTTGCAAACTTAGTTGGGTTAAAAAAATATAAAAAGACAAAATATGTTAAATAAGTCAATAAGATAAAATATTACATTAAAATCATAATTATTTTTTTTTTCTTACAAAAGTCAAAAAAAACCAAACAAGCGAACTTTTTTTATCACAAGTTAAAAAAGTCTCAACTAAAAAAAGTCAACTAAAAAAGTCAACGTCAAACAGCGACTTAAATTTTATCAATTTAAATCACAAACTTTTGAATTAGTTATAATCAAAATAATAAATCTATCTCAATTAATTTAAGCGATTTTTGGTTTTGACTTTTTGGTTAAAAAAACACAAAAGACAAAATTGACTACATAAACTAATAAGATAAAATGTCACATCCAAATCATAATCATTACATTTTTTTCTTATAAAAGTTAAAAGAGTTAAAAACAAAAAACCAAACGAGGCTAAAATAATCAAAAAATAAAAATATTTTAACTTTTTCCAAACGAAGACTTAAGAGAATACTCTGTTATTTATTTTTGTAATTAGAGTATTATTTATAATTTTGAAGCTAACACACCAACAAAAAAAAAAAACTACTACCATTTATCAAATACTCGCCAAATTTGAACCGTTTTATCATAATTATCTGTAATATCCATATAATCTGTAGTTTTTGTTTGTATCATTATTTTTTAATTAGTGCAACCCGTGCTATACACGAGACTTTATAAATTAATATATATATATATATATATCATGACAATTATTTTAAAATAATTTAATATTTTATCTTGCGATATATGTGAAATTTATAAGTTAACTTTTATATTTATAACTTTTTAAATTATTAGTTTAAAAAAAATTAAAATATATATAAATATATTTAGTGTAATTTTGATAATTTGTATTAAAAAAAGTTAAACCTGATTAAATGAGATTAACTGAGTTATGACATATTTCTTCTTGGTATGAAAATATACAAATTTAAAAGTTATAATTAAAACAAATATATAATTTTATTATTAAATATGAAGTGAAGTGATATTTAACAATAATTAATATGATACTTCTATTATTAATCCAATAATTTAAGTTACATTTCTTTTGATTTCAATTTCATAACTAAAAATAATATATGAATATAATACACATACGAATTTCTAGTCTTTATGAATGAATGTTTCAAAATATTTTTAAAATTTCATCATTTTCGTTTAATTTTTTTTTTATCTAATTTGATTTTAAATTTGACTAAATTTTTTGATTTGATATGAATTACTTTAACTTTTTCATTAAATTTTTATTAATTTTTAAAATAACTTTCATTCTTATCCCAATTTTTTTTTTCTTTTCACCAATTTTGATTGGAAAAACAATATTTTCAACATTTCATTTTTTAAAATTTTTATCAAATTACAATTTGATAAAAAAAAATATTAAGGGTTGAACATTCTCTTGATTAGAATTATAGTAAAATAACAACTTGAAATAGTCAATGTTTGAGTATGTGGTTGGTTGAAATATATAATTTAATTAACTCTCTTCTCATATTTATATAAAAATTGACACTTATGATTACATCATTATAAGTTGGATTATAAAAAAAAATTGAGGTGTCAAACATTTTCCATTTGTAAATATCCTAAACATTAAAAAATGAAAAAAAATTAAAAAGAAAAAAAAATATGTATAGCTTTTTGATATGTGTTTATCAGTTTTGTTTTATGGACATAAAAATTGATGTTTTAATTTAAAAAATTAAAAATTAAAAAAAAAAAAATAGATTGGATTTCTTAGAGATAAAAAAAAATCTAACTCTTCTATATACGATTAAGATCGACTATTTTAATCACATAAATAAATAAAAATTGTATTTAGAGATTATTCATATATATTATGCTATTATATATACCTATAGTTGTAACAAATTAACTATAATATATATGAAAATTTATATTAAGCTTTCATTTTCAATTAATTGAATTATAATTAACAAACTAACAAGTAGCCGGAATGGTCTAATGGGATAGAAAGGGATAAAAATAAAAAGCATAATGATATTTAAAAGTTTTAAATTTACCTAATTATACAAAAATCTAATGTTATAGTAAAATCTTGAATTCTCAATAAATTTTCACATTTTTTATAAAATAAAATGCCAATAAAAAATAAAAAATTTGATACCCATTTTTTTTATTTCAATTTTATGATTTTCACTGAAGAAAACAAAATCTGATCAAAATCCTTAGCATGGAACGGACATAGATATTTAGATTGCAACCATAATCACCGATAATTCTTTCCTACAATGCAAACCTATAAACAAGTACATAAACCTCACTAAAACCGAAACCAAAATCAAACCAACAGTAGAGAAAGAGAATCACACATGTAAAAAATAAAATTTAAAAATAAATAAATTTATAGAGTAAGAGAATGTTACCTCCACCAATTTGAACCTCACCTAACCTAATCTGTTAGCTCCTCTGCTAGTGCCCGCAAAGTTTAGGAGTTGTGACGACTAATCAGATTATTCTTTAAATAAGACTTGAAAATTAATTAATTTATCTCATTAAGTGATTTAAAATTTTGATATATATACATCTATAACGCCCTCAAAATAATATATATAAACCCAACATTTATGACATCCATAGACATAAGAGAATACAACATATTTCTATTTATCAGAGTATTTAGTACAAAAGTATTACATATTGACAACAAAAGTAAATGTCCTACGGGCTTACAACTTTCCAAGTCAACACTTGAGTTCAACAAAAGAGAATTCTAACTCTAAACATATTAAGCCTTTGGTTTGAATTACATGTAATACAAAAATAACTACAAAATAAGTCGTCAGCTTCTAAACCTCCCAAGCTACATCCTTGGAGGCGGCACCTCACCTGTACCTGAAAATGATATCCCATACAGGGTGAACCAAAACTCAGTAGAGATACGTTAAACTAAATATGAGCAATAACTAAAATATTAGTATTTGATAAATGTTTAACTCATATAAACAAACGTACATCTCTTTCATAACCAATCCATATTCACAAATATATTTCAATCCCTTTCCGTTTCATTATCCAAACTAATTCATAGATATAGTTCTCTATTCATCCAGACAGTTTATAATGAGACTACAACTCATGTTAACAATACTTCGGTCATGATTAATTAATATGAGACTACAACTCACATTATTAACACTTCAACACTTCAATTTCAAATGAGACTATAACTCATTTTATTAACATTTCAATACTTCAATTTCAAATGAGACTACAACTCATTTTATTAACATTTCAATACTTCAATTTATCTACGTTATGCAAATGTAATTAGGATTTTGGGACCTTCACCCTGAACGCTCCGGCCAACTTAGTTATCAACGGAGTTCATCCCCTATCTCCTCTCAAATAGGTTTGAGAATACATCTCTTATCTTCTCTCAAACCATGGAGTACATCCCCTATCTCCTCATAAACAAGATATATATGCAATGTATTTAAAAGCTTTATCATGTACAATGATCAATCCAGGTACATATTCAATATGTTAATGCAACCGTCATATTCAATGGCATACCCAATTGATTAGTTTTAATTCACCGATAGCCTAAAACAATTATTTCTAAACAAATAATAAATTCATCAAACAGATAAATTGTCAACATTTTCACAGGTGAGTGATTAATCAATCCAACTACACCATTTAATCTCATAATTTTCCGATTTCATGATTTTCAACTCAATTTCATATTTCCCCAAATTAATTATTCAAACATAATTAGGGCATTTTCTCACTTTTTCAAATATCAACCCTGAGGTTCAATTTCATCAATTCTATACCAATAACCCCATTTTCTAAGGTCTCATACACACATGGAACTCCACATTAACAAACCCCTCATTTATAATTTCAATCTCAAAACCCTAACTTCAAAAAATTTCCATAACTCACCATTTATGCTAAATACCCAACATTTATTTCAAAACTCATAGAGAGGAGTAGGTTATCCCTACTTCAAGTGAAGAGATCCAAAGGAGATGATGAATAAACTCGAAGGTGCTCCAAACCCACAACTTTTTGGATCAAAATGGAGGTCTTGAGAAGCCCCAACACTTTAATGAAGACACAAAGGTTGGGTCTCACTTAATCAAGATCAAAATATAGAGAGAGAGGGTATTCTAGAGTGAGAAGCTTTCAACCTAGGGTTTTGGAATGCTTTAGAGAGAGAGAGGGCCAAAAAAGTGATTCAAAATGGCTTCACCACGGACTGAAATACATTACAGTCCACTCGAGCGTGGGACGCCCCGCTCGAGCGTCAGACATGGACTCCCGTTCGAGCGTGAAAAGCACTGCTTGAGCGTGGAATGCACACTTCCAGAAGTTCTGCAGACGAAGGTCCCCGCTCGAGCGTGAAAGTGGACGCTCGAGCGTCCGATGACCTGTAGGGAAAAAATGCTGAAGGCTGAAGAATCCCGCTCGAGCGTCAAACTAGCCGCTCGAGCGTGAAATGCCCCGCTCGAGCGGGAAGGCCAAAATCTGGGCATAAGCTATTTGTTTCTAAACATAACCAACATGTTTCAAACCTGCCCACCATAACCTAAAACTCAAATACAAAGAGTTAAATGACAAAAACGCGATATAGACAACAACAATCATCCACGGAACCGAGTACGGAATACAATAAACAACGGAGGGAAACTCGGGATCGCTATAACATCAGAAAAATAGATAATTATATTACTAAATCATAATTCAAATTTAGATATTGTCATATTTTTTTTAGATCCATATCTAAATTCTTATCTTTTTTTTTTATAAATATTTTTGTGTGGTTTCTATTTGGTTTTTTTTTAAAAAAAAAAATTATTTAAGATGGAGCCGTGGGTTTCTATTTTTTAAAAAATTTAATTTATTTGTGATTTCTATTTGTTTTTAATTATTATTATTTAGGTAAGTTATGATGTATGTTAGATATGTGATAGACATGTGAGTTTTATTGATTTAAAGTATAATGATGGGAGATATTTTCAAATTAGATTTGTTTAGATAAATTGTAAAGATTTTTAAAATTGAAAATTAGATATTGAGATGCAAAAGAAATATTTTAACTGAATAAATAAAAATCAAATTTATTAATTTTATTTATTTGTATATCTAATTTTTAGTTTTTATTTTATTTTTTATTTTATGTTATAATGTAATATATAAGATATAGATAGATATCTACAATTTTCATGAACAATATTATCTTATTTTTTGGGAAAGAGAGAAAGAAGGCAAGTTATAATACTTTTTTTTTTTGGAAATCAGCGAGAGAGATTAGCATGAAGAGATTCTAAAATATTTTTGTTATTAAATAAATAAATAAGTCAATAGTTTTTTTAATTTATTTTTATAAATTAAAAAATCAATAATTTCAAAAAATTGATTAATTTGTCTCATGAAGTGATTTAAAATTTTGATACATATACATAAAAAAAAAAAAATTATGTTACTAAATCATAATTTTAATTTAGATGTTGTTATATCTCTTTAAGATCTATAGATAAATTCTTATCTTCTTTATTTTTGTGTGTAATCATAGTGTAGGAGAGAAATTGAAAAGCATGTTGCAGTAATTATGAGAGAAGTCAAAAAAATTAGTGGGTTGAGAGAAATTAATAAATGCTGAATCTTTTTTTTTTTTAAATCAAAAAATTAAAAAATTAAGATTAAAATATTAAAACTCTCACAAAACTTATAGATTAGAAAACTCATTTCCCTTATATAATAGAGTTGTTTGAGGTGTTCTAAATAATTGCATTTTTTTGTTATTTTGAACTAAAAAGTTGAGGAAAAAAAGCTGGATGTTTGTGTTAACTTTTTGTGAAAAAAATTGTAATAAAAAATTGTATAAATAAAATGTATAGTGGAAAAAAGACGAGTGGTTGTACGGCTGCACTGCTGCCCCAGTATGTCTTACCTATAAAATAATTGCCTATTTCAGGGTAAATTATTTAGACAACGATGGTCGGCCTGTGGGGGCCATCACAGGCCCCATTTTAATAATCTGAACCGTTCAATATGTACAACTCATCGAGTATTATATGCTTGTAAAAAATCAAGTTGATCGGATATCGATAGCTATATGATCGGATTAGTTTTTTTCAATAGTTAACTATTACACCATCCATTTGGTTTATACAAAACTAATTTGATCATATACTTAACGATATCCGATTAATATGATTTCTTATAGGAATATATTACTCGACTTGTTTTACATATTAAACGGTTCGGATTATCAAAACAGAATCCTTAGTAGGCCTCCAAGGACCTAACATTACCATCAAACTTTGTGACTTTACATATGTAATTTTTTTTTACCCAAAAAAGTGTATTATAAAAATAGACAAAATATTTTTTTAATATTTTTTATTTATAAATAATAATGACTTTTTTATTTTTTATATAATTTTATAATTTTTTAAATTATTTTAAACTCGCCAAACCAGTCATTTACAAAATTTAGTCCATCTTTCGACTTGCCCCCACCGAACGAGGATCCTCTCCTTGCCGCTCTTGTACTTGCGCTCATCCTTGCAGGCCTTCGGGTCTACTTTTAGGCCCAATTTTGATAATCCGAACCGTTCATATTTTATGATTTATTCAGTATATCATACCTGTAAAAAATAAAGTTGATCAGATATCAGAAAGTATGTGTTCGAAAAATTAAACTAAAAACTATTTTTTAAAGAATTTAATAAACAGTTTTCCGAACATATGTTTTCTGATATCTGATCAACTTGATTTTTTACAGGTATGATATACTGAATAAATCATAAAATATGAACGATTTGAATTATTAAAATTAGGCCTAAAAATAGACCCGAAAATCTATAAAGACAAATACAAGTACGAAACTGCAAGAAGAGACCCTTGGCTCTGCCCCACCACCTCTAATTTACCTGCCCCCAATATGATACGAATCAAGGACGGATTAATACAAATCAAATCAAAACCGTCCCGTATCCGTATCTACTTATATTTCATATTTTCATTTTTTGCAATAATAATTTAGTGACTTTGATTTGGTATTTCCTAAATAATCTATCTTTTTATATATATATATATATATTTTTTCATTACATCATATATTTTTTTCAAAATTTTTTAAAATTTTTTTATATCATTTTATAAAAGGCAAAAAATATAATTATTTAAATTATTTTAAATAATCCTAAATAAATTTTAATTTATATAACAAACAAAAAAACTAAATAAATAATTTTACAATAATTTATCCTACAGAGTGACTTGAACCCTAGAGAACAAGCAATTTCCTCAATACTATCCGCCTTCATCAGCTTACAACTCTCTATTTCCTCCCTCTTCCTGCTCCATCACTTCAGCCATGGCGACAACAGTGTGCCGTTCAATCATGGCCGTCCGATTCTCATCTCTCTTCGTCTCCAAACGCCTTCTCTCATCCACATCTTCCATAGCCAGAGCTCCACCTCTCCCGGGCTTCGTTCGGCCCGCACGGTCCACCTCCGTTCTCTCTCACTCACTCCGGATGGTTGTTCCCGGCGCGGCTCGGCTGAACCTGGTCAGGTGCAGGGTGAACCGGTCTGGAGGGTCGAGCTATTCGCCGCTCAACTCCGGTTCGAACTTCAGCGACCGACCGCCGACGGAGATGGCTCCGCTGTTCCCTGGATGCGATTACGAGCACTGGCTTATCGTCATGGACAAGCCTGGTGGTGAAGGCGCAACCAAACAGCAGATGATCGATTGCTACATCCAAACCCTAGCCAAGGTCCTTGGAAGGTAATTTCCCTCTGCATATATGTATATTTGTATCAATATATGTAAAGATATGTATATATATGGAGTTTGTTGTTATCTTATTATTAATGCTGTTAGATTGTTAAAATGTTTTTGGAATTTACATTCTGTTTGGATGGGGTGATTTGGTAAGAATTCTTTCTTATTTAGTTTGTAAATTAGGTGAGAAATAATGGAAAATGGTAGGCACTGGTGAGTTCTGTTTGGATTGAGTGGTTTGGAGAGAAAAAAAAAATGGAGAGATACATATTTCTCTTACTTACTTGTTTGGATAAATTAAGTGGAAAGAAATGGGGAGAAATGAAATCCATTTCTCTTATGACTTTTATTTTCAATCTTTCCAAAAGTAGAGAGATCAGGAGAGAAAAGAAATCGCTAGATTCTTATATTTTCATAATATTAATTGTCCCTGTAAAAATAAAAGAAATAAAATGATTGACACCCATAAAAAGGTTTATTTAGTAATATAATATAAAAAATATTTTTTTTTTCTTTTCTTTTATGAAATCTAACCAAACAAGAAAGAGGGAAATCATAATTATTTGTTTTATTTTCTTTTATTTCTTACTTATCCAGAGAAGAATGAGAGAAATCACAATTATTTTTTTTTATAACTTAAATAATCATTTCTTTTCTTTTCTTTTCTCTCGTAGATTCCCAAACATAGTGTAACTCTCTTATTTTTTGCCTATTTCATTTCTCACTAAAAATGGTGAGATTTATATCTCATTACGCCAATTTGTGCAAGACTTTCTACATACGCTCCATATGTTTGGGCGTGGAAAATGTTTGTTATGATGGAAAACGAAAGTCAACAGATAATTTTTTTCATGGTCAATGGAAAATAAGTTTATTTAGGCAGAAAATATTTTTAAAGCTAAAATTTTATCACTATCACCACACTACCACCACTACTGTCACCTCCACCACCACATCACCATCACCACGGGCACGGTCGCCATCACCCCCACCATGCCACTACCTCCACCTTTGTTTCACCACCACTACAAAATATTTTGTTCCAAGTTTTCCGTAGAAAATGTTTTTCATTGGAAAATGTTTTCCTCCCAAAAAAACAGAGTGAGAATGTACAAGTACTTTGATGCATATTATTGGTATAATGAGAAATTTACTGGTTGTAAATAGAAGCTCCAATTGGTTATAATTTATAAAATATTTGTAATACCGAGACTGCTCATAAAGGGGGGAAAAAGGACAAATCTCATTCATATTCCTTTCTTACATGCTTTGCTTTCTTAGCCCTCTAAACATCGTAGTGAGAAAACACAATCACATTTTTAGTTTTTCATTTAGATGAGAGATTACAATTCATTTAGGAGAGTCTGAACCATTAGCTGGATAGTAGTACCATAATTATCTTTCCTGAAATTAGGATTAAATAAAATCAAAAAAAATCAAATTGAGGCCATGATTTGGGTTTTATGAGTTGTTTTAGTGCCCATATTACTCATCAATGGTTTATTATCTATGATTGGAAGATATTGTTATTTAATTATGCGGTCTCCGTATTTGGTCATTTTCATCTGGGTGGTGGAATTACTAGAGACAATTGCATCTCTAATTCTGAAATGATATATTTGTTTGTTATTATTATGTACCAGTGAAGAGGAAGCAAAGCAAAAAATTTACAATGTGTCCTGTGAGAGGTACTTTGGTTTTGGATGCGAAATTGATGAGGAGACATCTAATAAGCTCGAAGGTTTGTGTTACTATTCATGTTTATAAGTATGTGTTACTTCATATCTATAATCTATGCATATTTCCAAATATGTGATAAGGGTTGCTTCTATGTTGAACGGTTACATGTTTTATTTATTACAGGTCTGCCTGGTGTTCTTTTTGTCCTTCCTGATTCTTATGTTGATCCAGAGAACAAGGATTATGGTGGTATGCCTTATAGACATTTATGTGCTGTTTTGAGATGCTTTGTGTTTCTGATTATAAATTATCGTGTGCTAATGCCAAATTTATCTATTTATATTTTTTGGTTGGTTGGTTGTTTGGTTGATATCTATACTATATTATAATGTGAGCCCCCCCTTCGGTATGAACAGAAACTGAGGTTGTGTAATGTTTTTATAGTTTCCAAATTAGTCCAAGACAAACACATTTCCCATAACAAATTAACATCTGGTTTTAATAACCGTAAGAGTCGCAGGGTGGGGGTTCAAAGAAAGGGCAAAGTTGGGATTTTGGTGGGTGCTCAAAGAACAAAAGTGGGGGAGCAATTTTGGTGGGTGGGGTTCCAAAGAAGTGGGTGGTCCAAAGAAATTGTGTGGGGCCATTTAGCAGCTCCCCATAAAAAATACTGTCTTTTGCCATTTATATAAGAGAGAGATAAAAGACAGTATTTTTTACGGTTTACATTTCACACGTGTTCAGCTTCTGTTAGTATATGGTTTATGGCAATTCCATTGAGTCATGTCTGTGTTTGTGTCAACATGTCTGCAATAGTTTTTACTTGTAATATCTAATTAGGAGCTTTGTGCACACATCATACGTAATGTACAAATATCATGTCTGGCTTACATATTTGTGGCAAAAATGTGGTTCAATGCTACTCATACTTGTTACTTGAAATTTGAAAACAAAGGATGCCTTGACAACGCAGTAAGCTTAACAAGTTATAGTTTTGACATTTGCATAACTTTTTTATATTTCTGAAATTTTTTGTTTGTTTTTGTTTTATAAAATTTTAAAGCTTCCTTTTGTCCATCCCTCTTTGAAACAGGAACGAATGCCCACGGCCATTTCTCCTAACATCTGCACATGACAACTTTTAACTTGTTGACTGTGTTAACTTTTGAAGTAGCAGATTTAAATGGCCAGTACGCATAAAAAACAAGATAAAAAAAGGTTTTCGTGTTTTGATAATGTAATATACTTTTGAAGTTATATTTATTGTTTACTTCTTTACCATGTCGAAAGCAGTAGACAGAGCAAGAGTGTCCGAGCCTTTGGTGTTGTCTTATGAACTTTGAGACACTTCCTCAGTAGGCTATGTGAATTATGCATTCCTCATATAGCTTGTCAGCCATTTTGGCGTGCCAATGTCATATTGGATTGTCAGCCATTTCAGTTGGATAATACAGTGTCATATCGGATTACCTGAAGTTCATCATGGCAAAGCAAAGAACCTTGAAAGGCAAACGGAGATTTGAATGCTACTGGTCTTTCATCAAAGTCTTTCTTCTGTGTTCTGGGCTTCTTAAAAACTCAAAGGAGTTGCTGATCAGTAAAGACAAAACACAAAAATTTGCATTAGCATTTTGCCTTGAGGCCTACATGCTGCATTATGATTTATGACCTTTTAGGAACTTCTTCTTGTACCACCATTTTAAGAAACATTGAATGTCATATGCAGCTGGGTATGCGGTTTTGTTACAAAGTCCATCTTGGCAGAGCAAAGAGCCTGAAAGGGCAATGAATAGCTTTGAATGCTAATGGACTTATATCAAATGTCTCTTAAATTTTATGGCCTTCTTAAACTCAATTTAGTTGAAGATCAATAATGATGAAACACACAAAATTTCAATTGCATTTTTTCCTCGAGGCCTACGTGCTGTCATAGTAGCTTTTAGATGCATCTTGTATTTGTGTCAAAAAACATTGGATTTCACATATGTCACGGTATGCAGTCTTGTTAAATAGCTACTTCACTGCACTTGTGCAGATGTCATGCTTGGTTTACCAAGCCTATCTTGGCAGAGCAAATAGCCTTTTAAAGTCGATGAATAGTTTTGAGTGCTAATGGACTTCTTACCAAGCCCATATTGTCAGCTGTTTTAGCTGTAACTTCTCAATATTGTATTCATTGCTTCTGCTGCTGCTGTTTTGTTTTGGATATACAATCTAAGTTCTTATTGGGAAACAAAAGCTAAGGAGTCAGGATAGAACTATACACACACTTGGAAATGTTTAGGCCTTTGGGGGAAGTTCTACTTTTAACTCCTTTGTTTGCTCGATTGATGTAAAGTTTCATTATTGTTTGTCATTTGCTTCAACTGGTTTTAACTTCAGGTTTCATGATCTCTCAGCGCCTAATATTCAGCCTTATCTTAGAAATGTTGTTGCTACCAAATAATTGGGCCATTTTGACTATTGTTATTTTCATGATTTACAGCTGAGCTGTTTGTGAATGGTGAGATTGTCAAAAGGTCTCCCGAAAGACAGAGGAGGGTGGAACCAGTGCCCCAAAGAGCTCAAGACAGACCAAGATACAATGACCGGACCCGTTATGTCAGGCGTCGTGAGAATATGCGGTGAAAACCTTAGGCTACATATGTTGGTCTATGGGTAGAAAAGAAGTTGAGCTTTCTTATTCTATGGCTGTATTTATTAGGTGGTGTGGTGATGACTACTTATGCTTGTTTATGTGACAAAACTTTGGACTTGGAACTTCATAATATCAGGCAATTTCGTGAATGTAGCAGCAACCTTATGTTTCTTCTTGATAAACAAATCTTAATCTTTCTTATCGATGTGGTGAATTGAGTTTGTATTGGTTGTTGATTTAGAGTAGTTGCTTATAAGTATTGACTTTGATTAGGAAAAACCGAGAAACACGAGTTCATTCTGGTAGTGACCTGAGAAAATTGTGCACAATATTTGGGACGCGAAGCATTATTGAAATTTGTAATATGAAGCACAAAATGTCTTTACTTTTATTACTATAGAAAGTATTTAAATTTGGTCACCATTGAAACTGCTTAACAAAATTACAATTTTCATAACATAATCATAAAGAATCGTCCGGTGCACCTTTTGTGAACATTATAATAATTTGTAACTAAATCATAAATTTCATATATGGCTTTGGCAGCCAGCCGCCGACCGTAGCTACCACCTGCTGTCGTTGACAGTCATCACTTGCCTGCTTACCATCTCTGATAATTTTTTCCATGTTAACAAAGGTGTCATTTGGGAACAAAAGATAAAAGTTGCGTTTTGCAGCTTGGGTAAAAAGTTAAAAGTTTACGTTTTTTTGCATCAAAATCATTTGGAAAGGTGGTTAAAAGTTACTTGTGAAATTACAGTTATATCCTTCAGTTGTAAAATGAGCCACATATATAAAAATGTAAATTTCCTAAATTGGGTGGGGTTTTTTTGGTCATTTGATTGTGATGTGACTGTATAAACAAATATTAAGCAACAAAGCAAAAAAATAGTTTTTTTATCAACTTTTCAAATGACTTTCTAAAAAAGTCAAAAAGCTTGATTAAAAATCAAAACTTAACTTTTAATCATTTTTTTAAAACACTCCAAATTTTTTAGCTACTGGTCAAGTTAGGTGACAATGTGATAAAAATAAAATAGAAAACTTTCATAATAATAATTTGTCTTTTTCATCAATCAATTTCATTAACCATATTAAGCAACAAAGCAAAAAAGCAATTTTTTATCAACTTTCCAAATGACTTTCTAAAAAAGTCAAAAAGCTTGATTAAAAATCAAAAGTAAACTTTTAATCATTTTTTCAAAACACTCCAAATTTTTTAGCTGCCGGTCAAGTTAGGTGACAATGTAATAAAAATAAAATGGAAAACTTTCAAAATAATAATTTGTCTTTTTCATCCATCAATTTCATTAATCATGTCTTAATCACCAAAATATTGAACCTAATATCATACACCCAAAAAAATGAAAATTTCACCGAGTTTTACTTGATTGTAAGAATGAAATATTATAGTCGATATAAAATGACTATACAAGTTAAAAAAACATATTTTTATATATTTAAAAAAATATATTTTTATCTTACACATCAACATAGGTACATTGCTCGTTTGAGATGTTAATTATTTTAGTTTTTGATTATTTTAATAAGTTAAATTTTTTTGTATTTAGAAAAATAGTTATTTTTTTTGTAATTGGATGTATGTTTGTAAAAAAAAAAAAAAATGATTATGAATTTAATGTGATATTTTGTCTTACTAACTGTTTTAGTATATTTTGTCTTTTTATGGTTTTTAGCCAAAAAATCTCCCAAACCCAACTTGCCAAACACCAATCTTATTGAAAACATATACATATTTTTTTTTTTAATTTTTTTTTTATCTATCATATTTACCTCCTAATTGAAAACATTTACATATTTTTATTTATAGTCTAGCATGACCTCAGCATGAACACTACCTCACAGCACAGTGCCCCTCATCAAACAGCATGCCCTTGCTATCCTTCAACCAACACAAATTAATATTCAAAAACCAAGCTTGCTGCAAGACACAAACAATCCTTTTATTGCTTGCCAAGACTAGGAAGTTCATGTCATACCAATGTACCGGGTTTAGTGAATCAGATACTAGCCCCAACTGCATCAGTCGCACAAAATATCTTCGAGCATTTTCTATCACGGCGATGATTGGAATATGAGTTGTAAATCTTACCTACATACAAAAACCTGCTTTTGAGCTCGTTCTTGAAGAAGATGATCAGAAGAGGAGGAAAATTTGTGAATATAAGAGTGATGTTTTCATACTAGTGGAACTCCATTGCCACTTCACAGATTTCAATTTGTTCTTTTCAAGCTTCTGGAGCCCCTATCTACTTCGTTCAAGATATTCTCATGGGTCATAAGTTCTTCGATGCCCGTGATTGTGATGCTTACTTTTATGGCAGTGATAATGATGAAGGTTCTAACAACAAGTGTTCTTGAAAGAAATCTTCCCAGCAGCTATTAAAGAATCCCCATGATCTCCTGTTTTTAAAACTCAAAATTCATCTAGTTTCAGCATTGCTCCCTTCAACCCACCAACAATTTTAAAAAAGGGACATGGAAGTATCATGGTTGGCTTTTCCCTAATCACAGATTCCTATAGCATGCGATTCTTGTTTGCTCAATAATTAGTAGCAACTGACTGAACCATGTATCATTAAGTATATAATATTCAAGGTTCAACATAAAAAAAAACACACACACATACACACCCACAACTCTATTTTTTGTTTTTCCACACCTCAAAAACACTTCGCAAACATGTTGTGCAGTTCATAGAGAGAAGGAAACAAAAAGGGAGCGAAGAAGAATACTGCAGAAGGCAAAGAAAACATTCTTCCGAAAAAATTCAAGGCTGAGACTAGCCGCTCTTTTTTATTTCAAAGGAATATTTGAGCTCCATATGACATCTTCTGTCATCATCTTCAAACTGCACAAACCATCGATGAATGAGAAGAAATGTCAAGTCTGAGACGAGAGAAAAGATAGTGGGTTGTTAGCTGCTATAATTAAATCTCATTTAAAAAAAAAGAAGGGGGGGGGGGGGAGGGTGTAAATTATATCTACGCCCCTTGAAGTTTGGCTTTAATAAAGATACCTCCCTGACGTTCTGGAAATTATAATGACCCCCATGTCAGAGTTTGTTAGTTAACCCCCCTTAACAGAAAAATTAAAATGACTTGTCACCTCCTTGAGATGGACAGGGCATAGAGTTTCTTCTCCACCCACCCTCACTTCACAGCCCATCTCTCCCCCCTTCACCACTGACAACTTTGGTTGACGCTCTCTAAAGCATTTCATCAAATATGAGAGGGACACAAAAACCCTCCAACCCTACTAATAAAAATCAAGCAAAATAAAGTAAAAAAACCACGCTGCCTATGACAAACAAATTAGATAGAGAGATAAATGCAATGTAAAGATAGTTGATTTTGAAGAAAGGGCCCAGGTTGTTGGTGCCACTGTCACAATCCATCAAACAAATTAATTGATAATGTCAGCAAATGGTGTTAGCTAACCGAACGGTTAGTTAACCAAGGGGGTAAATTGTAATGAGATTATAAATTTTACGGAGGGAAATGTAATTTACAGAATGTCACAGAGGTATCTATACTAAAGCCAAATCCCAAAGGGGAGTAGGTGTAGTTTACCCACAAAAAAAAGTAGGCATTTCAAGTGTTAGTTACGGTGTGTTGAGGAAACTGTTTTGGACCTCCAAACAAAAAAATATAGCAGGAAATTGGAACACTTCAATCTTAGAATGTAAAAGAATCAAGAGGAAAAGAAGAAAAGAGAGTACAGAAGGAAAGAAAAGAAAAAACTTCATCTATACAATACAACCAGATTTCGCATAGACTTCCATCTAATTTCGTTTTACAAGTGGAACTGGCTTGCTAAAAAAACTTGTAAAATGGCGTTCAGATTGCAGTTCATGTGCAAATTTAATTTTATATAGCTTTCTAGGCTTGCTCAAAAAAGTACATATAAGATGGGGGAAACTGCATTAAGTGGGAACAACTCAAAGTAATTATATTCATGGATGTGCGAGTTGGAGCAAGTGAGAACCATGTCCCATGCCATAGCTTTCACTTGCACCGGAGGGTACAAGCTCACTTGTACCTTTGTGAAAGTGAAATTATTTTGAGTTGTTCCCATTTAAATGGACTTTCTCTAAAATATTTTCCTTCCTATAACTTTTGCTAACAGTCTCTATCCTCTCGAATTTGTGTGCTTTTGTGTTTGTGTGTGTATGCGCGCACGCACTCGTGTGGTGTGGGGGTGGGGTGAAGTAAAATATCATATTTTTTCAAATAAGCATGAAAAAGCACATCAAAGGCAGGTATTCAGATTGTGTAATTGCACACACCTTGAGGTTTGCAGTGTAGGTTCCCCTTGCAAGCACACCAGATGGAGCAGTATCCTCGTCTAAGGTATGTACATATGGTTCTCGCTGAGGAGCAAAAGTACCCAACATTCCTTTACTTTGATCAACTGTCACTCAAATTAAAAAAAGAAAAAAGAAAGAAGCAATGAAAATGAGCAAAGAATAAAACATGGATTGAAGTTTGAGAAATATGAGTGTTCTGTGATTTTTACATAAGCACCATCACATGTAAAACTTCACCATTCAAATACCCATCACTGTAAGAATGAAAACCAACAAAAACCTCAGGTTTGTCTACAAGACCATGGTGGGATCTAATATGTTGATTTCTTCATGGGCATGCAACCAAATTAAATAGTAAATTCATTCTTTTTTTGATAACTGAAAACAAGTCAAATAACTTGTGAATTAATAACATAGAATTAGTAAAATGGCTTAGTACAGGAACACATAAAGGGTACAAAAGAAAAAAGAATCATAGCTTGTGTTGAAGTAGCTTTGCAAAGCAAACCCTACATTACTACTGTAACCATAAATAAGTGACTAATCTACCAAGATTTGGCATGAACTTCCACGAACTGAAACCATGTTGGCCGAAATTCTTAAAGCATAAGCATCAGTTGAATTGAATCTGAATTTTTGTGAAAGAAAAGAAAAGAAAGTATAGGTCATACACTACAATAATCTGTCACATTGTTCGGTCAGTCAGGATAACTCTACATTATGCTTTTTTTTTTTAATCAGAAATTGATTGGCACAAACCTA
The DNA here is from genome assembly GCF_055761805.1 of Camellia sinensis. Classification (NCBI taxonomy): domain Eukaryota; kingdom Viridiplantae; phylum Streptophyta; class Magnoliopsida; order Ericales; family Theaceae; genus Camellia; species Camellia sinensis. The sequence goes on from NC_138972.1 coordinate 98,567,503, forward strand.
GCATGATAGTATCCTACACTTGGGTAAATTTTTGCTGTCACTTTTTAAGTTTTGAATGAAATTGCAATGAGGTTAACGAAATCTCAACAATTTAACTACCACATATTATATTTGTTAATTCTAAATGAAATGGACAGAGTAGGTTTTCAACCTCGGAGTCCTCCCTTCCACACTGTGTTTGTGTACATCAAGCCGGAGACAATGTTGTGCAGAACAGTGAATGCCAATTTGAGCCGATACTCGGATCCTTCCTTGAGAGTAAAGAGGACTCGGCCATCCTTAGTTTCATCAACAGGTATTGGGGTACTAATTTCCCCAAAATCATCGGATATGATTCCTATGGAGTGGAATATAACTTCAGGTTCCATTTGTTCTAAACAAAACAGAGAAAAACACAATCATGAAATGAAAACAGATCAAATTGAGATCTCAAACAATGTTATAAGGTATTATCAAACCATTTAAGTCTTCTTCCACACAACCGAGCAGCTTCTCTTTCCACCTTCTTAAACTCTCATCATCCTGAAAAGCAAAGTTGAATCATCATAAAATAAATATGAATAATAACCCTAACAATTTTATCTATAGGAGCACTTTTTGATACCGAATGGAAATGCAACTATCCTGTTTTAGTTTCCACATCATTTGAATAAATAAAAGCACATTCTAGAATGTAAACAGACATTAGAAACAAGTGTTTGTTTGGTTATAACTTTTTGGTGTTTCTTAAAATGCGGGTTGTTTTCAGAAATTTTGCCCTGAAACACTTTGCCAAACAAGTTTTTGTTTTCTAGAAAATGAAAACAAAAACAGAAGCACAATGGAAGAGGGAAAGAATAAACTCTAAGAAATCCTAAAATTGATGAGCAAGAAAAGTTTCAATTTTTCTTTAAATAATGTGTTCATTTCCACGAGTCATCAACACCTTTTATATGATGTCACTGAAGTTTAAATCTTTACCCCCAAAATAGTCAGTGACACACCATGGTTCTCCCAAAACAAGACCTAAACTAAGGCAAAATCACAATGTATGGAGGAAGAAGAACCCATTTCAAAGCAAAAGAGTCCAAGAAAAGTCATAAACCTAAAGTATTTTATCTATCTATCTATCTATCTATCTATCTATCAGATAATCAATAAAATAATGGGTAAAGTGCACAACCTAAAATCAATCATGAGAGGAATAAAGTGTATTAAAAAGAATGGCATTGATCATTATATGGAAGAAGAAGAAATAAATTAACCTTGTCTTTGTCAATCTGGAGTTTGAGAGGAAGGAGAGGGCCAGGAACAAATTCACCAATAGTCCCCCCATCTTGACGATGATCGTCATCATCATCATCCACATCATCATCATTATCTGCATAGTCATCATCATCATCAGCAGCAGCAGCAGGACAGACATCCACTAGTGGTTTCTGATGAATTGATGATGATTCAAATGGCTTCATTTCTTGATTTTCATCGGAACAACACCCACCACAAGATGGTCCTGCCTCCTCCTCTGCTCTCTTACCCCCCTCCATCACACACACACACACACTCTCTCTGTCTCTCTCTCTCTCTCTACACACACAACAGAAAATGGGGTTGTCCTCCAAATTCAAAGCCCTACTAACAATTCAACAAAACCCAGATAAAGTAGTTTTGGAATTTAAAGGAAGGGGGCAGAGAGAGATCACACTTTCCCTTTCTCTCTCTCTAATATGTTTATTGCTTGAGTGAGTAATTTTTATATGGGAATAAAGTATATGTTATATTGTACCTTTCATTATTGTATTTGATTTTAATAATAAAATTTATTATATTTATATTAAGGGCTTGTTTGGCGTGTCCTAAATAAGTGCACTTTTTGTCTTTTTGGACTAAAAAATTGAGGTTGAAAATATGGATGTTTGGGTTAACTTTTTGACTTTTTATGGAAAAATGTGTAATAAAAAATTATAAAAATTGATTTGTAGGGTAAAATTCGAATTGGGAGTTGTGCAGCCGTAATTGTTGACTTTTGATGAATAGTGTTAACTTTTTAACTTTTTGAGTAACTTTTTGACTTTTTAGCTTTTTGGCTATATGCCAAACTTGGCCTAAGTATTTAAAAAATAAAAATACATATATATTTATAATTAATAGCAAGTATTATCACTTAATTGCTATTGGCATGTAAAAATTTGAAGGTACATTACATTTTGATTTTGAGTTGTAGACAGACAGACACAGACTCAAACACACTCACATCACAGACACAGACAAACAAAGAGACATAAATACAAAATACTTTTTTCCTTCTCCGCTCCGCTCTGTCCCGTATTTATTGTTTGTATGTTGATTTGTATGTTTTGTTTTTGTCTCTACTTTTTATCTGTCCGCGTGTAGTAGACTTTGAAAACCATTCATACACTCTTCATGCTCTCTTCAATTTGCGTGTTACCCATCTCAACTTGATGTACATTCAATTTGATAGGGACGTTTTGAAATTGATTTTAATGATATGAATTGTTTACGTTTTAATATTAGTTAAATAAAATATTTATTTAAAAAATTAAAATAATAAAATATTAATAATTGTATATTTGAATTTAATTTATATTATAAAAAATAAATGATTATTTTTAAACTCATATTTGATATATATTTTTTTAAAATAAATATAATTTAAATACATAGTTATCAATATCAAAATATCTTAATTTGTAACATGAATATTTTACTCAACAAGTCTTAAAAAATAAATAATTTGAATAATTGAAATCAATTTCAAAATTAACTTATTAAGTCCAAACGTTCTCTCAAATTTCAAGTTGAGATGACAATTTGAGCGAAATCAAACCATTTCAATTTTTAGACTGTAATTAAGATTGATAATGAATTGAGTTGAAACATGCACTATTTTGTTTAAGCTTTGCATATGAACTTATTGAGCTGAGTAACAAATTATTTTAAGTCTAGTTTGAAAATTTAACAAGTTTTAGAAAGTGTTCAAATTTTATTTTTGCATAATGAACCAATCTCAAATAAATTTTTAACGAGTTAAGTCGAATTTGAATAACTTAATTCGTTTAACACCCTAAGCGTTAAGAAAGGTAAATTCGCATTTTTTAAGTCTGTATTTTTTTGTTTTTTTGAATTTTTTAAAAATTAAAAAATATTTTGTTTGGTTTTTTATTTTTTATTTTGTGTATTTTATAAATTCTTTTATCATTTTAATTAAATTTATTTAACTTTTAGATGAGTCTAACCTAACCTGATGAAATTAAAAATTAAAATATTTGTGAATTACTAAATACAAAAGATAAGATTTATTTATTAATTTTTTTAGATTTTTCAAAATATATTTTAATTTTTCAAAGTACCTTAAATTTTTTTTAAAAATTGATTTAAAAAAATGACCAAATTTTTTTCAAATAAAAAAATATAAAATATAAAAAACTCTAAAACTCAAAAAATTGAATCTAAAATTCAAAACCAAAAACAGATATATTTGAAAAATTACTGAAAATATTAGCCACTGGGGGTAACCAATAAAGTGAAATCTTATGTTGGAATCAATGAAAGAAAAATGCTGGTCTAATAATTTAGAGTTTGTTTTTGAAATTGGCTATTTTTGTGAGTTAACAATTTTATTCCTTCATGCAAATGTTGTAAAATGAATCTCTGAATTTCCTAAAAACAGTTTCTCTCTTATTTTTGGAGTGTTAAAAAGCAAGTTATTGAGAAGGTGGTTAAAAACCAGTTTTTTGACAATTTTTAGATTACATCACTTCTTTATTTTTTACACATTTTTTCAAAAAAATAAAAATAATAATAAAGTCGACTTTCAACCTATTTCCAAAATGAATTAACTTTTACAGTCCTGCAAACATCAAATGTGAACTTTCAAGCCCCAATTCCTTTACACCTCATTTTTCCTTTCTACCAAACAGAAATTGTACTTGCTCAGAAAAAACAAAGTTAGAAGACAGACCAGGAAACTTTTGTTTTTATTGCTTTTCCATCAAAGTAAGATACAGACGAATTCGTTACTAAAGCTAGCCTGGCCTTTCACCTGAAGGGTTCAACGGGGGCAGTCTCTTCAAGAACGATAGCGGCCTCAAAACACTCGGCAGCTTCCAGTGCTGATGCATCACCCTCACGCTCACCCTCATCTTTGTAAATAAGGCCGAGATTATACCAAGCAGAAGCATTCATTCTGTCAAGTCGTAGTGCTTCTGTGAGAAAGCATCTTCTAACAACAGCTGAAGATCGGCCACCAAGCTGTCTAAGAACCACGGCCATGGAGACTAGACTTGGAACATGGGTGGCCTCAACATCTAAAGCATGCCAAAAAGCTCTAAGAGCTTCTTTGCGGAGGCCCTTTGCTTGGTAAAGCAAACCTGCAAAAATCTCCCAAGTTTTAAATCCCAAAGAATCTACATGCACTAGTTAACATAGATCCAAAACAATTTGAATCACAACCACAACCCATAGAAGAGCGGAGGATAATTAAATAAACCGAGGAAAGTAGACTCTTGCAAGCAACATTCACATTTGGTGTACTTCTTTGACAAAAACCCTTATATGTATAACAAAACAACCACTAGTGCTAAAGTCATGGCTAAAAGGACATTACATGCAGTTGGTTCGGGTTGGTTGGGTTTATTAACAACCCTTAAAAACAAGAGCCAAAAAGTGAGAATACAAGTGCTAAAGTCATGGCTAAAAGGAAAGCCAGAAGTAACAATGCAATCTAATCTAAGTCAGCAACCATAACCAGATCGAGTACCCCTAAGAACTCGTTTGGGGTGAGCCAAGCCAGCCCTTTTGGCTAAAAATGCCAAAAGCCTGTTTTACATCAGTTAAAAATGCTAAAAAGCCACTCAACTTTTCCACACTTTTTTTTAACAATTTCCCAATTGCATCAGCATTTTTAAATTCTAAAAAAGCCAAAAAACAACCACTTAAAAAGCCAATGCCAGAGTCAGTTTTATGAACCTAATTATGATCCAAGAGATCTGAAAAGTTAGAATTTCACCTTAATCTTAACCAGATCTAGCAGTTGTATCAACGATTCAATTGTGGTTTCTAATTCTGCACACTTCATGTGGAAATTCTGACTTTCAGAACAGCTGCTCAAGTCTGATTTTGATTAAGGCAAATTTGAATATGAATCGTGCCATTTCTATAATGAAGTCAACTCTTTTTTTCATAGATTAAATTTTCATTAAAGAGATGCTGATTGGGAAACACTACAATAAAAGAGAAGAAAAGAATACAAAAAAAAAAAGAAAAAAGAAAAACTAAATTCACAATCAGGAAAGGACTTAGACTAAGCTACAAATGAAATTAGATTAAGGACATTAGACAAAAACAATTCAGCCAAAAAATGAATGAAAATTCATGGTAGAAGAACAGCAGGATGTAATGTGATAATGTGACATACATAGGCATTATCATCCAAGACAAACTTCACCAGTGTCAACTAAATCCAACTAAACTGTACACTCGCATCCTCATAGTCAGAAAGAACTTCTATTAATTTTCTTGTAGAAAAATTAAGAAAATTGAGGGTACTTGTATCAAGCCCAATACGCGGCAAGCCCTACGGGTGCCACTCCACCCACGTGGTAGACCAATAAGGCACCACGTGGGTATGTCAAATGTTTGATACATGGCGAGCCCTACGGGCGCCGTGTGCCAAGGCTCCACACAAAACCAAGACTATATGCTTAGCTTAAGCGGAAGCATACATATAAGTCTAAATATATCTAAATATGAAGAGCCTTACAATAGGCAGCATCATGGCCCCGCAGGGCCCATGGTCCTTCACACTCCAAGACCAAACAACAATATAATCAGCCTCCGGTTCACTTGGACTTGGATTGATAAACACTGGCTCTCCTAAACATTGAGATAGGCCCATGGCCCATTCTCCTACTTGGTCGCTTGAGAGCAAGCCCCTAGCTCTCCTAAACACCGAGGTGGGCCTTGGCCCATTCCCCTACTTGGATGCCTGGGTTGGGAGCAGGACCTAGGCACTATTGCTCAGGATCATCAGAGGATATTGGACTGGCGGCTGAGGTCATGGAATCGTCAAGATGGTTGTCTTCTTGCTAAGACAACTCCATCTTGACCAAGCTTGGAGAAGAGGCAACAACAACCTTATATTCATATCATCCAATGCATATAAGAAACGTTACTTTCCGCCTGCCATGAAACGTTGCTCTCCGCCTGCCGTCAAGCCACAGACGGCAGAAGGGCTTATATCACTTCTGGTAGAATTGAGGAGAATAAGCCACCTGTCCAACAGTTTGCTTGGGCTCCAATACTCTTGTGGCCTATATAACGTATCGTATATGCAGCAAAACAACAACAACACAACTTCATAATTCTAACACACTAAGTCTCACACTCAAACATTCCTTCTCACATTCTACATTAGTGTTCAAGGTCCATCACTGCCAGCCTCTCCCTCTCCAAGCTTGCTTTGACATCCTCCTTTCCACCTCCGATGATCTCAGGCCATTGAAGTGCCCGCAATCTTCCTAGACTACCTCTAACCACACCTCTCACCCACATTACACTCTGCTGGGGAAGAGTGGTGCTTACTTCACATGGCACCCAAAAGAACACTGGAACTGGAGCAGCGACATCCCAAGGTGGCGGTAGGGAGACTCTGGCAGAGACCTCAGAACACAACTCCAGCGGCTTTTCGAAGGAACAGTCCTCTCAATCGGCCATAGCGGATCAGCTACGTGTATTGACTAAAAGCGTCACCTCTCTTTAACAAAACCAACAACTCTTAATGGATGCCCTACTAGCCTTACAAAGGGCACCTACACTTCCATCATCATCTAACCCCCTTTTATCATCACAAAATGGCGCTCCGCCGTTAGCCCAGAGTGGCTCAGAAGCCAACCCCGCTTCATAAAACAATTTGCAAACCTAAGTGAGAGGACAAATAGTCGCCCCACTCCCTCCATTAGCTCCTAGCCAAATACCTCCACCATAAGTTGGATCCATTAGCGGAGCTCCCACCGCAGTGGCTTTGACTGGATCTCCAGCTCTTTCGCTGGATTAGACCCCTTTCCAGCTATTTACACTGGATGTAGTAAAAAAGCACATACACAGCCTACTTCAGATGAACAAAGGTCACATCCTTGCCTCTCCAAAATTGGACCTCCGTCTCCCTTATCCTATTCACATTGCAAATCTCCTTTATCCGGTACAGTACCCAAGTTTGTCCGTTTCGACGGATGAAAAGGGAATGCCAGGGAGCATGTTTCACGCTTTCTTGACGCTCTTAGAGCTCACTGAGAAGACCGAAACCTCCGCATGAGAAAATTCTCCAAATCCCACATGGATCAAGCATTCTCGTGGTATGCCAACCTCGCCGCTGGCTCTATCTCTTCATGGGAGGACTTGGTAAAAAAGTTTTATATCAAGTTCTTCTACGTTGAAGAAAGGTTAACCACCCTTCATCTAATGAGGGAGACACAACGACTCGAGGAAGACATCCTCATTTATGTCCGCCGCTTCAGGGAAAAAGCAATAGACATTCAAGACCCGATGGAAGAACACCAACTGGTGTCATTCTGCATCGAAGGGATGCTCACAACTTATAAACTCCGGTTGGTCAACCACCACTTCCCTGACTTTTCCGCTCTATGTGCCGCGGCCCAAAACATAAGTAAAACAGTAAGATCAGGGGCATGAATAACAACATCACAACCCTACTCATGGCGACCAGCGGCACCTCAACCTTCCTCATGGAGGCCTAACCGACACAACCACGCTGTATATGTAGCCGAAGGCTCCTCTAGAGGAAGAGGAGACCCACAGACAAAAAAGAGAGTTCAATCAAGTTCCTCCGCCGCTGCCTGCCTCGGTGGACGAGGCACAAGCACTCCTTAACACCTAGGTAGAAGATGGAAAGGTTCACCTTCCTGAGCCAAGGCGACCTGTCACCAAAAAAGATCAAACGCGGGGCAGACTATTGCATATAACACCGTTCCATCAAACATCCTACCACGGAATGTTGGGCACTCAGATCTCTAGTTCGGAAAATGATGTCTGATGATGCTTTGGAGTTACCCCGCCAAACAAAAGATGCCTTGAAAGATCCTCTCCTACACCACAAGGATAACGACAAGACGGTCATGATGCTTTCGCATTATGACGAAATGGAGGAACCAATGGTGTGTAAGCTCTCTGAACTCACAGCTCCCACTTGTCCAGACTTTGAGACCAGGCGTGTGATAGCGCTAAAGACATCGACAAAGTTCAAATGGTTCTTCGACCAATTCAGCTTGTCTAAAGCAACATGCTTCGAAGCCACCAAGGCCTTTTTAAGACTTGCGGAGCAAAATGGTGAAACATGCATAAGTGTAAGCGAATCAGTAAGGAAAGTATTTCGGGATAACTCCTTGGTGATAACCTTTACCGAGGTAGACAAACAAGTATTGTTCCCACATAACCGTCCTCTCCACGTCCCAGTATTCATTAATGGGATAGAGTTTCAAAGAGGATTCATAGATGGAGGGGCTTTACTCAATGTAATGCCTTATTCTACTTTCCAAGCAGCTGGGATCTCATAAAGGCACTTAGTCAGACAACCTATCTTCATTACCGGTTTTGGAAGTCAAAAAATCAAAACCATAGGTCATGTCCAATTAGACATAGCAGTGGGACCAATCTGCTCCAACACTAAGTTCTATGTTATAGAAGCAGAGACGACCTATCAGGCTCTCCCAGGGAGAACTTGGCTCCACAGATATGCCGCGATCCCCTCCACCTACCATCAATGTGTCAAAGCAATCTACAACAATGAGGCTCTCAAAAACCCTTTCGAGTAGATGAAGCTCACATGGTAGATACAGTGTTTTACAATCATATTGATGAAGATGAACCTTACCGGCCACTCCAAGGAACTCCCATACCCAATTGGGATGACCTCTCTGAAGAAGATTCATCACTACCTCGCCGAAAGACATTCACCAAATCAGAGCCCTCAAGAAAGCTCCCTAAAGTGAACAGGTTTCAAACAAAAGATGGCAGAGTGGTATACCGTTTATGACAGTGCGTGGGGTTGGCAAGTGTCACCAATGCCAACCCCCAGCTAGACGAAGTAGCAATCGCCCATCGTGAACCAAGTGGAGAAGATCACTGTTGCTACGCTTTGTTTACGTTGGCCCAACGCTTGCCAACGGCAAAGAATAAAAAAAGCAGGGACAAGAGGAGTAGAAGGAGAAAAAAAGCTGTGGTTTCCAGCAACAGAAAAACACTTTGACAAGTCCAACTGTCCTATAATAACTCATTTGGATGGAACCGAAGACTAAAAAGTTAAATCCCTCACAAAGACAGCCATTTCATCTCCTAAATAAGTCCCCTCCAACTCGGTTGTGATCCTAAAGCAAGATGGATTGCAAGAAGTCCGACCTGCTTCGAGTGTTTACAGGACGACCCTCGGCCCCAAAAGCAAGAACTGGAAGAAATCAACATAGCCCCTGAAGGAGAACCCAGGCGTCCTATCTTCATTTGCAAAGATCTGGCAGCAAAACAAAGGAGGCCCCTCATCGAGTTGATCAAGAAGTATTCGGACGTTTTTGCATGGACATATGAAGAAATGCCAGGACTAGACAAAGATGTTACCATGCATCGTTTGAACGCCATCCCCCTGGCTTGCCCAGTCAAGCAAGGTGTAAGATTTTATAAGCCCGACGTGGAGCTCAACATCAAGGACGAAGTGGCAAAACTGCTTGGAGTAGGATTTATTAAACCTATCCAGCATCCCACCTAGCTCTCTAGCATCGTCCCAGTTATAAAAAAAAAAAAAAAAAAGGGCCAAATTCGAGTGTGCGTCGACTTCAGAGACCCAAACAAATCTTGCCACAAAGATGAGTTCCCACTCCCAAACATAAACACCTTGATTGATTCAACGGCGGGGCACCACATGTTCTCATTCATAGATGGCTTCAACAGTTACAACCAGATCAAGATGGCTCTAGAGGATGCCCCGAAGACGGCATTTTGCACTCCCATAGGTAACTTTTTCTATACTGTAATGCCTTTTGGATTCAAAAACGCGGGAGCAACATATCAGAAAGCTATGATAGCTATCTTTCATGATATGTTTCACAAAACCTTGGAGTGTTACATTGATGATTTGGTAGTAAAATCCAAAGAAGAGACTAGTCACCTTAAAGACCTCCAAAGAGTCTTTGAACGCTGTAAGAAATACAAACTCCGAATGAACAAGCTTAAATGCGTATTCGGAGTCACTGCCGGCAAGTTCCTTGGTTGCATCATTCATCGCCATGGGATAGACCCTGACCCAGCAAAGGTCGCCGCCATAAAAAATATGCCACGACCAACAAATCTAGACTAGTTGAGAACCTTCCTTGGTTGGGCATCTTACTTGAGACGGTTTATCCCAGCTATGGCCAAGATTACACAACCCTTCAATTCATTAATAAAGAAGGATGTCAGGTTCATTTGGAATGAGGAACACCAACAAGTGTTCAAAAGGGTGAAGTTGGCTTTAACTTCCCTTTTCTCCATGACTCCTCCTCATCCGACAAGGCCCTTACTCCTCTACATCACTTCCATGCTAAAGTCAGTCGGGGCTCTGCTCGCCCACGAAATCAACGAACTCGAACGACCCGTGTACTACATAAGCAGAGTCATCTAAGGGGTTGAGATCCGATATTTCCCCATTGAGCGGCACTGCCTCGCCTTAGTCTTCGCCGCCAAAAAGCTCCGTCATTACCTCCTTTCTTACCCCATCCATCTCATGACCAAGATTGATCCCATCTGATTCCTTCTCACTAGACCAGCACTCTCGGGCAGGCTAGCTCGCTGGATCCTATCATTAGCAGAGTACGACATCACTTGCAAAGCTCCCAAGGCCATTAAGAGTCAAGCGTTGGCCGACCTCTTGGCTCACTTCCCCAGCAGAGAACATGAGCCGGCCTTGAATGAACTGCCAGGAGATGAGTTCCAAGCCGCTGAAGTAAACACCAAAGGAGAATGGAGTTTGAGCTTCGATGGATTATCCACCTCTAAAGGGGAGGAGCTGGAATAGTCCTCACATCCCCAAATCAAACCGAAGTCAATTTGTCGTATAAACCGGACTTTAAATGCTCCAACAACGAGGTAGAGTACGAAGCCCTGATATTAGGGCTCATAGCAGCACTCCATCTAGGAGTAAGTCTCCTATCAAAGGCAACTCTAATTTGGTTGAACGCCTCCTTGGTTGATTTTTGTGGAGTTGATTCTTTGCTACCCAGTGCCTTTTTCACTAATTGAATTTTTTTATTAAATTGTACCTCAAAGGTGAATGTCATTTCTAATTCGTAAGTCTTGTGTTGATGCACGCGAGGCGAGGTTTTGTGATATGGCTAAAGTGAAAGAGGAAAGTGTTGTTTCCTGCTGCGATGCACAACAATCGCTAGCAGGTTCCTCTGGCATTTCCAAGTCGAAAGTGGGTAAATCCAAGAAAAGTCTTTTTAAGGCCAAGAAGGACACGGATCCCCCGAGCGTCCCTCCAGCGAATTACTGCTGTAGGGCGCCTTTCTTTGGTGGAATGGACTTATTTTGGGTGAGGGTGGACTTATTTGATAACAGTGGCGAGGGCCCAACTGATTTGCTTCTTGGTGGGGTTGAGCCAGAGAACGGGATTGAGACTTTTGTTCCTTCTGAGTCTATTGTGCGTTTTCATGTGGAGAAGGGCACTTATCCTTATTCTTTTCATGCTTTTAAGAATTATACGGGGTCCAAAGATGACTTTGATGTCTGGAGTGCAGCTATCTTTCGCCATCCCTCATATTGTGAGGTGCTTACTGGAGCTAAAATTGCTACTGCTATTTCTCAGTGTATGCGGATTAGACGGGAGCCATCTTGGCTAGAGTTCGCACTGTCACGTTGGAGTTCAAGCTCTCACACTTTTATTGAGCACTGGGGAGAGACGACCCCTACTCTGGAGGATATAGCTATTTTGACGGAGTTAGAGCACCTCATATCAACGAATCCTAGTACAGGAAGTTTGTCCCTTAGCCAGATGGCTATTGTTGCGAGATTGGAGGAGGCCGTGGCACCAGCAGGAAAGCTATTGAGTCGTTATCAGAATAAAGTGTTGATTACGCCTCGATCATGAAAACGACCAAAAAACACTTTTGAGGGATGTCTTCGTCACTGGTTTCGAGATCTTAGCCATTAGGTCCAAGGAAATGTGGAGGATGGATTTATAGGTCCAAGAATGGAAGGGGAAAAGTGGGGGAGTGTTGAACATTTAGCTGCTTTCATTGCCTATTGGCAGTCGCGGTACGTCTTGATGGGTAGGCCTCAGGATGGTGTTTGTCATGAGCTCTTTCCTCTTGCTGCGATTCTTGCCTCCGGCCGTCCGATTCTGTTGGCTCTTTTATTTCTGGAAAGGGCTATGTAAGAGGTTAAATATGTATTAGGAGGGTGTTGATCGTTCCAAAGGTCGATATGATGTTACTAGCTTCCTCCCTACTACCTTTCTGCAATTATTTTTCTATGAGAGATTTCCTAGCTTGGCCCCTATGGCAAGGGTATTTCCCATTGAAGAAAGTGAGCCGCATTCTGCTAGGTGGGCTGAGGCTTGTGTACAGGAGAGTTTGCCTAGCATTTTTTATTTTGAGGACAAGTTTGTTGCTCGTCCTTATGTCATGTCAATTTGTGGAGTATCTTCTACCATTGTCTACCGCCCAGATGATTGCGAGCTTGTTCTTGAACCGGATGTCTTATTTGGGAGATGCAAATTCAGTGATGGTTCTTAGCACCATTTCTGGGTATTTACCTTATTTTGTGGATGACATAAACAGTGTGGCAACCTATAATCCTCTAAGGGTCGCTCGACAGTTTAGTTTAGACTAAGGGGTTCCTTAACATCTTCCTTTCCCTGTGCCTTCTGCGGCCGATTGTATGCAATTGTTTGTGCACTCTTTTCTTTCAAAAGAATTACAGCGTCGGGGTCGAGTTGTGCTAGCAAGGATAGAATTAGTGGAACTACCCCTAGTTGGGGGAAGTATTGGAGATGCAATCTTACATCATTTCGGGATTTCTTAAGTAGCGATCTTGCGCTCGTCCATGTAGAGCTCATCCCGTCTGACGACCTTGAGTTGTGTATGGCTCGCGGAGAGCGGGGCTAGGTACATGACAAGCTCACGGATGTACTCACACTCCCAACTCGCGAGCTAGGCACATCGCTATGTGAAAAACTATAACCACCTTTAAATAAGCGAGCAACAGGGACACCACCTCCAATCTTAGCCCGCAAAGGAACCAATGCATCCCTAGAATTCGGTGCATCCAACAAAGAAGGCCTGGTACTAACCACGTCACATCCAACATCGTCTTCAACATCATCCCTTTCCCTTATAATTTCAAGACTCTGGTCTAAACCTTCTTCATCATCCTTCGAATTTTCTACATCATCCTCAGTACTCCCTGACCGTCTATAAGCATAAAGTCTTGCCTTGCTTTTACCCATCTCAGAAGTAGGAACTGTCGAAGGAAAATCACTAATTTCCGGAAAGCACTCCGTCCTCAAATCCATAGTGGTGTCACCAAGAACATCAATCCCTTTAAGGGGATCTGGAGGAATTGGGAGGCTACCATCAAGAGACACATCTTCATCAATGGGCAAGGCCTTACACTGCACCAATTTTATCCGACACACACCAGCTGACCCCTGCAAACAATACAGGTATTTTAATACAAACATATCGGAGACGCTACAAACACGCAAATAATTTCAAAATGCGAAATGTGAGTTTACCTGAGATGAATTGATGGCGTCACTCGAGCGACCCCTCGCTTGGCGAGCAACCCAGGTTTTAGTAGGCGGATCTATACATTCGGCCTTTGAGGTACTCTCCTATGCACTGGAACAAGAACAGAAGCAGAGGGCGGCCTTTTACGCTTGGCACAAGAGGGACGGTCAGGAGAAACTATCTGGGCTTGCTCCAAAGCAATAGCCACCTCAAATAGGCGAGATAGTGGGCTGAGCTCCTCCTTATTTGTAGCTAACGAGCCCTACTCTCCGTGAGCCATACACAACTCAGGGTCGTCAGACGGGATGAGCTCTACATAGATGGACGCAGGATTGCTACTTAAGAACTCCCGAAATGATGTAAGATTGCATCTCCAATACTTCCTCCAACTACGGGTAGTTTTGCCAATTCTATCCTTACTTACTAGCACTACTCGACCCCGACGCTGTAATTCTTCTGAAAGAAAAGAGTACACATACAATTGCATACAATCGGCTGTAGAAGGCACAGAGGAAGGAAGATGTTGAGGAACCCCTTGGTCTAAACCAAACTGTCGAGCGACCCTAAGAGGATTATATGCTGCCACACCGTATATGTCATCCACAAAATAAAGTAAATACCCAGAAATGGTGCTAAGAACCATCACTGAATCTGCATCCCCCAAATAAGACACACCCAGTTCAAAAACAAGCTCGCAATCATTTAGGCGGTAGGCAACGGTAGAAGATACTCCACAAACTGGCATGACATAAGGACGAGCAACAAACTTGTCCTCAAAATCAAAAATGCTGGCCAAACTTCCTTGTACACATCCTTCAGCCCACCTAGCACAACGTGGCTCACTTTTTTCTATGGAAAATACCCTTGGCGTAGGGGCCAAGTTAGGAAATCTCTCATACAAAAATAATTGCAAAAAGGTAGTAGGGAAGAAGCTATTAACATCATACCGACCTTGGGAACAATCAACACCCTCTTGATACATATCCAACCTCTTATATAGCCCCCCAGAAATAAAGGAGCCGACGAAATAGGACGGCCGGAGGCAAGAATTGCAGCAAGAGGAAAGAGCTCATGACAAATACCGTCCTGAAGCCTACGCAACAAGACGTACAACGACAGCCAATAGGTAATGAAAGCAGCTAAATGTTCAACACTCCCCCATTTGTCCCATTCCATTCCTGGACTTGTAAATCCATCCTCCACGTTTCCTTGGACCTGATGGCTAAGATCTCGAAACCAGTAACGAAGCCATCCCTCAAAAGTATTTTTCAGTCGTTTTCGTGATTGAGGCGTAACCAACACTTTATTTTGATAACGACTCAATAGCTTCCCTGCCAGTGCCACGACATCCTCCAACCTCGCAACAATAGCCATCTGGCTAAGGAACAAACTTCTTGTGCTAGGATTCGCTGATCCAAGGTGCTCTAACTCCATCAAAATAGCTACATCCTCCAGAGTAGGAGTCGTCTCTCCCCACTGCGTAATAAAAGTGTGAGAGCTCAAACTCCAACGTGACAGTGCGAATTCTAGCCAAGATGGCTCCCGTCTAATCCGCATACACTGAGAAATAGCAATAACAATTTTAGCTCCAGCAAGCACCTCACAATATGAGGGATGACGAAAGATAGCTGCACTCCAGACATCAAAGTCATCTTTGCGCCCCGTATAATCCTCAAAAGCAGGAAAAGAATAAGGATAAATGCCCCTCTCCACATGAAAACGCACAATAGACTCTGGAGGAACAAAAGCCTCAACCTCTTTCTCTGGCTCAACCCCACCAAGAAGCAAATCAGTTGGGCCCTCGCCACTGTCATCAAATAAGTCCACCCTCGCCCAAATAAGTCCATTCCACCAAAGAAAGGCACCCTACACCAGTAATTTGCTGGAGGAATGCTCGGGGGATCCGTGTCCTCCTTGGCCTTAAAAAGACTTTTCTTGGATTTATCCATTTTCGACTTGGAAATGCCAGAGAAACCTGCTAGCGATTGTTGCGCACCGCGGCGGGAAACAACACTTCCCCCTTTCACTTTAGCTATATCACAAAATCTCGCCTCGCCTGCATCAACACAAGATTTACACATCAGAAATGGCATTCACCTTTGAGGTACAATTCAATTTAAAAAAATTAATTAATTAGTTCACAATTAGTGAAAAAGGCACGCTAAGTAGCATAAAATCAACTCTACAAAAATCAACCAAGGAGGTGTTCCCAGCTTCTCCCGCAGTACACTTGATCCTCCTCCTCACGACGGTGCACCTCGCAATACCCTTTTGTTCCTCGCTCAACTTCTAACACTGTTTAGGTCCTTTGCGTTTGATCCCCTCTCCCTCGCCTTCATACAGGTATGTTTCTTTCCCTCACTAATTTTCTAACCTCTCACCCTCACTGCTGCCTTTTTTTTCACCCTTCTCCCTCTCTAACTTTTTTCACTGTGACAAAAAAAGAAGAAAAAACATGTAGTGCCCGATACACAAATTCGGCCCAAGAAATTTTCAATTAGTTCACCATTAGTGAATAAGGCACTTTGGGTAACAAGGAATCAACTCTACAAAAATCAACCAAGGAGGAGTTCAACACTTAAAAAAAAAAAATATACTCCCTCCGTCCCAAAATAATGGTCCCTTTTGGGGAATTTAACTTTTTTTGGTAGTACAATTATTACATTTGAAAAAAGTTGATTTTTCAAAATTATCCTTTTGATAGTACATTTTTTGGGAATATCAATGTCATAATTGTACTTTTTATATTGTTTATTAATTTAAAAGAAGGGCAAAATAGGAAATTTATATTATTTTTGTACTTGATTTTTGAAGAGGGACTAATATTTTGGGACAATGAAAAATGGAATAAGGGACTAATATTTTGGGACGGAAGGAGTATATATATAGCTTCCCTCGCACACTTGATCCTATTTTGAGATAGGTCTCCTTCCCTCACATGAAGCAACCTTTCCCACGCAATTTCCCCTCACCCCTCGCACCAATCCTAATTTCCCTCACAGTTTCCCCTCGCTTCAATTCCCTAATTCATGAAATTCGTTTCTAGGGCTTCCCTCGCTTCAATTTTTTGTTACATAACCTACAAATTTTTTTCTAGCCTCCCTCGCCTCATTTTTTTAATATAATTCACAAAAATTCTTTTTTGGGGCTTCCCTCGCTTCAATTTTTTGTTACATAACCTACAAAAAAAAAATTCTAGCCTCCCTCGCCTCATTTTTTTTTTATATAATTCACGAAATTCGTTTTTTTTTTTTTTTTTTGGAGGGGGGGAGGGGGCTTCCGTCGCGCTTCAATTTTTTGTTATATGACCTACAATTTTTTTTTTTTTGAGCCTCGCTCGCCTCATTTTTATAATTCATGAAATTTTTTGGGGTCCCTCGCTTCAACGCTTTTTATATAACTCGCAACATTTTTTTGGGTCATCTCTCCATTTTTACAACTCTCCAGATTAGAGCTCTACTCTCATAGCTCTCAATTCCCTCATAAAATTTTCCAAGTAAAGATCTCCACATTCTTAGCTCTCTAACATTTTATTGTAATAGTTCATTATTTATTTATTTATTTTAATTTTTTTTTCTAACCTTACAGCTCTCCAATATGTATTATTAATTTTTTAGACTCTCCAACAACCTTTTTTTTTATTCAAGAAAACAATACCTTATATATATAAATATATATAAATACAATACATCTCAAATCAACTAAGAAGAAAACCATACCTTTACAAATTACAACAACCCCAACCGCGAGAGCTCCGCGAGTATCCCCTAGTCCCAATCTCGGCTCTTCTTTCTTCAACTTCTTGGCTCACTCCTCCCTCTCAAGCTTCACCCATGGCAATAACCCTTAGAAACCCAACTTCACTGCATCAAAAAGCTCAAAACCCCAGCCACGCACCAATTCTTCAATCAAGACCCAAACCCACTAGCGATCAGCAATAACCCAACCCTAGCAGCAAACCCAGAATCAAAACTCCACAACCAATAGCGCAAGCGACTGTTTTGCAGCACCCTTGCAACTCACTGGCACCATTCCCTCCTTTCTCTCTGCCAGCTCGTCTCTTTTCCCCTTCGCAACTTTGGAGTTCGATTCAAGACCTTGAAGCCAATAATACAACAATCTAGCCCCTCACAGATCGATTACGCACCACCCGTATGAGAGACGTCGTGGCTCCTTCGCACCACATAACCCCTCTTGTGCTATTGGATCTCGCTTCGTAGCTCGAAGGCGACAACGTTTCTCCCCACCTTCGCGGCTATCGACACCCTTCTCCAAAAACCCCGAACCCAACTTAGATAGAATGAAGCAACCCAGAAAAACTTGGCGTGAGAAGAAACCTAACACTCAACTTGGATTAAGAGCCTATGAGAAACTCACCCAAACTCAAAAGAATAGTACAGCAAAACCCTAGAATTGCCAAACAACTTTTTTTTTAATGGTACATTAATCTAAGAAACCCAGCTACGGGTAACCAAGTCAATAAAACACCCTTCTGTACAATGGGTAAAAGGAGCAGACAGAGCAAACCGGAAAATACAGAGTTCTTATTTGCTAATAAAAAATATATATATACAGAATACGTATTTATGCAAAAGCGCAAGCTCCCTATTCGAAAAGTTTGAACAAGTTTAAACTATACCCAAAATATCCACAAACTTTTATGAATTCATATGGAGTATAGGTTCTTTGTGGCAAAAATGCAATGTTCAAGCAGAACGAGGAGCTTAAAAAATATATATACATATACAGAATACGTATTTCTACAAAAACGCAAGCTCCCTATTCAAACAGTTCGAACAAGTTCAAACTATACCCAGAATATCCACAAACTTATATGAATTCATATGGAGTATAAGTTCTTTGTGGCAAAAATGCAATGTTCAAGCGGAACGAGGAGCTTAAAAATAAAATATAAAAAAAAGTATATATACACACATACTGAGGTTGTACTTTCCCAAGGAAAAATCCTTAAACCAATCAAAAATTCTCTTTGCTGGTCAAAAACATTAAAAACTGACTACAAAAATCTTAAACTCTCCAAAAAGTCACTTTGCTAATAGCTACACAAGTTATCACAAGCTACTATAAGCAGCTCCAAATTAGTAGCTATTAATGGTATGCTCTAAACCTAAAACTTCAATTGGTGAGTTGTCCTCTCCATAGATCACTCTTTCCCAACGTGAAGCTACAAAAGTAAGTAAATTCAATCCCCTTTTTCCGATGCAATCCCTTTATAAGAGAGCAAAACACAAACAGAAGCAAATTCGTACTCAATTGCTAACACACCATTCTCAACTTCAACAAACCATTCACTTAAAAGATGGCTTCCAGAAGATAAAAGTGTGGAGATAATACTGTTTGGCGGCCAGTGAACAACGAGGCTTCAAACTCCAAAGGTTTAAATTACAGAATTTCCAACTCTCACTCTGGAGCTTCGAGCTCCACTCCCACTCGCCGCCGTCCAGCGTGCGAGTTCTTTCGAAGAATGCTCGCCATACCTCCATGGCAATTCCAAGAGGGTTTGTTCAAATCCCCCTTGGTTCTACACCCAACATCCCCATATACTGTCCTGGAGGTACCTGAGGAACTTCAGAGCAAAATAAGGGGATGGTACAAGCAATTAACACTGCCAAACAGCCACACGATACCGCCATTTTCCACTTGGTTAATGCCAAACCAGGAAGGCGACTTTAGTCTCCAGGAATCCACTTGTCAAGCAAGGCAGGTGCTGATTCCACATTTCGAGAGGATCCGAATCAACATCCTCTCGCAAAGACCGAGAGAAAGGGATTGGAGCACTACATTTCCATCATGTCAGCCTCGTCGGAAAACCCAAATGAAGATTTGGGACTTGGATGGGACATACAAGACTTTGCATGCCTCAACCTGGGAGAAGATAGTGCTTCCAGCAGGACCCTGCCAACCACTCGTCGCAACACCCCGCTTAACATCCTCTTCTTCAACACTGAGGGTGTTGCTCCTCCTAACTTCCTCCAACACTACATGCACCTACATTCTGGTGGACACTTCCACCTCGTCATCATTACAAACACGAAAAAAAGGAGAAGCGAGGCCCAGTTCATGAGCCAAATCAAGGATTATTCCTAACACCAAGGCCAAGGCCCCTCCTCCTAACGGCATGGAAAGGGTGATGGGTGGAATTTGGTGTCTATGGAACGAAGCAGAAATCTCTTGTGAAGTGGTGGAGATACCGTGGAATCAAGTCATCGCCCAACAAACCCACATCTTCATCCGGCTGGCTCGCACCAAATGAAACTTAAAATGTAAACACTCCATGAGCAATCCAAATCCCTCCATTGTATCAAAAGCCTAATTTTAAACTATCTGAATACTTGTCTGCATGAGCTAATATTTTCAAAACTTTTTAACACAAGCATGTACAAATACTCTCATTAGCTATAAAAGCATCTGCACAGGGGGCATTATTGTGGGTACTTGTATCAAGCCCAATATGCGGCAAGCCCTACAAGTGCCACATCACCAAAACCCCACCCACCTGGCAGACCAATAAGGCACCACATGGGCATGTCATATGTTTGATACATGGCGAGCCCTACGGGTGCCGTGTGCCAAGGCACCACGCAAAATCAAGACTAAATGCTTAGCCTAAGCGGGAGCATACATATAAGCCCAAATATATCTAAATATGAAGAGTCCTGCAACAGGCAGCACCATGGCCCAGTAGGGCCCATGGTCCTTCATACTCCAAGACCAAACAACAATATAATCAACCCTCGGTTCACTTGGACTTGGATTGATAAACACTGGCTCTCCTAAATATTGAGATAGGCTTGCGGCCCATTCTCTTATTTGGTCGCTCGGGAGCGAGCCCTTAGCTCTCCTAAACACTGAGGTGGGCCCTGGCTCATTCACCTACTTGGATGCCTGGGTTGGGAGCAGGACCCAGGCACTACTGCTCAGGATCATCAGAGAATATTGGATTGGTGACTGAGGTCATGGGATCATCAAGATGGTTGTCTTCTTGCTAAGACAACTCCATCTTGACCAGGCTTGGAGAAAAGGCAACAACGACTTTACATCATGTCATCCAATGCATATAAGAAACGTTACTTTCCGCTTGCCATGAAACGTTGCTCTCCGCCTGCCGTCAAGCCACAGACGGCAGAAGGGCTTATATCACTTCTAGTAGAGTTGAGGAGAACGAGCCACCTGTCCAACAGTTTGCTTGGGCTCCAATACTCCTATGGCCTATATAATGTATTGTATACGCAGCAATACAACAACAACACAACTTCATAATTCTAACACACTAAGTCTCACACAAACATTCCTTCTCACATTCTATATTAGTGTTCAAGGTCCATCACTGCCAGCCTCTCTCTCTCCAAGCCTGCCTTGACCTCCTCCTCTCCACCTCCGGTGATCTCAGGCCATTGAAGTGCCCGCCATCTTCCTAGACTACCTCTAACCACACCTCTCACCCACAAAAACCAAATTGCATGTCTAAAGTTTAAGCTCTTTTATTTGGTGAATTTGATGGTGGCTCATTTTGTTGTCATGGACAAACATGCAAATATTAATTTTGGAGTTCATTAATTTCACATATTAATTTCCTCTTCAGTAATTCTACTGCTGATAATTATTACAACCAAAATTTCATGAAAAAAGCAAATGGAAGGAAGTAAGACACTATAAATGATGTACGGAAAAGGAATATTTGAATGTACCAGTGACATGCCATCTAGAAGCAGAATAATGACCAATGGCCTTGGATTTGGAAAGACAAATCTCAGCATCATGCCACTGTGACAAGCTTATGTAGACACAAGCCAGATCATGCCATGTTTCCAATTCCAAAGTTCTATCACAGTTTCCATTGCCCTGTCAAAATTGATACAAGCAAGAGTAAATAGGTGCAACAAATTTCTGTATTGAAAACAAGGTTTAAATGGGAAAAATAAATCTTAAAAAAAAATTCGGGTAGAAGCCAGTAGACCCACAAAGTGATTCAAAATTATCTTTCAATCAAAAAAAAAAAAAAAAAAAATCAAAATTGTCTACCTCAAGTTAGAAGCAAAAGGAGATGACACTTGAGATCTGCTTGGGTTCTATTAAATAAGTGGTACCATCTTTAATATATATAGTTTTGATTCACATACCAGAAAACTTATATTAATCCTGTTTACTGTGATATAATTTACACACATTAGAGATAGTGGTAATGCCCCACAGCTGGGGCCATTATCTGATGAAGTGGAAACGAAGAAAAAAATGGCTGCTACTTGACATAAATAAGCCAAAGAAATCTCTGCATTCTGTATTCAGAGTCTGAGAACATCCCTACCAACACAATGAATGGGACCAACAATAGGCAAAGGCCTGCAGTGGTAATGCAGCAGAGCCTACTTTGAAAGCATGGACACACATCTTTCTCAATCGATTTTCATGGAAAAACAGAGGCTTAAATGAAAACAATTTTTCTAGGCTCCTGCCAAAGCTAGAAAATGTACATCCTGATGATCTTGAGAGAGCAAAGAGTTATTACACTGCAGTACGATAGAGAAGTCTTATCCTTCTAATGACTTTAAGAGAATGGCTCACCAATATCAATTTGACTTTTATTAGATTTAGTTTCCTACTAAACAAACATACATTGATTATCCAAAGTGGATGCAAATTACACTTGCTCACCCTACTTCCTACACCAAATTCCCTGCCCCACCACTACTCGCTTCTCTAATTGGAAGCCATTTTTTAGAATATCAGCCAATGCTATTCATCTCATACTATTCATTAGCTATCTAATTATGGCAAAACCTACATGACTGTATACACCATATCCAATTCCTACTACTCTTCTAACAAACCAATTAAAGACAAAACTCTAGAAGCAGTATTCAATTCCTTTCCAAAATAGCAATCTGATCGAATTGCCAAAAATAATGTAGAAGACACAGGTTTTGTTGACAAGCAATGTCAAAGGCACATATTCCTAAATTAAAAGTGTTAAAATTCCAATTTCATATTGTTCTGATTGATACTTCTGATCATTTATAAGCAGACAATTCAGCCATTAATTGACAAACCAAGTTAAAACCTCTTGATTGACATACCTTCAAATGCTTCTTCCCAGATCTGAAGCTTTTACTCTGAACTTGAAGAATAGCAAGAAGCTGAGTGTATGTTTCAATGGCATTCTTTAACTCAGCCTGAGCAATTTGGAGTTTAGCTTTAGTTCGCAACAATTCTCCTTGATCCCATTTCCCAGTCTGATCTAGAGCAGCATTTATGACAGTTTCAGCATCCACAAACCGCTTCTTCGCAGATAATATCCGAGCCAACAATATCCACCCTTTAAGATTAGACCCACCTTCTAATTTTAGTAAGCGCTTAGCATAATACAGTGCAGCATCCAACTTTCTCTGCTCAGCATTTTCGAGGCTGAGATGGTAAACAATATTGGGGTCTCTCATTCTTGTCATTTTCCCGGCACTTTCAAGAGCTTGGAGTGCCTCAGATTGTCTCTTAACCTTCTCAGCATCAGCCAGAACTGATCTAGAATGAGACAAAAGTGAGATTCCCAATAAACAGTTGGCAACACCTACCATAGGATCACATCTACCCGACAAGCTTTCAATGGCTTTGCAAGCAAAACTTATCCCTTCTTCCGCATACTTGGAGTTTTCCGTGCAAATCTTTGAAGCCATTAATGAAGCCAGAACACTTTTTGTATCCTCTCTATTACCCATCAATTTCCTCAGCAAATTCAAAGCAACCAAGTCCTCACTATTTCCATAATAACAGAGGGCTAGTGTGAGATAAATTTCTTTTCGATCCATGATCCCTGGAAGCAATTCCTCCACTTGATTAGCTAATGGCCGTAGTTCCCCCGACACAGATAAAGCATATGAAAGGTGATCCATAATTGATGGGTCCCAGTTGATTCTTTTGAGAGAAACTTTTCTTAATAGAATCATCAACAGAAGAATAGCCTCTTCGATATTGTTTCTAGGTACAAATGAACTGTCCATTTGGGAACGAAGGTTTGGAGGGATTGCTTCGCTTCCACTGTACAAAAGAAAAATGGCAAACTCTTTTTGAATCTTTGCTGTAGTTTCTACATCAAGGTTCCAGTGATGGAGAAGGGCCTGCCGGTATGACAAGATCGCTTCCTGAGGAGAATCAGCAAGTTTCCATAATTCAGGAAGCAACTCAACTGCCTTGTTTAGAGTCTCCTGCAGTTTACAGTCAACACCAAAGTTTTCAGGCAGGCCTTCTGGTAATGAAGATTCAACAATGTCCAGAATAACTTTGCATGATTTGGCAGCTTCTGCAAAAATAATTAAAAACATTTATTAGCCAAAACAATAACAATTTCATTGTTGTATATTGTTTGTAAATACTTTTTCCCTCCCCTTATCACATGTGGCATGCATGCATGTGTGCACAATTTCAAGGAAAGAAAAAACCACATCCACAACCAAAACCATCAGGACATTACCGACAATCCAAGACCTTTAGGCTATGTTTGGATCATGGGTTTGGAAATGAAAAGCGAAAGAGGAGATAACTGTGAATGAAATACAAGTAAATTTTTTTCTCCATTTCCCTTTCTGTTTCCAAATCCCTATCCAAATCCATGATCCAAACATAGCGTCAAATGTAAACAAAAACTAACAGCCTAAGCCTTGGGCAACAGAAAGTAAAAACTTCACCAAGAAGAGGCATACAATTTATTAGAAAAAGCTTTAAAATGTCATAAGAAGCTCATAGGTAAAACCTATCGTAATTGAGATAGCAATATCATAGGTAAAAAAGCACTACTTTACAATCTAAAATATTGTTTTGAGATACTGCATCTAATTAAACAGCTAGAAACAGTAAAGAATAATAAACCAACAGGTCAACAATGTTGTTAACTACAAAGAAAAGCCAGAGACATAAAGTAGGATAGGGCAAAGGTCTTATAATTTGGAGAAAGAATAGGGCCACTTTTGTATATTTTTTCATCTCCCTCAAGATTTTAGAAACATGATTCTTGCATGATTATTTTACAAATGAAAAGTAATGACAAAAAAATGGGAACAGCAGATTTGTTTTTATGCTGAGATAGAAAATGTAGTTCTCCTTAGAAAAAGGTACCAACCACAACTTTTTGAGATTCAAATAAGTTCAGAGTTAATACTTGAAGGAAAAATAGGGGAAACTCCAGAGGAGCTTCCTAAAATGATATTCAAAACTTCACCAGTCAGAGAAATTCAAACTGGAAAATAGTGAAAGTTGAAGAAAAAATAGATGAGATTGGAAGTAAAAACAACATATTCAACCATACAACATACAACTGGAAAGAATATAAAAAACAACAGCAATCTATCCATTAAGTACCTCACCTCTATACCTCCCGAGATCCTGCAATGACTTTGTTTTGAGATAGACTGCTTCCAAGAGTAAACTAACAGCATGTATTGACATTGGTGGGGAAAAACCCCTTCGTGAGCGTCGCCTATGGCGTTCTTTTTTAGCAAGGGCAAGTTTCATCTTTGGAATCACTGCAGCAATATCTATGCCTTCAAATACATGCAAGGCAGCTTCAATGTTTCCCTTTTGATATTCATATCTTCCCAACAATGCTCTTGCTTCCTGGAGAATGATTAATCCGTAGTCTTACAAAAGTGACAACAAACCCTTGCTTTCAAGCATTTAATTAAGGAAAGCAACATATTTGTGTGTATATATAATATATAAATCAGTATGGTTAAATCAAGAATTTTCTACGATTAGTGTCATAAGAAGAAAGATATTTATAACAACCAAATGCATAGGTGAGAGGTAAAGGTGACACCAATTGAGAAGAATGTAAAGATAGTTTACTTTGAAAAAACATAGAAGATCGATACTCAAAATGAGCAAAGCTTCAAAGTGAAAAGTTTAGACAAACCAACCTCATAATTCAAACCACCAGTCTCCCGCAGAGAGGATTCAGCTTCTTCAATATTGCCGGTATCTGGCTTCTGTCTAATCTCACCAGCATGAGACGAATACCCATTCTCTGAATAATCCTTGGTTGCAAGGGATTCAGATGAAGGAACCATTTCATCTACTCTTAATTGCTCTCCTGAGCAGAAACACTGTGTGATCTTCCCCAACCTGCGTCTTATCCGAATCCTCCTCTGCTCTCTGATCCAATTCTTACTCCTCATTCTGTTTCACCTCACTTGTAATTCTTCAACAACCCAAATAAACAGCAACAACAATAACAACATACAAAATCAGACTTTTTTATGACATTATGACAAACCCTCCATGAAATTTTCAAGTTCAGTTACTGATATCATATGACAATGAACTAGGAAAAAAAGGCCCAGTTCAACATATGACAACATTTGCATATGAAACTATTAAACAAATTATAACTGCCAACTAAACCAAACCAAATTATTTAATGGTGATACCCCCATTAAAAAACAAATTGATCAAAGAATTAAAAATGTTTAAGCCCAAAACACAGTTAGGTAGTCAGAGTCAGACAGACTTCCAAATAAACACTTGAAAATGACAATCTAACAAGAATTCCCAAAACCCATTTCAGAACTGAACATGTATCACTAAACTTCAACCCTAAATAATCTAAGCACAAAAAATTCCAAAACATTCACATACCAAAGCATAAAAATGACAATTACAAACCCTGGAAACTAATAGGCGGACAAAACCCAACACACCAATCAATTCCAATTAAAAATTATCAAAACAAAAATAAGTAACTACCTTTTACAGTTCCGCAACACATCAACAACAGTACCCATCTCTTTAACCAGTCAATGCTTCGTTTATGGATCCTCTGATCAATCAAGAATCTAATAAAGCTCCAAGAACCCTCACTTTCGTTTCCTTTTCTTTTCTTTTCTTTTCTTTTCTTTTCCAATGAATTTTCCTTTTCTTTTTCCTGTTTGTTGGTCGGCTTAGGATTCCCTCAATATATCAATCTTGGGTGTTGTGCGTGGAGTTGAGAACTGAAAACAAAAGATGGAATTTGAATGGAATCGTGAGAGAGAAGTTTGGACTGGTCGATGATAACATAGTACGTATAATATTGCTAAATTTTATTGTGGAGTAGGGTGTAATTTGGGTATTGGAAAACAAATTTGGGGCTATTTTTGAATTCTATTAAACGCCTGAGGCCAAGTTTCTGCATTAAATGCGTCTCATGCAATTTGTGCTATTACCGTAATAAAGAGCTCGTTTTACAATTGATTTTTTTAATTAAAAAGTTAAAAAATTATTTCAAAAGTTAAAAAATTAATAATTTATACTAAAAAATTAAAAAAAATTCTTTTAATTTTTTACACATCTTTTCGTAAAAAGTTAAAAAATCATTCTAAACATATTAGTTTTTTTTCATAACATTTTAGTCAAAAAATTAAAAAATTACTAAAAAAACTTGTCCTCAAACAAGACCCAAATATATTTAAAATTTGACAAACATTTATTTCGTTTTTGTTTTTGTTTTCGTTTTTGGAAATTGCATTTATGTTGAGTGGAGCAATATCGTTTTTATGGTATTACATTACAGGTAATGATAGGAATATCAAATTTTTTATTAAATAAATAATCAAATATTTCATATGAGTGTGAGGTTCATAAGTTTGTAGATCACATACCTATACGAGACCTATAGCATTTTCCATTACAATCTGGTATAAGTTACCATCTATAAATAAATAAACATGGTGTAAGTTTTTGGGCAAACTTCACTTTATCAATGTGATTTTAGTCATGTGCAATTTACCCCTAATATTTGAAAATGACTACATAATCACTTGTGGTTTGTGGACTGAAGTATACCATTAAGCACATTAACGATTTAATAAAAAAGACTAAAATATCTCTGTATTTTCGTCATTTGTTTTGAAGGTAATGCACTTTAACTCCTATACTTTATTCTATGGGCGATTTACCTCTTTGAAATTTAAAAATGAGCATATAACCTCTTATGTTTCCCATGTGTTTTACATTTGTTGTTAAGTTGGACAGAATGTTTAATGGTGTTCAATGGTATACTTTAGTCCACAAATAATGTAGGGATTATGTAATAATTTCTAAATATTAAAGAAATAAACTATACATAATCTAAACTACAAGAGGGTAAAGTAAAATTTGCTCTAAATTTTTTCACCATTGGGTGCAAGTCTTTTTTTATGTATTAAACTTATACAAGAAAAGATTATACTTATAGTGCAATCATTTTAAAACAATCCCACTTATTTGCCCGACACACAAAAAAACAAAAAAACAAAAAAAAAAAGGAAAAAAGAATAACTAAGAATTAATTGTACGGTTCCACCAAATCTACAAAAAAACAAGCCCCCGGCCCCTCAAATGACATATCTTAATTTGGAAAGAATTCTATCTTAGTTGCATTTTAGTGCGTGTGTTTCATGCCTAAATTCTCATCTCTCTATTCTTTCCAAAACATATCAAACAATTGAGATTCTATCACTATCACCACCGATGATTACCACAGACCACCATCGACAGACCGATCACCTCTTCGCTCTTGTGTCCTTGGCTTGCAAATGCCAACCGATCCTTTGGCCCTCTGTAGTGTCTTTCCTTTCCAATGGTGACCTTCTCAGCAGCCCAACCTAGGTAAGCTTTAATATGAACTTGGAACTAAAATCTTTTACTTCTATTAATGAAGGATATACAATTGAATGAATGTTGTGCGCTTTGAAGCCTCACTTGATTAGGATAATAATTCTTGGGTTCTACTTCTTTTTGTGTGATTTGGTCATGTATCTGTATATTTTTTATAGATTAGGTCTGTTTGGTTACTGGGTGGTTTTGTTTGGGTTGAATCTTTTTTTTTTTTTATCTCATTGTTCTTCCCATCTCTTTCAACATAGTCATTTCACTCTGTGACACTCTAATTGTTTAATTAAATACCCCACATATATATATATATATATATATAAACATAATTATGATAGTATGTAATAATATATTATTAAATAAATAATAATAAATAAATAACATCGAATTTGACATTAAATTATCAAATATGGGATTAATTAGACATTAAGTTATCAAATATGGGATTAATACAAATATGAAATTATAATACTAGTTTGACCAAATTAGAATTAAAGATAATAAATAAATAAATATAAAAATAAGAGTAAATAAATAATAATAATAATAGCGAGTGTAGTAGTAAAATAAATAATAGATTTTCTATTGATATGCAATAAAGTGTAATTTAATTAGGAATTAATTTGTTTATATAGTTATGTTAGACAATTGGGCCAAAGTGTAATTATCATAAATATTCATTAAGATAAGTATAAATCCATGGTAATTTATGATCAAATCTGGAGAGGGATTTGAGCTGTGCCACGTGTTGGCCTCAAGGTGCTTTTACCTCCCTATAAATAGGAAGGAGTTGATCAAGATCTGTGGAAAGAAAAGGAAAAAAGAAGAAGAGGCACGCAAGATACTGGAGAAGGTTGTGATAGTAAAAAGTAAGGCGTGATAGTAGAAAGTATGGCTAAGGGTCAATATTAAGGTGAGTTATATTATACCTTGAGTTACCATAATATATTTTACATATGTTTTGATTTACCATAATTTATTTTATTCAAATTATGTTTTATAAATTATATTAATATTTCAATTACGTGAGTTATTTTCTGAACTCTATTTATTTAAAATAAAACCAATGCATATGTTTGTTTAAATTTTAAAGAATATTTGATTATGACCTTATAAATAATTATGTTTTGTAAGTACCACCACGGGAGTCCCACGCCTTGGGAGACTTAAATAACCATTGGTCTCTGTTTGGCCACTTTGTGGTCCTCTGTTTGTCATGGATCCATTGAACTTTGTTCTGATTGTCACTCATGTGACCTCTGTTCTGTTATGTTCGGTATCGTGGTTATGGTTATTTATTTATATAATTTCTATTTTTCAGTTTCTGCCACCTTGAATAAATTATTATTTCAAATTAAGTTATGTAAATGTTTTGGCTTAACTAACTATCCATGGTTATTTTGTATTCCCTATATTCTTAGCATAATATTTCTCACTCTACTGTGTGCTTATAGCTGTTACCCTTTTCAGGTGATGAGATATAAGGAAGACCCATAACCTCGCGTAGTGGAACCTGTGCAAGAAATTGATGTGGATCCGTTAATTTGTTTTTCTTTTTTTTTCTTCCTGTCATTTTTTTATGATGTCCAGTCGCTGCATAATAAAATAATAAAAGCTTATGGATGTACGTTTTTTTTTTTAGTAGAATGAAGTAACTTTCTGTTTAATTATTTTTATTTCCGTTTGCCTCCACATGCACCGTTTAATTTGCTACGATTAGAATAAGTTAGTAGGTTAACCCTACGCCTTTGGGATTGGGTCGTGACAAAGGTGGCATCAGAGCAATAGTTCATTCAAAAAAAAATGTTATTTTATTTTGATCAGAAAGTTTGAAAAGTTATAAATAAAACTATTTAGCTTGATAAACATAATAAAATAAAATAAATAAAAATAAATATTTACCTGCGACGTTATTCATTTTATATAAAATCTCACATTTCTTCTGGTGATGTAGGAATGTCCGAGATTAATCTTAACGAGGCATTTTGGGAGGAGCTCGAGGCCATTAATTTGGATGAGATTTTAGCAGAGCACCCCGCCTCCGCCTCACCTGAAGGATGGGGAGATTCATATGATATAATTAGATGATTGCATCCAGGCCTTGCCCAATTGATGGGTCAGCCAATCTCTATACAGGCTGATCCTACCGATGTCCCACAGTTACTATGGAGGCAAAGCCGTGCCTATACGCGCGGATGTTTTCTTGGACCCACTAGTGTCCTCGGCGTTGCCCCGGGACATGTCCGCCCGCACTATATCATAGGCCCTCTATGTGACAACCCTCACCACTGTTTACTACTAAACTGAGACTAAGCATGTTAATTGACTAATTGACTGAAAGTCTGAACTGATTGATTGAGTATATGAGTTTAATTGCATTTCTCTCCGTTTGACTGGTAAATTATCTGTTCATGTTTTGTGTTTAAACTGCGAATTGAAGGCCTTATCGGCGGCCGAATTAGAAATTGATTAATGTTTTATGATCATTAGAAATTATGTGATTTAATGGTATATTTATTTGAAATGCGATTTGGTATGATTAAATTAGATTAAAATAAGCTAGATTACAAGAGTTGGCCCTATTTACCAATTTGCCACCTAGTGAATTAATTTAGGCAACTCTTCTCCACTTCATACACTCTTGACTAAACATTTCATCAGCCCATTTTGAGAGTCACAACCGACTAGAGAGAGAGAGAGTAGGAGAAAATCTCGAGTTCTTGAGAATTGGCTTGGAGATTGAGAGAAATTGAAGGGATTCTTGCATATTTGTGCTTCTACACTTGAATTGAAGACATAAGGTAGAGAAATCACTCTCTTAATTGTGTATCTAAGTTGTATCTAGCATGGATCATGGTAGTTTAGAGAGCTAAGTCTAGAATTGGCTCTAGTATGTTGTATTGTAGCTCGAATCTTGCATGCATGTTTACATTGTTGAGTTTGGAGGTTGGATTTCATGGGAATCTTGCATGCATGTTCATGTTTGTGTTAAAATCCATGAATTCATCTTGTCTTTGAAGAAATTGACTTACTTGAGCATGTATTTGAAGCTTTAAAGTTGATTTAACTCAGACATGTTGCATTGAGGTCATGTTCATGAAATTTGGTTTAATTGAACTACCTTTGGGCTTCGATTTCTCGAATGGATCTTTGAAACATGTAATGTTATGAGTTTTGAAGTGTTTTCTAGAAAATTAGCCCAAAAGGATCGAATTTGATACATTTGAAGTTGATTTTGAGCTTGAGGTTCAAATTTGGGAATTCTAGATTTTGGACTCACGCTCGAGCAGGGTGACTGGCACTCGAGCATGAAATTCGTGCATCCAGCACTTTAGTTGTGTTTGCAGTCCACTCGAGCGGGCTATTGGACGCTCGAGCGGGATCTTGTGTCTCACGCTCGAGCGGGTGTAGAGCGCCTATCAAGCGTGATTTTCACACATCCAGCACTTTTGACTGTTTTACAGTCCGCTCAAGCGGAGAAGTATACACTCGAGCGGAACCCTTTTGTTGCATGTCCGCTCGAGCGGAGATAATCATGCTTGAGCGGGACCTCTGTTTTCTGAAAATTCTGAAAATGTTTTTAAAGCGCATATTTGCATCCTCATTTCATTCTAGGCATTCCTAGGCCTAGTTTAAGGCATCTTAATGACGATATTGATGTAGAACCACACCGAGGCAAATTACGGATTAAGTTATTATTTTTCCCAACTGTGTAGCTTAGTGTGTGTTCAATCTGTAACTGTGTAGGGTTGGCATTCCGGAGACGCTCTAGCTTATTTGTAGCCCAGAACTTTGTGAGTAACAATGTTGTAAAGATATGTTCAATAATGATTATCTTCTGAACAATTAAACTGTACTGTTTTCTGAAATGATACTGTTACTGAATAAATGATGTCCCATTTGTGAACTGTATTCGTGGCATCCATAGCAACCTATTGTTACTATACTGTACTGCTACTGTCACGGAGATCTCTGTCGGTTCCCATGATGGAACCACTACTGTTTACTGATGTGATGGCCATCAACTGACTATTCGGTCTATAAGACCTACTGTACTGTTTTGCTATTGGATGTACCACATATGACTATTATAGTTTCTGAATGACTGTTGGCATGAAATATGAGCCATAAACTGAATGACTGATATACTGTTTAATTAACTGTTTTCAATACTGAAAGGACATTCATTCTTAACCTCTTTACGCATATAGCAATCCCGGTTGTCCCTTTACTGTTCTATTGTATTCCGGACTCGGTTCCGTGGAGTTGGTAGTTGTATCTATCTGGTTGTCGTCCTTTAATTCCTTTTGTGTGAGTTTTAGGATGTTTTGGGCAAGGTTGTTACAGGTTGGTTAGGCCTTGATTTCAATTCCTTGTTGCCCGGTTTTTAGGCGTTCCGCTCGAGCGGGTCTTCTTGCGCTCGAGCGGGGTTTACACACTTCCAGTATTTCGTGGCCCTGCAAAACTTCTGCAGATGTGTTTTCTACGCTCGAGCGGGTTTCTTGCGCTCGAGCGGTATTGTTGGCGCTCGAGCGGGTAGTCCTTTTCCTGTAAAGTTCTGGGAGATGAAAATCTGCGCTCGAGCGGACTGGTTTTCACGCTCGAGCGGATGTGTTTTGCTTTTGCTTCTTGGCGCTCGAGCGGTTATCTATGCGCTCGGGCGGGACCAGATGTTTGCGCTTTACGCTCGAGCGCTCTATTCTACGCTCGAGCGGGTCATGCGTATATGAGTTATCCGCTGGGTCATTTTAAATCACTTTTTCACTTTTCTTCTCTCTCTTACTTTCCCAAAAACCCCATTGTTGAGCTTCTCACTCTAGAACTCTACCTTCTTTATAGGTATTGATCTAGTATGAGTGATTTCCTCACCTTTGGCCTTTACAAAAAGGTTGTTGATCGTCGAGGGCTATCTTTTGATCCGAGAAATTCGTGGTTTGGAGCATTTTCGTTTTCTTCACCTTCTTGGTTGGGAGTCATCTTTTGAGGTAGGGATAACCTACTCCTCACTATGGGCTTTGTCTTTAAATTTTAGTATTTTGAGATGTTAGGGTTGATTTGGTAATTTTGTGAAAGTTTGGGGCTTTTGTGTAAATTTACAAAAAGGTTGGGGTTTTAACTATATAAAACCTAGATGCATGTTTGGCATGGAAAAGTGAAATTAATGTTAAAACATTAAGGAAAATGGAACCAAAGGGTTGTAATGTTAATTATGGAAAATGCCCTAATTACATTGGTTAATTAATTCACATAATTAATTATGAGAAATGAGGAATTAATTTGGAAAGATATGGGATTAAAGGGTGTAGTTGGATTATTTATCGCTCACCTAGTTGAAATGTTGATTATATATCCATTGTTGCATTTATTTTCTGTATAGAAATAGCTGCTTTGGGCTATCGGTGGAGGATAGTCTTGATTATTGTAGATAATGCATGATGATTAGACAAACTGAAACTAATCACTGGAATGTGTCATTGAGTATGACGGTTGAAAGAATACATTAAATTTATGTATTGTGTGATGATGTATATAATTATTGTTTATATGCATTGTGTCGTGTTGGAGGAGATAGGGGATGTACTCTACGGTTTAGGAGAAGATAGGGGATGGACCTCTAAACCGGATGTTGTTGGGAGAAGATAGGGGATGGACTCCGTAGATAGAGCTCATTTGCTTATCTAGTAATGTGTTGACACAGCTCATATGCTTGTCCTTGGAAGCGTGATAATGCTCTTATGCATATCTATGGAAGTGATGATATAGCTTGTATGCTTATCTGTTGGTGTGTGATATAGCTAGTATGCTTATCTATTATGAAATGGGAAAGTGTTTAATATGAGTTACTGTCTCATATAAGTTATTTGGCCAGGTTCTGAGCCATGGTTATAAATTGAGAATTGAAAAGAATTGGAAAATGGATTGTAACATGGACTTGTATGTCATGAAACTGTAAAGTGTTATAAGTGAAGGTACCAGTGTTGGCCTTCTATCAACTGCTAATCTTTTAGTCACTGTTCATATTTGGTTTAGTGTATTTCTACTGGGCTGTGGCTTACCCTATATGCGAACATCATTTTCAGGTACAGGTAGCATGCCACCTCCAAGGATATAGCTTGGGAGGCTAGAGGCGGACAGACTTTTGTTGTCTCATTTCCTTTTGATGTATTACATGTAAATCCAAGCCAAGGGCTTAATGTGTAATTGAGTTAGTACTCTTTTTTTTGTAACCAAGTATTAACTTGGAAAGCTGTAAGCCCGTAGGGCATTTGCTTTTGTTGTTAACATGTAATACTTTTGTAAAGAAATATTCTGGTGAATTGAAGAATGTGGATCTTATATATATAAATGCTTGTCTAATGAGATGGGTTTTACCTATTATTTTGAGGGCGTTACAACGCATATGTTATTCACTGGGCTTTACCTCACTGCTCATATATATATATAGATGTTCAGACACCGGACCGTTGCTAGGGGCGCCAGGCAGGCTCTTGTTTTGTTAGCCAACCATTGTGCCTCACTGCGAGGTTCCAAGTGTGATCAAGCTTAGGCTGCTTTTGGGGTGTCTTAGTTTCACCCAACTGTCACTGTTCTGTAATACTGTATAGACTGAATGTTTTTGAACTGTACTGTTTACATAGGGATTAAGTCCCTGTCTTAAAAGATTGCAAATATTATGCATACTGTTTGGTACTGACTGTATACATGTATGAAAAGTCTTTTGCATACAAACTGTCACAGCTCATTGGACAACTTTAATTACTGTATTGGCTTCTGCCAGCCCTTGTACTCTGTATTACTGTTCTACTGTTAAGCAGGCCTTCGGTAATCTCGGATTACTGGCCGATTACGGTGCTAAACCCATAGGGGCGGGTTTGGGTCGTGACATGTACAGTCCGTTCCCATTTTCACAGTCCAGGCAGC
This sequence comes from Camellia sinensis, assembly GCF_055761805.1. Classification (NCBI taxonomy): domain Eukaryota; kingdom Viridiplantae; phylum Streptophyta; class Magnoliopsida; order Ericales; family Theaceae; genus Camellia; species Camellia sinensis. Next base: position 98,602,827 of record NC_138972.1, read on the forward strand.
GTGAATGTGTTTTGGTGTAGTCCAGTTAGGATGGGAATTTGAGTTTTTTATGCAACACTATTTCCCATGGTTGTTTAGCCCGTTTGACCCACCACTCTAGATTTGGTAGAACAAAACCTTTTTGTACGCTAACCATGATGTATTCTAATCCCTTTTTGTTGTCTTTTTTGTTTTTGTTTTGTTGTACCACAGGGATGAGACACTAACATAGTCTGACTTTTGAAACAAAGATGTAATATTAATTGTAAAAATAGTAAAGTTGATATTTTATATAGATATATATTGCGTTAGACACATATATGCTGCATTATGGATGTAATGCCTCGTTTATTACTTAGTAGAATGGCCAATAATGGTAACGGAAGCGAGTCATCAGTCAGTGGCACTGAATCGATGGAAAGACCGGTTACTAACTTTTTGCAAGCCTTGCATACTAACATCTACAATGAGATGCCGGAATTGCGAGAAGAGTCGGTTACCATAAAACAGTTGCAGGATCTGAAACCCACCACATTTACCGACGGCCTAGACCCAATGGTAGCAAACGCTTAGGTTAAAGACATAGAAAAGATTTTTCGCGCCCTACCCTGCACTGAGAGACAGAATGTAACTTTTGCCACTTTCACTTTTGAAGACAATACACAGGAATGGTGGCTTTTCACTCTAGAAAAAGAAGAAATTACGACTTGTGCAAGATTCTTGGAAGTATTTTACAAAAAATACTTCCCAAATTCATTGCGGGAATAGAATGTATTAGAATTCATACATCTAAAGTAAGGAACCATAACGGTGGCTGAATACGAGAGCAAGTTCACACAACTCGCTCAATTTGCGACATACGTCATCTCTACTGAAACTCGAAAAGTAAGAAAATTCGAAGCAGGATTGGATACTGAAATTAAAGATAGGCTTGAGGTCTTGAAACTGCCAACCTATGCAGAAGTGGTAGGCCAGGCGTACATTGCTAAAAAGGGGATTAAAGCCTCGCATTCCGAGGAACCAAGCCAAAAGAAGCGATTATAGGAAAGAGACAACAGAAGCCCTGGTGTTGCGCCTCCTAAAAAGGTAAATACGGGCACAACTAGTTCAGGCCATCAAGGTTTTACCAACCCTCGAGGTGGCACTATTCCAATTTGTCTTACTTGTGGGAAGGCTCATTGGGGACAATGCCATCGAGACACAGGAGCATGCTTTAAATGTGGTCAAGTTGGCCACTTGCTGAGGGATTGTCCAAAGCTGACCAATTCTGTAGCTAGCCCCTCTGGCCCAGTCAAGAAACCCGCAAGTCCTGGAGGAGAGAGGAAGGACCAAAAACGCCAAGGAAGGGCTTTTGCCTTGGTACCTAGAAAACCAAAAGTTACCGAAAATGTTGTGTTAGGTACACTTTCTGTCTATGGTCATTTAGCTCACGTCCTCGTTGACTCTGGGTCAACTCATTCTTTTGTTGCACTACACTTTACTGCCAAGTTGGCATCAACACCCGAACCATTAGGATATATATTGTCTGTGTCTTTTCCTTCTGGTAAGTCTACCTGTAGTACTGATGTGTACGGATCATGCACTATATCCTTAAAAGGCAAAACCTTATATGTAGACTTGATTCTCCTCTGCATTGGGAACTTTGATGTGATCCTAGATATGGATTGGTTGGCTGCCAACCACGCCTCTATTGATTGTAAAGCCAAAAATGTTTCCCTTAGGTTACCAAACCAACCCGAGCTTGTCTTTGATGGGACTGGAGTTTCCAACCCTCCCTGTATTATATCATCCATGATAGCCTAACGACTTCTAAGAAAGGGTTGTGGTAGTTATATTTGTTATGTGATCGACACACAAAAAGAGGCCTCCACCGTTGATGCGATCCCCGTAGTACGAGAATTCCTGGATGTTTTTAAAGATCTACCTGGTATCCCGGTTGATTGAGAAATCGAATTCACCATTGAAACCCAACCTCCCACACAACCAATATCAAAAGCTTCTTATCACATGTCAATAACAGAATTGAAATGGCTGAAGACTCAACTTTAGGAACTCCTGGACAAAGGTTTCATTCGACTTAGTACCTTACCTTGGGGAGCTCTAATATTGTTCGTGAAAAAAAATGATGGCACGATGAGATTATGTATCGATAACCGAGAGTTGAACAAGGTCACCATCAAGAATCGGTACCCTCTGCCACGAATCGATGACTTGTTCGATCAATTTCAAGGTGCTCAAGTATTTTCAAAAATCGACTTACGTTCTGGCTACCATCAACTAAAAGTCAAAACGAAAAGTATCGAAAAGATTGCTTTCAGAACCCGTTATGGGCACTACGAGTTTCTTGTCATGCCTTTTGGTGTCACAAATGCTCTAGTAGCCTTCATGGACCTCATGAACTGAGTGTTCAAACCCTATTTTGATGAGTTCATCATCGTCTTCATTGACAACATCCTCATATACTCCAAGTCACCAGAGGCCCATGAACAGCACTTGCAAATGGTTCTACAAACACTACGTGATCACAAACTTTATGCCAAGTTGAAGAAATACGAATTCTGGATCACTAGTGTACACTTTCTCAGCCACGTCATTAACAAAGATGACATCTCGGTTGACCCCTAAAAAGTTGCAGCAATCGTGAATTGACCATAACCTACCAGTGTGTCAGAAATTCGAAGTTTCTTGGATTTAGCTGGTTATTACCGACGTTTCGTGCAAGATTTCTCAAAATAGCATCACCTTTGACCCAGCTAACTTAGAAGAACACACCCTTTGAATGGACTGACAAACAAGAGCATTGCTTCCAAGAATTAAAAAATCGACTTGTGTTAGCTCCTATACTAGCACTCCCTACAGGAACAGATGGGTTCGTAATTTATAGTGATGCCTCATACAATGATTTGGGTTGCGTTCTCATGCAAAACGAAAAAGTCATTGCTTATGCTTCGTGACAATTAAAGACTCACGAGAAAAACTACCCGACTCATGATTTGGAATTGGCTGCAGTGATCTTTGCTCTCAAAATCTAGCGTCATTATCTCTATGGTGCAACCGGCGAGATTTACATTGATTACAAGAGTCTTAAATACCTGTTCACACAAAAGGAACTGAATATGAGGCAACAGCGGTGGCTAGAATTTATGAAAGACTATGATGTAGAGATCCATCACCATCCAGGCAAAGCTAATGTGGTGGCAAACGCACTAAGCCGAAAGACGACCAGGGGTTTGACATGTACTCTCGTTTCTCGCAAGATCAATAGACTGCTTGCCAACATAACCGTGGAATCTATCTTGATTAAAGAAATTAGAGCACGCCAATGTGAAGATAACCTTTTGAAGAAAAAGTACGAGGAGCAAAGGAGTACACCTGATCCTGATTGCACTATAAGTAATGGGATATTAAAATTTTAAAATCGAATTTGTGTACCCGACATTCCGGAACTCAAGAAGAAGATATTGGTGGATGCTCATAGCTTAAGATTTACAGTCCACCTTGGCAACATAAAGATGTACCATGATCTAAAGGAACACTATTGGTGGACAGGAATGAAAAGAGATATAGCAAGCCATGTCTCCAAATGTCTGCATTGTTAACGTGTTAAAGTAGAACATCAAAGACCTGCAGGACTACTGCAACCACCCCCTATTCTTGAATGGAAATAGGAACACATCGCTATAGACTTCGTGGTCGGGCTACCACAATTATTTTCGAAGAATGATGCAATATGGGTTATAGTAGACCAATTGACGAAGTCGACGCATTTTCTGCCAATCAAAATCATTTACTCTCTTAATAAGTTTGTCACTTTATACATCAAGGAAATTATTCGTTTGTATGGCACCCCAGTTTCAATCGTGTTTGACCGAGACCCCCGCTTCGTGTCTCACTTCTGGAACAAATTATAGGAGGCTTTGGGAACTATACTGAAGTTTAGCACTACTTATCACCCACAAACTGATGGGCAATCCGAAAGAACAATCCAGACATTGGAAGACATGTTACGTGTATGCGTGTTGGACCTCAAAGGTAACTGAGATGAATACTTACCTTTAGTGGAATTTGCCTATAACAACAGCTATCAGGCAATCATTAGAATGACGTCGTATGAAGCTCTGTATGGAAGGAGATGTCGATCACCTCTATACTGGACAAAAGTCGAGGATATGAAATTGTTAGGGCCCGAGATCATGCAAGTCACAAGTGAGAAAATTCAATTCATCCAACAGCGAATTCGCACTGCTCAGAGTTGCCAGAAAAGTTATGCAGATACACAGCGTTGGGACTTGGAATTTCAAGTAGGGGATCATGTGGTCCTCAAGATCTCACCAATAAAAGGAGTTATCTAATTTGGAAAGCGAGGAAAGTTAAACCCACGTTACATTGAGCCATTCGAGATACTGGAAAGGATTGGTCCTGTAACCTATCGCCTTGCACTACCACCTGAACTATCCAATGTCCACAATGTGTTTCACATTTTAATGCTCCGACGGTACCTCCGAGATCCAGAACATGTCGTCGACCATGAGAACCTGGGAGTTCAAGAGGATCTCTCTTACGAAAAGCAACTAGTGTAGATTCTCAATCGTCGTGATCAGGATCTTTGAAACAAGACCATACCGTTGGTAAAAGTCTTATGACGAAATCATTGTATCGAATAAGCTACGTGAGAAACGGAAAGTCAAATGCGAGCCAAATACCTACATCTCTTCGAAAATTAAGGTACGTCAAGTTTGGGGACAAACTTCTATTTAGGAGGGGAGAAATGTGACACCCTAATTGCTTAATTAAATACCACACGTATATATATGTATAAACATAATTATGGTAGTATGTGATAATATATTATTAAATAAATAATAATAAATAAATAAAATCTAATTTGACATTGGGTTATTAAATATGAGATTAATTAAAGATTATTATTTGGGGCCAAATTAACACAAATATGGAATTATAATACTAGTTTGGCCAAATTAGAGTTAAAGATAGTAAATAAATAAATATAAAAGTAAGAGTAAATAAATAATAATAATAATAATGGGTGTGGTAGTAAAATAAATAATAAATTTTCTATTGGTATGCGATAAAGTGTAATTTAATTAGGAATTAATTTGTTTATATAGTTATGTTAGAGAACTAGGCCAAAGTGTAATTATCATAAATATTCATTAAGATAAGTATAAATCCATGGTGATTTATGATCAAATCTGGGGAGGGATTTGAGCTGTGCCACGTGTTGGCCTCAGGGTGCTTTTACCTCTCTATAAATAGGGAGGAGTTGATCAAGATCTGTGTAAAGAAAAGGAAAAAAGAAGGAGAGGCACGCGCCTCTATTTACACATCACATTTGGTCTAAAGGCACATCATTTACTTAATGCACACCAAACACAATTTTAACTTTATTATTTTTGCTCAATACACACCATTCATTTTCAAATATACCTAAAATATCCTCATCTTCTTCAACCACCCCACCAACCCTAACCCTAGCCGCCGCCACTCGCCGCAGGCCATCACCTCTCCCTCCTGCTTCTCCGGCGAATCTCTTCCTCACTTCTCCATCCATCACTCTCCCTGCTTTACCACTTCCAACCACACTCCCAAACCCTTTTCCACCCCCTTCTTCCCTCCACCACTGTCTCAACCACCTCCCCACCATCGCTGCCACAACCTCTCATCTCATCCCATCTCATATCTTATTTCTTCTTTTCTCTCTCTAAAAACTACCAAACCTACCCTCACCACCGCAACCCTCCCTCTATAGAGATTTTTCCCAACCCATCGGAAAGGAGCTTCTCGCCGAAGGCAACTGCAGCGGCAAAGCTTCTAATCAAAGCTTGAAATCCTAGATCGAAGCTTTGAATCTAGTTTGCATGATCGAACTCCTGCAAGCCCTATATCTAGATCTGAAAACCCTAGGATTCTCTCTCTCTCTCTCTCTCTCTCTACGACGGAGAAAAACGAGCCATGGCTGAAGTGAGAGGCTGGGTTGTTCGTTGATGAGGTGGAGGGAGAAGGGTTTGTATAGGGGAAAGGGGTCGCCGGTAAGGTAGGGGAGTTGTGGGGGTTGCGATGGTGGCTGGGTTTCAGTAACGGTGGCCGGAGGTAGAATCAAGTGGCAGAGAGTGGTGGTGTATGGAGAGTGTATTAATATTCTTTTGTGGTCATTTTGGTCATTTTATGTAAGGTCATTATTGTAATAAAAAATAATCAATTAATGGTGTGCCTTGAGACTAAATATGGTGTGTAAATAGAGTCACCCACGCAAGATACTGGAGAAGGTTGTGATAGTAGAAAGTAAGGCGTGATAGTGGAAAGTAAGGCTAAGGGTCAATATTAAGGTGAGTTATATTATACTTTGAGTTACCATAATATATTTTACGTATGTTTTGACTTACCATAATTTATTTTATACAAAATATGTTTTATAAATTATATTAATATTTCAATTACGTGAGTTATTTTCTGAACTCTATTTGTTTAAAATGAAACTCATGGATATGTTTGTTTAAATTTTAAAGAATATTTTACTATGACTTTATAAACAATTATATTTTGTAAGTACCACCACGGGAGTCCCATGCCTTGGGGGACTTAAATAACCATTAGTCTCTGTTTGGCCACTTTGTGGTCCTCTGTTTGTCATTGATCCATTGACCTCTGTTCTGACTGTCACTCATATGACCTCTGTTCTGTTATGTTCGGTACCGTGGTTATGGTTATTTATTTATATAATTTCTATATTTCAGTTTCTGTCACCTTGAATAAATTATTATTTCAAATTAAGTTATGTAAATGTTTTGGCTTAACTAACTATCCATGGTTATTTTGTATTCCCTATACTCTTGGCATAATATTTTTCACTCTGTTGTGTGCTTATACTTGTTACCCTTTTCAGATGATGAGATGTAAGGAAGACCCATAACCTTGTGTAGTGGAAGCTGTGCAAGAAATTGATGCGGATCCGTTAATTTGTTTTTCTTTTCTTTTCTTCTTGTCGTTTTTTTCTGATGTCCGGTCACTGCATAATAAAATAATAAGAGCCTATGGATATACTTTTTTTTTAGTAGAATAAAGTAACTTTCTGTTTAATTATTTTTATTTCCGTTTGCCTCCGCCTGCACCGTTTAATTTGCTAGGATTATAATAAGTTAGTAAGTTGTGATTCTAACCTTAAGCTCTTGGGATTGGGTCGTGACACCCTCCACTACTACTGCCAGTTGGGGAGGTTAAAGGGGGTTGGGCGAGAGTTAAAATTGTAGTGGTTGTAGCGAAGAAAGAGGTTGATGGAAGAGAAAGGTGGTTGAAGAGGGTTGGGTGAAAGTTGGGGATTGCAATCTTTTGCAATTAATTCTTCTTCTTCTTCTCTTCCTTAATTTTTTTTGTGGGTTTTCTTTCCTTTTTCTCTTTCTCCAAAAGAAGATACGAAAAGGATAAAATTTAAATTATTTTAAGAAAAAAATTTACTTGCCTAAGCGATGTAGACCAAGTAACTTTTCATTTTTTAACTGACTAAAAGAAGTCTAATATTTTTTGATTATTTTCTTATAAAAAAATTATAATAAAATGATAAGTAGAAGAAATAATCACAAATACGTACGTACATAATAAACAATAATTATAGTAAGATAGGAAGTTAAAAAATAATTATAAAAAAATGGATAATTCTAAACTTTTGCCTTAGGCTTCTCTCTTTTCTTCTTTCTTTTCCTTATCCAACATTGCCACCAGCAGTCCCACCCTTCAATTTATTTTAATTTTCAAAATGGCGACAATATTGCCAAAGCAGATTTTAGTTGGAGTCTAGTGATGTACAACTTTTTGTTTTTTATTTTTTTTGTTTTGTGTCCTTTATTTATTTATTTATATATATTCTTCTATATTTAAATAGACCGGGAAAGTAAAAAACAAAAATTGACCCAAATTTTAAAAACTAAATCAACCAAAGTGAAAATAATTACAAAAAAATATTTTTAAAAAACGTTTACTAAAAACAAAATATACAAAATATACCAGTTTTTTTGTTTTTTAATTTTTGTTTTTCATCTTTAGTATTTTTTTTAAAAATATTTATATTCACAAATATTTAAGGTTTAGGTACATATAAAAATTAAAAAACTTAGACTAAAATATCAAAAAAAACACAATTTCCCCTACGTTCACATGAAAAGATGCGAACTTGGTGAAGTACGCATCTCTTCCTGCGAACATTACCCTATACATACTTAAATAATATATATTATTATATATCTATAGCTTCTTTGCCGAATATATTGTAAATAAACTGACACTGACTTTTTCGGTGCACATTCACATCACTCGATACGAACATTAAGTGCACTTCACATGCACTGCTTGACAGCATGCGTGCAACGTATCCCACCATACCGCCCCATTAAAAAATTATATAAAAAAAACTCAAAAACTGTATTTTAACTTAAAAATTAAATAATTTTTTTAGTTGAGGGGGTAGAGCAATATTGAGTGATAGTTTACGGGTGTAAAGTATAATTTACTTTTGTCACGACCCAATCCCAAGAGCTTAGGGTTGGAATCTGTTGGCTACATATTTTGTATGAGCCAATTACAATTCAACGCGTGGCAAAATAAAGGCAATACGGGAAGACTATTCAAGTTTTCGATCGTGATCGTACACGTGGCAGTTAGTATTGGTTCTTACAAGATCTGCGTAACACTGGATCAGCAAAGAGATGCAAAATGATGTGACTTCAACGGTTGCTCACATTCAAATTCAAAATCAGAAGGGAAGCCTAACTGCAAGTGATGGCATAGTGGAGCTAATTATAAGGTAACATGATCAGCGATCATGGAGGAACGATTCAACGGTTAGAAGTACAGTTTGATGGTTATCCTTGAGAAGTATAAATAGTAGAGAAAGCCCCAGAAAAAATCACAGAATCAGATCCAAAAAACCAATTTTATTCTACTTTATTTCTTTTCAAATTTTACATTTCTTATTCTTTACATTTCTGTACTTCAAATTCCTGCTCTGCATTTCGTTCATAGGAGTAGTTTTCAAGTAACTTGTTGCTGTAAACCTCTACGAGGCTGATTCAGATCTTTGTAAGCCTTTCATTGTGCTTAATGAAATACTACAACTGTTTTTCATTTAATCATTGTTTGCTTAATTCTCCTGAATAAAGTCACCAGTAAAAGTCCTTTTCATTGAGGCTGAAAGAACTAAAACACAATCGTCTGATAATTGGTTGGCAATTAAATTTCTGTAAGGACTGATTAATCCATGTTGGCACGCTCACAATTACAAAAATAACCTTCGAAAGCCAAAAAAACCAACATATATTTTTGGCACGCCCAGTGGGACTAATTGAAATGGCTAGACGTAGGAGACAAGGAGAAAATGAACGCTTGGAAGAAGGCGTGGAAGGAGAGGTAGAAATACCTATTCTAGAGGATAATGTGATAACACATCCTGTGGAAACACCTATTTTATCAGAACGAATGGTCGAACTGACCAGCACTTCGGAACAAGTACCACATATTCATAATATTGGACGAGGCCAAGGAATTAGACCATCCACTGTTCCATCTACTCAGCCAATGAATCCATGGGGTGGCTTGGTAGATGCCATGGGATAGCAGTTAATGAATACAATGGAAAGGTGGGCAACATCCTTTTTGGATCGAATGAATACCCACCAACCAACAAACACAAGACACGTGGAGGAAATTTCAAATGTCTCTCAGCAAAGATTGGCTAGAGATAAACAGTCTATGTAAATTAATGGACATTCTAATGGTTAAACTAGCAATCAAAATTATAAAAGACCATCACCTCAGTCTTGGTATGAGCCTCTTTCGAGGCCTATGGCAAGTCAAAATGTCTCATTACTTAACAGTGAAGCCATGCAAACTAGTGGATCTGGCTTAGTACAAGAAAATGGCATAAGGATGGTTCCAAATCCCATGTTCGAAGCCATACCTGGCATAAGGGGGTTCACTAACCCTTTATTCGAATTTATACCCAGGGGGTTGGAAGGTTTTCCTGCAACTGGAAGAGGCACAACACCTGTTCCAACACCTTTCGCAGGTCCTTTTGTAGGACAAGCTCAAAGAGGTCATCTATACCCTCAACAGCAGCCAGTACCACAGGGACAGCCAGTCCAAAATATGCCACCCTATGAACCAAGAGGACCCCAAGCACAAGGTTGTCCACCAAATCCTGTGTTTGTTCCTCCAGTAGTGGTTTAACAGGCACAAAATATGGTCCTTAGGGACCAAATTGCTGACATCGTTAGAGAGATGTGTGGACCCATGGCTCGAGGGGTTCAGACTCCTGTATACAGGAAACCATATCCAGAATAGGTAGATAGGGTACATGAATACCCAAGAGGTTTCAGGATACCAGATTTTGTCCTTTTTTATGGGAATGAAAACCAGTCAACGGTTAAACATATTCCTAGATTCGCGGCTCACTGTGGTGAATTTACCAATAATGACTATATGAAATTAAGATTATTTCCAAATTCTCTAACTGGAGGAGCATTTGCATGGTATATTAACCTTGCACCTGGCTCTATCCAAACTTGGCAACAAATGGAAGAGGCATTTCATGCCCAATTCTTCCAAACAGAGCCAGAGGTTTCCATGGCAGACTTGGCAAGATTGAGTCAAAGGCCTAATGAGAAGGCTACTCAGTTTATTGCCAGATTTAAAAGAGCACAAAATAAATGTAGGATCATCTTACCAGAGCCTGAATTTGTGAGATTGGCTCAAAATGGTCTAAAGTTTAGGCTTCGAAAGAAGTTTGACTCAACTGAGTTTAGGGACTTTGTGGAATTAACCTATAAGGTGTCTAGGTATGAAGCATTACTAGAGGAAGAACAAGATCGAAGTAATGCATCATACAAGACGTATTATAGAGATCCTAATTATGAGATTGATGCAGCAGAGATTGTAGGGAAAGAACCTGTGATCTGTGAAGTATTAATTCATAAAGACATAACGATTGACCAGCAGTTTAAAATGAAAGACCTTCATATGAAATACTCTTTCGATTTAACAAAGGCAGATGATATTTTTGATCATTTGCTTGCTGTAAATTTCCTGAAGTTACCAAAAGGAGTCAAAATTCTATCTCCGGAAGAACTGAAAGGAAATGTGTATTGTAAATGGCATAATTCTTGGTCTCACTTAACTAAAAATTGTATTATTTTTCGAGACAGGATCCAAGAGCAGATTCGAAAGGAGAGTTTGAAATTTCCAACTAAAACAGAAAAGGCCATGGGGATTGATACCAATCCGTTCCCAGAAATTAGAGAAGTGGTAGCCAATGTTATCACGGCAGACTTCCAGAACTTGTCCTTGAAAGAATTGGAAGAAGTCAATGTGCAGATGCATGTTGATAGTCGGACAATTGTCAAGAAGGACACTGAAAATCTACCAGCTATTGGACAAGGTTTCTCAGACCAGAGGGAATACTCTGATGAAGAAGCACTGGATAACGATTCTTTAGAAGCAGCTGTCATTCAAAGAATGTGTCCCAGATGCAGACTGAGCTACAAGTGGTTGAAGGGGCTTCCAATTGATGGGAAGCAATATTACAAGGATGTACAGAGGCGTCCTAAACTAACCAGTGCTTATAACAAAAGGCCATATCCAACTAGTGTTAGGCAGCAGCCATTAATGGCTGAGCCAACAGCAGCTAGAATGCATTCTAAAGGCAAGAGGCCTTTATATGAGTCCAGACCACCTAATTATTACAGAATGGAGAGCAGTCATCCTGAAAGGAGGTCGGAGAAGGGCACAGTTTATGGGATCAAAGCCAGAGATTGGTCTCCTAGACCAACCTCACGCAGGATGGAAAGTGGCCACCTTCATCAAAGGCCTGAGTTAGGCCCAAAAAAGGAAGTCAGGGCTAAACAGTGGCCTTCATAGCCAGCTTCGAAGATGGCTTCGAAGGAGGAAAGAAACAGGTCAATAGCCGGGTCAGTAGGTTCGTGGGTACCTGGAGTTCCAGATTGGTTTGTTATGCAGAATAAACCTAGGAAGATATCAACCCAAAGAAATGTTGTTGAAAACCAAGGTAGGATAGTTAAACCACCTTTGGTGGCTCCAAACAATTGGGTGCTGTTTAAGCACCCGAAAACAAAAGAACCAAATATGGTTCCAGTGATTTCTAAGTCCCAAAGGAGGAGGATCCAACAAAGGTACATTCAGTACTAAAAGGATCTGAAAGAAGAAGGAGAAATTTCTTCATTGGTTCAGCTAAAGAGCCAGGCAAAAAGAGAAGAAGATTCAAAATTAGATCATAATCTAAAATCGACTCTTCCAGACAAAAGGAGTTGTAGCAGGGAACAGTTGGCCAAAGTTCATTCTAAACTAAAGGCCAAGGAAAGATCAAGCTTGGTAGGGTTGGAAAAAGCTTTGATGGAAAGTGATAGTGAGATAGAAGATGAAGTCGTCCCAGGCCAAGGGAAGGGGATACTTGAGGAAGAAATGTTCGAAGCTTTCATGGCTGAACAAACATTTTTGGTTGGAAAACCAATAGAAACAGACCATTCGAAGGAAGTTTCTAATACAGAAGTGCTAGAATGTGGCATGGAGGATGCTTTTGAAGTGATTGAACAAGTTGACCAAGAGGAGAAGCAGGTGTAGCCAGCCGTCCAATTTGGCTCATTTCCTCCGGTGTCAGTGAATATGGTACTTATATTACCACAGGAATTTTAAGCTGAAGATGAAAACCAAGGTCAGGATATTGACCCAATTCCAGTCTCCAGTGAAGATTCACAAGTAAGTATAGTGCAAGACGAATCCGAAGTAGCCACACCTATGGAAACTGAAGACAAGAGTGAGGAAGGGGTAAGTATTAACCTCTCATACCTTTTGAGTATCCCACGACGTCCATGATACAGCATGTCAAACCCTTGTATATCAAGGCCTTCTTCGATGGAATACAGATGAATCGGGTGCTGGTGGATAACGAGGCAGCAGTAAACCTACTTCCAAAGTCTTCATTAAAGAAACTAGGAAAGAAGAACCCCAGGCTAATCCCAACCAGTACGACCATTGCTGGTTTTGCTGGAGATAAACAGATGGCCCAAGGTATTCTGCCCATCAACTTGTGTATGGGAACCAGGGACTGCATGATAGCATTTTTCGTTATCGACAGCAATGCTAAGTATAACGCTTTACTTGGAAGAGATTGGATTCACACCAATAAATGTGTGCCTTCTTCTTTGCATCAAAAAATCATGATGGCTTTGTGCAATGGGGAGACGGAGGAGATTAATGCAGATCCCCAACCCTTCATAGCTTGTGCAGATTTCGCAGAGGCCAAATTATATACTGAAGGAGTAGCACCACTCAGTATACTGAGGAGACCTGATGGTTCAGCCGATGTGTCGGCTGATGAAGAATTTGCACACCTAAAGCACTTGGTCCAAGAGAGTGCTGATGAAGAGTTTACTGTTAAGGATGACAATAATGCTTGGTTGTAGGCAAAGAGATGAAACTCAAGAAGCCAGGTCATTAGCTCTAATTAGGTTTTCAGTATTTGATGTAAAATCAATAATCCAGAAGGTGCAAGAGCAAGAGAAAGAAGCAAAGATGATTGGTTATAAGAACGAACAGCAATAGGTCAGATTTTTGGCCTTAGATAAATATTGTGCGTTGGACATTGAAACAAAAGTCCAGGAGATACAGGAGGAAGAAGCCTTGTGGACAGATTTTGTCAATGAGGAGGAGGGTAAAGATGTTGAATTAAAGGAACTGGGGACAGAACAAAGCAAGGAGATTGCTTCGAAGTCAGAAGGAATCAAAGAAAGAGCATCAGTAAGTTCTCAGATACAAGACCCCTTGGAAGAAGTAAATTTAGGGGAATGTTCTATACAATAGCTCCCCTATATAAGTGTTTGGTTGAATACTCTTGACAGGGATCAGTTGTTGGTTGTTTTGAGGAAGTATAAAGATTGTTTTGCATGGTCTTATAATGAACTACCAGGATTGGATAGGTCATTAGTGGAACATAGGCTCCCTATGAGACCTAATTTCAAGCCATACAAACAAAAACCAAAGAGAATGAGTCCAGAAGTGATTCAGAAAGTTAAGGAGGAAATTCTTAGACTCCTGAAGGCAGGCTTTATTAGGACAGCTAGGTATGTTGAATGGCTATCTAATATTGTGCCTATAGTTAAGAAGAATGGTAAAATGAGGGTATGCATCGATTTCAGAAACTAGAATCTAGTAACCCAAAAAGATGAGTATCCTACGCCTATAGTAGATTTGTTGGTAGATAGTTCAGCAGGGCATCAAATTTTATCCATGATGGATGGACACTCAGGTTATAACCAAATCTGTATTGCAGAGGAATATGTCCATAAGATAGCATTCAGATGTCCTGGGAATATTGACACATTCAAATGGGTTAAAATGCCATTTGGCCTGAAGAATGCTAGGGCTATATATCAGAGGGCTATGAACACTATCTTTCATGACCTTATCGGAGGGTATTTAGAGTGCTATATTAATGACATTGTGGTGAAATCCCAATCCATGGAGGAACATTTGTTTCACCTAGAAGCAGCTTTCGAAAGAATGAGAAAATTTAAGTTGAAACTCAATCCTCTTAAATGTGTTTTTGGCGTATCATCTGGAAACTTCTTGGGCTATGTAATACACAAGACAGGAATACATATTGACCAGAATAAAGCCAAAGCCATCATTCAAGCCAGACCTCCATCAAGTAAGAAAGAATTACAAAAGTTCCTTGGATAGGTTAATTTTCTTCGAAGATTCATTTTTAATACTGCGGGGAAAACTAAAGTATTTTCTTCCTTGTTAAGTCTAAAAGATGAAGAGGAGTTTGTGTGGATAACAGGGCATCAAACTGTTTTCGAAGGAATCAAAGCCTACTTGGCCAACCCTCTAGTGCTGATGTCACCAAAGGGTGATAAGCCCTTGAAGTTGTACATAACTGTAGCAAAGGATTCATTGGGAGCTTTCTTAGCCCAAGACAATGAAGAAGGCAATGAGCAAGCTGTTTATTACCTTAGTAGGTTTCTGAATTCTTGTGAATGTAAATATTCAGCTGTAGAAAAGTTGTGCCTTGCATTGTATTTTGCTGCAATGAAATTAAGATACTATCTTTTGCCTACAACTGTCTTGGTAATTGCAACCACAGATTTGGTTAAATATATATTATCTAGACCCATGTTGAGGGGAAGAATTGGCAAATGGATACTAGTTTTATTAGAATTTCATGTAGAATATGTCCCCCAAAAGGCAGTAAAAGGACAAGTTTTAGCTAATTTTTTGGCAGACCATCTATGTCAATAAGAAAGCCAAGAGATAGTGGAACTTGGTATGGCTAATGTTGAACCATGGCAAATGTGGTTCGATGGGTCAAAAGCCAATGGTTTAACTGAAATTGGTATAGTAATTAAGTCACCACAAGGAATAGAAACCACGTATGGTTTCAGAGTGGATGAAATTACTTGTTCCAATAATCAAGCTGAATATGAGGCCTTAATAATGGGACTGAAAATACTTATTGGATTACAAGCTCATACAGTTGACATATTTGGAGATTCTCAATTGGGAGTTAACCAGGTAAAAGGGATTTTTAAATGTCAAAGTATAAGCATGTTGCAATACTATGTTGTTGCATTACATCTGCTTTCGCAATTTCAGATGGCAAATGTAACTCATGTTCCAAGATTCTTGAATAATAAAGCTAATGATGTAGCTTAGAAAGTTTCGCATTTCAAGAGAAGGGATAATACTAGAAGAGATATAAGCCAAACAACATATCAAAAAGTAATACCACCCTTGAATAAAAGGAATGTGGTCTTGGAAGTCAATCATAATGACTTACAAGAACAAGATTGGAGACATCCAATAATGCAGTATCTGACTGACCCATCGTCGAAAGCCAGCAGAAAAATTAAATTGCAGTCTATGCAATACATAATATACGGTAATGCTCTCTACAAAAGGGGGGAGATGGGCTATTATTGGAATGTTTAGGCCCAAAGGAAGCATTGACAGTTATGGCTAAGGTTCATGAAGACATTTGCGGTGCTCATCAGCCCGGTGTGAAGATGAGATGGTTACTTCAAAGGCATTTCTACTATTGGCCTACTATCCTTAAAGACTGCATAGAATTTACAAGAGGTTGCCAGGCATGTCAAAAGCATGGCACAATAAGGCACGTGCCCATAATTGACTTGCATGCAGTTGTGAAGCCTTGGTCATTTAGAGGATGGGTCATGGATATGATGGGGAAAATACACCCACCCTCTTCGAAGCATCATTGCTTCATCTTAGTGGCCATTGATTACTTCACCAAGTGGGTCGAAACTAAGCCATACAAGGCTGTAGACCAAACTGAAGTCATCGGATTCATTAAAGATTTGATCCATAGATTTGGCATCCCACAGACTATAACTGTTGATAATGAGACTGTATTTGATAGGAAAATGGTAAAGTCTTTTGTGGTAGAGTTTGAGATTAGTCTTGTTAATTCTACACCCTATTATGTACAAGCCAATGGTTAAGCTGAATCATCCAATAAGTCTTTGAAAAAAGAAATTTCAGAAAGTTGTGGAAGATAATCCTAGGGATTGTCATAATTTGCTGTTGGATGTGTTGTGGGCTTATAAGACTTCACCAAGATCAAGTACAAGAATCACTCCATATGCTTTAGTGTATGGTTATGATGCAGCGCTACCTGTAGAAATTAATGTTAAGTCCTTGAGAGTGAGATGCCAGGATCAGTTAAATCCTGAGCAATACCATCAGAGTATGTGCTTGGAGTTAGAAAGTATAGATGAAGCTAGAATTCTGGCATTAAATAACATTATTTTCCAAAAGAAGAAAACAGCCAAAAACTATAATAAGAAAGTCAAACACATTGGCTTTGATGAAGGTGATTTGGTATGGAAGACAATACTCCCAATAGGGATTAAAAGCCATAATTTTGGCAAATGGTCACCTAACTGAGAATGACAATATCAAGTTCATAGAGTCCTGTCATTTGGAGCATACCATTTGAAAAATTTAAATGGATATGTACATCCTGAAAAGATTAATGGCAAATATTTGAAACCTTATTTTCCAACCATTTGGAAAATACAAGGAATAGAATAAATGCTAAGTAAGAGAACATAAGGATACTCAAATAATAAATAAGAATTTGCTTTTATAAAGAGTTGAATACATTTTTCTATAAATTGGCCCAAAAATCAGTACAATGCTTCATTTGTTCTTTTACAATAGAGGCTCTATTCTGAAGTGATGGGAACAATTGGATGGCTGTGGTCATCTCTTGCTTTCGATCAGCCAGTTCTTGGTTGGTAATCTGCAGCTTGATGGCAGTTCGATCCAAAGCTTGGTTGACTGCTGATAATTCTTCTTCAAGTTGAGCCTTCTTTTCCAACAATTGAGCTTGAAATTGAGAGATAGAGGAACGTTGTTCTTTCAAATCTGACACCTCAGTGTGTACTTTGGAAACAAAGCTCTGATCTCTCACCAATTTCTCCTCTGCAGCTTTGGTAGCATGGCAAATGTTGATGTAAAAATCGATGGTGGCTACCGCCTGAGATAAATGACCTGAGACAGTCATGCCAAATTGCTCAACAATCTTGCAACACTGGAGGAAGCCATTTCTTATTATAGGCCTTTGTAAAGCTTCAAAATGAATCCTTAAAAAGGATGTCAGCAACCCCAGACAGCTGTCCAAGTTTATCGGAGGCAAAGAAGTCTTAACACTGGTGGAAGAACTCTAAAAAATCTCTAGCAGAGAATTAGTCAGAGCTAATGGCTCAGTTTCATTGTTAGCCATTGGAGAGGTGGAAGGTATGTTGAAGAGACTAGCTAGTCTAGCTTCGAAGACGTCCACCTCATCCGTGTACATAGAAGGTGCAGAAAGAGCTCTGGTAGAAGAAAGGAAGGACTGCATAGGAATAGAAGAAGAAGGTGGAGTATCCTTAGCAGTTTCTATAGTTTTTGCTACCAGTTTGTCAAGAGAAGAAGGGTTGGAACTAAGCAGAGGTAATAGAACATGAGTTGGAGAGCTACCAGTACCCTCTATAGGGGAATCAGCTACCATCAAAGATGAAGTAGCTGCTGGAATTTCTTTTGGAAGAAGAAGAGAAACAGGGCTCGAGGGAGAATCAAATTGAGTAAAATCAAAAGATAAATGAGGAGGAATGGAGTTAAGCCCAAAGGAAAAGGAGCAGGAATACTTGGCCGCAAGGAGGGTACGAATAATATAGGCCTAGAAAGTGGGAGTTTATTTGAATAGACTTCACATTTCGCGATTGATCAACTTTGACCAAAATTGAGGGAGTCCTCATTTGGAGAATAAGCTCAGTAGTGGTTGCTGCAAAAGAGGAAATACAAAGTAATGTCAAGTCTTAATGCCAAGAATTTGACAAGAGAATAAAAGAATAGAGACATGAAAGAAATTACATGTTTCAGAAGTGATAGCAATGTTGGGAGAGCTACGAAGGGAATAGTGCTCAGTAATGTGTTGCCTTCTCGCAATTTCTCTTTGGATTACATCAGCATCAGCAGCTTCATCTCTTAATAGTTGCTATTGTCGCCTCTTCTCAGCTCTTTGAAAAACAATTATTTCTCTGGAATGTTCTTCCTCTACTGCTTTGGTAGCCACCTCATGAGTGAGGTCTTCGACCAAATCAAAAGGAAAGACAGTCACTTTCTTTCTCTTTCTTCTCAGTAATCGTATTTCCTGCTCTTTCTCAATCTCTCTCTCTTCAATCTGGGATTTGGGCTCTTCAAGAGTAAGTTCCTTTTCCACTACTTTGGCAGTTGTCTCATGAGTGGGGTCTTCGACCAAATCAGAAGGAGAGACAGTCATCTTTTTTCTCTTTGTTCTCTGTAATGGTATTTCTTGCTCTTTCTCAATCTCTCTCTCTTCAGTCTGAGATTCAGATTCTTCAGGAGTAAGTATTAGCTTCCTTTTCTTTTTCTGGTGTTGTTTGTCTTTGAGAGTAGCTAGAGTTTCAGCTCTCTTAGGAGATTCTTCTTGTGGAGACCATGCACCAAGATGTATGAGTGTAAAGGAAACAAACAAAAGAGTCTAAAAGAAAAGGAACCTGAAAATACTTACCCTTTTTCGAAGCAGCTCTAGTAACTCTAGCTGGAGGGGGTGAGGCTGCAGGAACAGTTTGAGCAGCTGTGGAAAGAGAAGTAATGTTCTCGACTATTGTTGATTTAGCCTTAGAAGGCACTCTTAGCCTTATCAGTAAATCATGAGGGTGTACTGCTAGGCGCACTTCCATATTGGTTGTCCACCAGTTTTGAAATCTTTTCAAAGCCAAGCCAGAGGGAAGGAAGGGGACAAATTTGAACTCACTCAATTCTTTCAACAGTTTAAATGTTGTCGCCTCTAGTTTTAATTTGGGTATTCTCAAGTCTCTGGCCGTAAGATGGACATTCGAGAGTAGGGATGGCAATTTGAAACCGGCCCGACGGGGATCCCCGATCCCGACCCCGATTTAAGCGGTTTTTCCCCGAAAAATATCCCCGATGGGGAGGGGACGGTATTTGAAAATCAATCCCCGATCTGTTTCGGGTCGGGGACGGTGATCAGTGTTCAAGCCCCGGCCCGGCCCCGTCCCCGTCCCCGAATTATCCCCGAAGTGAAAATACCCTTTTACCCCTCCTATATATATATATAAACCAAACCTATTTTTTTATTTCACTTCCTGTGTGTCTCTCTCACTCTCACCGTGGCTTTCATCTCTCTCTCCCTCACTCTCAATGACTCAAATCTCATCTCAGTCTCATCTCTCTCCCTTCCTTTCCTCTCCCTCTCTCTCTCTCTCTCTCTCTCTCCTCATCATCTAGATTAGATCGAAACAGATCTGAACAGATCCGTCGCCGATCCTCCACCACCACCGCCTCTGTCGCCATGGCAACACCGCCTCTTCGCTTCCTCTTCGCAACACCGCCGATCATCCGCTGCAGCTTGACGAACAGATATGCAGATTTTTTTATTTTTTTAAGTAGATGATGATAGATGATGATGATAGATGATGATAGATCCTCCACCACCACTGCCTCCGTCCCCATTTCAGATTTTTTTATTTATTTTTTATTTTTTAAGTTGCTGTTGATGATGATGTGGATGATGATAGATGATGATGATAGATCCTCCACCACCACTGACTCCGTCGCCATTTCAGATTTTTTTTTTTTTTTTTTTTTCAAGTTGCTGTTGATGATGATGATAGATTCATATATATATATATATATATATAAAGATTCATATATATATATATATATGTATATATATGCAATAACAGGTTTTTTAATTTTTGAGTATATATATTCATATACAACAGATTTAAGAATATATATATAGATATGTTTAAGAATAGATATATAGATTTAAGAATATATATTCATATACAACAGATTTTTGAGTATATATATTCATATTTATATATATATATATAGATTTTTGAGTATATATATGTTTATGTATACAACAGATTCATTGAATATTTTTTGAATAGTTCGGGGATTTTCGGGGTCGGGGAAACCCGAACCCCGATCGGGGGCGGGGGTGGGGGGGCCGATAGAGTCCCCGTCGGGGATCGGGGGCGGGGGCGGGGAATTTATCACTATCGGGGATCGGGGACGGGGAGGGTGGTCCCCGGCCCCGCCCCGCCCCGCCCCGTTGCCATTCCTATTCGAGAGGCTGCAAAGTGGAACGGGAATCCCCTGAGTAAACCCAAGTTGCCTAGCAAACTGAGAAGGGTAGTATACCTCAAATACATTTATAAGCTCGAGGGTTTAAAGTACCAATGAACAGCTCCCTTGGTAACAAAATAGAAGCCCACATATCTTTTTTGTGGTGGGGTGGAGCACTCTTTATCAGTCAAGAATGTTTGCAGCCAAGCAGGTCTTTTGTTAGCATCAAAGGGGCAGAAGAAGGTGGCAGATGGAGAAATAAGAAGTTGATGAAAAAAGGTGAGGTAATTGGCAAAGGAAGCAGGATAAAGAACAATTCTAGCATATTTCTCTCCATAAGTGCTAGGATCCTGAATAAAGAATTTTAAGCATTTGGGATGCAAATTAGTAAAGTAAACAAAGAGCCAGAGTTGGAGCACCCAAAGAGGACCCCCTTGGTTGATATCAAGAGGTTTATCACAAAATTGGGAGCAGGCTTTATAAACATGGCCTAAGAGATATGGGGCCAAGGCTATGCGTTTCTTCAAAACAAGGGCCTTCGCAAGCGGGGCAAACTCAGACATAATCTGCTGAGATGATGTACAAAAGAGAAATTTACATAACTAGTGTAAAATAAAGGAAAAGAGTTCTCTATCTCTCACGGGGCCTTCCCTTTTGTTTTCAGCCTTTACAAAATCACTGTAGGAGGAATTTAAGGGTGGAAGGGAAAACTTAACAGAAAGGTCCGGGTAGCTGGGTGTAAAAAGAGTACCAAGGGGTGAAAGCCTTAGGAGATAGCAGATATGAAGAACAGTGGGGGCCATCATGCCACACCGAAACTAAAAAAATTAAAAGCCATGTTCCAAAAGCAAAGAGTAGCAGGAATCAAAAAAGGGTTTTTAGGAATGATAAACCTGAAAAGACGAAGGGCGTCGAGAATACAAAGCTCTTGTAGGTCACCTTCTCTTGTAGGCACAACTCTGTCATACCATTCCTCTCACTCAGCTCTCAATGTCGGCCAACAACGGTGAGGACGGGTCATTCTCCAATTTCCCCAGTCGAGCCCCCCTTCATAAAGAAGAAAGTGGTCCTCCAAGCGAGGGTATAAAGCTGAAAGTTGAGCGGGAGCTTCTCGAAAGATGGGACCTAGGACATATTCTTGTTTATGGCTATGGCAAGGAACAAAGAGGCGTCCGTCTATGGCACTTGACCCATCAGCTGCAAGTTTGACGATCTCTTCCTCAATACATCTCTTCAAAGCCATTGTTGGGCTTATACGATCGCCGGTTGGTACTTTCAGAGAAGAAGAATCCATTGGTGGCAAGTAGCAAGGAAGAGAGGGTTAATAGAAGGGAAGGGTTTGTGTGTTAAGCAAACGAGTGATTTCAGAATACAAAATAAAAGGGTTCTAAAAACCTTTT
The DNA here is from genome assembly GCF_055761805.1 of Camellia sinensis. NCBI lineage: Eukaryota > Viridiplantae > Streptophyta > Magnoliopsida > Ericales > Theaceae > Camellia > Camellia sinensis. Next base: position 98,624,912 of record NC_138972.1, read on the forward strand.
GTGTCTGGAAAATATATCATGTAATTTGTAGAGAAGTACTAAAAGTACAGATGCGAAGAGTGTTCTTCAATATTGATACTTTTGGAGGGAAAAACACATCCCAAATGTTGCTGGCAGCTTCGAAATAAAATACTTGGCTTCGAAGCTAGTTTTTAGTGCCAAAATGAAATGACAAATGGCTTCGAATGTCGAAAGCCTACTTTGAAACACATTCCACACCTAAGGATGTAAAAATGTTCAAGTATTTGTTTACTTCGAAAGGGGTTTAAAGACCTGTTTTAGGTTTCTTAGTGAGAGTAGTATCCGTTGAAGCAAAACTTGGAATCCCTTAAGGATGAGAATTGTTGTCTGAAGTATCAAAACCAATAGTTGGTTTGATAGTATATAGAAGAGATTGTTTCTCAGATTAAAACAATGCAGCCCTTGAGAGGAGCTTCCATATTTTTGAAAGTATGGACTATTGTTCGAAGCAAAAATGATCAATTTAAAACTGATTGATCGTACTAATCATATGACCATATGTTGGATATGATTAAAACAAGCTTTAAGGGGTAAGACTGTTAAACTCAAAGCACTGATTCAAAATGGAAACCAGCAAAAGTTGTCAACTGTATTCCATAAATTGGAAAAGCTCTTGTTGGGTTTTTCAGTGTTTCATTTGAGATGATTGAATCTAGATTCGAAAGATGAGATTGGTGAGTACGAAGCCCTAAATTTGCTTGTAAAGACAAACGAAGATAAAGTCAAACCATGCCAAACAAAGAGAAATGTCTTAATTGTATTCAAACAAAAGCAATTACATCGAAGGGCCCTCTTTGGGTACAAATTTGAGTTCATAAAAGTAAGGAATATAATAAATAACAAGATCATGGAATTTAGTCCAGCTATGGTCAATAAATTATTGTTCATTTTTTATTCTATCCTCTATTTTCTCCAGGCTTGGTTGCTGAAGTTAATGTGCTCTCACTTGATAAAAGAGCTCTTCAGCCTTTATTTTGAATGTTGTTTCTTTTAACCCTTGTTCCAACTTGTCCATATCCAAGTCATCCCAGTACGATGAGTCTTTATTTTTGAAGTCATTGTATTCTTCGATAAGATTCTCTGCTTCGTACTGGGTATGAACTCGAAGGGATGAAAGTTGATTCAAAGATTGAATGGTGGCCGCAGAAGTCCGATGCCAATGGAGAAGCAACGGGAGTTGGTCCAAAACATTTGGAGTTCTACTTGGGCGATGGGGTTGAGGACGTGACTCCGAGTCATAATATCACAAGCCCATCGAAAGTTCTTGAAAGGAACATCATCTTCAAGAACATTGAAAGACAAGTGAGAAAAGGCCACAAGCAAAAGTTGGGCTTGTTTTCGCTGAGCTGGAATAGGGGAAGGTGGAGGCTTGTAAGGAGGAAAAACCTTGTCTGCAGATAGGATAAGCCTCAGTCTCTCTGTCCAGCAGGGATTTTGCGGAGGAGGAGGTATAGAGGCTTCCATCTCGAAAGTAGGAGGAAACTGAAGGGCATTAACATAATCAAGCCAATCAGAAAGGCAAAGCTTTGCCTTTTGGGCGAAGAACGATGGGTTATATCCTTGTGCCTTTTATGGGCATCGGGTAGCTTATACTATCTTTGTAAGCATGGAGGATGTGTACCATGCTACAAGCAGATTGTCCTCTAAACTGCGTCGACGGTCGATGGGCACGTAAGGATAAACCACCGAGCTTCGAGCACAAAAGGGAATTCTAGAGGGTCAGTGAACTCAACAGAATGATGATTAACTCGCTTCCTCAATTCACATACCTCGGGTTCTAACCAGCTTCTCCAACCCGAAGACCCAGAAGAATAAGAAGCCACGGCCTCATCCCATGCAGAAGATTGTGAATTAGAAGAAGAACTTTCTATGTCCATAGTTGCAAATTTCTGAATCAAGGTATTGTGGACAGTATGTTCGTAATCCAAAGGTTGATAATTTGCGAAAGCTTCCATGACTTGAATATAGGAAGGTGGATAAAGGTGGCTAATCAATGCATGAAAATTCTTTCAAGGACGAACGGTATTATCAAACAACTCTTCATATGCTTGATCGAAATAAGAAAAGGTCTGTTTCTCCGTTGGATTGGACTTTTCGAATACTGAGATAGTGAGCGTGTTTAAGGGATCAAAGAGAAGTTAATGCAAATGTTCATCAATGAATGACGGTTGTGTTGCTAAAAATGTAAAGTCCATGCACATTCTAAAACGTGATTAAAAGACCTTGATCTACTAATATCACCAAGTATTGGGTATATTAGTGCGGGAGGTAATGTTGCCTACTTATTTTGTATGAGCCAATTACAATTCAACGCGTGGCAAAATAAGGGCAATACGGAAAGACTATTCAAGTTTTCGATCGTGATCGTACACGTGGCAGTTAGTATTGGTTCTTACAAGATCTGCATAGCACTGGATCAGCAAAGAGATGCAAAGTGATGTGACTTCAACGGTTGCTCACATTCAAATTCAAAATCAGAAAGGAAGCCTAACTGCAAGTGATGGCATAGTGGAGCTAATTATAAGGCAACATGATCAGCAATCATGGAGGAACGATTCGACGGTTAGAAGTACAGATCGATGGTCATCCTTAAGAAGTATAAATAGCAGAGAAGGCCCTAGAAAAAACCACAGACTCAGATCCAAAAAACCAGTTTTATTCTACTTTATTTCTTTTCTAGTTTTGCATTTCTTGTTCTTTACATTTCTGTACTTCAAATTCCTGCTCTGCATTTCGTTCATAGGAGTAGTTTTCAAGTAGCTTGTTGCTGTAAACCTCTACGAGGCTGATTCAGATCTTTGTAAGTCTTTCATTGTGCTTAATGAAATACTACAACTGTTTTTCATTTAATCATTGTTTGCTTAATTCTCCTAAACAAAGCCACCAGTAAAAGTCCTCTTCATTGAGGCTGAAAGAACTAAAACACAATCGTCTGATAATTGGTTGGCAATTAAATTTCTGTAAGGACTGATTGATCCTTGCTGGTATGCTCACAATTACAAAAATAACCTTCGAAAGTCAAAAAAGCCAACAGAATTGCAACTTACTAACTTTTTCTATTTGTAGCAAATTAAACTGCGCAAGCGGAAATAAAAATAATTAAACAGGAATTTACTCAATTTTTCTATTTTAATAAGAGAAATACATTTATAGGACTTTTATTATTTTATTATCCAGTGACCGGTCCCGAGTAGAACAAAAGGGAGCAAAAATATTATAAAAAGAGAAAAAGAGAAGGAAAAAAAAAGTGGTTCAACATCAATCCACGTGCGGGTTCCATTTCGTAAGGTTATGGGTTTCTCCGACATCTTCTCACCTGAAAATGTAACAGCTATAAACACATAGCAGCGTGAGAAATATTATGCCAAGAGTATAGGAAATACAAAATAATCATGGATAGTTAGTTATGTCAAAACATTTACATAACTCAATTTGGTAAATAAATTATTTAAGTAGCAGAAACTGAAACACATAATTTATGTAAATAAATAACCACAACCACGGCACAGAACAGAACAGAATAGAGGTCACAGAAGTGACAATCAGAACAGATGTCAATGGATCTATGACAAACAGAGGATCACAAAGTGGCCACACAGAGGCCATTGGTTATTTAAGTCCCCCAAGGCGTGGGACTCCCGTGATGGTACTTACAAAACATAATTGTTTATAAAGTCATAGTCAAATATTCTTTAAAATTTAAACAAACAGATCCGTGTGTTTCATTTAAACAAATAGAGTTTAGAAATTAATCCACGTAACTGAAATATTTCTAAAACATAACTTGAATTAATATAACTTATAAAATATAACTTGTATAAAATAAATTATGATAAGTCAAAATATACGTAAAATATATTATGGTAACTCAAGGTATAATATAACTTACCTTAATATTGACCCTTAACCTTACTCCACTATCACAACCTTCCTACTATAAATTTCTTACTTTTAATATTTACGTGCCTCTTTTTTTTTTTCTTTTCCTTTCTTTGTTTTCGTTCCACAGATTGATCCATTCCTCCTTATTTATAGGGAGATAAAACCTTTATTTGGCCAACACGTGGCCAACCCGAATCATCCCACAGATTTGTTTCATAACTCGCCTGGGTTTGCTCATTATTAACATAGATTTATAGTTATCTTAATAAATATTTATAGTAATTACACTTTTGCCCAATAACCATATAAATAAATTAATCCTTAATTAAATTACACTTTATCGTATACCAATAAAAATTAATTATTTATTTTGCTACCACACCCACTATTATTATTATTATTGTTATCAATATTATTATTTATTTACTCTTACTTTTATTTTTATTCATTTACTATCTTTAACTCTAATTTGACCCAACTTGTATTATAATTCCATATTTTTGTTAATTTGACCCCAAAAATAATCTCTAATTAGTCTCATATTTGATAATCTAATGCCAAATTAGATTTTGTATTTATTATTATTTATTTAATAATATATTATCACATACATTCACAATTATATATAACTATAAGTATTTATGTGGTATTTAATTAAACATTCATGGCGGCACAACTTCTATAGTTGAAAAGGTCTTTTTTTTCAACAAGGTTAAAGTTTAAAACATATATCTAGACGAGGGGGGTTTAGAATCATAATTTTTAGTCCAATGGGTAATGCGATATGAGAGAATAGTTTAGGATGGTAAAATGTAATTTTCCCATGTTTAAATTGTGTTAATTTAATTATCAATGTATAAAATATGTTCCAATTTATTTCTCTAACCAAATTTCATCAATAGATCTTATTAAAGTACAAATATTCTGTAATGCACTCAAAAGGATATCATTTTAAATGTTTTTTTATTTTTTATTTTTCGCTCTCCACTTTTTTTCCTTTATTGATCTCTAACCAAATCAGCAACAGTAATGATTTTGAGCTCTAAATCCACCATGAAATGAAAAAAAAAAAAAGAAAAAAAAAAGCACACTGTAAAAGTGTGTGAGACCCTGTAAATAAAAGTATAAAACATGCAGCGAAATAAAATGTTTAGATCATACCTTTTTTGATCTAAAACCTCGTGGATAAATCACGTGCTTCCTGAATCTAGTCAATCAACCCAGCAGTGAAGTGATATTACAATATTGAATATCACCCACACAAACCACAATGCAAATGGCTTTGATCGTTAGTTTGGGAGAGAGTCAGTATATGGGTAGAAACAGATCATACGTCGTTTCTCTCTTGGTTACCCATAACCATATATCAGATATATAATATATTATTATATCTATCCATATCAGTTAAAACTGATAATATCTGTATCTTGAGTGGTTATCCTAAATAGGTTTGAATTCAATTTCAAAACCAATTTGGATAGGATTCCAAATTCAAATTCAAATGGTCATGCCACATGGGCGCCCATTACTAACATCTCCCACTCGCACATGAGTTGGCATGACACTGCCACATCTCTGTCTCAATCTCCCAAAAATAAACAATCTCATACTAGCCACTGCACCGTGCGACTGCTGAGAACACCTGCATGTGAGAGCTCTATACTAGAAACTCAAAATGAGCCAGCATAGAGACATCAACCCAAAAAGAACAGAAATAGTGTCTCATATACCCCAGACCCATCTAATTACACTGGTCCAAAAAAACATCTCTAATCCCTCAAAAGGAGCATGTTTGACCCTCTCAATTCTTGCAATATATTCACACTCAATTCGCCTCTCATACAGAGCGATATGAGTTGCCGGCAGTGAATATACAACAGTGGTGTAATACTAGATGATCTTCCCTTTGCATTCATGCCATTTAGTTTAGGATTGACCGCTTTCCCAGCGATGTCCCTTAAGGCCGAATCATGCATGACCGCAGGCAACATACCAAAGTAGCAGAACATCAACCCCTTACCTTATGACATAGTCAAAAGTCACAAAAGGGTACATAAATGAAAGTCATATCAATAATAACACGTAAGACTCACACGGTGAGGAAGCAGGGATCCATTCTTTCACCTCATTACTCGGTCGCCAAGCACATATAGTATGAATACATGCTACGGTGGAGTAACTCTTCCATAAAGAGTGATGTCATACTCGATACACCGTACAGATATTAGTCTAGTCGCTTTCTAGCGCCTAACCCGAATTCTCTATTTGCTCGCCTTCTAGGCGCCAAATGAGATCTCGCATCTGGCTAATCATAACAGGCACAACATGGAAAGTGGGTACTATCATCCATGTTTGGTCCTTAACATGACCTCATCTTGGTTGTAACCAAGGCGACATGCATGGTGGATTATTTAAGCCTCTCTTGGCTCCCAATAAAAATAAACCACTAGTCTCAACCTTGCTCGCTCCCAAGCGCCAAGGGCGATTGCTCGTGTGAGTGAGCCAATCTTGCCTGCTGACATCATCATCTGCTAATCATTATGACACAAACCATAATAGTGTCAAACATCCCATCATCTCAAAATAAGTGATCGATTTTTAAAAAATGACCACAGCTTACGCAATTATAGATTCCAAACATAAGCCTTATCAGCACCTCTTGCGATAAGTATGTACAACAGAATCCACCATGTGCGCCTCACATGAAATGATTTAAGGTCACTACCTCTTGCGCAATAACCTCTCTAAAGATATTTTGGTGACCAATTTGCGTTCATTCTTAATGCGCCCAACTAGCACAGATACGCCCAACTAGCGCATTGAATCTTACAAGGAGCAAATTAATATGCTTCTAGTAAAGCATTTTATCCACAGTCTAATGGGCAAGGTCAATGTCTAAACAACTCAGTTAACCATTTATCAAAGATAACACTTATCATGCCGAATACGCCCACATAGCGTACTTTAGGCTCCCACAACAAAGAATAGATCAAGGAATATAGGTCATCTGTTTCTCCCAAAGACAATCTGAGGATTCACTCAAAAACTAAGGCTCTGGCTTTTACCGATAGGTAAGTCAATGGGTTTGCAATTTTTGCATCTAGAATCGTTCTAGGATATTCCTTATGTAAGTCATCGAAGACAAACCGAGAATTTTCCTAAAACAATCCCTAAGGATCGTACATCCGAGCATATGAATTACATCACCCATGTCCATCATATCTAAAATAGAGGACTGCCCACCCTAGGTGGCGACAACCTTATAAATTCCTGGCTCATAATGACTAAGTAGGGAAAAAACTTCTTTTGGACCATTGATCATGCCTCAGTGGTCTTCATCGATCATCGTTGGCCTATCATGGCTTTACGAAATCTAAGAACCACTGTTTGGATAACTGCTTTAGGCTGTAAAAGATTTATTGGAACTAGCAAACTTTTTGCGCTCCTAACTTTTCACCATAAAAGCAGAAGGTAAATCCCTACGGATCTACTTATCCAATTCTCTGATGAGAAATCGGGTCACAATGTCCACAAATCAATGTTCCGAACTTATGTCAATCATAGCCTAAGTCAAAATAACCTCACTCCCCCGGAGGAAGTCTTCTCATGGTCTACACTTTCCTCAGTGGTGCGACCATTCGGTATCTAGCGAGCCTTATGTCTCAACAATGACTATCCAAATTACGCATAACTTTATAACAGTTTTGCGTCATAATGGAAAGTCAACCAAATTATAAAAATGGTTAATCCTCAAAGACTTTGTCTTAAATTACGCAACATTTGATCCACTTTCTAAAAACAGGGGACTAGAGCCTTTGGCATTATCCTAGGCTCTTTATCATCTTGCGGAGCAATCATGAATGTTTCCTTCTCAATCACCCAGTGATGACGTGGAAAATTTTCACATTTGCTACCACGCAACTAAGAATGTAGAGTATTCTGCTCTAATGGAGTAATCCATTAGTAGGCACATCGCTCCCACTGTCCCTAGGATATTAGAAATTTCTTTCCATTCTCAACTAGGCTACATAGAGCGCTATGCTTGGAATTCTCCATCTTATAGAGTTCCAAAAACTCTATTCACGTCACCTTTACTAATAAAACTTTATGTGACTTAGTTACACTACCACAAAGCTGCTTACCTATATGCACATGACCCGGAGGGTTTGCATGACCGCATACAATAATGCGCCACACGACCTTTTATGGCTTTCCTACTTACTTGTGCGCACCCATTGCGAACAAAGTTACACATTCACATGAGAGCAGGATGTCATAAGCGAGTGGGCTCGAGAAGGCCTACTCAAACCATCGTGTCATCATCTCATTAATGTGATTAAGTATAATAAGCCACTGGTTCATGACCAATGTCATAAACTAATTCCAATCATCTTAATGTGTGAGTTCTCAAAGACAAGTTTTAAAGGTTTAGGCCCAACTAGGTAATGACTCACGACAAAGTCATATTCACTAGATCATAAAAGGGATGTCATGGAGATATCAAGTGCGCCTAAGTCGCAAATTTAACTAGTAAGTGCTAATCCCCTGCACCTTCAAGTCAATTTTATTCTCCATACACTTTACTGCATCTAGTTGAAAGATGACGATACTCATCTTGCCATATCTATTTCTCGCTTCATAGTTACTTGCAATTAATTCTACTATCCACAAGAAGGAGAGAATAAGCTATCAACTATGACAGCTCCAAAGTAACTTAAGCGCGAATTAGGCTAAAGAGTCTAATTCAACACAATGCTCTCACAAGTGATGCGTCAAATTCTTAGAGTCATAACAACCTTGTCGGCCTTGACCTTTTCATTACTATGCCGCAACGTTTGCGCTTAGTGTTAAACATTATTAAAAAAAACGTTAGCCTAGCTAAGGAATTATACAAAGAAGCCACTCCTCATGTCTCACACTCAAGTGTGGAAACAATAAGTGTCCAGACTTAGACAAGTTGGCAATGCTAGTAGATTTTGCAGCCACTAAGCGCTAATCTTTTCACTTAGTGTTAATAGATTTTGTAGCTTCTAAGCGCTAATCTTTTAACTTCACGTGATATTTCAACGCACACTATTATAGTGCATGAAATTTTGCTCCATCCAACTCCCAATAATTGGGTAGAGAGCAAAACACTGCTCATACTGGCTACTCGTCTTACACTTAATGACTAATTTATTTAAGCTCGCATTTCTAGGATGACGTGACTCTTGAATGTTACTTCATCCAATGATGTAACATTATTTACAAATCAAATTACAAAGTCAATCCGCGCAGCTCATTAGTCAAGATCATATACTAATCTATTGAGGGCTTACTAATTTCATAACTCCAAAACTAGCCAACCAAAACTACGTAGTATGCCGCTAACCATAGCGTACACATTAGTTTTTATTGTGCCAAACAAGGCACCAAAACCACGGCGACTTTGAGTCATGTTTCCTTATTTTGGCTCAATTAAGGTTTGACCTAAAGTCTCCAAGACTTTTGCTCATCTAAAGAATGGGATTAGTTTGTTCACATTTGAACATCTCTACTAAGTCTAGGTCAATCAAATTAACTTCCATAAGTTAAATCAATTTAGAGAGAAATTCGCATTGGGATTAATTTGATTAGCATAATATAATTTTGCCGCAAAAAACTAAATTAAATAGTGACAATATTACACAAGTCGCAAGATCGAAAATCCGCTATGCTCGTAATCATCTCTTGCACCACAGGTGACAATTATCCAAAATTTAATTTAATTTATGCGCAAAATATTGGTTTTCGGGAGTTAATCTACAAAGATTTCTCTCAACCGAATAACCTCCCACTGACTATGGCATATACAAAGCATGATAAATTCCATACAATAGCATCTTAATGTAAATTTACAAATAACTCATGCTATATTCATTTAATAATGGAATTCTAATAAATAAATAAATAAATAATCATGCTCCTCTAATTACAACATATTACAAACTCTAAAAAAATATGTTGTATTAAGGCCTCGTTTGGCAAGAGGCTATTTTAGCCAATTAGTCAAAAAGTTACTAAATTAGCCAAAAAGCCAACAACCCATACCAAAAAGTCAAAGATTCTCTTTTCTCTCTACTTTTTGCACATCTTTTCGTAATTAGCCAAAAAGTCATCCCAAACAGACAAGTTTTTTTTACCTATCTTTTTAGTCAAATAGCCAAAAAGTTACTAAATTAGCCTGTTTCCAAACGAGGCCTAAATATTTAAATTATGCCATAATAGAAAGTACATCATCCTGAAATTTTCTGGTATTTTCTGGAATTTTTTGGAATTTTAAATAACTAATAAACACACATAAAATCAGAAATAAATATTCCAGAATCTGATAAAATGCTATAACTATACCAGTAAATAGTAAACTATATCAATAGTCTACAATAAAAAAATTCAGCCCCAGAAATTTAATCATGCAACACTAGATGCATTTTAAAGCAAAAATAATGCATTATTATTTCAGGAAAAATATTTTTTATTTTCATAAAATTTTCAAAATTTTACAGAATGTAGAAAAATTAATTCTGAGTCTAACGACACCAACCATGCTTAAAACAAAGCTATAACGAATAAATTATGGCCAATTAACGCAATTCAGAATTAAAAACAAACAAACAGAGCCTTAGAGCCAAGCCAGCGCGGAAAAAACGGCTCGGCTCGGCTCGCCGCCGCTCAGCGCAACTCGGCGCGAGTCGGCTCAAGGAGCGGCTCGGCGCGCGGCTCAGCCTGCGGCTCGGTGCGGCTCGGCTCACGGCTCAAACGCGGCTCGGCGCTCAGCTCCAACACGGCTCGGCACTCGGCTCCAGCACGTGGCGCGCGTGCGAGGCGCGGACGGCGTGCGCGTGGACAGCGCCGCTGACGCGCGCGTGACGGCGCGTGTAGGCGCGTCTGTAGGGCTTCTGGCGCGTGTAGGCGAGTGGGAGCGCGTGGCTGCGGCGTGGTGGCGCGTGCATACCACGCGCCGCCTTCCAGGGTACTGACTGGTCCGATTTTTATACTGCCGGACTCCCTTTTTCAAAATAAAACCGTTTATGGTATGAAAAAAGACATTAATGAACATAAAAAAAATATTTATGCTCTTAATCTAATCAAAGTAGATTTTTTTTTTTTTTTACAAACATTCATGTATATAATGTAAACATACACATGTAAAAATATACACATGATTAAAAACAAACACGAAAATATCCATCAATGGCTCTGATACCAATGTAAATAAAAGTATAAAACATGCAGCGGAATAAAATGTTTAGATCATACCTTTTTTGATCTAAAACCTCGTGGATAAATCACGTGCTTCTTGAATCTAGTCAATCAACCCAGCAGTGAAGTGATATTACAATATTGAATATCACCCACACAAACCACAGTGCAAATGGCTTTGATCGTTAGTTTGGGAGAGAGTCAGTATATGGGTAGAAACAGATCATACGTCGTTTCTCTCTTGGTTACCTATAACCATATATCAAATATATAATATATTATTATATCTATCCATATCAGTTAAAACTGATAATATCTGTATCTTGAGTGGTTATCCTAAATAGGTTTGAATTCAATTTCAAAACCTATTTGGATAGGATTCCAAATTCAAATTCAAATGGTCATGCCACATGGGCGCCCATTACTAACAGACCCGCTGCCGCATCACTAATGGTACCTCTAATTACAGGTCTTTATTGAATCAGCAATTTATAAATTCAAGTGCTTGTGTTTCATGCCTAAATTCTCGTTTCTCCATTCTTTAAAAAACAAATCAAACAATTGAGATTCTCTCACTATCACCGACGATCACCATCGACAAACTGATCACCTCTTCTCTCTTGTCGCCTTGTTTTGCAAACGCTGACCGATACTCTCGCCCTCTCCAGTGTTCTTCCTCTCCAGCGGTGACTTTCTCTGTGGCATGACTCAGGTAAGCTTTGATATGAACTTGGAATTAAAATCTTTAGCTTTTGTTGATGAAGGATATGTCATTGGATGAATGTTGTAGGGTTTGAAGCCTCACTTGATTAGGATAATAATTCATGGGTTCTACTTCTTTTTGTGTGATTTGGTCATGTATCTGTATATTTTTGATAGATTAGATTTGTTTGGTTACTGAGTGGTCTTGTTTGGGTTGAATCTCTTTTTTATCTCATTGTTCTTCCCATCTCCTTCAATGTAGCCATTTCGCTCCACTACTACTGCCAGTTGGGGAGGTCGAAGGGGGCTTGGCGAGGGTTCAAATTGTAGTGGTAGTAGCGGAGAAAGGGGCCGAGGGAAGGGAGGGGAGGTCGAAGAGGGTTGGGTGAAAGGTGGGGATTGCAATCTTTTGTAATTAATTTTTCTTCTTCTTCTCAATTTTTTGTGATTTTTCTTTTATATTTCTCTTTCTCCAAAAGAAGATACAAAAAGGATAAAATTTAAATTAATGTAAGAAAAAAATTTACCTGTCTAAGTGATGCAGACCAATTAATAACTTTTCGTTTTTTGACTGACTAAAACAAGTCTAATATTTTTTTTTCTTATTTTCTTAGAAAAAAATTACAACAAAATGATAAGTAGAAGAAATAATCACAAATATGTAGATAATAAACAATAATTATAGTAAGATAGGAAGTTAAAAAATAATTATAAAAAAATGAATAATTTTAATTTTTTGCGCTAGGCTTCTCTCTTTCCTTCTTTCTTTTTCTCATCCAACATTGCCACCACCAGTCCCACTCTCCATTTTATTTCAATTTTCAGTACGTGGCATGGGAAACAAAATGTCAACCATATTGCTAAAGCAGATTTTAGTTTGACTCTAAGAGATGTACAACTTTTTGTCTTTTGTTTATTTGTTTTGTGTCCTTTTTTTTATTTTATATTCTTCTATATTAAATAGACTGAGAAAGTTAAAAAAAAAAAAATTCATACAAATTTTAAAAACTAATTCAACCAGATCAAAAAGAATTACAAAAAAAAAAAAAAAATACTAAAAACAAAAAATACAAAAATATACTAGTTTTTTGTTTTTTGTTTTTCATCTTTAGTGATTTTTTAAAATAATTATATTCACAAATATTTAAGTTTTAGGTACATACAAAAATTAAAAAATTTAGACTAAGATATAAAAAAAAACACACAATTCCCTCCACTCTTCGCATGAAGAGATGCGTATGTTATGAAGTGTTTTCACATCTCTTCCTGCAAACATTACCCTATACATACTTAAATAATATATGTTATTATATATCTATCTCTCCTTAACCGAATATATAGTGACACACACTTTTCCGGTGCACAGCCATATCACTAGATGTGAACATTAAGTGCACTTCACATGCACCGCTATTGCATACATGCGTGCAACAAATCCCACCACACCGCCCCCATAAAAAATATATATATACAAGGATCTAGGGGGGTTAGGGGCTGTCGCACCCTAAAAAATTTGAAAAATATCATATATTATATTAGAAATTTTAAAATAATTTAAAATTATAAGAGTTCGTACAACCAAATTTTTTTTTAGATAATTTTAAAATTTTATAGAATAGCCCCCCAATTTTTTAAACTATTTGAAAATTTTTGGCACAATAGGATGGAAGATGATTTTCTGGCTAGTTACTTGATTACATACATTGAAAAAGACGTTGCTCGAGGGTTTGATGTAGACTCTATCATTCATGCTTTTAATATTATGAAAGAGCGTCGAGCTCAATTGAAGATGCCTAATTTTAGTAAATAAATGCATGCAGAAATAGTTACTACTTTTTGTAAGTTAATATGGACAAAAAAATATTCTCAATTGTATGATCATCTTTTTGTACCCAACTATGTTGATAAGGAATATATAGTTCAATATTTTATCGTAACATTATTGATTTTTTTCATGTTAGTAGAAATTAGTATTAAACTTCAAATTTTATTGGTTAGAGGTTAAATGTACTTTGGCCCCCCCCCAAAGTCATAATTCTGAATCCGTCCCTATATATATATATATATAAAAACTCAAAATTTGTATTTTAACTTAAAAATCAAACAATTTTTTTAGTTGAGGGGGTAGAGCAATATTGAGTGATAGTTTAAGGGCGTAAAGTATAATTTACTTCTATAGTTGAACAAGTAAATTTAAAAAAATATATATATATATATATATATATATATATATATTTAATAGATGAGGGGGGGTTTAGTGTCATATTTTTTAGTTCAATGGGTAATGTGATATGAGAGAACTAGCATATGTCCGGGCCTAAAAGTATGGTGTAAATAATTTTAAGATTAAAATACAATTATAATTTACGCGTATTATGTTGAAATTTGTGAAGTTTGTATCATTTTTTGATAAAGATACTGCAAAAATATATTGAAATATTTTTCTTCTTAAAGAACTTGTAACAATTTTTCTTATATTACACGCTTTATAAAACTCAAATAAAATAACAACTCCCCCTAATCTTAATGCAAATTAAGAAAATGTTCACCAATATTGCAAATCAAACTATAAGAGGCAGTAAAAAAAAGTATAAACACTGAACAAAAAACAGAAATTAAAGTTATTGTATATTTGTTAACGTTTTATAATAAAAAGAAAAAAATTATTAAATCTATATAATAAAGCACATCAGTAAGTGTTCTACAATCTCAACAAATTAAATTGAAAATTAAATATCAAACAATACATAACAACCTGTATTCTACAATTCCAAACAAATCAAATATAAAATAAAAAAAATATCAAATAATGCATACCAGCCAATGCTCTATAATCTAAAAGAAATTAAAATTGAAATGCATACCAATTAGTGCTACTGCTACCAATCAAATTATAATTACATAAGAAAAATAAACATTATATTGTCATAAACCAAAAGAGTGGGTTAAAACTTTACAAAAAGTGGGCTAAAGCTGTTCAAAATATGTATGCTTTACAAAAGATGTGTCAATAACATATCTTCAAACATGTATTTGCCCCAACTTCCTCCTCATTACGTTTCAAAAAGTCTTTGTATCAACTTGTATATGTATCTCCAATGAGGAACATGCACAACAATCTGGTAGTTTGTGGAAACAAAAAAAATATAAATTAATACATTTGTTAGAAATATACATATCAAAATACTTTGAGATTGAAATTACCTTATTACATCCCCATCGAAGCAAGCTAGTCGTATTTCCCCTTTTAAGCTCTGTAGATTTTTCGATCCAATCCGACAAAAGTCCATATTTCAAATTATTAGTAAATTGAAATTTTATCAAAAGTTATATGGGTTCGTTTGGGAAGTGGGTTGGTTTTTTTGTTTTTTTTGGCTATTTTAGCCTGGGGCTAAAAAGCTTGGTTTGGGAAGAGTTTTAGGTTTTTTTAGCTTTTTTGTGAGATAAATAATATAATGATTATGGGTTGGATGTGATGTTTTGTCTTATTAGGCTAAAAAACTTATTTTGTTTTTTTGTGTGACTAAAATAGCCAAAAAAAGCCCCAACTTTTGCTTCCCAAATGAAGCCATAATCAATAGAAATAAATCTACATGGTTACCTTCTAATAAAACGTGATTTAATCTACATAGAATACTACAACAACACTTCAGGATAAACAATATTTGTAGTAGAATTCAAACTTCTTTAGGGAGGAAAATACTTATACGATCAAGGGATGTACATCTGGCTAATGCCACATATAATTGTCCATGACTAAACACTGGTATACGCAAATCAACCCCAACAAATTTCACAGATTGTCCTTGAGATTTATTAATGGTCAAGACATATGCCAATTGGACTGGAAATTGACGTCTTGTCATTTGGAAAGGCATTTCTGAAGAAGATGGTGTCAAAGATATCTTTGGTATGAATGCCAAATTGCCAAACTTTTTTCCAGTTAAAATTTGAGCTTCAATTATGCGAGTGTCGCACTTAGTTACCATCAATCTTGTACCATTACATAGTCCATCTTTTGGTGCAATGTTTCTCAACAATATTATAGGACAACCCACTTTCAACTCTAACTTAAAAGTTGGCAACCCAGAAGGATCCAATGAATTTAAATATTCATTAGGATATCTATTTGTAATGGTAGGATCAATTTCATTATCTTCAGAAATTTTATCTGCTGCAAGATAAGTATATAATATCCTTGGAAAGATATTCAATGCAATAGTATTAATGTCACTGACATTATCGTTACGCGCAGACAGAATTGTGCGTTCAGTTAAAAATGTTGGGGTTGATGTCTCTATTATATTCAGTTGTGGGTAAATTGTAGAGAGTAATTCATTCAAATCTTGACATTTGTATATTGTTGATGGAAGGTTAACGATTTCTTGAGGATTGGTCCCAATCTAAAAAAAGTGAAATTAATAAAAAAGTAAGAATGCAAACACAATTGATTAATTTAAAATAATTTATATAACAAGGAAAAAGGTTAAAGTAGTGTTACCTCCATCAATAAATTTACAAAATTAACGTTTTCTTGGCCTTCATGATTTAAGCGCATATTCAAATCCAAAGTTAATATATGTATATGCTTCCGTAGAATAGAGTGTCTTAATGATGCATTCACAGTTTGCTCATGAACTCCTTTGGGTATAACTGGTAAGATTTGTCGAAAGTCTCAACCAAGAATAACAGTAATACCCCTAAATGACTTTTCACTATCACAAATATCCTTCAAGGTATGATCAACCGCCTCAACACAATGTCCATGTTGCATAGGAATTTCATCCCAAATTATGAGTTTTGTTTATCTAAATAACTCAACTTGTAATGATTGTTTGCTAAATCCATAAAGTGAATTTTCCAAAACATTTAACGGAATGGAAAATATTGAATGTGCAGTGTGACCTTCTACTAGTAACAGTGATGTAATTTTAGATGAAGCCACAGTAACAACGACATGCCTAAGGTTGCGACATTTTAATTCAGTCGTATTGTACAGAAATATTTTCCCTGTTCCAGCACCCTCATTCAAAAAGAAAACAGTTTCTTTATTTTTGAAAAACTGAAGAAGTGATTGTGTTATAAGCATTCCGCTGTCCATTATTGAGACAATCAATAGTAATTTGTGGATCTGTATGTTGTGTCTCACTCTACAGTTGTTGATGTTCAAATATCAATCAATTACCAACTACTGCACTCCAATTTGCAGTAGGTTGTGGCGTGGGTGGGAAGTCAATTAAACTTTTACCTGATTCATGAAGCATTTGATTTAAAAGATGGAGACCATAATCTTCAATTTGAGCCTCAGTTGGGTTAGAAATGGCAAACAATGTATGAATCTTATATGCAAGATCATCACATATATGCGTTAAGAATTGATTTCATAATGCACATGGATTTAGTGGAGAGCAGTGGGTGAGAATAATACTAAACAATCTCCTCAATTGATATTTAGTTTTTATAACTGCAGCCTCTTTCAAGCATTGTATCTATTCTTCGTCATCTTCTAAAAACCCCATTGCAACACATGCTAATTTAAATGTATCATGCACAACATTATCGACCGTGCGTAAAGACTGAAACGACTTTGGTCCTTTGACAACGGTTAGTAACAAACGCAGATAAAATCTTTCACCACAATTAAGGCTAGCAAAGTACATTATACCAATTGCATATCCCATTTATCTTAATTTCCATCTCTTTTCTGACTTGAGCCAAACAAAATGTTGTGGAAATTCTTGATAAGTGAATGGACATTCATCTTCACTGGTAGCACTGTAATAACCCTGTCCTGTACTATGTTAATTAATCATGATTATGTTTGCAATTATGTGCTTAATTTGAATTTGGGTGTTAATTGCATGACTATATGTGATTTTGGCTTTGTATCTGTTCACCGTAGGAAAATCTGTTAGAATCTGTGCCTTGAACTGAAAATCTAAGGCCTTATCGGCCACAAAAACCGAAATTGACTACGCCATTGTGATTGGCGTAATTTTTAAAGCCTACAGTGAAATTTAATTAGAAATTGATTTGGGTCAAAATAATCAGATTCATAATGATTAAATTAGGCTTAATTACTTAGCCATAATCAAATTTGATTAGGCAATCCTATATAAGGGCCATATTACACTTATCCTCATTCCTTATGAGCCCAAAGTCTGAAAATCACACTCTAAGAGAGAGAGGGCTGATTCTAGAGAGAGGGAGAGGAAGAATTGTGTATTTTGGCTCAAAGTTATGAATTTGGAAGCTACACTCAAGATTTAACTACATTTGTGTAGAATTGAAGCTCCTAGATGAGTAACCAACCCCTAATTCATGAGTTGAGTTTGTAATTATATGAATTCAAAGAGAATATGTAACCAAGAGCAAGAATTAAGTTGTAATTGATGAAATTGAAGTCAATATACACATGCGTGTAAGAAATTGCCATGAATTTGCATATTTGAGCATGAAACATGTAGCTCATGTTGATTTGAGAGTCATACTCTACATGTATGTAAGAATTTCCATGGTATGGAACTCAATTCAAAAGATTCATGTTACAATTAGAAGTTGATTATGAGAACATGAAGAATATCACCCTAAATCATACATGCAAGCATCGTTTTGTTGAGTTTCATGAGAATAAGCATCATTTGTGTCATTTGAAATGGTATTGGGGTCTATATTACACATGCATGTATAATTCATGAAGTTATGGAGTTTGATTATATGAATATTGAAGTCAAATCATGAAGCTATATGTTTTGCTGAGATGATTTGGGAATTAGATCATGGTTTTGAACAATTGGTCTCAAATCTCTTATACTCTCATGTTATGTAGTGAATTCCCATGTTTTTGATACCTAAAATTCGAGCTTTGGACTTTTGAATGTTAAGTTTGAACTTCAAGAACAACTCTGGAAATTTCAGAATTTGGCATGTCCGTTCGAGCGGGGAGAGCGCCACTCGAGCGTGAAATATTAGTTCCCAGAACTTTTGCAGACTTTGATGTCCGTTCAAGCGGGGAGAGTCATGCTTGAGCGTAAGTCACATGTGTCGACTCTCAGCTCGACCGTCTGAAGTCACGCTCAAGCGTAAAAATGAGGCAACCAGTACTGTTGCAGGCCAAATAGGTCCGCTCGAGCGGCGGAAGCCACCCTCGAGCGGGTAGCCTTGTTTCTGAAATTTTGAAAAGATGTTTTGTGTTTCATTTTCCGTTTTCTTTCATTTCTAAGCACTCTTAGGCATACATTGAACATTATAAATGAGTTAAAGAGATAAGAAAGAGACCTAAGAGGAATATGTAAATTAAGAACGGATTGAATAGCTTGTGACCCAATATGTATTATGTATTGTGTAGGGTCAAGCACAAGGGCAAATCCATCGGCGGAACACTGTGAGTAATATCTTAGTAAAGATATTTTCAAATATATAACTTTCCAAATGCCACTTCGGTATAAGCTTCATGAATTCGTTGATTTGAAATATGAATGAGTATTCTATATGTCTAATTTTGTATAAGGTCGTTTGATACGTTTGATATATCTGAATTGGGTCTAAGGCCGTTTGTCGTTTGATACGTTTGAAATATCCGAATTGGGTCTAAGGCCGTTTGCCGTTTGATACATTTGATATGTCCGAATTGGGCCTAAGGTCGTTTGACATTTGATATGTTTGAATATAATGATGATGGGCCAAAGGCCGTTTGAACATAAGCGTAATGGGCCAAAGGCCGTTTGAATGAAAAGGGATCATGATCATGAATATGAAATACGCATAGATATGAATATAAAGAGAATGGGCCCGAGGCCATTTGATACGTCTGATACGTTTGAATTGGGCCCGAGGTCGTTTGATATGTTTGAATTGGACCAAAGGTCATTTTGAATAAAGAGTTGGTTGGACCAAAGGTTGTTTTGTATAGATGGACCCAATGTCGTTTTGTTTCATATAAGAATTGGACCTGAAGTCGTTTTGTATATGGATATGATGTGTTGGACCCAAGGTCGTTTTGCTTTGTTGAGGTTTGTAAATCTGATGTGAATGAGAGTAGTGGTTCAAATGTGTACATTATAAGTATGACTCATTTACGAACGGATCTCATTCATTAACCTCTTTATTTTGATATTATTCACTGGGCGTTAGCTCACTCTTATTTATATGTATGTAGGTGAGCAGAGGGACGTTCAACCCCGACTTTAGTGGAATTTAAGAAAGGAACCCAAGTTTTGTGAAGTCAGCTCAGGTGCCTTACGCAAGAGGCTTTGTTCATGATCTTTTGCATTTCTTTTGCTACTTCTATTGGTCATAGTAGACCGTTTATGTGTATAAGCTTTTGGTTTAGCTGATTATGTGTTCGAATGATCCTGGGTATACTAGATGTTAACTACTGATATGTGGTGTGAGTTATTATTAAGTATATGTGAAATGTTTTGACATGCCATGTAAGCATAGCTCATTGGACAAAATATTTAAGTTTGCTTCCGCATTTGGCCCCATATTATTAATTATTAATTGATATCAGGTTTGAGGCCATAGGTAATCTCATTATTACTGGCCGGTTATAACCTTAATCTATAGGGGCGGGTTTGGGTCATAACAAGCACAATATGCAAAGAAGCCAGTAAGAGTTGACATTTGTTGGGTAGCTCTAGATTGAATCATTTCTAATGACTTTTCTGGGTTAAAAACAACGCGATGCGTTATAGGTAAATGAAGTGCCAATCGTACAACTGTTGACATCTCTTCATGCAAAGGATGACCAAATATTCGTCAAGTAGCTTCTGGAGGTTCGATATAAGTGATATGAGAGAATAGTTTAAGATAGTAAAATGTGATTTGCCCATATTTAAATTGTGTTAATTTAATTCTCAATGTATAAAATATGTTTTAATTTATTTTTTCAACCAAATTTCATCAATAGATGCTATTAAAGGAGTCTAAATATCCTACAATGTACTTAAAATGACGTCAGTTTGAATTTTTTTTAATTTTTAATTTTTTCCTTCGTTGTCCACTTTTTCCTCTTTATTGGTTCTCCAACCAAATCAGCAATTTCTATCTCACTTTTTCCACTATAATTGAATTTTTTTACTTTAAGTTGAAGTCACACCACAGAGCATCATTTTTCATTAGCATATATAATATCAATAAATTGCTGATTTTCCATGTTTGATGCTATACGACTTTCAATCATTCTTCTGTTAAAGAGACACAATAGCAAAAGAGGAGGAGTGGGTCGAGGGATCGATATTGTTGTTCGGACACAATAGCAAAACAAAATCACTTATTGTGCCAAGGGTTCGAGAGAGAAAGAGTTTGATGTTAATGATTAGATTAGAAACCTAGATCTAATTTAACAATTAGCGACTTTCAAAACAGATGTGTAAAAGAAAGAAAGAAAAACAAAAAAAAAAATTAAATAAGAACGACATCATTTTGATTAGCAGAATCTCAGCCCTCTATTTCTATTGCTTTTGACATGGCACATTCTCATGAGAAGTATTACAAATTGCACTACAACCCAACCACTACAAGAGATCTAGATTTGCTATTAAAGTCAAGATTCGCTATTAAAATCAAGGTAAATGTATAAATTCAGAAATCAAAAAAACACAAATCACATATTTAGGAAACTAAAAAAATAATTTTTAAGTGAATTGCTACCTAAATGACACATATCACATTTCTTTTAGCTAGAAGTGTAATTGTTTAAATGAATTTTTACGTTTATCATTGATAGAGTTAGATTGAAAAATTTATTTTTAAATTTTTTTAATCACTCCCCCAAACAAGGTCTAAAAATGTAATTTGAGCTAATTAGTTCTTTCCTATTAAGTCTCTTTAGTCCCATCATCTGTCTCTCTCTCATCGTGAATTAATGTCCTTTAACTACGTTACTGACTTAAATTTTGGTCAGCCATTGAAAAAATTATGGTTGGTCATCACAAATTATTATGTCTTTTTATGTTTTTTAATTATTTAATATAAAATTGTAAATCTTATTCTATCCACCAATCACAATACATATAAAGTGCCACGTGACACTGTTTCTAAATCAACTAATAACTTTCTAGCTATAGCCAGTCTCATCTAACTAATTTATTGGTCATATGTCTTCTTTATTTCCTATTTATTTCATCCATTTCTCTTTTTTTAAAAAAATAAAAATTATGCAAAATTTTTACTTTATTTTATCAGTTCTACATTGCCCTTTAACATTTTTACTTTTTACTTCTTTTTTAATTAGGAAAAAGAACAAAAAAAAAAAAAAAAAGAAAATCAAAGGTACGTGGAAGTAAACGCAGATGGGGCTCACTTGGCAGGCATCGTCAACCCTACTCAACTTGCTGATTTCCTACAGCTGTGATGTGTTTCAACTATACACTCGCACACTCAGGCCTAGCTTGTTGGTTGGTGTACTTTAAGCTTCATTTGGAAATAAATTATTTTAATAATTTTTTAATTTTTTTAGTTAAAATATGAGATGAAAAAAATCAATATGTTTACAATGAATTTTTAATTTTTTACAGAAAAAAATATACAAAAGTAAAGAGAAAAAAGCATATTTAATTTTTTTTGTATAAGTTGTTGGTTTTTTTAATATTTTTTAATGATTTTTTGATTTTTAAACTAAAATATTAAATTGTCGAACGAAACATTAGCAAAACTATTTTGGTGGCAAAAATGTTAAAATTTTCTTAAAAATTACTAAATATTTTACAAAATGTGCCTGTATGAGGAAACAAAAACAATTCTCTGTCTATCTTTCTTGTAGTGCGTCTGTCCTGTTATTTTTGTATTAGAATTTAAAGTTTAGAATTTTCATAAAAAATTAAAAAATTATTAAAAAAAAAAAAAGTTAATTTCGAAACAAACACAACTATGTGAAAGAATGTTTTTAATTTCATGGTTCATGCAAGATAATTCAACGTCCATGCACATGGCAATCTTTGATCCGAACCTGTATTTTTGTGCATGCATGATGTGATTTTTGGTGGAGTTACTATAGATAGTGCTTGATAGTTATTGGTCCAAGAAAAATCTCAGACATGACAAATTCTATCACTTTTTGTTAAATCATAGTTACTAGTATGTATTTGGGATATGAGTTAGTTTTTTAATTTTTTTTTTAATTTTTTTTAATTATTTTAATTTAAGATTAAAAAGTTTCACTTGAAATGAATATTTTTATTTTTTTTATTATTATGAGAGAAAAAATGAAATAATTATGATTTGAATGAGATATTTTATTTTATTAATTTTTTAATTTATTTTATTTTTTTGTGACTATTTTAGTTGAAGAAGAGAATGCCAAACATAACTTATATAAAAAAAAAAAAAAAGGAAAAGTTAGGGATCATGAAAATATTTTCATGAAAATGATCATGAAAAATTTATGATTCTTAGATTACCTTGATTAGTGTGTGGTGCTTTATTCTAAGTGTAATTCAAGGGTCACAAAGTTTTCATGATTATTTTCATGAAAAGTTTTTCATAATACCTAGCATTGCTGAAAAAAAATGTTAGATGAAAGACAAATTCTACGGCCTTTTGTTATTGGCTGATGAATGACTATTTTTTTGTTTTTTTAAATTTATTTAACATATTGCTTGAAAAGAAAGATTAGAAACTCACAATTTATATCACTAAATTTACCAGCAATGACGGCTAGTTAATTATCCCTTATATAATTAAATCACGTCATTTTGAATTAAATTAGAGAAATTTTTTCTAAACATTTCAAACATTTTCCTTGTTTCAATTTACAAAACCAATTCAATGGTAGATCCTAAGACCACCCCAACTGTATCTTTCTAGTAATGTTGTATTTAGTTTGGAGATTTAAGAAATAATTTGAAAATAGAGAGAAAAAATATAAGTGAAATATAAATAAAATATACCTATATTTCATTTAATTTTATATCTCTTTTCCTTTTTTCTTTTTAAATTTCTCAATCAAACACAATATAAACAGATTTCAAGCAAGCTATTCTATAATTTTTTTATTTAGATTCCTGTCAAAGAAAATTGCCTTATCAGACACTTTCCTTCTCAAACTCAAACGGTACTGCAGAGAATTAGGAAGGGTAATGGGGTGGATATTAATTCTCCATCTCCATTCTCCTATAATAAATTTTTTTCATTCCCCATTCCCCATTTTCCATGGGTACCACTCTTCCCATTTTTTAATGGGTATGGATTTTTCCCAACCCACTTTAATCCCCATTTTTATTTTTTATATTTAATGTTAACAACCACTTTTTTTTTTTTTTTTTTTTTTTAAGGTTCACAACAAAAGTTAAATATACATTCAATCTTTTTTCTTTCTTTTTAAATATATTTAATGTTAATAAATTTTTTTTATTTTTTATTTATTTATTTTTTAAGATTCACAACAAAAGTTAAATATACCTTCAATCTTTTTTCTTTCTTTTTTAATATATTTAATGTTAACAATTTTTATTTATTTATTTATTTTTTTTTTTTTTTTTTTTAAGGTTCATAACAAAAGTTAAATATACCTTCAATATTTTTTCTTTTTTTTTTTAATATATTTAATGTTAACATTTTTTTTTTTAAGTTCACAACAAAAGTTAAATATACCTTCAATCTTTTTTCTTTCTTTTTTAATATATTTAATGTTAACAACCTTCTTGTTTTTCTTTTGTCTTTTTTTTATAAAGGTTTTAGCTAAATATACCTTCAATCTTTTTTCTTTCTTTTTTAATATATTTAATGTTAACAACTTATTTATTTATTTATTTTTTATTTTTTAAGGTTCACAACAAAAGCTAAATATACATTCAATCTTATTTTATTTTATTTGGTTCAACAACAAAATCAAATACACATTAATTAATTAATTAAAAAGTTTGTTTTATAATAATCAAATATATAATTTTGAGACAATCAAAAAGTTTGTTTGAAAAAAGTGTTATAAGACTCATATTAAATTGCATTAGGGCATAAACAAGGAATTGTTAGCCACGGACAATTTAGACATCTTTCTCTTAGCAAATTTGAACAATTCATTTTAATTTATCCAAAATCTAATTATACCTTTAACAAATCTGAACCACTCATTTTAAGATATCTATGCATTACCACACCCAATCCATCCTCCATCTTCTTCCTTGAGTCCCCCACGAATTTTGTTGTTTGTTACTTTTAAAAAACAAAAAATGTTTTTTCAATTAAATTTTTACTAATTTCACGACACCATCACCACTATTCTCACTTTCACTGTCACACTACCATCACCATAGCCACTACCATCATCACTGCCGCCATCACCCCACCACTATGTAACAATTTCTACTTTCACCTTCGTTCCATCACCACCACCACCAAATATAAAAAAATATATTTTGAATTTTTTTTATAAAAAATATTTTTCATTAAAAAATATTTTCTATTTAAATAAATGAAGCATAACATTGGGAAACAAGCTGATTTCAGTTAAATCTGTTCATAACTAAGAAAAATTCTTTTAATTTAAAAAAATTTATTTAGTATGACTTTGTATCCCCTTTTTATTTTTCTAGCAAATAAATCTATGTACCCATCATTTCTAACCAATCACAACTCATGCTTGTTTTGATTCTCTACAATTTCCTTATTTTCAAATATATTCATATATATATATATATATATATGTTGTATAAATTGTGTGATAACATAAAACAAATAGATTCATACTCGTTAATTGAAATTTCAGAACAAGCAAACCATTCTGAAAATTACAATACACAACAAAATAAAATAACATAGAAAAGCAAACCGAAACCTACACTAGACAGTGTCCTTAATTTTTTTTAAATAAATTTAAAAAATTCTAGATATGCATAAAATTTGACAAGAATAATGTGACAATGTTAATTAATGTGTATTTGATTTTATTGTTGAGCCAAATAAAATAAAATAAGATTGAATGTATAGCTTTGGTTGTGAATCTTAAAAAAAAAAAAAATGGTTGTGAACCTTAAAAAAAAAAATTTAAAAAAAAGAAAAAAAAATTAAATGTATATTTAGCTTTTGTTGTGAATCTTAAAAAAAAAAAAAAAAAAAATGGTTGTGAACCTTAAAAAAAATTAAAAAAAGAAAAAAGATTAAATGTATATTTAGCTTTGGTTGTGAATCTTAAAAATTAAAAAAAAAATGGTTGTGAACCTTAAAAATAAAAATAAAAAAAGATTGGAGGTATATTTAGCTTTGGTTGTGGATCTTAAAAAAAAAAAAAAAAAATTGGTTGTGAACCTGAAAAAATAAATAAATAAAAAAAAGAAAAAAGATTGAATGTATATTTAGTTTTAGTTGTGAATCTTAAAAATAAAAAAATAAAAATAAAAATAAAAATAAAAAAACATATGGGGAAATTAGTGGGTACCCATCCCCAATCCATCCCTGTGGATATTTAAAGAATATCACCTACTCTACCCAATGGATAAGAAAAAGAGGAAAAAATCTATGTATTTGGGTTGGGTCTCCATAGATATCCACAGAATAGGTTATCCATTGCCATCCCTACAGAGAATCTCCATTCTAAACATTTATGCCACATTTAGCTCCCATGTTAGCCGAAAAAAATATTACGGTAAGCTTTTTCATAGCAGCACTCATTGATGTAATTATGGGACTGGTCGCTTTTGTGTTGCGATTTTAAAGACAACGTATAAGGTTTTCAAAAAATGGAATAGAGTATTGCTTCAAAAGTTCTAAATAATTTGTCGATTATATCATTGGAGGCTAGATACATGTATAAAAAAAATGTTAAATTATTAGATATTTATATAGGCTTTGTGTTTATAGTGATATATTTATAAATTATGCCATGACAATGCTAGCTCGGTTGTTTGGACATACCACCGAGTTAGGACCATTTCACTTGGTTTAAGCAGTGAGGGGGTGTTGAAAGATAAACATTATTTTTTAGGAGAGTAATTCCTAAAAGGACTCTGCATGGAGAAATAAGAGTCCTACTAGAATTGTGCCATACGGAACCTATAAAAGCTCACAACATCACCTATGGAGAGGCAACACAACTTTGATTCTCGAATACACAGAGCTTTTGTCAATTTGTCTATTTTGCTGACTTAGGTATCGGAGAGGTATCCGGCACACACCCACCAGCTAGCTCACGTTTGTGTTTTCAGAGAGTATAGCGACGACGTTTGGAGGAGTGCGGACTTGATCAACAGGATTATACGAGAAGATTATTTCTTGCTCGTACAATTGGCGCCGTCTGTGGGAATCACAGAAAGAACAAAACCTTTTGATCAAAGTTTTCCTCGCTAGATTTGACGCAATGGCGCACAATGAAGATTTGTCGTAGTCCGTCATTGACGGACAAACTCCAGAGGGAGGTGGGAGGCGCGAAGGTTTGCCTTCAATCCCTCCCATGGCAGATTTAGAGCCCAGCGACAGAACCCCCGGAGGGATGCAAGGGGGAGGAGAGGTAACAGCCCCCGTCGCTCATCAAGTCCTGATAGGCAAAGGCGGAGGATCGACCCTCAAGTTTTTGAGGATCGGGTAAAGGAGCAGGACGAGTTAATCAGGAAGATGGCGGCGGACATGGAATTAATGAAGCGCTAGATAAAAGGGAAATGGGTGGCGACAAGAGAAGGGCACAAAAGCAACATGCCCCCTCGCCACTTAGAAGATCGTGGTAGGCATACCACGCCATCGCAAGCAGAGAGTAGGAGCCTCAGAACAGGCGACACTCAATCAAGGACTTCCAGAACTTGTTACTCCAGGTCTGAGAGAATGAGATCATTGAGGTCTTACACTGAGGGAAGCACCTATCGGCCCTCACATACGCACCAGACATTATCCAGGCAAACGGAGTTACCTAGATCATCCGACTTACGGACTGTGCTTGAAGAAAGGGCATGACGGAAGGAGAATGCCAAGGCACGCGACCCGCACAGAGTTTCAGCCCTTCAGCGGTTGGCTCCTCAGACGCATGGAAGCGTCGAGGTAGGAATGCCAATACCACACCTTGCTTACGAACCAACAGATAAAGCATTGGTTCCGGCAATTGAGAACGCACCCTTACCTTCAAGCTTCATCCAGCCTAAATTTACGACTTACGAGGGGAAGACAGACCCTTACAAGCACCTAAGTCACTTTCGCCAGGTCATGGCAGTATACCAGCAGAACGAGGCTTTGATGTGCATCTTATTCCCATCCAGCCTTGGCGACCTAGGTTTAACCTGGTTCGAAAGGCTACCAGAAAGCAGCATAGCCTTCTGGGCGCAATTAGCAGAGGCGTTCGTGACAAGGTTCAGAACGAATACCAAGACGCCAGTAGAGATCGATCAGCTACTCTCCATTGACATGGGCGACAAAGAGACGTTGAGATCCTACAACAGTCGTTATTGGGAGACCTTCAACCAAATAGGAGATTGCCCCACAAATCTCGCCATTACGCAGTACAAAAGAGGTCTTCTGGTCGGAAACAAGTTGAGGGACTCAATCACCATGACACCACCCCTCACAATGGAAGCCTTAATAAAGAGGGTACACCAGTACATTCGGGTGGAGGAGGATGGCGCCCGTGCTAAAACAAAGTCTGGTACAACCACAATACCAAATAAAAAGACTTCGGCAAAAGTCAACGCGGTAGAACGTCCAAGCAGAAATGGGCGAGGCAAGCGGAACAACGGAGAGGACCACTGTGACAACCCTCACCACTGATTAGTGCTAATCTATGATTAAACATGTTAACTGACTGATTGACTGAAATTTTGAACTGATTGATTGAGTGTATTAGTTTAAATGCATTTCTATCTGTTGACCGTTAAATGATCTGTTCATGTTTTATGTTTTAAATTGCAAATTGAAGACCTTATCGGCGGCCGAATCTGAAATTGATTAGTGTTTTATGCTAATTAGAATTTATGTGATTTTATGGCATGTTTAATTGAAATGTGATTTGGTATGTTTAAATTGGATTAAATAATGTTAATTTACAAGAGTTGGACTTATTCACCAAAATGCCATGATAGTGGGCCACTTATCAATTCATGTTTGAAGCCTATTACACTTTTGATACAACATTTCCTCAGCCATTTCCTAGAGCAAACTGATTGAGAGAGAGAGAGAGTAGGAGGATAGGCTTGAATTCATCAAACTTAACTTGGAGATTTGAAGAAATTGAAGGTTAATTGCATAATTGAGCCTCTAGACTTGAAATTGAGGAACCTAGGTAACGATTTCATCCTTTTAATTGTGAAATTAAATTAGTTCTTGCATGGTTCATGGAAGTTTAGAGATTGAGGTCAAGTTTTGGTTTAGATTGTTGAATTGAAGCTTAAATAATGCATGCATGTGTATATCATGAAGTTTGAAGTTATTTTCATGGAATTTGTTACATGCATGTCCACATCTTGATTTTAGATCATGAAATCATCTGGTTTTTGAGGGAATTGGCTCATTGGAGCATGTATTAGAAGCTTTGAACTCATTAGAACACTTGCATATTATGTTTGATCATGTTCTTGAAGTTTTGTTTGAAAATGGGTTTAATTGACTTACCTTTGGGCCTTGATTTTACAAATTGAGCCTTGAATCATGTTATATTATGAATTTACAAGTGTTTTCCAGAAAATTGGCCCAAAAGGATCAAATTTGATACATTTAAAGTTGGTTTTGAGCTTGAGGTTCAAATCTGAAAATTCCAAATTTTGGACCCACGCTCGAGCGAGGAACTTCACGCTCGAGCGTACACCCTGAATACACGCAGTCCGCTCGAGCGTAGAAAGTGGCGCTCGAGCGTGAAATGCGTGTATCTAGTACTTTGCATGTGTTTACAGTCTGCTCGAGCGAGAGAGTTTACGCTCAAGCGAGGACTTGTGTCTCACGTTCGAGCGTGGATCGAGCGCCCGTCGAGCGTGATTTTTGTGCATCCAGTATTTTTACTGTAGCTTATAGTTCGCTCGAGCGACAGAAGTCACGCTCGAGCGGAGCTCCTTTGTCTGCATGTCCGCTCAAGCATAGAAAGCCACGCTCGAGCGAGACCCCTGTTTTCTGAAAATTTTAAAAAATGTTTTAAAGTGCATCTTTGCATCCTCATTCCATCCTAGGCACTCCTAGGCCTAGTTTAAGGCATCTTAATGAGGATATTGATGTAGAACCACACCGAGGCAAATTAGGGATTAAGTTATTATTTCCCAACTGTGTAGCTTAGTGTGTGTTCGTTCTGTAACTGTGTAGGGTTGGCATCCAAGGACGCGTACTAGCTTATCTGTAGCCCAGAACTCTGTGAGTAACAATGTTGTAAAGATATGTTCAATTGAGGTTATTTTATGAACAAATGACTTTACTGTTTTATGAAATGACACTATTTACTGAATGAATGTTTGTCCTATTTGTGAACTGTATTCGTGGCATCCATAGCAATTTACTGTTACTGAACTGTTACTGCTACTGTTACAGAGACCTCTGTCGGTTCCCATGTTGGAACCACTACTGTTTACTGATATGATGGCCATCATTGACTGCTTGGTCTGTTAAGACCTACTGTACTGTTTTGCTATTGGATGTACCACATATGACTATTATAGTTTCTGAATGACTGTTATGGCATGAATTGTGAGCCACAAATTGAATGACTGATATACTGATAAATGACTGTTTTCAATACTGAAAGGACATTCATTCTTAACCTCTTTATGCATATGTTATGCATTGGGCTTTAGCTTACTGTTTATATATATATATATATGTAGGTGTTCAGGCACCGGACCGGAATTAGGAGCGTCGGATTAGCTCTTGTTTTGTCAAGCCAACCATCGTGCCTCACCTTAAGGTTCCAAGTGCTGCCAAGCTAAGGCTGCTTCGGAGTGTTTTAGATTCCCCATTTTCTGTCTCTGTTTTGTATCGACTGTATAGACTGAATGATATTGGTACTATACTGTTATGGTAGGGTCTTGGTCCCTAACCTAAATGATCGTATATGATGTTTGTATATATTGTTTTGCCCTGAATGTGAATATGTTTTAAAAAGTCTTTTTGTTTTCTGACTGTCACAGCTCATTGGACATCTTTTAATTACTGTTTTGACTTCTGCCAGCCCCTATACTCTGTGTTACTGTTTTACTGTTAAGCAGGCCTTCCGTAATCTCGGATTATTGGCCCGTTACGGTGCTAAACCCATAGGAACGGGTTTGGGTCGTGACAACCACGATAAGAGGTGGTTGAGAGTTCGTACTGCCATTACCACGGTGTTTAAAAAGTTGATTTATCGGATTCTCAGTGAGATACGTGATGAACCTTTCGTCAGATGGCCAGCTAAATTGGAAGAGGCACAAAAGGACTATGACGAAAGATCTCGGTGCACCTTCTATAAGGAAAAAGGGCACCGCACTGAAAATTGCACGCCGTTAAGACAGCACTTGGAGGAGTTAGTGGCAGTTGGGCACCTTGACCAGTACATAGAATGAGAGACACAGCCAAGCCCCCAAAACCACGATCACCCAAACGAACGCCGATCGACACCCCACCTCAAGGCGTGATAAACGTAATATAGGGAGTATTCGAACCTGAGCGAGTATGTGAGCTCAGGAGAATGATAAAGAAGGCTAAGCACTTAAGGGAGGTATTAAGTACGCAGCCCACCATTAAAAATGGGAGAATAGAGGCCACAAACGTCATGTTTTTTCAGACAGAGACTTGGCAAGGATATATTGCCCTCACAACGATGCACTGGTCGTCACTCTCCGCATCAAGGATTATGACGTCAAGCGAATTTTGATTGACCAAGGGAGCTCAAGTGAGATAATGTATTACGAAACCTTCAAACAACTGAAACTGGAGGACAAAGACTCGGCACCTGCTGTATCTCCCCTTATCGGATTCAACTCAATGCCAGAGTGGCCCGTTGGCAAGATTATCCTCCCAGTCAGAGCAGGAAGCATGACGAAACAAGTGGAATTCTAGAAATTGAAAGTCCCTTCCACTTACAACATAATCTTAGGGAGGACATGGCTGCATGCCATGCGATCGGTAGCGTCAACCTACTATCAAGTAATGCGGTTCCCCAACGATGCCGGAATAATTAAAGAGGTCTTTGGAGACCAAATTGTGTCCAAGCAGTGCTTCGTCACAGTAAATGGCAGCCGGGCTGCCAAAGGGTTTGTTCAGATGGTGGGAGAACCTGAGAGTAATGAATTGTTTGCGAATGTTGGCAAAGCCGCTGAACAGAAGGTAGTGGAAGACTTGGTACAGGTAAGAATAGATGAAAAGGACTCGGAAAAGTTCTTTTTGCTTGGCTCATCTATGTCCAGCACCGAGAGAATAGAGGTCATGGAATTCTTGACCTCTAACATCAAAGTGTTTGCTTGGACGCCGTATGACATGCCTGGCATTGACCCAAACTTCATCTGTCACCAATTGAATATCCACCCAACTGTAAGACCAATCATACAGCGCACTCGCAGATCAGCACTCCACCACGCCGAGATACTGGCGGAAGAAGTGGGAAACCTTCTAGAGGTAGGAGCTATCAGAGAAGTGCACTATCCCAAGTGGATATCCAATACAGTAGTGATGCCAAAGAAGATTGGAAAATGGTGTGTCTGCGTAGACTGCAAAACAGTCAACAAGGCGTGCCCAAAAGACAGTTTTCTCCTACCACGGATAGACCGACTGGTAGACTTAACGGCAAGACACAATCAACTTAGCTTTCTTGATGCGTACAGAGGTTACCATCAGATCGCTATGTATGAACCAGACCAGGAGGTCACATCCTTTACAACGCCAAGAGGACTATATTGCTACAAGGTCATGCCCTTTGGCCTAAAAAATGCAGGGGCAATATTCCAGCAGATGATCACTAAGATGTTCGAACCGTTGTTAGGCAGAACAGTGGAGGCTTACATCGATGGTATGGTAGTCAAAAGCAAGGATGAGAATGACCATCTCAGGGACCTAGGTGAGATGTTTCAGATCCTAAAGAAGCACAAATTGCGCCTTAATGCATCTAAATGCGCGTTTAGCGTAGGATCAGGCAAGTTCCTAGGCTTCCTGGTGACCAACCGAGGTATAGAGGCAGACCCTTCTCAGATCAAAGTAATCCAGGATCTAGAGAGGCCCAACTCAGTGAAAGAAGTACAACATCTCACCGGTATGGCAGCCGTGCTAAACCGGTTCATAAGTCGGTCGTCAGACAGATGTCGACCATTTTTTCAAGCATTAAAGGCCAAGTTTGAGTGGGATGAAGAATGCGACCGCGCCCTAGAAATTTTGAACGAATACATGTCTTCTCCATCGCTTCTAGTGACCCCGATACCTGGAGAAGAACTATTTTTGTACCTGACAGTTTCACAGCACGCAATTAGCGCAGTATTGGTCCGAGCGGAAGGAATCCAACATCTACCCATCTTCTATGTCAGCAAGACATTGCTGGGCGCAGAAACCAGGTACTTACCATTGGAAAAACTAGCCGTAGCCTTGATGAGGGCCTCAAGGAAGTTGTCGCACTACTTTCACGCCCACACCATAATCGTCCTCACAGCTTTTCCATTAAAAGCTTTGTTTGAGACGGTGAACTTTTCTGGGCGAATCTTGAAGTGGGCAGTAGAGTTGGGACAGTTTGACATCAAGTTTCAACCCAGAACCGCGATAAATATGTCAAGAAGTGCGAGAAATGTCAAAAGTTCGCACACTAAATACATCAGCCAGCCAGAGAGTTTCTACCTTTAACTAGCCCATGGCCCTTCGCAATGTGGGGCTTGGACATAGTAGGACCACTTCCAATAGCACCCGGCAACAGAAAGTTCTTCTTTGCAGCAACAGACTATTTCACAAAGTGGGTGGAAGTAGAAGCACTAGCATCAATAAAGGAGAAAGATGTGAAGAAGTTCGTCTGGTAGAATATCATCACTCGGTTCGGCATACCCAAGGCGCTGATATCAGATAACGGCACCCAGTTCGACGGCAAAATTTTTAGAGGCTTTTGTGAGGAGTACAAGATAGAATTCTACAACTCTACACTGGCATACCCCCAAGCAAATGGCCAGGCAGAAGCATCAAAAAAAGTTGTCTTGGATAGATTGAAGAAAATGATAGAGAAAGCAAAAAAAAAGTGGGCTGAAGAGCTTTCTCATATTTTATGGGCTTACAGTACCACACTTCGACGATCAACTAGAGAAACGCCATTCTTCTTAGCCTACGGCATGGAAGCAGTAATCCCACTGGAAATCGGCCTCCCCACAATGAGAAGCGAGAATTTTGATCCAGACTTAAATGGGGAAGCCATAGCCTTGGAACTCGACCTTCCAAAAGAAAGAAGAGAAAGAGCACTAGTTCACATTGTCTCATACCAGCAAGAGTTGTCTAGAAAGTATAACAAAACAGTACATCCAAGACAATTCAAAATCGGAGATTGGGTACTACGCAAAGTAATGGGCAATACCTTAGTACCTAGAGATGGCAAGTTTGGGCCTTATTCGAAAGGACCTTACAAGGTGGTTGGATTAGCAAAAAAAAGGGCATACCACTTGGAAGATGAAGATAGCAAAGCCATTCCCAGGCCATGGAACACTGTCAATCTCAAACTATTTTATTTTTATCTTTTCTTTCAAGTATTTGTAATTTTTTCTTTCTCAATAAAACAAGTAGTTTCTTTTCAATATAGTTGTTTCCTTCTGTAAAACATTGTTTTAGTGAGTTAGGCGCACTGAAAGCATAGTTGGCCGGAATAACCAACTTTGCACTCTCTTCAGCTAAGATAAGGATCAGTGCTGAAGAAGTTGGCTGGAATAACCAACACCCCTCCTATGCCCAGGATAAGGATCCAGGCTGCAGGACATTTGATCGAAATAACCAAACACTTTACTCTAGGTTGGCAGGAATAACCAACTTAGAGGTTGGCTGGAAAAACCAACACCCCTCCTAAGCCGAGGATAAGGATCCAGGCTGCAGGACGTTTGGTAGGAATAACCAAACACTTCACTCAGAGTTGGCAGGAAAAATCAACTTTGAGCTCTCTTCAGCTAAAATTAAGATCTAGGCTGAAGATGTTGGCTGGAAAAAGCAACACCCCTCCTAAGTCCAGGATAAGAATCCAGGCTACAGGACATTTGGCAGGAATAACCAAACACTTTACTTAGAGTTGGCAGGAAAAGCCAACTTTGAGCTCTCTTCAGCTAAGATTCGGATCTAGGCTGAAGAGGTTGGCTGGAAAAACCAACACTTATTGTTCTTCAACCGAGATAAGGATCTTGGCTGAAGAGGTTGGCTGGAAAAATCAACACTTATTGTCCTTCAGCCGAGATAAGGATCTAGGCTGAAAAGGTTGGCTAGAAAAACCAACACTTATTGTTCTTCAACCGAGATAAGGATCTAGGCTGACGAGGTTGGTAGGTATGGCTAGTCAGATTGCAAAGTTAAGGCCGGGATAAATATCTCGGCCAGAGAATTACTTCATTCAGATTATATTAGGAAAGTAAATACAAGCATAGAGGTAAACCGAACAAACAGTTGAAGACAACAAAAGATGATTTCATTGATAAGGCAAAGTCAAAGTACCAAAGGTGGGGCCATAACCCGGTTTACAAAAACTTCTAAAGTTAGCACCCAAAGAAAAAGAAGAAAGTATAAGACTAAACAAAAAGGTCATCAAGATCCACATCCAGTTCAACTCGGAGCCCGATTTCAGCTGGTAGTTCGGTCATAAAGTCTTCTACCGATAGCTCCACCCGAGCTGACTGAACAGCGGGATCATTGATGACCGGGGCATTGTTAGGCACGGTCTCTTCTTCATTATTGTAACAACCCTCATACTGTTTACTGATTAATGACTGAATGATTACCGTTAATCATAGACTACTGCGAAATGGAACTGATAATGACTGATAATTGAACTGATTAAAATACTGAACTGATTGACCGAAATTGAAACTGAATTGAATGAATACATCTGTTTGAACTGCATTCTATCTATTGATTGTTTATCTGATCTGTTCGTATTTTAGTGTTTAGACTGCTAATTGAAGGCCTTATCGGCGGCCGAATCCGGAATCGATTGATGTTTAATGATCCTTAGAATTAATGTGATTTTATAGTATAATTATCTGAAAACTGATTAGGTATGATTGAATTAGATTAAAATGAGTTAAATTGCATAGTTGGTCTTATTTACCATTTTGCCACTAGAGTGGCCCACTACTTGGCTCATCTCATTACATTCATACATACACATTTTGTTAGCTCATTCTTGAGCACAGCACCGACTAGAGAGAGAGAAATAGAGAGTGAGAGGGAATTGAGTTGAGTTCGAGTTTGTTGGTGGAATTGCTTGGTAATTGAAGTGTAGATCACTAATTTGAGCCTCTAGCCTTGCATTGGAGACCTAAGGTAGAGTAATTACTCTCTTGTTTGTGAATTGAGCTAGTTCTTGCATGAGTCATGCTTCATTGTAGAACTAAGTCATATTTTGGTTCATTGTTGTTGATTTGAAGCTCATTTCATGCATGCATGTTTGTATTGTAGATGTTTGAGTTGTTTTCATGGCAAAGGGTTACATGCATGTTCATAATCATGTTTAAGTCCATGATTTCACCATGTTTTGAAAAGAATTGGCTCCTGAGAGCATCAAATTGAAGCTTCAAAATGGTTTGAATTCATGCATGTTTGCATGTTCATCTTGTGCTTGAAAAATGGTTTAAATTGGGTTTGAATTAAACACCCTTGGGCTTTGATTTCTTAAAATTGAGCTTTGAAACATGATATCCTATGTGTTTATAAATGTTTTCCAGAAAATGGGCCCAAGAGGATTGGTTTTGATGCTTTTGAGCTTGGTTTTGGACCTGGAGCTCGAATCTGGGATTTCCAGATTTCCGTCGTCCGCTCGAGCGAGGGAAGTGCCGCTCGAGCGGGAAAATCGAGCTTCCAGCATCTTGCACTGTTTTACAGTCCGCTCGAGCGGAGGATTGGGCGCTCGAGCGGAGTCATGTCTCAAGCTCGAGCGGGCGTCGAGCGGGGATTTCACCCATCCAGTACCTTTACAGTACGCTCGAGCGGGAAAGTTTGCGCTCGAGCGAGTACCTTTGTTTGCCTGTACGCTCGAGCGGGGAAACCTGAGCTCGAGCGGGACTCTGTTTTTCTGAAAATCCTGAAAATGCTTTTAAATGTGCATTTTTGCATCCTCATCCCATCCTAGGTATTCTTAGGCCTAGTTTAAGGCATGTAGATGAGGATATCGTTGTAGAACACACCAAGGCAAATTAGGGATTAAGTTATGATATTTCCCAACTGTGTAGCTTAGTGTGTGTTCAACCTGTGAACTGTGTAGGGTTGGCAACTGGGGAGACACGCTCTAGCATACTGTAGCCCAGAACTCTGTGAGTAACAATTGTGTAAAGATATGTTCAACTGATATCTTTTGAATACTGAACTGAACTGTTTACTGAACTGGTATTATTTACTGAATGAATGTATGTCCTTTATTTCTGAACTGTACTGTGGCATCCTTAGTACTTACTGTTTACTGTTACTGTTACTGCGACAGAATTCTCTGTCGGTTCCCTCGTGGAACCACTACTGTTTACTGACTGATGGCCATCATTACTGTTCGGTCTTTTAAGACCTACTGTTACTGTTATGCTAATGGATGTACCACATATGACTGTTTACTGTACTGAACAACTGAAATACTGATTGAATTGAACTGTTTTCATCACTGTAAGGACATTCATTCTAAACCCCTTTACGCATTATGTTATTCACTGGGCTTTAGCTCACTGTTTATATATATATGTAGGTGTACAGGCACCAGATCGGAGCTAGGAGCGTCAGGGTAACTCCAGTTTTGTCAAGCCAGCCTATGTGCCTCACTGCGAGGTTCCGAGTTGCCATGCTATGGCTTGGGGGTGTTTTGTTTGTTTTCCCCCGTCTGTTTCCATACTGTTTGGACTACTGTACTGTTATAAAGGGATTAGGTCCCTGTACTGAGTGACTGTAAATTCTGTATAGACCGTACTGTTTTGTATAGACTGACTGTCCACTGTACCGCTATCTAGGGTAGAGTCCCTAGTTTGAATGAATGTAAATATTGTGCATACTGTTCTGTACTGTTTATGTATTAATGCATGAAAAATCTTTTTGGCATACAGACTGTCACAGCTCATTGGACATTGTCTAATTACTGTATTGGCTTCCGCCAGGCCCTGTACTCTGTTTTACTGTATTACTGTTAAGCAGGCCTTCGGTAATCTCGGATTACTGGCCGGTTACGGTGCTAAACCCATAGGGCCGGGTTTGGGTCGTGACAGAGTGGTATCAGAGCGATACTTAACCACGAGTTATACCGCACACACGTGTCCAAATGAGCTATAGGGTGTCCTAGAAAGTGATTAGGGCATTTCATGAACTTGATAAGTGTGTGGTTATGTTATGACTGAATACATGCTAATGTGGTAAACTGTTAAACAAATGACTGCTTATGTTTAAAACTGTTATAACTGCTTATAGTGAAATAGATAATGCAAATGA
Organism: Camellia sinensis; assembly: GCF_055761805.1. Classification (NCBI taxonomy): domain Eukaryota; kingdom Viridiplantae; phylum Streptophyta; class Magnoliopsida; order Ericales; family Theaceae; genus Camellia; species Camellia sinensis. Next base: position 98,663,222 of record NC_138972.1, read on the forward strand.
ACCTGAATCCTCGTCTACCGAGGCAAGGATGGAAAGAATGGAAAGAATGATAGAACTGATAACTGCTAGACTTGAACAACAACAGAACCAACCGCCCCCACCTCCTCCTCCTCCGGTTCAGCCGGAACCTAATGTGAATGTGAATGATGGGGATATTATTGCTCTTACCCAGAAGTTCAGCAAAATGAAACCGCCATCCTTTCAGGGAGGCCTTGAACCGTTAAAAGCTGAAGCTTGGGTTCTGGAAACAGAGAAATTATTTGAAGTGTTTCCGTGCTCGGAAGCGAATAAGGTATTGTTAGCTACCTTCACCCTCCAAGAAGAAGCTAGAAGGTGGTGGATGTTGATCCGTGATACAAATACTGTTATGACTTGGGCTCAGTTCAAGGAGTCCTTCTTTGAAAAGTACTTCCCTCAGTGTGTCAGGGATAGGAAAGTGACTGAATTTGAGCAACTGAAACAGGGCACCACGTCGGTTGCCGAATATGAAACGAAATTTACTGAACTTGCCCGTTATGCACCGCACATGGTGGATACTGAATATAAGAAGGCCAGAAAATTTGAAGGTGGCCTTAATGTGGCAATACTTGACCGGATAAATGTTTTGAAATTACCAACTTTTGTAGGTGTTCTCGACCGGGCATTGATGGCCGAGTCGAACATTGCAGCAGTGAAACAATCTGAAACACCAACAACTGAATGGCATAGTAAAAAGCAGGGTTTCAAATTCAAGAAAGGCAAGCACAACCCAGCCAATAAGAAACAGAACACGGGATCAATGACTAGCCCCAGCCAAGGGAGTGGGTTCATTCCACCCTGCTCTGTATGTGGTAACAAGCATAAAGGGGTTTGTCACAAATTATCTGGAGCCTGTTACAGGTGTGGCAAGGTGGGCCACATGGTTAAAGATTGCCCTTCTGCTCCTCAAGGCAATAGCAAAGCTGCAGCCAGCGGCGCAGCATCAAATGCTCCACCAAAGCCTAACCCTAAAGCTACCGGGAAAGAGCCTGTGAGGCAAGGCCGAGTGTTCGCACTAGTACCGGGAGATGTGCAGAATACCGAGACCGTTGTGTCAGGTATTCTTTCTATTTGTGCACAAAATGCATATGTATTAATTGATTCGGGGTCTACACATTCTTATGTATCGCATGCTTTCTCACGGAAATTGAATAGACCCTTAGAACCTACGAACTATCTGTTAGTCGTATCATCACCCGTAGGGGGATCCATGACATGTGCTTATATGTACCCCGCATGTGAAATTATTGTTGGGGATATGCATCTGTTTATTGATTTACTGCCATTGAACATTGATCATTTTGATGTCATATTGGGAATGGACTGGTTAACGAAATATCATGCCACTATTGACTGTGTGACCAAGCAAGTTGTTTTCCGTCCACCTGGTCTGCCTGAATTTGTGTTTAATGGGAGTGGAGTAGTACCTCCTCCGTATTTGATTTCGTCAGTGAAAGCTGTTAAATTAATTAGAAAGGGGTGTAAAGGATATCTGTGTTCTGTACTGACTGTGTCGACTGATGATAGTATTAAAACTGATGTGAATTGTATTCCTATAGTCAGAGAATTTCCAGATGTTTTTCCAGATAATCTTCCAGGAGATTTGACTGATAGGGAGATTGAATTTACCGTTGATGTGATTCCCGTAACACAACCAGTTTCTAAAGCTCCGTACCGAATGGCCCCAACTGAACTGAAGGAGTTGAAAGTGCAACTACAGGAACTACTGGATAAGAAGTTTATCAGACCTAGCACTTCGCCATGGGGTGCGCCTGTTTTGTTTGTAAAGAAGAAAGATGGCTCACTGAGACTGTGCATTGACTACCGTGAATTGAACAAGGTAACTGTAAAGAATAAATACCCATTACCGCGTATTGATGACCTGTTTGATCAGTTACAGGGTGCTAAAGTATTTTCCAAGATTGATCTTAGATTCGGATATCATCAACTGAAGGTTAAACCGGAAGACATTGATAAAACTGCTTTTAGAACGAGGTATGGACATTACGAATTTTTAGTTATGCCTTTTGGAGTCACGAATGCACCAGCTGCTTTTATGGACCTCATGAACAGAATTTTTAAACCGTACCTTGATGACTTTATTGTTGTATTTATCGATGACATATTGATTTACTCCAAAAGCATAGAAGAACATGAACATCATCTGAGACTTGCCCTACAAACCTTAAGAGAACAGAAACTGTATGCTAAACTGTCTAAATGTGAATTTTGGCTTGACCATGTTATGTTTCTGGGGCATGTTGTTAGCAAAAATGGAATTTCTGTTGATCCGCAGAAAATTGAAGCTGTAGTGAACTGGCCTAGACCGACCAATGTGACTGAAGTCCGAAGCTTTTTGGGACTGGCTGGATATTACAGAAGATTTGTCAAGGATTTCTCCAAAATTGCCCTACCATTGACTCAGTTAACTCAGAAGGGGACATCATTTGACTGGACTGACCAAAGAGAATCTGCTTTTCAGGAGTTGAAAACTCGATTAGTGACTGCACCAGTTCTTACCTTACCTTCAGGTACGGATGGTTATACTGTATTTAGTGATGCTTCTCATAAGGGTCTGGGGTGTGTTTTAATGCAGAATGGGAGAGTTATTGCTTATGCTTCCCAACAGTTGAGACCACATGAAAAGAACTACCCGACCCATGATCTGGAACTTGCTGCAGTAGTATTTGCACTGAAAATCTGGCGTCACTATCTGTACGGGGTGACATGTGAAGTATACACCGACCACAAGAGTTTAAAGTATTTCTTCACACAGAAAGAACTGAACATGAGACAGCGGAGATGGCTGGAACTGATTAAGGATTATGACCTACAGATATTGTACCATCCGGGAAAAGCCAATACCGTTGCCGATGCATTGAGCCGAAAATCGATTGGAAACTTAGCCTGTTTGCTTACAGGACAGAAAGAGTTGCTTTGTGACCTTGAAAAATCTGAAATTGAAATTGTTTTGAGAGAACAAGGTGGAACCTTAGCTGCTATTTCTGCTCAACCGGCACTGATTGAAGAGGTTAAAGAAAAACAACAACTGGATGATTTCTTGAAGAAGATCATCGAGGAAAGAGAATCCAAACAGAGACCGGGATTCAAATTTGAGAATAATGTACTGAAATTTCAAGAAAGACTGTGTGTACCAAATGATACTGAACTGAAAAGAAGAGTTCTGCAAGAGGGCCACAACTCAAGATTTTCTATCCACCCGGGGAATACGAAAATGTACCAAGATCTGAAACAGAATTTCTGGTGGCCGGGAATGAAGAAAGAAATTGCTGATTTTGTATCTAAATGTCTTCATTGCCAACAGGTCAAAGCTGAACATCAACGACCTGCCGGACTATTGCAACCTCTACCCATACCAGAGTGGAAATGGGAGCATATCACGATGGATTTTATCGTTGGATTACCTCGCTCCAGAAAAGGTATGGATTCAATTTGGGTTATTGTTGATAGACTAACCAAATCTGCTCACTTCTTACCTGTCAAGACAATCTATAATGCGGGTAAATTGGCTGTTATCTATATTGATGAAATTGTGAGACTGCACGGAGTGCCCGTGTCTATTGTTTCTGACAGGGATTCGAAGTTTACATCGAGGTTTTGGCAAAGTCTACAGACTGCATTGGGTACTGAATTGAGGCTGAGTAGTGCCTATCATCCTCAGACAGATGGCCAGTCAGAAAGGACCATCCAAACTCTGGAGGATTTACTGAGAATGTGTGTCCTTGATTTTCAGGGAGACTGGGAAAGTCATTTGCCCTTAGCTGAATTCGCCTACAACAACAGCTACCATTCGAGTATTGGTATGGCGCCTCTTGAGGCATTGTATGGCAAAAAATGTAGATCTCCAATTTGCTGGGCAGAAGTTGGAGATGGGCCTTTGCTTGGGCCCGAGATTGTGTATGAAACAACTGAAAAAGTGAAACTGATACAGCAAAGACTGAAAACTGCGCAGAGTAGACAGAAAAGTTATGCAGATGTCAGAAGACGGGACAAAGAGTATGAAGTGGGTGATCACGTTTTTGTGAAAGTGACACCAATGAAAGGCCAGACTCGTTTTGGAGTCAAAGGCAAGTTAGCACCGAGATACGTCGGACCATATGAGATCATTGAGAAAATCAATCCGGTGGCGTATCAAGTTGCGCTTCCTCCTGAAATGGAGCATATGCATAACGTCTTCCACATCTCTATGTTGAGAGACTATCTTCGGGATCCTTTCCATGTAATAGAGCCTACTCGTGTAGTGCTGAGTGATGACTACACTTACGAGGAACGGCCTATACAGATTGTAAACAGACGAATCAAGAAACTAAGGAACAAAGAGATCCCGTTAGTGAAAGTTGACTGGCAAAACCACGGTGGCGTGTATGCCACTTGGGAAAGGGAAGATGACATGGCCAAAAGATATCCTGAACTGTTTCCACTGAATCCTGTTTTCTTCCAGAATGAAGGTAACTCGAGTTTAGAGGACTAAACTCTTTATAAGGAGGGGAGACTGTAACAACCCTCATACTGTTTACTGATTAATGACTGAATGATTACCGTTAATCATAGACTACTGCGAAATGGAACTGATAATGACTGATAATTGAACTGATTAAAATACTGAACTGACTGACCGAAATTGAAACTGAATTGAATGAATACATCTGTTTGAACTGCATTCTATCTATTGATTGTTTATCTGATCTGTTCGTATTTTAGTGTTTAGACTGCTAATTGAAGGCCTTATCGGCGGCCGAATCCGGAATCGATTGATGTTTAATGATCCTTAGAATTAATGTGATTTTATAGTATAATTATCTGAAAACTGATTAGGTATGATTGAATTAGATTAAAATGAGTTAAATTGCATAGTTGGTCTTATTTACCATTTTGCCACTAGAGTGGCCCACTACTTGGCTCATCTCATTACATTCATACATACACATTTTGTTAGCTCATTCTTGAGCACAGCACCGACTAGAGAGAGAGAAATAGAGAGTGAGAGGGAATTGAGTTGAGTTCGAGTTTGTTGGTGGAATTGCTTGGTAATTGAAGTGTAGATCACTAATTTGAGCCTCTAGCCTTGCATTGGAGACCTAAGGTAGAGTAATTACTCTCTTGTTTGTGAATTGAGCTAGTTCTTGCATGAGTCATGCTTCATTGTAGAACTAAGTCATATTTTGGTTCATTGTTGTTGATTTGAAGCTCATTTCATGCATGCATGTTTGTATTGTAGATGTTTGAGTTGTTTTCATGGCAAAGGGTTACATGCATGTTCATAATCATGTTTAAGTCCATGATTTCACCATGTTTTGAAAAGAATTGGCTCCTGAGAGCATCAAATTGAAGCTTCAAAATGGTTTGAATTCATGCATGTTTGCATGTTCATCTTGTGCTTGAAAAATGGTTTAAATTGGGTTTGAATTAAACACCCTTGGGCTTTGATTTCTTAAAATTGAGCTTTGAAACATGATATCCTATGTGTTTATAAATGTTTTCCAGAAAATGGGCCCAAGAGGATTGGTTTTGATGCTTTTGAGCTTGGTTTTGGACCTGGAGCTCGAATCTGGGATTTCCAGATTTCCGTCGTCCGCTCGAGCGAGGGAAGTGCCGCTCGAGCGGGAAAATCGAGCTTCCAGCATCTTGCACTGTTTTACAGTCCGCTCGAGCGGAGGATTGGGCGCTCGAGCGGAGTCATGTCTCAAGCTCGAGCGGGCGTCGAGCGGGGATTTCACCCATCCAGTACCTTTACAGTACGCTCGAGCGGGAAAGTTTGCGCTCGAGCGAGTACCTTTGTTTGCCTGTACGCTCGAGCGGGGAAACCTGAGCTCGAGCGGGACTCTGTTTTTCTGAAAATCCTGAAAATGCTTTTAAATGTGCATTTTTGCATCCTCATCCCATCCTAGGTATTCTTAGGCCTAGTTTAAGGCATGTAGATGAGGATATCGTTGTAGAACACACCAAGGCAAATTAGGGATTAAGTTATGATATTTCCCAACTGTGTAGCTTAGTGTGTGTTCAACCTGTGAACTGTGTAGGGTTGGCAACTGGGGAGACACGCTCTAGCATACTGTAGCCCAGAACTCTGTGAGTAACAATTGTGTAAAGATATGTTCAACTGATATCTTTTGAATACTGAACTGAACTGTTTACTGAACTGGTATTATTTACTGAATGAATGTATGTCCTTTATTTCTGAACTGTACTGTGGCATCCTTAGTACTTACTGTTTACTGTTACTGTTACTGCGACAGAATTCTCTGTCGGTTCCCTCGTGGAACCACTACTGTTTACTGACTGATGGCCATCATTACTGTTCGGTCTTTTAAGACCTACTGTTACTGTTATGCTAATGGATGTACCACATATGACTGTTTACTGTACTGAACAACTGAAATACTGATTGAATTGAACTGTTTTCATCACTGTAAGGACATTCATTCTAAACCCCTTTACGCATTATGTTATTCACTGGGCTTTAGCTCACTGTTTATATATATATGTAGGTGTACAGGCACCAGATCGGAGCTAGGAGCGTCAGGGTAACTCCAGTTTTGTCAAGCCAGCCTATGTGCCTCACTGCGAGGTTCCGAGTTGCCATGCTATGGCTTGGGGGTGTTTTGTTTGTTTTCCCCCGTCTGTTTCCATACTGTTTGGACTACTGTACTGTTATAAAGGGATTAGGTCCCTGTACTGAGTGACTGTAAATTCTGTATAGACCGTACTGTTTTGTATAGACTGACTGTCCACTGTACCGCTATCTAGGGTAGAGTCCCTAGTTTGAATGAATGTAAATATTGTGCATACTGTTCTGTACTGTTTATGTATTAATGCATGAAAAATCTTTTTGGCATACAGACTGTCACAGCTCATTGGACATTGTCTAATTACTGTATTGGCTTCCGCCAGGCCCTGTACTCTGTTTTACTGTATTACTGTTAAGCAGGCCTTCGGTAATCTCGGATTACTGGCCGGTTACGGTGCTAAACCCATAGGGCCAGGTTTGGGTCGTGACAATTATCCTTAGATTCAAGGAATTTTTGTTGAATGACAGCTGCATACTCCGCCATACAGCTCGGTATGAAGTACGATGGAGGGTTCTGGAAAACCTCAGTCTCTGGACCGTGACCGAGCTGTTCCACCGCCGCTTTCCACCCGCACTTGAAAAATAGATCCTTGGCAGCTTCGCACTGCAAGATGCAGGTTGCTTCACCTTCTTTGTAGCCACGGTCTTCCGCATCACCAATATTCTTCTCAAGTTCAGTTATTTCGGCCTTCTTGTTCTGCTCAATTGTGGCAAGCTCACGCAGATAACGATCCTTCAGCTCAGTCAAAGTTTTTTGTTTGTCCACTTCGGCTAAGTCAACTAGGCTGGTGAGGCGGGCAACCTCAGATTGCAGCTCGGCCATTTTTTGTTTGGCCTCGTTTAGCTCGGCCGTCTTCTTGTTAGCCTCTGCCACGGCTTGCCTTATTGTTTTGCGTAGCTCTAGCACACACTTATGAGCAATCTGGTTCTTTTTGCATGGCCTGCATAAATATGGTAAGCAATTTTGAGTGAGAATCGAGCTAACAGTTGCACAAAATAGGAAAATAAAGGAAAGAGTACTCACCAGGACCATTGATTTGATGGCCGAGTGGATAGATTTTAGCTCGGTAAGGTGGGCATGGTGATCCATATCAGGGGGCAGACACACGCTCTTAGCCAGGTTGAAGGCCAGCATGTGATCTTTATCTACCACCACTGAATCTGTTTGTCTGATGGCTTGGTTCTGATATGTTAATCTCGATGCCCAATTAGAAGAATTAGCTCGGTCTGGGCTCTCAGGTTATGGGCTCGGTACTTTGGTTGGAGGAAGCACAGTTTCGTCCTCATCGACGAGGCATGGCTCGGTAGTGGAAGACCGAGCGCGTTTGCGAGTCCAAGACGATTCAGGTTGATGGGATGGCAGGGCTACCATGGTCTCCTGGGTTTGACCGGCTTGCGGTACCTCGGGCTGGTTTGTCTCGGTGAGGAGTGCTCTTACGGCTCTCTTCTTGGCCATTTCTTGTTCGGCAGTTAGTGGGATAAGATTGATTTGAGGCAATGATGGATCTGGCTCTGGCGAAGGTTCAAGGAGGAAATTGGTCACTCTGGTTTTCCTGCGGCTACTATATCGGTAGGTCAGTTCAAAATGCAGTAGTTCGGCCTAGCCTCTGTTTGGATATCGGAGTGCGACACGAAGTGCGTTTAAGTTTGGGTAGCTGTACTGAGACTTAAGGAAGTTCAAATCTGCATGAAGGAAAAAAGACAACAGTTAGTACGGTTCAAGATAAGAAACCAAAGTACAGAAAAAGCATGGAACTGAGCCGAGGTAATCCTACCAGCTACACCCTTGTTCTAATTTATTCTGTCACCCGGGATCTGGGCTTGTTGGTCCTAAAAGTTCCAAGATACCCAAAAGAAATCATCATCATTCACATCTTTATCCGGGGTATTCTTTATTATCTTTTCACGCCGACGCCTTATTCTTAAATAGTAAACCCAACCATCTTCCGCCGATCCTATGGAATATTGGTGGAAAAGCTCGGCTAAACCGAGGTTAAGGCCAGCCCGGCGGTTTAGCTCGGCGATGCCATTTATTATGCGGTATGAATTTGTGGAAAGTTGGGTAGGGCAGAGGTTGGTTTGTCTGAGGGACTCACAAAGAAAGGGTTGTACATGGAATCTTAGTTCGGTTTCTACAATGGAAATAAGTGTAAAGGGAACAAAGCTAGGGTTTCCCCAGAGTGATATCTAGTTCGGCTAGAGTGAGATGGACATCATCAGGGATATGGTAATCCCTTCGGAACTCGGCCATAGCACCTGGGGTGTTTACCAAAAATCTATATTTACCCATGAGGTTTTAAATTATGTATAAATTAACGGGGTATTAGCTCGGTCGTGAAATGACGCTAAGTAGCTCGTTTGAGCATTCAAGGGAGTGCTTGGCAACCTAAGTCTGCAAAGTGAAAAAATAAAGGAGTTAATCACAGATCATTGGACCGTGCTAAAAATAACATAGGCAAGATAAATATAGTCCTAGCTCGGTTATGTGGGCCGTTATGCCATCTTAGTTCGGTTTGAGCAAGGGCCTTTAGCCCGGTTGAGTCTTTGGGGCAGCATTCTTAGTTCGGTTTGAACTAAGGGAGCTGGTTTAGCCTCAAGTTTTAGCTCGGTCGGTGGGTGAGGCTTTCTAGCGTGGTATTGCGCAAACCTAGTATGGTTCGATAGCTCGGTTAAAGGAAACAAAAGGTCCCTAACCTATGGAAATCGCAAGTATGGCATGAAGTTTTAGTGCGGTTGTTGGTTGTAGCTAGGCTTGCATCTAATACAAACAGTATCCTAGTTCGGTTGATGTGTGATTTTGGATCAAATACAACATTTTTCAGATTATTCGAAAAATCAAGTGGTTCTATTGCGTGCTTTTTCCCAGAAACACAAGGCTAAGCAAAAATGGAACATATGTTTGGAAAAACATACAACTAAGCATGCTATGTAAACATGGACAATATCAACAAACAGGAAACAGATTTGAGGTACTTACCGCTTGAAGACGAGAGGATAAAGATCGTAGATCGCAAGGAGAAATTTCGCAGGCATTGTGTTTGGAAATATGGATGCTCAGAAAGAGAGAAGCTGAATAATGAAGTGTATGATTCAAAACGAAGGGTTTGTTTTGTGTAGAGGGAAGGAAAAAAATGCGAGACTGTTCAAAAATGCGGAGTACAAAGACGGCGCGACAGCTGCCTTGGGCTAATCAGAGTCTGCCACGTGTCCTTAGAATGGAAATCGATTCAGTTAGAGACTGAAGAGACGTTTTGACCGGACAGATTGGTAGCACGGTATGAATTTAGCTTGGTTGGAAGGCTAAAGCTTTTTTTTTAGCCCGGTTGAAAGGCTAAAGTTTTTAGCTCGGTTGGAAGGCTAAAGCTTTTTTAGCTCTGTTAGTAACAGGTAATCTCTATCATGCTGCGCAGATAGAATTAAGGGGCAATTGCGAGGGTAATTTATATATAAATTGGGTCGAGCTGGGTAATGGGCCATTCTGCGGGCCACAGTAAGAAGGGCTGAATAAAAGGGCCTTGTAATTAGTCCGGTCCAGAGGAGCCTTGCAAATAGCCCGGTCCGAAAGAGCTTGGTGGTTAGCTCAGTCACCACGGTCGGCGCGGTGACAGTTAGCCGGTTAAACCATCTTGTGCCGAGGTATTTGTGGCTTCTACTCAGGACCTTGCTGTTGAGTAGCTCGGTCCAAGTACGCTATGGTTAGCACGGTCTATAGACGAAGCCGAGGTACATGTTACACATAAAGCGCCGGGATAAATATAACATGAGTATTGTTAGCTTGGTTACATTGTCATTATGCTATAGCAATGCTAGCTCGGTCGTTTGGACATACCACCGAGGTAGAACCATCTCACTTGGTTTAAGCAGTGAGGGGGGTGTTGAAGGATAAACATTATCTTTTAGGAGAGTAATTCCTAAGAGGACTCTGCATGAAGAAATAAGAGTCCTACTAGGATTGTGCCACACGGAACCTACAAAAGTTCACAACATCACCTATGGAGAGGTAACACAACTTTGATTCTCGAATATACAGAGATTTTGTCTATTTGTCTATTTTGCTGCCTTAGGCATCGGAGAGGTATCTGGCACACACCTGCCGGTTAGCTCACGTTTGTGTTTTCAGGGAGTAAAGCGACGACGTTTAGAGGAGCGCGAACTTGATCAACAGGATTACACGAGAAGATTATTTATTGCTCGTACAACCATGATAATGATTATTATGTTTCCAAATTAAATAGTCATAATAAGTTCAATTATTTTGAATGATAATTATGTTCAAATTTTCTATTTATATTTCTCATCTCAACAAGATTTTAAAAATATTCTCAACGATTATGTTAAGGCGTGCCTGTAAGACGAGATTTTCATGTAAGTAATGTTAGGAATTATGAAAAAAAGAAAAGAAAATGCTTTATGAAGATTCTATACTCTCAGATTATACATATAATAAAATATCAAACACTAATTAAAAGATAATTTTTTTATAAAATATTTCATAATATTTTTTTCATAATTTTTAACATTATTCGTGAATAAATGTGGTTGAATGGTTTTAAATTCATGATTCATGCAAGATAATGCAACGTCTATACACAAAACAAGCTTTGATCTAAGCCTGTATTTTTGTGTATGCATGATGTGATCGCATGTAGAAGTTCTTTATATTATTTGGAAAAAGAAATGGAAAAGGTAGGTGAAATGTGAATAAAACATATCTATATTTCACCTAGTTTTAAACACACATTTTCCCTTTCCTTTTCCAAATCCCCCAACCAAACACAACGTTAATATTTTTAGAGGGACTCTCGATAGTGCTTTCTAAAGAAACTGCTAGAGAGCATGGCAAATTCTACCACTTTATGTCAGGGTCGGCCCGAGGTCAAGCAAGATAGGCTTGCATCTGGAGCCCTAAATTTGAGCTGAAAATAGAGACTTTTAAATATAATTTTGTGTTTTAGATATAAAAAAATGGCTCAAATACTATTGGCCCAATTGAACATGGGGGCTAAAAAAACAAAAAAAAAGAAACACAGTCTACAGATTGAATGGGTTAGCTTTGTTATTTATTGAAAATAATATGGTGGATAAATTCGATTATGCAAGTTTCATTAGTGATTTTACAGCTAAAAATGTGAGAAGAGTAATGTTTATGTGATAGTTGGTTCAATTGTAAAGTGGATATTGCTAAACTATTAAGTAATAAGAGCAGTTTTTTTTTTTTTTTTAGTATTTGTAATGATTACTTCCTATCTTAATATATGAAAGTAATTTTTTATTTATAATTTTAATGATTATATGTGCAAGTAAATTTTTTTATGGCTACAAACAAATAAAAAGTTGTAACTTATCGATTTATCTATAATATATTTTTTTTAATGTAAAAATGGTCTCATTTCTAAAATTCATTTCTAAAATTCGCCTTTGATCTCTAAATCTCAGGACCGGCCCAATTTTTTGTTAATGGCTATTGTATGAAACCCATCTCGATATCCACTCCAACCTTCAGTTTAAATTATTGGAATTTATAATAAATAGAGCAAGGCTCATGAAATTTTTAGATTTTTTTTTCTTTCAAATTTATTTATGAGTCGCAATGTGTTGATTATCTATATTAAAAAATCAAATTGATTAATCACATGATGTCATCGTTTTTTTTTATTTAAAAAAAATTAATCATTTTATTTTTAAAATTATATATTTTTTTAAGATAGATATTATAGAATTATTTTAGGATAAATTACTAATAAGTCCTAATAATTGGATTTAATTTCAATAAAATCCTAATGAAAATATGTCCTAGAGAAATCGTTGCTAAAAATGACTTTTTTGTGATAATTTTTTACATGTTGCTAAAAATTGACAATTAATAATTTTTTTGGTCAGAATTTTTATAAATTGTCGCTAAAACTTACAATTAGTAACTTTTTTTTGTGATGAATTTTTCAAAATATCGCTAAAAGTTAAAAATTAGTAACGGTTTTTGTGACGATTTTTTTTTTTAAAATTGTTGCTAAAAGTTATAATTAATAACATTTTTTGTAATAAAATTTTCAAACTGTCATTGAAAATTAACAATTAGTGACTTTTTAATATTGTTTGATGAAAAAGTTATTCTTTATCATAGGACCTATTAGATAATAAACCTAAACGTAAGCCCCATATTATTTTATTATAATTTTTGAATCAATTGAAATTTTTATAAGAATAATTTACATAAATTTTTTTTATTAATAAAATGAGCTATTAAAATTATTTAAATGCGGCTCTAATTAAATGCTACACATAGCTGATTTGAAAAGTTGGTTAAAAATCAATTTTTAAAATTTTTAAAATTTTTTTAAGATCACATTATCTTTTTATTTTTTGTTTTTGTAAATTTAAATCAAAAAATAAACTTCTAACTTTACTTTCTAAAATATCCAATCCCTCCGGGGACTTCGAAACGAGTTATACTCTTTTAGTTTTCTCTGACAGGAAATTGCTACACAGACACTTGGTTGCGATTAGTAGAATACATATGATTTAAGAATAAAAATTATATTTTGAGTTTGTCAGTTTTAAAATTATGATTTGAATATGAAAAATTTATTTAGTAAAAGAGTTTTGAAAAGAATTTTAAATTAAGTGAGAAATTTTTGATGTGACATATAATATAAAAACTTACTACAATTTATAACCAAACATAACTCAAAATTTTATTAAAGTACATAATTTTTTTTTAAAAATTCGGAAAATATTTTTTTCGAATATATAAAAATTATCATATGTTAATTACAAAATATATATATTTATATATTTGCACTGTTCCGGTCAACTGGCCGGACGAATGGTGTTCGGTAGGACAATCGGTGAGATGACCAATTTGTCCAAATTTTTCCCCCCTCAACCGAATTTTCAATAGTAAATGTAAAATTATAATTTAAAACTCTTAAACAAACATCATATATAAAATAAGCTCTGATACTAAAGTTCCAAAGTTATACCAAACAGAGCCTTTCTTTCTTTAGTACTTATTTTTTTTTGGATTTTCCCACTCTTTAGTAATTTTTTTTCCCACATTTATATATTTGCTTGTAGCAATAGTACTCTAATGTATAATTCTGGTATGGAGAGAGAAAGAGAGATAAATAGAGAGATAGTCGAATTGATTGTTCTAGAGAGATGGATAGATAGAGAGATGGCTTTTGAAGATTGTTCCAAAGGGTTCATTTGAATCGTTGCTTCTCAAGATTGTTCTAGAGGGTTCATCTGAACTGTTGCAATGGTTGCTCTTTTGTCATTGGAATGCACAAATTGAGCAACAATACTTTTTTTCCTCCCTCAAAAGTTTGAAATGGCTCCTTTTAACGGCGATAAATTAAACCGATAAAAAAAAGGGGTCATATTTTTATTCCCTATAAATATAAAAAACCAATCACAATTTAAAATCACAAACTTTCAATCTACATAATATTTTTCTTGTTTATTTTTTTACACAATTATTATGGAAGGTTCATTAAAACTAAAAGAAAGAAAAATCATTCACCACTCAAGAAGATGTGAAAATTTGTAGAGCTTTGTGTCACATCACTAAAAACCCTATATCCAAACAACACATACAAACTTTGAGGAAAAGTTGGTTGAGATTTGCCAAAATAGCATGTGATCATTAGAGTACTATTACTATAATTTGACAATTTACTACTATTTATTGTCAAATTACAGTAATGGTAATGCTATTGTAGCAAATACTATTAGAGATGCTACTAAACCATAGTTATTTAAATTTATTTTATTTTATTTATTTATTTATTGGTGTGGTTTCAAATTAGAATTACAAATCATTTGAAATTTTCCATGAAAGTCTTTGAATGAAATCCTTGAATTTTTCATGGAAGTCCTTAAATGTAGAGTTACAAATTATTTAGAATTTTTCATGGAAGTCATTTGGATCATCACTTATGCATGGAAGATCATATCTTTACTTAAGTCGACATTACTTAATATATTATTTATCATATTATTATAAATTATGTATATCTAATCATATTACCTTTTATTTTTGGCAATACCTATTATTTCAATAATTTTTTAGCAAATGGCTTTTCTTTTTTAGCAAATGGCTCTTCTTTTTTCTTTTTCTTTTTTTTATATATAGTCTTATAAGGTAGAGATAGGAAAATATAATCAACATATACTAATATTTTTTGAATTATTTAATTTATAAATAAATATGACTTTTTAAATCCACTTTAAGATTTTATTGATTCAAGTCATGGAATGAGATTAACTTCATATTGTTAACAAAATTCACAAAAATTTCCTAATAAAATTTTCTTCTTGTCTTTTCAGAATTAAAAAATCCATTCCTAAAATAGTCAAAAAAAAAAACTATTTGAAATGTTAAATTCAACCAATCAATTAGTTAAAATAGTTAAAATTTACTACACTATTTTTAAAAATTATTCTTAGGGTTTGTTTGGAGTGTTCTAAATAAGTGTATTTTTTTGTCTTTCTAGACTAAAAAGTTGAGGAAAAAAATATAGATGTTTGGGTTAACTTTTTGACTTTTTATAGAAAAATATGTATTAAAAAATTATATAAATTAGTGTGTAGGGAAAAATTAGGATTGGGAGTTGTACAGTCGTACTTTTTGATTTTTTGTGAATAGTGATAACTTTTTAACTTTTTAAGTAACTTTTTGACTTTTTGATTTTTTTTCAACTTGCCAAACTTAGCCTTAATTAATTAACAAGTAAAAATATCTAGCATTATTTAATTTCATGCATAACAGTATGATATGTTAGTTTTTTTTTTTTTTTTACGAGAATTATTATTGAAGTTCAAAAATTAAGGCATTGTTTGGTTTGGCTTTGGGAAAAAGATTTTGGAGAAAATTTTTAAAAAATTTGTTTGGTTTGTAATTTTTCTCAAAAAATTTCCAAAATCACTTTCTCTCTCCTACACATCAATCAATCACTTTTTTTCTCTCATCTCTCCTTTTCAATCACTTTGTCTCTCACATACATCTACTATATTACAACAAAATATCAAATCATCCCAAACTCTCAAACTCAAAAACTATTTTCAAAATATACAACCAAACAAACTATAAAAATTTCTAAACTCTTTTCCCAAAATATTTTTTGAAAACTTTTCTCCTAAAGTCAAACCAAACAAGGCCTAAATTTAATTAGTAGACCTAATAATGTTTTTAGAAAAGTTTAATTAATAATTAAATATTTTTAATTATTATTATTATTATTTTTTTAGGTCTAAACCACTGGTATCCGGAAGTCCACAGGACCCCGACTAATCCGGTTCGAGCCGGGTAGGACCACAAGGGCGGCAAAGCTCTCCCAACAAGTTTTTAACACAGTTGCGTCCCCAAGTCTCGAACCCAAGATATTGGTTAAACTAGCATAGCTCCTTACTAGCTAAACTACGTGCTTGTTGGTAATATTTTTAATTATTAACTAACTATTTTATTCACGCATCACAAATTTAAAAAATAAATTTATATATCATTTTTTATTTTTTAAACAATGGCCTCTTGTTTCAAATCTTTTGTTAACGTTGGTTTCATCTCAGCCATCTAGTCTTATTAATGACGTGTGTCTTTTTTTTTTGAACTTATGTCTGTCATTAAATCTCCGTTCGACCTTGACTTGACTTGACAGGCTAAATATCGAGAGAGGATCCTCTGCCCTTTCTTGTAACAGATATCTGCAAAGGGGTTAATCCTCTGCCATCGTTGTTTCGTTTGTAAGACTGACCTTTGCTTTTGATTTTCATTTGAATCAATATATATATATATATATACTAGCCTATCACCCGTGCTATGCACGGGATAATTATAAATTTTTATATTTGTTTTAGATTTTTTTTAATATACAAATTATTTGTTTTAGATTTTTTATAAAAATAATTTAAAAATCTTATCACTAACCATAGTGTATGAGAGAAGTTGAAAATAGTGTTGCAGTAACTATGTACAGGTTATATCTATAATTATTTGTACGAGGGGATTTTGACCAAAAATCTCAAAAGGCATGTGAAAAGATAAATTAAAATTGAAATATTGAAACTTCCACAAGACTTGGGAGTTAGAAATCTCTTTTTTTTTCATTTGTTTATATCAAACCATGCCAGTTCTCTCTCTCTCTCTCTCTCTCTCTCTCTCTCTCTCACACACACACACACAACTCATCAGCTAACTCAGGGGTTGTTTGGAGTGTCATAAATAAGTGTACTTTTTGTCTTTTTGGACTAAAAAATTGATGTTGAAAATATGGATGCTTGAGTTAAATTTTTGACTTTTTATGAAAAAATGTGTAATAAAAAATTGTAAAAATTGATTTGTAAGGAAAAATTCAAATTGGGAGTTATGCAGTCGTAATTGTTGACTTTTGGTGAATAGTGTTAACTTTTTAAATAACTTTTTGACTTTTGACTTTTTTACAAGTTTCCAAACTTGACCTTAACTTTTATTACTCACTGGATAACACCTACTTCTTCAACTCATATAATCTCTCTCAAAAAATTATTTGGCGTTACTGGAACAGTACGTATCCGTATTTCTCACCTTCTGTTATTTCTTAATTATTTAACAAAAAGATTACGAATTTCACTTTTTTTGATCAATCAAAATACACTTAAAACACCAATCACAAATTAAATCAATTGATAACTAAAAATGCAATCACATTTTAGCCCAAAGCTTTGTGGAAGCTCCAATATGTAAATCCTAATTTTCTAATTTTTTATTTTTTAAAAATTAACCTCAGCATTTATTAACTTCTCTCAATCCACAAGACTTTTTTACTTCTATCACAATTACTGCAGTACCATTTTCAAAACAAATAATTTATATATTAAAAAAAATTAAAACAAATATAAATATAAATATAAATATCTATATCTATATCTATCTATTTATTTATATCTATCTCTAACGCACAAACTTTGTGGGAATTCCAATATGTCAACTTTAATTTCTTAAATTTTTTTTTTTAAAAAAAACTCAACATTTATTAAATTCTTTTAAATCTTTTCAACTTTTCCTATACACATCATTTTTAACTTTTCACATACTTATTGCAAACAGTGAGTCTCATTTTTGTTTTCTCCTTCTTGACTTCTCACTTCTTCACTTTCAACTTCAGTAACTACGTATGCAAACAGTGAGTGTGAGTCACCTTTTTGTTTTCTTCTTCTTCACTTTTCCTTTTGTTTACTGTTTTAATATTGTAGTTATATAGCGCATAAAAATGTTTGTGATTTGTCTAGAGAAAAAAATTATAATTTAATTTTTTAATATGATTGAAGTTAGATAAACATAAATACTCACAAAGAGAAAAATGAGATTATAATTAGTTCAATGATTCATTTTTTAATATAATTGTAGTTAGTTCAATGGTTTTATTTTCATTTATTTATATCGTTCTTTTTTTCATTTATTTATTTTATTATGGGAAAATGTGATGTGATTGTAATTTATTCAATAGTTCTTTTTTTTAATGTGATTGTATTGTAGTTAGTTTCAATGGTTTTTTTTTTTAATGTGATTTAATCATTTTATTTAATGTTTTAATGGTTCTTCTTTACAATTGTTTATGAAAAAAAATGATTGTAGTTAGATAACATAAAAATATTTGTGATTTGATTTGATTTGATTTTTTTTGTGATTTGATTTTTAAAGTACCAATTATTGATAATGATTAAATTGTATTTTGAAAAAAAAAAATTATAATTGATTTTTTTAACTCAATGCGTTTTTTGAAAAAAAAAAATTATTGTGTTTTTTTAACTATCAATTCACTTAATTTATGATTTGATTTTTAACTCACTGTATTTTTTGAAAAATAAAATGGATTGTACTCATTACGGTCACATAATGTACCAATTACTGATGATGATTAGATTGTATTTTGAAAAAAATAATAATTTGTCATTGATCTTTTTAACTCACTATGTTTTTTGAAAAATAAATTATTGTGTTTTTTAATTATCAATTGACTTAATTTGTGATTGAATTTTTAACTCATTGGGTTTATTTTTTATTTTTTATTATGAGCAAAAATGTGATTATATTTTCAACTACTAATTGATGATGATTAGATTGTATTTTGAGAAAAAAAAATTGTAATTGATTTTTTTAACTCATTGTGTGTTTTTTTTTTTAAATTGTTGTGTTTTTTAACTATCAATTGGCTTAATTTGTGATTTGATTTTTTAACTCACTATGTTTTTTGGAAAAAAAAAAAATGAATTGTATTCAGTAGGTTCACGTAAAGTATCTATTATTGATGATGATTATATTGTATTTTGAAAAACAAAATTATAATTAATTTTTTAAACTCACTGTGTTTTTTGAAGAAAAAAAATTAATTGTGCTTTTTAACTCTGAATTGATTTAAATTGTGATTTGATTTTTAACTCATTGTGTTTTTTAAAAAGAAAAAAAAATTGTATTCATTAGTTTCATATAAGGTACTCATTATTGATGATGATTAGATTGCATTTTGAAAAAAAAAATATTTGTAATTGATCTTTTTAACTCACTGTGTTTTTTAAAAAATAAGTTATGATGTTTTTTAATTATCAATTGACTTAACTCATTGTGTTTTTTTTTTTTTTTTAATTTTCCTTAATGTTTTGTAGGTAATCAGCTTGCGGGGTCAACCTTAGGTCAGCTTAGAAGCTTGTAGCTAGACCCATTTTGCTAAATCACCCAAAGTGACTCTTTTGTTACATTTTGGAAACTCCCTATGATGGCATGTTTTATTATAGTTTTTAGGGACCATGGATATGTATATAGATGGTGTAAACACTTAACCTTCGAGTTGATCCCTCTCTGCATTCAGTAATGAGTATGGTGCATGGAATGTTATGTATGTATAGTAATGCAACATGATATTGGCATTTAGACACAGCTCAATGATCGTTTAGTCTTCTATTATGCATTTTCGTTCAGGCCTCGAGGTCGAGTAACATTGAAAACAACTAAGTTAAGGCCTCGAGTTAGGCCGGTCATGTCCAAACTTTTAGGGGCAGGTTTGAGTCGTGACAGGGAGTCACCTCTAGAATTCGCATGAGTCACCTTTTGGATCCATACATACATAAATTGGGCCCAAGGAGAGGTGGAGACATGTCAATGTTCCATCTACTCCATGATAAGATACAGTGATATGATATGAGAGGTGGAGACATACCGATGTTCCATCTACTCCATGATGAGATACAGTGGTACAATATGATATGTTTAGACCTAAGGTTGTTTTGATATATGATTGGGCCCAAGGCCGTTTTGTTATACGTTGACCCAAGGTCGTTCAGAAAATATGATATAAATATGAATGTTTTTACATTACTATATGACTTATGTTTACGAAGTGCTATTTTATATGAATGAATAGATGTCCTATTTTGAAATGTGATTCTGACCCTTGGTATAAGTGGGTGTACTACACACCATGTAAAATGTTTTGTAATGTTTTCAAATATGTATTTCATTTGAAAAGCATGGATTTTGATATGATAAATGTTTCAGAATTGTGATATATGTTTTCTTAATGTTAAGGGCATCATTCATTAACGTCTTTACTTTATTATCACTCACTGGGCGTTAGCTCCCCCTTTTACTTTATATATATGTAGGTGAGCCATCGAAGGATCAATATAAGAGTTCTACCAAAGTTTGCCTAGCAGTTAAGCCACCCAGGAAGTGCCTCCATGAAAGGGGCGTAGTTTTACTTCGTCAAGTCTAGTTTACGTGAACCTACTGAATAGTAGATACAATCTAATCATCATCAATAGTAGATACTTTACGTGAACCTACTGAATACAATTCATTTTTTTTTCCAAAAAACATAGTGAGTTAAAAAATCAAATCACAAATTAAGCCAATTGATAGTTAAAAAACACAACAATTTAAAAAAAAAAAACACACACAATGAGTTACAAAAATCAATTACAATTTTTTTCCCTCAAAATACAATCTAATCATCATCAATTGATAGTTGAAAATATAATCACATTTTTGCTCGTAATAAAAAATAAAAATAAAAAATAAACCCAGTGAGTTAAAAATCCAATCACAAATTAAGTCAATTGATAATTAAAAAACACAATAATTTATTTTTCAAAAACCATAGTGAGTTAAAAAGATCAATTACAAATTATTATTTTTTTTCAAAATACAATCTAATCATCATCAATAATTGGTACATTATGTGACCCTAATGAGTACAATCCATTTTATTTTTCAAAAAACACAGTAAGTTAAAAATCAAATCACAAATTAAGTGAATTAATAGTTAAAAAAACACAATAAATTTTTTTTTCAAAAAACACATTGAGTTAAAAAAATCAATTATAATTTTTTTTTCAAAATACAATCTAATCATTATCAATAATTGGTACTTTAAAAATCAAATCACAAAAAAATCAAATCAAATCAAATCACAAATATTTTTATGTTATTTAACTACAATCATATTTTTTTCATAAACAATTGTAAAGAAGAACCATTAAAACAGTAAATAAAAAGATTAAATCACATTAAAAAAAAACCATTGAACTAACTACAATACAATCACATTAAAAAAAAAACCATTGAATAAACTACAATCACATCACATTTTCCCATAATAAAAAAAATAAATGAAAAAAAGAACGATTGACTAACTACAATCACATTAAAAAAAAAAAAACCATTGAACTAATTACAATCACATTTTTCTCTTTATGAGTGTTTATGTTTATCTAACTTCAATCATATTAAAAAATAAAATTAAAACAGTAAATAAAAAGATTAAATCACATTAAAAAAAAAAAGAACCATTGAACAAATTACAATCACATCACATTTTTGCCATAATAAAATAAATAAATGAAAAAAAAGAACCATTGAACTAACTACAATTATATTAAAAAAAGAATCATTGAACTAATTATAATCTCATTTTTCTCTTTGTGAGTATTTATGTTTATCTAACTTCAATCATATTAAAAAATTAAATTATAATTTTTTTTCGCTAGACAAATCACAAACATTTTTATGCGCTATATAACTACAATATTAAAACAGTAAACAAAAGGAGAAGTGAAGAAAAAGAAAACAAAAAGGTGACTCACACTCACTGTTTGCAATAAGTATGTGAAAAGTTAAAAATGATGTGTATAGGAAAAGTTGAAAAAATTTGAAAAAATTTAATAAATGCTGAGTTTTTTTATAAAAAAAAATTTAAGAAATTAAAGTTGACATATTGGAATTTCCACAAAGTTTGTGGGTTATAGATAAATATAAATAAATAGATAGATATAGATATAGATATTTATATTTGTTTTAATTTTTTTTATTTACAAATTATTTGTTTTGAAAATGGTGCTGCAGAAATTATGATAGAAGTAAAAAAGTCTTGTGGGTTAAGAGAAGTTAATAAATGCTGAGGTTAATTTTAAAAAAAAAAAAGAAACAAAAAATTAGAAAATTAGGATTGGCATATTGGAGCTTCCACAAAGCTTGGGGCTAAAATGTGATTGTATTTTTAGCTATCAATTGATTTAATTTATGATTGGTGTTTTAAGCGTATTTTGATTGATCAAAAAAAGCGAAATTCATAATCTTTTTGTTAAATAATCTATACTATATATTAAGCAAAAGGGGGGTTTTTAACCCCAAACTTTGTGGGAGTTTCAATCTCTCAATCTAAATTTCTTGATTTTTTTATTTTAAAAAAAATAAAAAATCTTAGCATTTATTAACTTCTCCCAACTCCCAAGTCTTACCCTCATAATAACATTTTAATGCATTAAGAACAAGCATAAAAAACATTCTTTGAAATCCAACACATATGAATTCCTTAAAAAGTCCCAACACATATGATTATTATCCCTCATAATAACACTTTAATGCATTAAGAACAAGCATAAAAAAAATTTCTTGAAAAGTCCAACACATATGATTATTATCAAAATATTAAACTTTAATATAATATAAAAAGATGATTATTATCCTTCATAATAACACTTTAATGCATTAAGAACAAGCATAAAAAAAAATTCTTGAAAAGTTCAACACATATGATTATTATCAAAATATTAAATTTTAATATAATATAATAAAAAACAAAAAGACATTTAATTTCTTGAAAAGTCCAACACATATATGATTATAATCAAAATATTAAACTTTAATATAATATAAAAAAGGAAAAAAAGAAGACATTTAAAAAAAAATTAAAAATCACAATTCACATATATAAGTAATAATTGTAAACACAATAAAATAGGAGGGCATTCATGTCTACACGTTTTTTTTTTTTATAAGATTTCTTCATTATAATAAGGTAGCACTTTATTTCTCTCATCTTATAATCCATATATATATATATATATATACTTCTCTACTATATATTAAGCAAAAGGTGGTTTTCAACCCCAAAACCTGTGGGAGCTTCAATATCCCAATCTGAATTTTCTAAATTTTTTATTAAAAAAAAACTCAGCATTTATTGATTTTGTCAAAATCTCCTGATCAACATTTATTAACTTTTTAAAATCCATATGTCTTTTCACATGCCTGTGTTTATTAATTTAGTCAAAATTCCCTGATCAGCATTTCAAATATCCCCATACAAATAATTATAGATACAATCTGTGTATAGTTAATGTAGTACCCTTTTCAACTTCTCTCATACACTATGATTAGTGATAAGATTGTTAAATTATTTTTATAAAAAATCTTAAAAAACATAATTTATATATTAAAAAAAATTAAAACAAATATAAATATGTATAATTATCCTGTGCATAGCACGGGTGATAGGTTAGTTGAGAAATATCAGAAGGTGAGAAAAACGGATACGTGCTGTTCCAGTAACGCCAAATAATTTTTTGAGAGAGATTATATGAGTTGAAGAAGTAGGTGCTATCCAGTGAGTAATAAAAGTTAAGTTAGCTGATGAGTTGAGAGAGAGCGAGAGACAACTGGCATGGTTTGATATAAACGAATGAAAAAAAAAAAGAGATTTCTAACTCTCAAGTTTTGTGGAAGTTTCAATATTTTAATTTTAATTTATCTTTTCACATGCCTTTTGAGATTTTTGGTCAAAATCTCCTCATACAAATAATTATAGATATAACCTGTACATAGTTACTGCAGCACCGTTTTCAACTTCTCTCATACACTATGGTTAGTGATAAGATTTTTAAATTATTTTTATAAAAAATCTAAAACAAATAATTTGTATATTAAAAAAAATCTAAATCAAATATAAAAATTTATAATTATTCCGTGCATAGCACGGGTGATAGGTTAATATATATATATATATATATATTGATTCAAATGAAATTCAAAAGCAAAGGTCAGTCTTACAAACGAAACAGCGATGGCAGAGGATTAACCCCTTTGCAGATATCTGCTACAAGAAAGGGCAGAGGATCCTCTCTCGATATTTAGCCTGTCATGTCAAGTCAAGATCGTACGGAGATTTAATGACAGACATAAGTTCAAAAAAAAAAGACACACGTCATTAATAAGACTAGATGGCTGAGATGAAACCAACGTTAACAAAAGATTTGAAACGACAGGCCATCGTTTAAAAAATAAAGAATGATATATAAATTTGTTTTTTAAATTTGTGATGTGTGAATAAAATAGTTAGTTAATAATTAAAAATATTACCAACAAGCACGTAGCTTAACTGGCAAGGGGCTATGCTAGCTTAACCAATATCTTGGGTTCGAGACTTGGGAACGCAGCTGTGTTAAAAACTTGTTGCGAGAGCTTTGCCGTCCTTGTGGTCCTACCCGGCTCGAACCGGATTAGTCGGGGTCCTGTGGACTTCCGGATACCGGTGGTTTAGACCTAAAAAAAAAATAATAATTAAAAATATTTAATTATTAATTAAACTTTTCTAAAAACATTATTAGGTCTACTAATTAAATTTAGGCCTTGTTTGGTTTGACTTTAGGAGATAAGTTTTCAAAAAATATTTTGAGGAAAGAGTTTAGAAATTTTTGTAGTTTGTTTGGTTGTATATTTTGAAACAATAATGTTTGAGGGCTCGGAAGCCTTTGGCTCGAATTGGCTTGAAACCCAAAACGACGTCGTTTTGGGTTTCTTTTTTTTTTTTTCTTTCTTCTTCCTTTTCTTGACCCAGGCCTCATTCCTCTTCTCTCGCTTCTCATATCGACTACACATCCTCTCTATCTCTCGCCTGTCTGCTGAAGCAGTACGAAGGACGACTGAGGTCAACCCCAAATCGAGCCATGTTAAGGTTTATGTTTGGCATCAATTTTTTGTAGAAATTAGTCGATTTTTTTTTTTTTATAGAAATTAGCTATGTTAGGGTTTAGTAGAAATTAGGGTTTATAATAATGTTTGGACGATTGAGGAGGACTAATTTTTTGTAGAAATTAGTCGAATTAACATTGAATTTGTTAGCCTCTGTGTCCATTTGAAATGCTAATTTGAATACAATATGATGGCTTGGTATGTGATAGTTTTCATTTGATGGTTTGGTATGTTTGATTGGTTAACATACCCAAAAATACACCTATGTGAACTCTGTGTTGGGTTAACATATTCAAATGGTGAACAGATCCTCAACTAATTTCTACTAAACCCCAAAAATACCAAGTCATTTCTATTTTGTTTGTATTCACCTATGTGTCTGTGTTGGGTTAACAGATTCAATCCATTTGTTTGTATTCTAATTTGAAAACTATGCTCATTTGTATTCAATACATTTGACATAGCCTCTGTGTCCATTTCTGTTAGGATTGAAATACAAATCAATAACAGATTGAAAACTATGACATACCAAGTGTATATTTCATTGGTTATCCTCTGTGTACATTTGATTAAATCTGTTAGCATTGCTTGAATCTGTTAGCATGCCAATTGTATTCATTGAATCTGTTAGCATTGAAGTAGCATTGAATCTGTGTCCATTTGATTGAATTTTACATAAGGCACTTAATATGTTAGAAAATCCAAGATGGTATGTTTTGAGATTAGCACTTAATATGTTAAGCCAAAGACACTTGGTATGTTTTGAAAGTTACTGATGAGGAACAGATTGACATAGTTTATACAGATGTGTATTTCAGATTTGTATTTCAATCTGATGGCTTGACATAGTTTTCAATCTGTAATACACTTGGTATGTGCATTTCAATCTGATGGCTTAACAGTTTTATGCTACGCTCAATGATAGATGGATATTTATAATTTTACTAGGCTCATTTTCTGTATTATAACAGCTTGAAAATTTTACTAGGCTCAATGATAGATGGCTCTATAATTTTACTAGGCTCATTTGAAAATTATAATTTTACTAGGCTCAATACACTTGGTATGTGCATTTCAATACAGTTTTACTTAGCTCAATGACATAGTTCATTCATTTTAACAGTTTTATGCTAAGCTCAAAGACTTTGAAAGTTACTGAGACCTTTGACCAGTTTTATGCTAGGCTCAATGACATAGTTCATTCATCAATACAGTTTTCAACCTATGTGACACCATACCTGAAGCAGAATTGTATATGAAGTCCTTAGATCTCTTTCTCAATGTTATAGACCAAAAGTGACTATAATAGAATAAGGGACATACAGATACACAGAATTGGTAGGCTTTTTGCAGGCTTATGAGTTGACCCTTTCTAAGCACCAAATTCGTAAGTAACTAACAGATTCATAAAACTTAACAAAACTTCAAACAGATTCATAAGTAACAGATTGAAAGAGACTTATCATCTGTTTGAGATGGATACCTTTGAAAGATCATTGTAAGTGTCAACATTGATTTTATGCATTCACTTTGTTATCAACATTGAATTTAAGCATTCAACATTCATGAGAATTTAAAGTTGCTTTGTTATAAAGATTGAGGTAGTTTAATCTATTAGTATTTTTTATGCAGATAAAAAAAATGGCGTCATCTTCTACTAATCCTGTGAAAATAAGATTAAAGCCAAGATTCTGTTATTGTGGAAGAACAGCATCCGTTCACATTGTACGAACCAATAAGAACGGAAACGAAGGACGTGTGTTCTTTGTTTGCCCAGACAAATATGTAAGTATCTGTTCTATAAATTAATGTTTCACTTTTTTCAAATTTCATTTGTCTTATTTGATTAACCAATTCTTGTGCATTGTAGACTGTGAACGAACACTGCAATTTCTTCAGCTTCGCAGATGATGATGACAATGATGTTACCTCCACAGATATAAGAACTAAAGAAATCAATGAGCTAAGAAGAAGGCTTGGTGAGCATGATAGAAGGCTCAAAAGGATGGAGAAGATTTTAAAGGCAATGACTTATGTCATTGTATTTTGTGTATTTTTTTACTTTATAATGTAAATGAATGTAATAGACATATTTTGGGAAGTGTTTGAATAGATGTAATGGACATACTTGAATGACATATTCTATTATGTAATGGACATATTTTGTAATTGACGTATTTTGTAATCGACATATTTTGTAGTGGACATATTCTATTACAAAATTTGAATGCAGTGTTTGAATGGATCTGTTTTATTATGGATTGAACAACCATAACAGATTGAATGGATGAATTTACTGTTTGAACAACCATAACCTAGACCATTTTATTAATAAATCTTTAACAGATTGAAAAATCATTCCCTGGAGCATTTTATGATGAATCTATTTGAATCAATGTTTGAATGGATCTGGAGCCTAACAGATTGAGCATTCATGGAGCATTCAACATTCATGGAGCATAACAGATTGAGCATTCATGGAGCATAACAGATCTGTTTGAATGGATCTGTTTGGATCTGGATCTGTTTGAATTCAGGCAGATTCACATATTCATAAACAGATTCAGCATTCAAGCAATCTGGAGCATTCATGCATTCAAATATAGATTCAGCAATCTGGAGCATACAGCTTCAGCATTCAACATGCAGATTCAACCTAGAGCATTACCGTAAAATATAACCTGGAATATGAAAAACCTGGAATATAACCTGGAGCATTCAACATACAGATTCAACATTCAACCTGGAGCATTCAACCTACAGACATACATTAAAAACATGGAATATTACCATAAAATCTGGCTCATTCAGTCACATTTACCATAACAGATATATACATTTCACCATTCAAAATTTGGCTCATTCAGTTACATTCATAGACTTAATCTGAACCATAACCTGGAGCATTGAAGCAGATTCATTGAACATAAAATATTACCATTAAAGTGAAAGGTTTCATCTCCAAATAGATGATTTACAACAGCATCTTGTTCATCAAATGTTAATGCCTCATACCCCCCTGCTTCAACAACTATAGAATGAAAATTCTCTTCACAGGGGTAAGAATTCTCTTATTCATTGTAAAATGTCATGAGTCACTAGGAATCAAGTCATGCGTATGTTGAAGGACAACTGTGGTCAACTTAAATCTTCCATCCTTTTGTAGAGTTGCTTTAACCTTTGCTTTACACTCAATGAATAATGACAAAGTTGGTTCGAGAAGGTGTACTTCTGATCGTTTTGTTCTCTTGCGTGCCCGAGTACATTCAACTCCAAAGTATTTTACTTCCGCATCTTGTCCAATATTCTGTGTTCTATAAGCTACAGCAAACCCGAGGTGCTTTGCATATTTTGCATAAAACGAATATACTTCTTGCTTTGAGCTAAAACACATGCCCTTCTTAGGTTCTTGAACTTCACCAATCTCATTTAATGACAGATTGTTTTCCGCCTCTTCAACTTCCTCACTCCCATTCAATGAAGGATTAGTTGAATCAATGTCCATTGAAGCGTGTAGTTCGTGTAGCTTCAAACCAAATAGAAACTAAAGTGTAAGTGCATGTATGTGCATTTCAATTTTTCAAACTGAGATGAAATTCAACACTGATATTAACTCAACAACACTGACATTACTTCAACACACTGAGATTAGAAGGTGGTGCAAAATTCTGACTATGGTGGGGAGTTCAGAAACAAACTGAAAATCTACGGTTGAGTTAAGTTGATTACATAGTGAGGGAAGTCCTGATTTTTCATGTGAACTCAACCAAAACATAAACAATCAGGGCAATTTCTCTATGCGGACTTTCATCAAACAATTGGCATGCATCACTACCATGGAAATGTTTAACAGAGGGCTTGTTTCCAGAACAACCAAAAATTTGTTTTTTAACATACACAGATCAATTACGAGATGTTCAATCATTAACATACAGGGATCAATAACGAGATGTCTTACGAAATGTTGACCACAGCTCAATGTTAACAAAATAAAAATGCACAGATAAATTATTCACCACTCTGTCTCCCTTAATATACAACAAATTATTCACCACTATGTTTCCCTATTAATATACAAAAAATGCACAGAAGATTTTTTGTATTATCAATTGATAATTTTTGGCTGATATCAGTTTTTTTGTATATTAATCTTCTCTGTATATTGATAATATTCTCTGTATATTAATTATCAAGATTCTGATATCAATTTTTTAACATACATCTCAAAACTTACCTACAGATACAAAATGGAGATTCCGAACACCGGTGGATGGTGGTCAGCGACGCCCGTCAGTGAACACCAGGTCGGTCATCGGCGTCGTTGTTGTCTCTATCGCCGCCGTCGTCGTCGTCGTGGTCTCAACCTTCTCTCGCCGTCGTGCTCGTCTCCCTTTCTCTTCCTTCTCTTCTCTCTTGTTTATGCTATTTTCTTTCATTTTTCTTCATCACTTTGTGCAGAACACGTGACCTCCATGTGCATCCAAATCTTGCGCGGGAAACCATTCGAGCCGTTGCTCATTCGGGCCCTATAATGGGATTGATTTTGAAAATAGTTTTGGAGTTTGGGAGTTTGGGATGATTTGATATTTTGTTGTAATTGAGTAGATGTATGTGAGAGAAAAAGTGATTGAAAATGAGAGAGGAGAGAGAAAAAGTGATTGATTGATGTGTAGGAGAGAGAAAGTGATTTTGGAAATTTTTTGAGAAAAATTACAACCCAAACAAAATTTTTAAAAATTTTCTCCAAATTCTTTTTTCCAAAGCCAAACCAAACAAGACCTTAATTTTTGAACTTCAATAATAATTCTCGTAAAAAAAAAATAAAAAAAATATCATACTGTTATGCATGAAATTAAATAATGCTAGATAATTTTATTTGTTAATTAATTAAGGCTAAGTTTGGCAAGTTGAAAAAAAACCAAAAAGTCAAAAAAGTTGCTCAAAAAATTAAAAAGTTATCACTATTCACAAAAAATCAAAAAATACGGCTGTACAACTCCCAATTCTAATTTTTCCCTACACACTAATTTATATAATTTTTTAATACACATTTTTCCATAAAAAGTCAAAAAGTTAACCCAAACATCTATATTTTTTCTCTCAATTTTTTAGTCAAAAAAGATAAAAAATACACTTATTTAGGACACTCCAAACAACCCGTAAGAATAATTTTTAAAAATAGTGTAGTAAATTTTAACTATTTTAACTAAGTGATTTGTTGAATTTAACATTTCAAATAGTTTTTTTTTTTTTGACTATTTTAGGAATGGATTTTTTAATTCTGAAAAGACATGAAGAAAATTTTATTACGAAATTTTTGTGAATTTTGTTAACAATATGAAGTTAATCTCATTCCATGACTCGAATCAACAAAATCTTAAAGTGGATTTAAAAAGTCATATTTGTTTATAAATTAAATAATTCAAAAAATATTAGGTTAAGTTTGGGAAGACTAAATAAGTGTACTTTTTGACTTTTTTGTATTATGTGTAGAAAAAGTAGAGAGGAGATGTTGATTGATGTGACCAAAAAAAAAATAAAAAGATAAAATAAGTGCACTTCTTTAGGTTAGCCAAACTTGGCCTTAGTATATGTTGATTATATTTTCCTATCTCTACCTTATCAGACTATATATAAAAAAAAAGAAAAAGAAAAAAAAAAGAAGAGCCATTTGCTAAAAAATTATTGAAACAATAGGTATTGCCAAAAATAAAAGGTAATATGATTAGATATACATAATTTATAATAATATGATAAATAATATATTAAGTAATGTCGACTTAAGTAAAGATATGATCTTACATGCATAAGTGATGATCCAAATGACTTCCATGAAAAATTCTAAATAATTTGTAACTCTACATTTAAGGACTTCCATGAAAAATTCAAGGATTTCATTCAAGCACTTTCATGGAAAATTTCAAATGATTTGTAATTCTAATTTGAAACCACACCAAAAAATAAAATAAAATAAATTTAAATAACTATGGTTTAGTAGCATCTCTAATGGTATTTGCTATAATAATATTATTATTACTGTAATTTGACAACAAATAGTAGTAAATTGTCAAATTATAGCAATAGTACGTCATATGCTATTTTGACAAATTTCAACCAACTTTCCCTTTAAGTTTGTATATGTTGTTTGGATATAAGATTTTTAGTGATGTAATACAAAACTCTACAAATTTTCACATCTTCTTGAGTGGTGAATGATTTTTCTTTCTTTTGGTTTTAATGAACCTTCCATATTGATTGCATAAAAAAACAAACAAAAAAAATATTATGTAAATTGAAAGTTTGTGATTTTGAATTGTGATTGATTTTTTATATCTATAGGAAATAAAAATATGACCCTTTTTTTTTTATCCGTTTAATTTATAGCCATTAAAAAGAACCGTTTCAAGCTTTTGAGGGAGGAAAAAAAAAATGTTGTTGCTCAATTTGTGCATTCCAACGACAAAAGAGCAACCATTGTATTATTTATAATCCAACAGTTCAGATGAACCCTCTAGAACAATCTTGAGAAGCAACGATTCAAATGAACCCTTTGGAACAATCTTCAAAAGCCATCTCTCTATCTATCCATCTCTCTAGAACAGTCAATTCGACTCTCTCTCTATTTATCTCTCTTTCTCTCTCCATACCAGAACTAGACATTAGAGTACTATTGAAAGTGCTCGAAGAAGAAGAAAAGCTAGGGCCTGCCATTCTGTTTTCCGGCCTCTGCCTCCGGCACTCGCAGTCTCAGTTTCGCTCTGGGTTTCGGAGCTTTCTTCTTTCTAGGGTTTTGATTCCATCTTCACTCTCTGAAAATGGCGAGAGGATTGGTTAACAAACTCGTCTCTCGCTCTCTTTCCCTCGCCGGAAAATGGCAACAACAGCAGCTCCGCCGTCTCAACATCCATAAAGATCAGGTCACATTCTTGTTTGGTTCCCGAGAAAAATGAAGAAAAGAAGAAAAAAATTAAATCTTAATTCTCATAGTTTACACACTTCTGATTTCCAATAAAAGAAAACAGTGATTCATGGCTTAGATGACCGGCAATAAAGTTTTAAGATTTATTCTCTTCTCTTTTTATTTATTTATTTAATAGTTTAGTCCTTTTCTCAGATCAGGTCATGAATGATTGCAACACTGACTAGACAACCTGATCAATTTTTGCTAGTTCTTTGTGTGTGTGTGTGTATGTTGTAGATAGTGCAATTCAATGAAATTTTACAGCTTTTAGGTGTGGACATTGTTGTTTTTGTGTGAGAGTGATGCTCTATGATCATGATATCAGGGAGCTGAGTTGATGGGCAAATTTGGAGTAAATGTTCCAAAAGGTGTAGCTGTTTCTTCGGTTCAAGAAGTCAGAAAGGCTATTCAGGATGTATTTCCCAGCGAAAGTGAGGTAATTGTTCTAGAATTCCATACTGAAGGGCAACAATATATGCTTGTCTCAATCCAGGGTTAAGTTAACCTTCTGTTTGGATACTAAGCAGAACCGTGAAAATTATATTCCAAACAAAAATTTGATGCTTGTAAATCATGGTCCCTTGGCTTTACAGTGATATGAAAAACTCAACTTAATTAGGCCACACATCGTTGCTTCTCTAAGTTGAGTGCCTATATATTTATTTATTTATTTTTGAGTGCTTAATAATAAGTTTTGATAGCATACATTTTTGTTTGGAATCAGTTTGGGAAGTACACTGAAATTAATGCAATCATAGGACTTTTAATGTGAACCTAATTTTTGGTTAAACAGTAGAATTTTATCTCTCTCAGAAAGAGCTAATCCATTCTTGAACAATTTTTTTGGACTTCATAGTCTTTTAATAAATAGGTTATGCTTAGAAATTTTAGGTCTTTCGTTTTTATTTTTTTATAGTGTAGGTGGCACCTCTAAGTGCCTTTTTATGACTATTTTTTGAAAAAAACTATTTCCACAATTGTTTTGAGTGTAAAGTTCTGTTCTTTTCATTTTCATGGTAAATGATCAAGCAGAGAAAGGTAAATAAAAGATATTCACTTTGATTCTATGCAGTTGGTTGTTAAAAGTCAGATCAGATCCTTGCTGGTAGTTGAGGCTTGGAAACTTTCAAAAATGGCTTCAAGGGTGGGGTTCATATTGTTAAGGTTGATCAGGTTGAAGAGATAGCGGGTATGGAAGATTGTCTTTGTAACTTGTTTGTTCTCTAAAATGCTATAGAAATTGTTATTTCCTTTGTTTATATTTTCTATGATCTTTGCTATTATCTACATCTGGGTCTCTGACCTGTGCACATTGTTGAAAGGCATTCAGTGTTGATCGTGTAATAATGCTTGATCTCTCTTGATTTTGTTTGAACATTTAAGACAACCCTAGCATGTTCTAGTGTCTACCTACCCTATCTTTTTCCAGTTCGGTTTGAGAAATCTTAAGAAGCCTTAAGCTCAGAATGTGTTGAAAGAACCATTAAAGTGACTTGACAAGTCGCAAAGGAATTGTATAATGATGTTTTTTTTCTGATGCACATTATTTTACTTGAATAACCTGCTTGTCCAAGCTGATTAAAAAAAAAAAAAAAAACCTGCTCGTCCAATAAATTGGTCATGTAACCAGCATTCTTGTCGTCTTGTTGTATCCTCTTTGTACCTGCTGTTTGAAATTTTAGGGTCGAGTTTGCAATACCTCTCACTCTGATTGGAAGTTGGTTTTCTTCTGATATGTTGATATTTTGAGTGGTGGTTGATGTTATTTTTCTATGGGTGGTTAGTTATGGACCTATGGTAGCGTTCTTTCTGCGAAATGTTTTCTTTTATTATTTGAATTACTGCTGAAATATGGTACATACATTCTTAATTGTTGATTTGAAAGACTACTGCACTCTGTGCCACATAAACATCTGATACTGGTTCTTTAGATAAAACTTTGTTGTGCATTTGACATTCCTAATGTTAAGGGCAAGCTATTGAACTTGAACATATTTATAAAATTTGTTTGATTATTTAAATGATTTTTGAAAAAGTGTTGCAGGAGGTATTTGGTTAAGATTCTACAGTATTACCAACTGTGATCCAAACTTTTAAACTGATTTTATTTTTGTGTTATAATTACTCTAATAAATTCTAGCTTATATTTTTTTTAATTGTCTGCAGGAAAGATGCTTGGACAGATTCTTGTTACGAAGCAAACTAGGCCTCAGGGAAAAGTTGTCAGCAAGGTTTGTTTTTCTTATATGCATACCATATGTTAGCACGGTAATGTTATTTTGAGATTCATCGTCATGGACTTGAATTGTCTCTTATGCATTTGAACCAGTTATCAGTATCACATCAGTTTATTTTTTTACTTATTTTTTGTAGTAACTGGATCTATCTGCACTTGTAAGTATCAATTTAACTAGTTTGAGTATGTTAATGTAATTAGGTTTCATGTTATTTATTTATTTGATTTGACGAGAGTTTGAAAAATGGCCTGTTTTATTTTATTTTTATTTGCTACCATCACCAGCTTCTTTTTACTGGAAATTTAGCAGTTTATGCTACCATTTTCTCATGTTACCGTCTTTTTCTGTGGCTTGAAGATATCATATAATTTGGGAACTGTTTTGTTTAAGAAGAAATTGGAGAGAGAGAGAGAGAGAGAGAGAGAGGCACCATAAGTTAATGGTGCCACTTACCCAAAAAAAAATAAATTTGGCTGCAGTTTCATGAATATGGAAACCTTGAAATTTGAATTAGAGAGAGGGCACCAATCTAATTTGAACGCGAGAGGAGATGCAAGATCAAATTGGAGGTTTCATATGGGGAGGGCATGCATGTGATTATGCAATAATTTCTGTTTATATTTCTTCAAAACAGAGGGAACCTTTAGATGGCATTGCCACATATCTTACTAATCTGCTCTGCCTATTTTATAAGGAGGTGGCTGTCATATTATAAAGAAAAGAAAAAGAAGGAAACACAAAGAAGAGAAAAATGGGGATTCTTGAGGCTAAGTTTGGTTTGGATGAAAGTAGTGGAAAGTGAGGGAAAGTCGGAAAAATAAAACCTTTTATGAGTTTAATTAACATGAAAGTGGTGGAAGTTACAAAAAACTTAGGTTGCGTTTGGTAAGATTTTCTGAATATAATTTGAGAATAGAGTGGTATTTTGAGTTTGTGAGTTTTGGAATTATAATTTGAGTGTAGAAAATTTGTTTGGTGAATAAGTTTTGAAAAGAGTTTTGAATTGAGTGGGAAATTTTTGATGTAACATTTGATATTTGATACAAAAACTTACAACTCATAATCAAACACACAACTCAAAATTCTATT
Organism: Camellia sinensis; assembly: GCF_055761805.1. NCBI lineage: Eukaryota > Viridiplantae > Streptophyta > Magnoliopsida > Ericales > Theaceae > Camellia > Camellia sinensis. The sequence continues at coordinate 98,698,396 of NC_138972.1, forward strand.
CAAGGCTCATAATTTTTTTTTAAAAATTCCGAATTTTTTTATTTAAAATATAAAAAATAACAGGTGGCAATTGTAAAAAAAAAATATAAAAAAAATAAAAATTATGCACTGTTCCAGTCAACCGGCTGGATGTCCGAGAAGATGACGGGTTAGCCCAATTTTTTCCGCCTCGGATAGAGTTTTCAAAAGTGAGTGTGGAATTAATTTTTTAAAATTATAAGCAAAACACCACGTGCAAACTAAAGGGTGGAACTAAAGTTCCTAATCTCTACCAAACAGAGCCTTAATTTTTTTGTGCAACTCATATTAGCATGGTAACTAAACTTTTAGTTTCTTGCAAAAAAAAAAAAGAAAAGAAAAAGAAAATACAAGGAAGTTTAAATTTGTTCATAAAAGTGTTTACTTATAATTAGAATTCCTGATCTCTCTTTCCTTGCAAATTTTTCATCCTAATCAAATGTATGCATGAAAAATATATTTTCTTTTCCATTTTTTTTCCCTTCACTTCACCTTCCATTATTTATTTCTTTCTAATTGAACAGACCCTTATGCTATGTTTGGTTAGGGGATTTGGGGAGGGATTTGAAAAAGGAAAGGGAAAAGCTGTGTGAAATTAGGGGAAATTTAGGTATATTTTATTCACATTTCACCTACCTTTTCCATTTACCTTTCCAAATCCCTCCTCTAATCCCCCAATCAAACACAACATTAAAGAGAAAACTAAGGAAAACACTTGAACACAACAGAAATGATGATGGAAAATAATTAAAACCAAATTTGATAACCCCTGCTTGATCTCTTTCCCCTAAATTTTATATCTTGCAATGACTGTTATCTTCTCTGCTACTTACTAACCTGCATTACAATTTTAATTTGTTATTATTAGGTCTACCGGATATCTGGAAATTAATTGTTCAACATCGAATAATTCTATGTTCTCTGAAACTGGTTTACGTGTGCAAAAAGTTGTCATTGGTCAATGAGATATACTTTGCTATCACTCTTGATCGTGAAACTGCTGGTCCTGTATGTCCCCAAACTAACTGTAGCATTTCTTTTGGTTTGATTTTGTGAATAGTTATGTTTAATTCTGATAAGAAGCTTGTATTATCATTCCTGTTGTTGGTTCATGTTTAGATACTAGTGCTGATATTTGTTTTCGGCATGGCTGTAGCTATAGTTTTCATTGTCATGCTGGAAGAATTTGAATGCCATGCTTTTTAAATTTTTTCTCTGGGCTCAATATATCTCATTCCTTTTTGTTAATTTTATCTTTGGTATTTTAACTCGAATACCAAGCTTAAGAGCCTTCAGAAATCTATATATTGGTGGGCTTCTTGATTTCTGTGTTTGGGTGGGGGGGGGGGGTGGGTAAGGGGTTGTGGCACTGATTGTCCTAGGATTATTATCTTTTATGATGAGTGTTGATTTTATTTAAATCAATATTAAGTTATATTGTTTTGATGACATTGGTCAGTGCTCTTTCATTAAAGAAAATTCACATCCATATCCTTGATTTATACTGAAGAGCTTGTTCTTAATAATAGATCATATTTGGCACTTCTCCCCCGCACCATAAAGTTTACATTTTAATAACCCCAAATGTTTTATAATTATTTTAGATACATCTTACGCCATTGAGAACTTATTATGTATGTAATGTAGGACATCGCTGTGAGGACTTTAGAACTGAAATTCTGTGGGTTTTTATGGTGGTTTAAAGCTAAAAATCAGTGGAATTTTAGGGTTTCAATTAATGAATGGAATCAGCGAGGTTTAGGATTGATAAACCAGGAGAAAGAGATCAAACAGGGGCTGTTTAGGAGCTGTGAATAATAGATCGTGAACAGTAAATTGAAACAGAAAAGAAAAAGAAAGAAGTCTAGGCATCGCATCTAGATTCCATAGGCATCATATTTAGGGTTAGGGTTGTATCACACAAACCCAAAGAGGCTTCAAAAGTCTAAATTTTTGTATAAAATATTAATTCTATTAAACGAGAAGCATTATATGGCTTTATATAGATTTTAGACACTTCTTATTCTAACTAGAACAAAAAAAGAAAATTACTGAAAAATACTACAGACTTCTAAAACCAATTTAAGATCAAATAAGAAACAAATAAAGAGGATAAATTACAGACACCACCTCTGTACCTTTGAAATCATACTGTCACCCCTTTTATTATTAAAAATATCACTGACCTACCCTGTCAGATAACAGTGGTAACTTCAGTTAAATTTACTATATTGCCCTTGTCTAACACAGCGCAAATTAAAAAAAAAAAAAAAAAAAAAATCCCCTTCTCTCCCTCAGTCTTCTGTGCCTTGCCATCTTCAACCAGCATCAACAAGCATCTCCAACCAGCTAGAACAACCATCACTATGATGAGCAAACCCTTCTCTCGCTCCGACCTTGTGAGCTCCCACCATCCAACAACCCCTTCTTTTCAACAACTCTTCCACCATCAACACCCAACACAGTTTGTGGGTTTCATATTTGATAACATTGATTAGAGTGGTGCTTTAATCTAACGAAATTTTGCATAAAAAAATAATAAAATGGTGCTTCTATTCCATGGGAATCTCAGACCCAAGATGCAATTGGCAAGGCCGGCCCTGACCTAAGGCAGGCAAGGCTTGTGCCTTAGGCCCCAAATTTTGGCCCAAAAATAGGGCACCAAAATTTAAAAAATTGTTATAGGGTCAACTTTTTTTTTTGTTTTTTTTGTTTTAAGATCAATTTAAAGGGCCCCAAAATATTTTATTGGACCCATGTATAATTTAGCCCATATTTATTAAAATGAAAATATATATAAAAAAAAAAAAAAACAGAAAATGTGTTTGGGCCCAACCCAAACCATACATACAATATACAACATCACTTTAGTGCACTGCTAGTGTGCTTCTGCTTTCAATCTCTCTCTTTAACGAAGTGATGAAATGAAGACGGAAGTATGTACACCAAGTTGAAGGTAGACGCAGAGCACAACATTGTGAGCGACTCACTCTCTCTCTTTCACACACTCCTTCGGTGATTCACTCTCTCTCACACATACTCTCTCTCATGGTAAGTCCTGTCTCTCACTATCAGATTTTATTAAATAAAGTTGCCCTAATTTTTTTTCTATATTCTTCTCTATCAATTAGTAGAATAATAAATTTACCCTAATTTTTTTGTTACCTTCTTTATCCATTAGATTTTAGTGGAATAAATAATTTAACCCTAATTTTTTTACCTAGGTGTTTATCAGCTTTAATTGAATAATTTTTTTGCCCTAATTTTGTTTCATTAAATTGTTTTTTTATAATTTATTTGTTATCAGATCAGTGGATTGTGATTTGTGGATTGAAGTGTTTGTGATTTGTGGATTAATTTGAAGTGTTTGTGATTTGTGGATTGAAGTGTTTGTGATTATAACCATGTTTCCTAGGAAGTATAGTTCTGAAATAAAAAATTTGCCTTAGGCCTCACAAATCTCAGGGCATACTTAAATAAAAAATTATAGCCATGCTTAAAAAAAAATTTGTGGATACTTATCATTTTATGCATAAATTTTTTATTAAAAAAAATATACATTAGAGGGGTCCCATTTTCATAGTTTGCCTTAGGCCCCACAAATCTCAGGGCTGGCCCTGTATATATATAACCATAGCAATGGGGTTAGGGTGGATGCATCATCACCTTCCCATTGCCTGCAAATTGGAGAGCATGATTTTGTCCTTCACGTGAAACCTGATTATCTATTTATTTACTACGATAGCCTCCCTCCACTGGCATCTCCTTTACCCTTCCAGTCGTGATAGCCCCCTGCTTTTCTGCCATCCCCTCACCCTCTGTCTTGATCATTGCCCTAGTCTCCTTCCACCACCACTCCCTTTTACCATTCCACCATGATCGCTGCCCTCCCCACCCTCTACCATGATCACTGCAATCTCAACCACCGACGACTCCCTCATTGTTGTTCCTCCACTTCAAACCACATGATCGGATCCCTCATTCACTGTCGAAAACCTCCATCCATGTATATGTGTATATATATGTATGTATTTGAGTTGATCATTAATGGAGATGAGTTTGTATTTGTGTGTGAAGATGATGAAGAAAGGCCATGGTGCAAAGATGGAAGGGCTGTAGTGCTGCTGTCAAACAGAAGAGTTTGTGTTTGGCTGTGAGGATAATGAAAAAATATGAGGGATGTTTGGTTGTGAGAATAGTGTGTTCTTGTTAGAAGGGAGAATAATACGGGTAAAGTGGGTATTTAAATTTTTGTTGGTTACCGTTAGTAAATTCCGTTCAGTCAACAAACAGTTTGACTGATGTAGGGGGTTTCCTGTTACTTCAAAATTCAAAGCAAGGGAGGAAAATGATATTTTAGAGAATAGAGGGGGTGACAGTGTGATTTTAGAGATATAGAGGGGGTGTTAGTGTAATTTACTTGAATAAAAGCCAATTAAATAACTTGACCTACAAGACAATCCATGAGTAACCTGTACAGCCCATGTCATCAAATACAAAAATTATCAAAATACCACTGACCTAAAAATCATAGAAAACATAAAAATAAGATTGATAATACTAGAAACATGATTATATATTGTTCCTATCGGTTTCTCTTTGAACTCATGCCAATTTTAAAATATCGTAACTTCTTTGAATTTATTTTCCCTTGAGCTTCTTATACTCTGCGTCAGTATGTGGGTTTACAAGATGTTTATACTTGTATCCTACTAATTGGAACCTTTTCATCTGAGTGCGCAAGTCCTAAGAATTTGAAGTTCGGCTAACACCTATACATGTACTTGCACGTGGCACTTGGAGTCAAGTCAATGCAATATAACCCTCTATGAATCTTTAATTTAAGATCATAATCAATGTTTTTAAAATCGGACTGGACTTCCGTATGACTGGTCTAGGTTCCAGTCTAGATAAGGCTGCAAACGAGTCGAGCTGAGCTTTGCTGAGCTCCAGCTTGGCTCGTTTACTTATCGAGCTCCTTTATTGAGCTTGAGCTCGGCTTGGCTTGGCTCATTAATATTAATGAAACTTGAGTTCTGTTTCAGCTCGATAAGATCTTATTTATTTATTTATTTATATTATTTATATTATTTAATACATAAATAATGTATTTATGCTATTATTTATATATATTTGTATATTATTATTAAATAATATATAATTTAAATAAAGATAAATGAGCCAAGCTTGATGAGCTAAACTTATTTGAGCTCGAGCTCAAGCTCGAGGTCGAATCGTTTACTAAACAAGTCAAGCTGAGCCCTTAATGAGCCAAGCTGAGCCAGCTTGCGAACAGCTCGGTTCGTTTGTAGTCCCAGGTCTGGATATACCCTTACAACTGTTTCACTTTGAAAATCGGCCTCCTTTAATTAAACTGGTCAAACTTGTGGTTGAACCGGAGCCGAGCCAGCTCGAGAACAACTCGGTTTGTTTGCAGCCCCAGGTCCGAATATACCTTTGCACCTGTTTCACTTTGAAAATCGGCCTCCTTTAATTAAACCAGTCAAACTCGTGGTTCAACCGGATGACCCAGCACCGGCTCTGCGGGTTGGAAATTGGCATTCACTTGCGCAAAAAGCAGCTGCCAAGTTTCAAACACAGGACCTCAAGCAAGATGTTTGAGTACTTTCCACTAAACCACAATGCTCTTTGTTGATAAATTTACCATATATTTTATTTATTGTGTTCATTATTTATATCTTTATTACATTTTTTTCCAAACATCATGTATAATTAATATATTTTACAAATAATAAATATAAATATATTTATATAATTATATATGTATTATAAATTTTAAAAAAATTTAAATAAATGTATTTTAATTCTTATATAATTATTAAATAATTTTAATATATTTATAAAATAATTATGACATCACAGTTTAACCCGACGGTTGAACCAGTGACCCATCTACCAGATTCCATTTTCGATTCGCTCACCGATCCGATTTTTAAAACACTGATCATAATGTCATGATGTGACTATGCCGTTGTTGGATTATGTTGTTATAACATGCCAAAAGTTGCAAGTTTCATCAGGATGCTTTCATCATTGGGGTAATAAAAAAGATTGCTGCTATTAGCACCTACCTAATTTCTTTGGGCCCCTCATTTTTTTGAACCCCCACCTTAAATCCTAAATTTTAATAAGGTTTCTTTAAATACTCCACTTAATACTAATTTTACCTATATTCATAATCTTATCACACCCAAGTGCACACTCACCTAATTTTGCACATTTTGTCTTCTTCTCTTAGTAAACAATGAACGATTGAAAGACGATTGAGAACAACAAATGATTAAGAGATGAATCGATTTTCCCTCTTTTCTCCTTCTCTCATAAACGATGGTCTCTTTTTCCTTGTCACCGTAAACGACGGTATCTCAGTCTAAAATCTCTTCAGAAATCTCTTCGACGATCTTTCTTCTTTTCTCAAGCATCCTCCAACTCCCCATCACATATTATTTTTTTGTTTATTTCGGGATAAAACCCTCGATACAGGGGGGTTTTAAAGGGAAAAACCCTCAGGAAAAACAGAAATAGGACAAAAATCCTATATTCCAGTGCCAAACAAAATGTTTATGTTCAGCACTGTATTACTGAACTAAATGTTTCTTTTCAACACTGTATTACTGAATAGAATCTTAATAGTCAGCAAACCAGTACCGAACAAAAAACGACCAAGAATTGTAAATGCAAGATAGAAAAACTTACCAATGCAATATCAACCTCATCAGAGTTGTTGTCATCCTCCTTTATTGCTCTATAAGTATCAATGAATGGTGAAACGACCACAAATGTAGAAACTCGGAATCTGTAATAAGATTGTTTGTAACGTTAACTGATTTGGAACACCGAACACATTTGAAACCACCAAACAAAACCTTAACTGATTAGGTGGTTTCAAATGTTTTTCATTGAAGATGAATACGTGGGTTTAGGATAGTGATGAAGAAGAATACGATTAGGGTTTAGATTGGTATGGAATATATATAGATGGGTATAATTGTAATATAAAAAAAGGTGAGAATTGGAGGGTCTAAAGAAATTAGGTAGGTTCTAATAGTAGCACTCATAAAAAGGGATGCTTAGATTAATCAGGGTCTGGAGTCTGCATGTGGAGTGGAGGCTGTCATTGTCAGTAGTTGATTGAAGTTAGAAGGAAAGAACTGTATTGTATGACGACTATTGGTTAAGTGAAATGGTGGAGGACATAAGATCTTTGTTTTCCCATTCCTGTTAACACTATTTTTATTTTACCTAGCTGCAAAGTGTATGGTCATGGATTTGTATCCCATGCTCGTGAAATCACTTTGAATGGCTCAGGATTTAGGACCTATTCACACAAGCCCTCATGTCTTCTTTATCTTGTTTGAAAAAGCCTTATGCTAGTTAAATTAGCTGTTAAAGTCCAATTGTCCCCCGAGCAAAGGAGCAGAAAAGGTAAATACTACGAAACATATTTAGAAAATCTTGGAGAAATGGATTATCTAGTCATTTTGCTTGCTCTCCGACTTTACAACTTGTTTTGTTGATTCTGAAGCATTATAGTTTCCCCCAAAAGAAATATTGAAAATTACCAATCTACCCCTAATAGTTTGTGGCTATTGTTTCTTAAACTAATAACCAAGTTTTATAGAATGGTTCATTACCATCCTTTGATGTTATGTACAAACTTATCCTAGCTGTTTGTGTTACATGGACTCGCGCCAATTTACGGCAGAGTATCTGTGTTGACACGACACAACATGACACAGGTACAGGTGTGAGATCTGTGTCAAACTTGGCTTTGTTTTCTCGCACAGGACTGAGATGAGTAGAGTAAAGAAGGGTTACATACAGTGGTAGTAGCAATGTCGCCGGAGGTTGATGAGCTACTTTATGTAGTTGTTAATTAAGTTACCAATTTTCCCAAAAACTTAAGCTACTAGGAAATAGGCCCAATAATGTATATCAAGCTATCTAACACCCTCTCTCACGTGTAACTCCGTCTTACGTGAAAGGACAAACAAAAGGAGAAGCAAATAATTATTCTTTGATGTGCATGTCAGTTGTTTAAGAAAAATCTCAAAGTCGAAAAATTAGTTGATATTTATTACCCCATACTAGTAGGAAACATCACTTGGGAAACATTTTACTTCATAGAAACATTAATGGAGATTGTTAGTGTGTGTTCTAATCAGTTTGTGAATCTGTCAGATTAGGTAAAAAACTCTCACTCCTAAAATTTCAAGTTAAATTATGGAAAATTCAATTACCTTGTTTGGTTTTGATTGATTTTTTGAAAATTGAGTTTTTTTTGTTTGTAGTCAAAAATTTAAATATTTTAAGTTAAGTGCATCTAAAAAATAAAAAAAATTCTTAAAATATTAAAAATTTTGACTAAAAAAAAAAAAACATAGAAAACAAAAATTCAATTTTCTCAAAAGTGGGTTCAATTTTCTAAAACCAAACAAGGTAATGTTTCTTGTGGACTGTATGTTCTTGCCTTGTGGGTAATCACATTGTTTATATGATTTGATGCAGTATAAACTTCACTGCTCCATTTTCTTTAAGCTTTCCGTTTTAGTCTTCTTTGTCTTCCTACATTCTATCTTTCAAAAGTTCTTTAGAAGTAATATTGTGGTTGACTACTTGACTTTTTACTCCATGTTCGCTATATGTGCAGTTATAAATGACACTAATATATGTATTTGCGGAAAATGGTCTTGTGGCCTATTAGGATGGGAAGCTCATTGGGACCGAGGTATTATCTAAATCTCTACCGAAATTATTTATCTCAAGTCCAAGATTCAAATGATACTTCTATAAATATTTTGACAATGATTCACGCCGTTCTTATGAACAACTAAGGTCTTAAATATTTTAGACATAATTGTACAAAATGTAGGAAAATTGGGTTTATAATTTGGACTCTTCAATGGAAAATGCTATTGAATAATCCCTTGATACGACAGATTCTTTAGGTTCTCTTCTGAACCATTTTAGGTCTGAAAAAGGTAGAGAAACAATAAATATTTGCTAACATTTCCAATTGAGAGGGAGATTTATGGTTTGGATTGGGCTGTGGTAAGGGCCAGACGAATTGTGGGCCGAACACATTTGGGCCGTGGCAGCCTGGGCCCATCTAGAAAGGATTTTCGCTCGGTAATGGCACAGTTGCTGTGAAACCGAGCTACTTGCTCGGTAATGGCATAGTTGCTCGGTAATGGCATAGTTGCATAATTGATGTCGTACTAGCGGTCAAGTGAGTTTCGGCTGAGATGTCCGCTGCCTCACTGGTTCCACGGTTCATGCGTTGGCTTGGCAGGAAGGTCGACGGCTAACCAGCATGACTTATCCTGAGCTCGGTTAAGCCGGAATGCAACCGAGATCGGTCGTCATTGAGCTTGGCGAGCGGAACGCTCTGGCTAGCTGCGCAGCATGGCCGTTGACAGCCGAGATGCTGCAGCCCGGCTGTCGATCTCCTAGTGGTGTGGGCTGGCAGTTAGGTGATGTTCAACTAGATTTGTGCTGACAGATGGGATAGTAGCACCACGTGTCGAGAGACTAATGGGAGTAGATTTGGGGCGCAGAAGGTATATAAGCCAGTCTGCGTCCCCCACGCTAAGGCAGATGAACATTTGGTGAGATTTACACTAAACACTCAACTCTCTCCTCTGTCTCTATCCCTGTGTGTGTGTGCTAACTTGATCGTCGGAGGGATTTTTCGGCCACACATCGCCGGGTAGCTCACTGCCGTTGTACTCGCAGGTCGATCGGACAGACAGGAGCATGGAAGAAAGGAGTACGGGCTTGCCTAAATATTTGCTCCCCGCACAATTGGCACTGTCTGTGGGATGTTGACAGACAAAACCTTGTCTTTCAGGCTCATCTAATCGCCGTCCATGGCGAACAACGACGAGATTCTGTTGTCTGCCATCGACGGAGTTATCCCTGAGTCAGGCAGACGGAGAGGACATCCAGCCATCCTTCCTATGGCGGACCTGGAAACTTCTTCAAGAGGACATTCAAGAGACGCGCGGAATAAGCGCGGAAGAAGCTTTGGTCATTCACGGAGTCTAGACGGTCACCGACGGCGGAGAGAATCGCATACCAGACGACTGGAACACAAGCTAAGGGACCAAGACGTCGTCATCCGGCAAATGGCGGCGAAGATGGAGGATCTTAAGCGGCATGTCAAAGGGAAGGGTGTAGCTGGAGTGGAAGATCATAGTGAGCGCATCCAACCCCGCCGTTCAGGCAGTCAGAGCCAGCGGCGTACTTCGTCCATCTCAATCACCAGAAGTTACAAGGTTGGAGATTCCGATGCGCACGTAGAGAAGTCCAGCGCGTAAGACAGCACCTATCAACCCTCACGTCCAGCGACGACGTTGAGGTATTCTTATTCCGCTCGTTTAGAGGATTTGTGGGTAGCTTTGAAGGAGCGGGCTCGCCGGCAGGAGGCTTAGAGGGTGCCGGCGTTCCAGCGGCTATCTTATGGGGTTCACGCCAGTGAAGAGGTCGGAATGCCTCCACCCCGCCTAGTTGCGCCACTCCTTCTAGACACAGACTTGGCAAGGCTGAGCGCCACCCCTTTCTCCCTGGAGATAGAAACAACACCGCTTCCGGCAGGGTTCCACCAGCCAAAGTTCACGCTCTACGACGGAAAAATCGATCCTTATATGCATGTAAGTCACTTCCGATAGGTCATGGCCGGACATAGGCAAAATGACGCCCTTATGTGCCTTATCTTCCCGTCAAGCTTGGGCGAGCTGAGCTTGAAATGGTTTGAGAGGCTGCCGAAGGGGAGCATAGAAAGGTGGCATCAGTTGGCGGAAGCCTTTGTGACGCGCTTCAAAATCAACACTAAGACGCCGAAGGAAGTTGACCACCTTCTCAGTGTCAAGATGGAGCCGAGCGACACGCTCAAGGCATACAACTCTAGATACTGGGAAACCTTCAACGAGATCTTGGATTGCTCGGTCAACCTTGCAATCACGCAGTACAAGCGTGGTCTCCTGGTCGGACATAGACTGCGGGACTCGCTTACGATGCACCAGCCGACATCCATGGGCCAGCTCATGCAGCGCATCAATGAGCACATCCGAGTAGACGATGATGTGGCAGCCTCTACCGCGAAGGCAACACCGGTAGCAACAGACAAGAGGTCGGCTGGCAAGGTACACACGGTCGGACAGGAGGCAAACCGTTCAAATGATCGCGCAGAGGAATCATACCGTGGCTCAAATCGCAAAAACCGGGGTAGGGGTCGTCGGAATGACTGAGATGACTACCCCCGGGATGACGTCGCTGATTCAAACAGAAGGTTGAAGTCCAGGACAGGCATTACCACGGTTTTTAAGATTCCAATTTATTGCATACTTAGTGAAATCCGTGACGAGGATTATGTCCGGTTTCCTGCTAAGTTGGGTGACGGACAGAAGGGTTTCAATCCGCGGTACCGTTGCACATTTCACCGGGAGCGTGGCCACCGGACAGAGGACTGTTTGCCTTTGAGGCAACACTTGGAAGAGCTAGTCGCAGTCGGACACCTAGACCTTTACATTGACAGGGGCGTGAAGGCAAATCAAGCCCTGGTTGATTCGCGTGCACCGGGTGACTTGGAGGCGCCCCCTCAAGGAGTGATTAATGTCATCCACGGCATAGTGGAGCCGGCGCGTGTATGCGAGCTCCGAGGTATGATCAAGAAGGCAGAACACATGAGGGAAGTTTTGTCGGTCCAGCCCGCGATCAAAAGGGGCAAGACCGAAGAAAAAAACGTGATCAGTTTCTCTATAAGGAACCTAGAGCGCATTCAGACGCCGCACAATGATGCCTTAGTGGTTATACTCCGTGTCAAAGAATTCGATGTCAAACGCATCTTGATCGATTAGGGAAGCTCGGTCGAGATCATGTATTACGACGCATTCAAACAGCTCAAGCTTCGGGGTACAGACTTGGCTCCGGCAACTTCGCCACTGGTTGGTTTCAACTCACAACCTGAGTGGCCTTTGGGAAAAATTATCCTGCCGGTCAAAGCGGGATCCGTGGTCAAGCAAGTGGAGTTCTGGGTGTTGCAGGTGCCATCTACTTATAACCTGATCCTTGGAAGGGGATGGCTTCACGCTATGCAAGCCGTAGCGTCGACCTTCCATCAGGTGATGAGATTCCTCTCGGCTACGGGGGCAATTGAGGAGATTTGGGGCGATAAAGTCATGTCGAAGCAATGCTTCGTGGTAGTCAACGGGAGCCGAGCTGCCAAAGGCTTCGTACAAATGATTGAGGGATCGGAAGACCGAGGAGTCCCTGACGATGTGGGCACTAGGGCCGAGGACAAGGCCGTCGAAGAATTGGTCGAAGTGCGAATTGATGCAGAGAGTCCGGACAGGTTCTTCTTGCTCGGCTTAAGCCTTACTGCACAAGAAAGAACCGAGATGGTTGAGTTTTTGATAACCAACATTGAAGTCTTCGCATGGTCGCCTTATGACATGCCCGGCCTCGATCCGAGTTTTATTTGCCATCACCTAAATGTCTTTCCCGAAGCCAAGCCGGTCATTCAGCGAACAAGGAGATCGGCACTACATCACGCCGAGGTAGTTGCAGAGGAAGTGAAGAACTTGCTTGAGGCACGAGCTATTCAGGAAGTGCACTACCCTCGGTGGATTTCAAACACAGTTGTTGTACCAAAGAAGAATGGGAAGTGGCGAGTTTGCGTCGACTATAAGACCGTCAACCGAGCTTGCCCTAAAGACAGCTTTTCACTGCCTAGAATTGACCAGCTCGTGGACTTAATGGCTGGACATAACTGGCTCAGTTTCTTGGAAGCCTACCGCGGTTATCATCAGATTGCCATGCATGGCCCCGACCGCGAGATCACCTCCTTCACTACACCGAGGGGACTCTTCTGCTATCGAGTCATGCCTTTTGGTTTGAAGAACGCCGGGGCAACTTTCCAAAGGATGGTGACCAAGATGTTCGCTCCTCTGCTAAGTCGGACAATGGAGGCTCATGTTGATGATATGGTGGTTAAGAGCCGGCATCAAGCAGACCACTTGTCCGACTTGGCCGAGATGTTTGCCATTCTCAAACAACACAAGCTACGCTTGAATGCGTCTAAGTGTGCCTTTGGCGTGGGATCCGAAAAATTCTTGGACTTCCTAGTCACAAACCGAGGCATCGAGGCAGACCCCGCACAAATTCGAGCAGTACAAGAGTTAAAGCAGCCTAGCTCGGCTAAGGATGTGCAGCATCTGGCCGGCATGGCTGCCGCGCTTAACCGATTCATAAGCCGGTCATCAGATCGCTGCCGCCTTTTCTTTCAAGCTTTGAAATCAAAGTTCTCTTGGGATGAAGAGTGTGACTGGGCTTTGCCCGCGCTCAAGGAGTATCTGTCTTCAGCACCACTGTTGGTAGCACCGAAGCTGGGCGAAGAGCTCTACCTTTATCTGGCCGTTTCACAGCATGCGGTCAGTGCGGTGCTTGTCCGGTCGGAAGGAATCAAGCATCTCCCTATATCTTCTACGTCAGCAAAACCTTGCTACAGGCAGAGGCGAGATACTTGCCGCTGGAAAAACTTGCATTGGCATTGATGATGGCCTCCAAGAAATTGGCGCACTATTTCCATGCCCATACAATCATCGTTTTGACCGAGTTCCCCCTCAAAGCTTTGTTCGAACGGGCGGACTTCTTCGATCTAATCCTCAAGTGGACGGTTGAATTGGGACAATTCGACGTCAAATTCCAGCCACGAACTGCCATAAAAGCTCAGACATTGGCCGACTTCGTTGCTGAATTCTCACCTGGAACTCATCTGGTATGCCTGGTGGATATTGCCGCGGCATATGAGGAGGTAAATGCAGGCCAGACTGCAATAACACATCTAGGCGATGACGGCGACGTGGAACTTGCGCTCCCCGCCGAAGAACCTTCGGTTAGTGCAATACCACAGCCCGGCGATGCGATGACGGAGTTGGGTATCACCGACCAACCTGCTCCATCCGGTACCGCATCACCAAGGGGGAAAGAAGTTGAACCGCTTAGCACAGAGCTTGCAGCCTGCATAATACTGCAACCCGGCGATTCGCCTACGGACTTAGGCATTACGGATCAACTTGCTGAGTCCGGCGCCGAATCGTCGAGGGGGGTTGAAGTGGAACCGCTCAGCACAGAACTTGAAGTCGAACAGCTGAACAACCGTGATACCATCAACCTTTAAGCCTCTCAGGACCCCTCAGACTGTTAGAAGCTCTTTGTTGGCGAAATGTGGAAACTTTTTGTTGATGGAGCCGCGAACCGTCACGGTGCCGGGCTAGGTATAGTTCTGATTTCGCCAGACGGGTTGACTATCGAACATTCTATCACCCTCGGATTCTCTGCCTCAAACAACGAGGCTGAGTACGAAGTGCTTTTGGCCGGGCTCAAGAGCGCGCTTTAGATACACGCATCCGAGCTAATGGTTTACAGTGATTCCCAGCTTGTGGTTAACCAAGTTTCTGGGGTTTACGAAGCAAAAGATGACAGAATGATGAAGTACCAGGCTTTGGTCAGAGACCACATCAAGCGATTCCAGGCAATAAGGGTCCAACAGATTGGCCGAGAAGAAAATGGCCGAGCAGATGAATTGGCCGGCCTTGCTTCCATGGTCGATAGCACATCTCCCAACCCTCTCCTGATTGAATTCCTTCCGCGGCCCAGCATTGAGGAAATCGGGCAGACAGAAGTACTCTGCGCCGAGCTAGGTCCTTCATGGATGGACCCTATTATCCTCTTTCTCAGAGACCGCACCCTTCCAGCCGAGAAGAAGGAAGCACATAAAGTCCGGGTGAAGTCAGAGCGGTTTTGGCTCTCTCCGTCAGGTGCTTTATATAAGAAGTCTTTTACCGGACCTTATCTAAAGCGTGTGCACCCGAGCAGCGTGGACGCCTTCTTTTACGAAATTTATGAAGGCATCTGTGGCATTCACATAGGGGGCAGATCTTTGGCCTACCGAGCTATTTCGCAAGGCTACTGGTGGTCGTGCATGCAAGCCGACGCGCAGAAGTATGTTCGCAAGTGTGAGAAGTGCCAGAAGTTTGCCCACCAAATTCACCAACCGGCCAGAGAACTTCTTCCCCTCACCAGCCCTTGGCCCTTTGCGATGTGGGGGATCGATATAGTGGGGCCACTCCCAACTGCACCAGGCAACCGGAAGTTCTTCATCGCGGCCACAGACTACTTCACCAAATGGGTTGAAGCAGAGCCTTGGGCAACAATCAAGGAGAAAGATGTCAAGCGGTTTATCTGGCAGAATGTGGTAACGCAGTTTGGCGTCCCAAAAATTCTGATCTCTGATAACGACACCCAATTTAACGGTCGCTTATTCAGAGGATTTTGTGAAGACTTGAAGATTGAATTCTACAACTCTACCCTGGCTTACCCACAGTCTAATGGTCAAGCTGAAGCATCAAACAAGACCATCCTTGATGGATTGAAGAAGAGGCTTGAGAAAGCCAAGGGAAAATGGGCCGAGGAATTCCCCAACGTCCTTTGGACATACCGAACAACTCCGCGGCAATCTACCGGGAAAACACCTTTTGCTTTGGCATATGGCATGGAGGCGGTCATACCTTTGGAAGTTGGAATGCCCATCCTTAGAAGTGAAAGTTTTGAGCCCGAGCTGAACGCCGAAGCCATTGCCCTGGAATTGGACCTCGTGGAAGAACGTCGGGAAAAGGCTCTCATCCATGTGGCCGCCTACCAACAAGAGCTCTCAAGGAAATATAACAAAACGGTGCACCCCAGACCGTTCAAAGTAGGTGACTAGGTCTTGAGGAAGGTCATGGGCAATACCCTGGTGCCAGGTGAAAACAAACTAGGGGCAAACTGGGAAGGACCCTACAAGATCACCGGTCTGGCGGGCAAGGGGGTATACCACTTGGAGGACCTGAAGGGAAGAGCAATACCCCGGCCATGGAATGCGGCCAACCTCAAACTGTACTATTTTTAGCTTTTGTTTTCTTTTTGTGTAAAGGAATTTTTTGCCTTACACTTCAGAATGTAATATTCTTTTTGTCAATATATAGAAGTGTCTCATCTTTGCCTTAGCATTCTGATTGTTGCTTTTCAATTTTGAGATTCACAACCGAGATGTTTTACTCCGGTTGATTTTGAGATTAAAACCGAGATGATTTACTCCGGTTCATTGAGTTGATGATCTAATCAACTGAGATTCTCAACCGTGATGTCTTACTTCGGTTGAATGAGTTGATGCTTTGCTCAACTTTTAGATTCTCAACCGTGATGTCTTACTCCGGTTGAATTAGTCGGCAAAAACTGTACTTTTGGCTACTAAAAATGTTTTAGTCTGTAAAACCCACATAATTGGCGACCAAAATTATAATTAGTCGGCAATTGTTGACTTTTTGGCTACTAAATTTTTTTTAGTCGGCGAAAACTATACTTTTGGCTACTAAATAGGTTTTAGTCGGTAAAACCCATATAATTGGCGACCAAACTTATTTTTAGTCGCTGAAAGCTATTCTTTCAGCGATCAAATTCTTTTTAATCGGGAAATTTGGTCACCAAATGTGTTTTTTCTTGTAGTGCCAATTGGCCGAAACTACAGCCAGGAAGAACGGGATGAGTTTGAAAAGTATGACAAGGTACAATATCTTAAATTGTGATTAAGATTATGTTCAAAATTTGGGTCTCTATGAGAAACACAGTTGATTGGACCTCTTGAAAATTACTCTACTGAAATTATATTCAGGTATTGAACATACGCCCTATGATGGTGTCTGTGCTCCGCGAGAAATTTGCTCACCTTAAGCTCACCTTTTCCATTGGGGGACAAATAACTTTTGATGTGAGTGAATGTTATTCCTTGTTTATGCTTTTGATGATTCTTAAGCTGATAAATTAAATGATAATAAGTCATTGCAGTTGAATTTATGTTTAGGTGTAATACTTGCATGTTTTAACAGGTTTTCCCTCAAGGTTGGGACAGGACTTATTGCTTGAGATAAGTGGATGATTTTCATGAAATCCACTTCTTTGGAGACAAAACTTACAAGGTAACAATTTTATCTTCTCTCTTCAGTTTGGTTATTTCCTTCCTTTTTTGGTATTTTCCATGTGACACTAACTTGTTATTGAAGGTTCGATTCCCTGTAGTGATGTCTTGTGTTGTGTTGTATTAGTTCATTTTTTATCTTGCTGACTAATTTTTGGTACACGGTTGGGACTAAACGAAGGGCTTGGATGTTGTTTGAATAGGGAGGAAATGACCATGAGATATATGAATCAGAGCGAACTATGGAGCACATAGGTCTGCTCTATATTTCAGGTTTTTTTTGCAGTTCAATACACCATGGAGTTCTCTATTGCCATAAGATCTACAGAACCAAATGCATTGTTAATATGGTGCCATTTGCAAAAGAAATCTAAAATCTTCAATCAAGTCAATTCATTTTGTTTTCAACAGCATCTACATGCATCTATTTCATTTATTAAAGTTGGATAATTACCAAAGAAAATGGATCCATCAACAAAAGAAATAAAATTGATGATATTTTCTTATAACATTCTGAATGATTTTGTACATAAAACAGGCTGTACTTGTTTTAAATGCTATGGAAAACAAAATGGATTAAATATTGCAAGTTCAGATGGAATAGTTTCATTTTCATTGAGTACCCAAATTCTTTTTAAATGGATATCAATGTCAATGTTCCTCTTTTGCCATTTTAATTTTATAATCATGGTAATGTGAACTTTTTTCTTGTTCTATTCCCAGTTACCAGCCCTGAGGATACTGTAAAGCAGTGTACAGCTCTCTTCCTAAGCAAACAGGTTTAATGGTCCCTGTGGTTATTTCAACTTTGTTGCCTTCAATTATTTGCCATTTGTAATTTATAGTCAAAAGAATGATGGGTATTGAATCTGTAATTCCCTTCACAGGCTTCATTTCTGTATTCAAGTGATGGCTATTTTCATGTTGCCCAGTGTTCATTAGAATTTCAATCTGTTATTTGAATGAGATCACAGAGATTGATAGACGTTGCCAATATTTTTGTATGAAATAAGAATCCAATTATTTGTATTCAGCTTATTAAAGCCCAAATGTCATTTGAGATTTCTTTCATATGCACTACTGTCTCTTAACCTTTTCTTTTCTGTTTTCCTGTTTTGTCTTGGATATCTATCTTAGTAAAGCAATTTATTTTGGCAGTGGAATAAAATTTTGGGAATTATGCAGGTTTTCTTCTAATGGATAACAAATAGATTGTTTTGCATATTTAAATTTCCAAAGGAAAATACCACAAACTCTAATCCTCGATTAGCACGCTATCTGGGAAGCAAAATTGATTTGACTTCCATTTGACCAGGTCCGAATGTTTTTCCAGTTTGTGCTTCAGCAAAAGTCTTTTTTGATTGCATGGAAATTAGATTCACTTTGTGATAATCTGACATTTCCTTCTTGTTTCCTCTTCCTTCCTGTAACTTGGTTGATGTTTACTAGTTCAGCAACCCAATATTTTTCCTCCGCATAAGTTGGGCATGTTACTGCATCAATGGCAAGGCCTGGTACGCCTACTATCTTCTTGTGGTTTTGTTGCGTTATCTTTTGTTGTCATTTTGGACCCTTAACACCACTTTTTCCTGCAACAAAATATTGTCACATGTTTGGTTGTGTTAACCTTTTCTGTTGTTTGTTTTACCTTCTAGAAAATATAGGAACTTGTTTGGGAAACTGTTTTTGAAAAAAATTTCTAAAAGCAACCAACGTTCTAGGAAACATCAAAAAAATTGTTTTTGAATGTTTGAAACTTATTTTTTTTACCAAAATGAAAATGAAATAAAAATGATGGGTATTTGAAAACCTTTTGTTGTTTTTGCTCCCGAAAAGACAAAAAACCAAAATGAAGAAAATAAAAACAATACCCAGCAGGTAAACACTGCAATTCATGCCTAGCTGTCTTTTTTCTAGTAGACTAATAAATTTTGCATTCTGTTCTTGATCGTGAGGATATAGCATTAAAGCATGATTCCACATACTGGTTTCTTAGGCTTTGTTTGGCATTTGATTTGTGGCTAAAAAAGCACAAAAAGATAAAATTGGTTACATAAGCCAATAAGACAAAATATCGAATCCGAACCATAATCATTACACTTTTTCGTTTACAAAAGTCAAAAAGCCGAACCAAACGAGGCTAAAAAAGTCAGGCTAAAAAAATCTCAATACAAAAAAGCCAACTAAAAATGCCAATCCTAAACGAAGACTTAGTAATAATACAAGTGCACCATGGAAAATGTAAAGCTTGTCCCTTCAGATAGATCCTAGGTTTTCTTCTATCTATTAGATTTCCAATTCTTCTATGCAAAACATTTTCTTCTATTTTTTTTTTTTTTAGGTAACTTTTAAGGGTAAATTATTATTATTATTTTATAATTGAATGTGTAGGACCAGAATAGGAAAACGATAAACTGCATTAAATAACAAGTAAGATTTGAGTCCAGATGTCACTCACATCTGGTAAGGGAGCACCTTTTCCTCTAAACCAACCCTTAGTCTAGGACCTCTAGGATAAATTATACTTAGCATCCATGTATTATACACCGAATTTCACTTTAATTTCTCATTTTTCTAATTACAATAGTAAATCCATTACACTTTCAGTCAAAGTACAATATAGACATTCCATTTGAGAACCACAACACCTGCTCCAGATAGTCCAAGTACCAGAGCCAAATGTTTGTTTCTTGAAGAACCCGTTTGAGAACCAAGTGGAAGATTCAAGATACATGTAATGGAACCAGTACTGTTTGGTCCAAACTCGTTGATGATTCCGGCAGCATATAGAATTGCGAAGTAAAGGCAGTTAATGGAGTAAGACTTGTTTCAATCAATTCTGATCAACTTGGCTACGTAGAAGCCAACAGCTACACAAGCGTCACAGGAGGTGAGATCGGTGAGGTCTGGCTGGCAAGCAGAGTCAAGTGGAGTTGACGGGCCGAGCTTGGATGCCTAGTCTTGGGTTGACTCTATTGAGGCACAGGTGTTGCGGGACATGACAAACTGGAGAGGGTCAAAGCAGAGGGAGGTGAGATCGGAGGGTAGAGAGAGAGAGTCAAGCTTGGATTGGAAGTAAGAGAGGCAAGAAATGGAGGTGGGTAGTGTTATCAGAGGCGAGCCTAAGCGCTAAGCGAGGCAAGGTGAGGCTTTAGCGCTTCACGCACACTGAGGCGAGGCGAAATGGTGAGGCGATGGAGAAGCGCCTGAAGCGAGGCTTAGGCGATGAAGCGGTAGGCGAAACGAGGCGACGCTTCACCAGATTTTTGCCTGATTTCAGTTCGAATCATCTGGGCCCTTCATCGACTTCGTTCGAATCATCTGGGCCCTTCATCGACAAAGTTATTTAGTTTTATAATTACTTTCTACTAAATAAGAAGTCCAAACCCTAGATCGACTTCGTTTGTCGACATTGAAAGGCATACCGAAGTCGACTTCACCTGGGTCTTCTTCTTCCTTCTTCGGACGTCGTTCCAATCGATTACAGGTGAGTTCCTTCTTCTTCTTCCTTTCTCCTTTCTTCCCTTCGACTTCACCTGGGTCTTCTTTGTTCACTGTCGGACCCTCCCTTTCTTCCCCCTGTTCTTCCTTTGTTCATTTTTGTTCTTCGACTTGAAGAACACTGGCGAACCCTGTGTTAAAATTAATTCAATTATTTTTTTAAATTAATTTTTAATTCGCAAAAATTAATTTTTAAAATTAATTCAATTATTTTAAAATTAAATTTTTTTCAATTAATTTAATTATTTTTTTTCTGTGTTAAAATTTCAATTAATTCAATTAATTTCCTGGTTATTCAATTAATTATTTTAATTCAATTAATTCAATTATTTTTTTTCTGTGTTAAAATTTCAATTAATTCAATTAATTTCCTGGTTATTCAATTAATTATTTTAATTCAATTAATTCAATTAATTTGTTTAATTCAATTAATTTGTTTATTTTAATTCAATTAATTCAATTAATTTCTTGGTTATTCAATTAATTATTTTAATTCAATTAATTCAATTAATTTGTTTAATTCAATTAATTTGTTTATTTTAATTCAATTAATTCAATTAATTTCCTGGTTATTCAATTAATTATTTTAATTCAATTAATTTCAACTATTTTAATTTCTTTATGTTCTTTAATGTTGTTAAAATATGTTCTTTAATTTCTTGAAAATATTTGGAATGATAACTACATGATGGTTCTTGAAAATATTTATATTTTTGTCTATACCATTTATTTAAAAAAAATATCCTTTCTGGTCGCCTTGATTCGATGAAGCCCACGCCTCGCCTCCTCGCCTCGCGCTTAGGCATTAGGAGACCTTGTCGCCTCGGTTCGCTTTTCGCCTTAAAAAACACTGGAGGTGGGTAAGTTGGGTAAGTGGAAGAAAGAGGTGGTTTTGAGTTGTTGGACCAGTGCTATGCCATAGAGGCTGAGGAGGGTCTGGCAGCACTTGGGTTCACCTAGGGTGGAGTTGTTAGAATTATTGGAAAGTTGCTGGGTTGAAATGTTGAAGTTCTGGCAATCAGTGGAGTGCCATGGGAGTGTTTGGACATAGCTTAGATCCAGAGGACATGTTGTGGATGTGTCATTGATGCTTGAAGTTGGGGATGAGGAGCTAGGAGATATATATAGAGAGGGAGGCAAATATCAGTAAAAGTAGAAAGAGAGGCTTCATCTCTCTCTCTGCTCTAAAATGTTTTTCTGGCTTTTTTGGTTTGTGGGCATCTGTTTGTAATGGTTTGAAGTTAAGAGAGAGAATAGTGTATGAGTTAGAGAAAGATAAAGAGATAATCAAGCCTTGGGTTTTATATGGTTCAGAGAGAGAAGCCGTCTCTCTTTTCTTTTTCTTTTTTTTAAACGCAAGCAGCAGTCTCTTTGAAGAAGCCTTTTTTAAACATTGAACACAGTAAGAAGGATGAGAAGTCAACCGGTCTGTTAAGATGCCTTGGCTGCACTTTCACTTGACAACTACTATCACAATGATAAACGACTTGGAGTGATTAGTGCTAGGAAAATAGAAATCAGTTACAGAACTTGGACATAGTTAGACTGCAATTCTGTTTAGTGGTTGGTGTTCAGTTCTGTTGTGTAGCTCAACTGAATTAAGTTAAAATTCTGTGTCTTTTTTCAAAAATGCGGGCAACTCAACAGTGGGAAGACTTTTGGTGGCATTTTTTATCCATTTTTTTTCGGAATTTAATAAAAGTTGGAAAAACCCTTTTAGTAGTGATTGGAATATTTATAAATGGGATTAGTGTTTAACAGTTGACTTAAAAAGTCATGGTTAAGCCTATTACCATCAGGTTGGCCATAGGACCTTGTCAAGGTTGCTTTCTACGCTTACCTTAGCCCAGCTCCATTGATGGCGGAGTTTTACTTAATTTTGTTTTTGTTTTTGTTTTTTTGTTTTTTTAATGGTGGCTGCTGCTTGGATGACTACTACCTAAGTTGCTTATTCCTTGACTTTTCTCCGATCAGGTAGTGTTTGGGGACCTTCCAAAAAAAATCAAAAAATTACTACAGAAAGTCAATTCATTCTCAAAATCATATCCCTCCAAACGAAGATAGTTATATAGTTGACTTTGAATGGAATTTTATTGAGAATATATCATATTTAAAATAATTGTTTTTTAAAAAAACTAATGCAAAATAAGTAGGGAAAATTATAAGTATTTTCGGAGTACCACGTGTCCATACTCTTTCAGGAATCCACCATAACCCCTTATGTTCTTCAATTACCCAACACAAATTCATAATATCTTACTTTTTCCATCAATCATGAGGGAAAATTAGTCTAAGGTTCTCTCCCATTTTTAGTAATGAAAGAGATTCACAATATTATTTTTTGATGTCTAAAGTCCCTAAACCCATACCCATATATCAGATTAGAGAAATTTGACTCTCTCTAACTTTTTGATCTTCATTCTATCCAAACCAAACCTTCTCTCTTTGTGCACATTCCTCTCTCTCTCTCTCTCGCTGCTTCTTTCTCCTCGGTCATCATCTCTGACGTTGCCGAGCCATGGCAACTAAGGTCGCGAGAGTTGCTGACTTACCATAGTCTCTGATTGGAATTGTGGGCCATGGCTGCGTATCCAAGATTAGATGGGCATCGTCTTCGTCGGAGGCCTCTCTAAAGCCCAATAAGAAGATCACCGATCGTCTCTTCGGCGTTATCGACGCCGTCAATGACCGTAAACTCCCTCTAGAGCTTTGAGGCCAACGTAACGCCGTCAGGTATGTCAATTTTGGTTACTTGGAAAACACTCGAGAAAAAAAATATTTGAAGCGAAAGAGCAATTTTCAGATTAGGATAATGGACCTTCTAGGGGCTGTTGCAGTTGAAAATGAAACTTTCTCAGTATTGAAAATTTTTCTGGTGGTTCAATTTTCTCTGGATCAAACTTTTCTCTGGTTTTAAATTTTCTCTGAATTGAAATGTTCAATTTTCTCTAAATTGAAATTTTCTCTGGTTGTTCAATTTTTTATGGATTGAAATTTTCTCTAGGTGTTCAAAAATGGATTACTTCATCAAAAAGCAACTGGAGGACGACTAAAGATCAAACACAAGAAGAATAAGGTCAAGCTAGCAGTCTTGCAGTTCTACAAGGTTGATGACTCTGGCAAGGTTCAGAGGTTGAAGAATGAGTGCCCCAACGTCGAGTATGTGAGGAAATCAGATTGAATTTTCTCTGGACTGTGTGAATTTTCTCTGGATGTGTGAATTTTTTCTAGACTTTGTGAATTTTCTCTGGATCATACTCTTTTTTTTTTCCTCCAAAATCTAGAACGCTGTATAATACTTCTGGTTCTATAATCAGTAGGACAATCATAAGTATTTTAATACTTTAGAACTGTAGTTTGAGCAGAATTCTAAGACATAATAAATTTGTGCATTTAAAAAAACAAAACAAACTAAAAATAATCTGTTTTATTACTTGTAGTGCTTGAAGAAATTATTGTTCAAGCTCGCCCAATGACTTCTCTTTATTGTCTATGCTACAGCATGGCAAGATCTTACTGTCAACCACCTCATCTGCAAGGAGCATTGGAATTATTAGCAAACAGAATTTTGATAGCAACTCTCCATGAAAAGATATTTTTAAAAGAACATATAAAATGCACGATGATGTAGAGTTCTCCGGATGTCTGAATTTTCTCTGAATGTTTGGAGAGAATTTCTCTGGATCAAATTTTTTCTGTATTGATGTTGAAGACCTTAGATATTATGAAAATATTGAATGTCTTTTATATTATACATCTTAATACCAGGGATTCTAAAAAAAATCTCTCCAATCATAATACCATAGAGCAATATGTGACCGTATTCTAGAAATACTCAATAATCACTCAAAACGTTGTAATTAATTACACTAGACAGTTTTTATACAATTTTCACCTGCATCAATATAGTTTTCTCTGATTTGCTAGTTTATTCTTTTCTCATGCATCTCATAGTCTTTATGCATATATTTTTATTGTTTCTAGATGGGCATTGAACACACTAATTTATTGTTATTTTTATGATGTGGTTATTTTAATTGATTTTTTAGTTTTTTTTTTTTTTTGACTATTTTAGCCTGACTAAAAAAATTATGTTTTGGAAGTTGGTTAGCTTTTTTTGTAATTGAATTGATGATTGTGAGAGGAAAAATAAAATAATTATAATTTAGATGTGACATTTTATTTTATTAATTATTTTAACTTATATTATCTTTATTGACTATTTTATTCCAAAATTATCTTCCCAAACAGGGTCATAAGCAAGTTACGTTAGGGTAGGAACCTTTTTTAAATAAATAATGCAACACTAATTTACTTCTTTTATTTTTTTTTGGTTTCGAATCCAGATTTCATTCTTCACAAAGTCAGTCGGTTCTTCAAAGTTCAAAATAATTTATTGAAAAGTATACTGTTACCAAAAATGTGTTGTGACCGTCTACCACTTATTTTATGCAATTTACAGAGTTATTTATAGTTTATTTTATTTTGAAATTAATGTTAAAGTATTTGATATAATTTTTACTTATAACTTATGAAATAGTGATAAATTAAATAAATGGAAAGAAAAAAAAATTATTGAAAAACAATGAAGGGGTGATTTTAACTTTCTTTCTAATTCTCAATTTTTAATTTGTTAGAAGTTATATCAAACAACTCCTATGTTGAAGTTTTAAGAGAAGTTATTGAGTGCTTATGGCTATGGGATTGGGACATGATCTCTCTGCAATGGTCTTAGTAGTGTTTTGGAAAATTAGTAAAAAGTTGATTTTTTGATTTTTTTGACAAAAAGTTAGGTTGTTTTGGGTAAAAGAGCAGACTTTTTTTGCTAAAACAGTTAAAAAGTTAAAAAGCTAAAAAACTGACTTTTTACCATTGTTCCCAAAATGGCCCTTAATTGTAGTAATCTAATGATTTAAATTTAAAGTGAAATAAAAATGATATAATTTTAGAATGTGTAATTGATATTATTTAAATATTCTTTTGCCTTAATTAAACTTACTATTGCAGTATGTCCTTTGTTGATTGTTTGTCTGTCGTATGGATGACAAAGAACTTAAATCTATCGTGACGACTAAGTGGTGTGCTTCAAGATGATTGTATTAGTCAATATTGTAAAATTTTTATGTTGATTAAGAAATGACCTAAAAGATGACATTTTATTATTGGTTTACAGCATAATCACAATTTAAGTTTATGAATCCAGACTTTCATTTTGAGATTTTTGTCAAGAATTGAAGTGTGTGGTGTAGATTGAAAGTGAGTTTATTTGTAAAATGAATTTGGATCATATATTGATATTTTTGAATAATTTTTTCATTACAATTTTTGAGTTTACAATTTTTTCATCAGCAATCACATGGTGCTAAAATAATTTTTGTACTTGGAAAATTGCAAATTTGCTTGGCATCCACGTCATTACCTAAAATCATTTTGAAAAAATATCTCAAACTTAAAAAATGAATTAATAAAATAATATCAATAACATTATGTTATGATAATCATATTTTATTTGTAATTTTATATGTTGTTATTATATTGGTTGAATGAGCTACGCCACTCATATAGGTACCCACTAATTTAATAGTAACACATCACAAAATAAACAAAATGTGTTATATAAATTATCATTATAGCATTATTGTAAATTATTTTCAAAAATTATTTTGGAAAAAAAAAATTAAAAACCCATTTTTTAAGAAATTTCAAAAGGTTATTTTTAAATTTTTAAAAGGGATATTTAGTCTAATATCTTTCTCCAACTTTTGATAATAGAAGAGATTTACAAATTATTATTATTATTATTATTATTATTATTATTTTTTTTTTTGTAACTTTAGGCCGCTCACCCGTTTTGTACCATTGACCCACTCAACTTTCTCTTTCTCTGCCTTTTATCTCTGTAATCTTTTTTCATTTGACTCCAATTTTATTGTGCTCTCTTTCACGCGAGCGGATCCTCTAGAGTAACCCTCTAGAGTGATCTCCTAAAGTGAGATGATCGGACGGCTCAGAATACTCCTCATCAAAACGACGTCGTTTTGGTGAGGAATTTCAACAAAAAAAAAAAAAAAAAAAAAAAACAGATTTATTGATTTCAAAACATGAAAATGCAGATCTGAAATTATAGAGAGAGAGAGAGAGAAAGGCTCACCTTCCAGGCTTGATGATTCCACTAACATCATGAAGGATTGATAATGGTTTCTTCCTACTTGGAATCACATGGAGGTAATTCAAGAACCCCTTTTAAAACAGAGAGAAACAGAGAGAGAAAACAGGCTTAGTTCAATTTACAAATTACAACACAGATATGAACATGTTTATGTGATCTAATTGAGAAAACTCACCTCAAAAAGATTAATGGAAAAGTTCAGAATTGTTGAAAGTGCTCTACCACCAACATAAGCTTCTGCATCGACATTCAAATGCTCGAACCGGACTTCAATGGTGGGAAGATCAATCCCAACTCTGTAAAAATCAGAAAAACAGAGACACAAAAATAAATGTGCTTCAAACACGATTACATCAACAACCCAGATCTATTTACAATCATAAAATCCCAAAAAAAAGAAGAAAAAATTGAGATTACCTGTCAATGCGTTTCTTGAGCTTCAACAAGAACTTCTCATTGTCATCCTCTGCGATTTTCACGAGCCTCGGTGCGCGAGTCGGAAACTCTCAGCCTCTCTCTCTCTCTCTCTCTCTCTAATTTCAGATCTGCATTTCCATGTTTTGAAATCCCTAAATCTGTTTTTTTTTTTTTTTTTTTTTGTTGAAATTCCTCACCAAAACGACGTCGTTTTGATGAGGAGTATTCTGAGCCGTCCGATCATCTCACTTTAGGTGATCACTCTAGAGGGTTACTCTAGAGGATCCGCTCGCGTGAAAGAGGCGAGCGGATCCTCTAGAGTAACCCTCTAGAGTGATCACCTAAAGTGAGATGATCGGACGGCTCAGAATACTCCTCATCAAAACGACGTCGTTTTGGTGAGGAGTATTCTGAGCCGTCCGATCATCTCACTTTAGGAGATCACTCTAGAGGGTTACTCTAGAGGATCCGCTCGCCTCTTTCACTGGTACTCAGCAAAGAAAACCATACTATTCTCTCTCCGCTCTCTTTCTCTCTCTAACATTGTTTTTATTCAGAGATCGTTTCATATATATAGATTTTTACAATGTCAGAGGATGGGAAGTTGAAAGAGGTAAAGAAATTGCCATGGGATGATCAACTAATGCACAAGAACTAGAAGGTCAGGAACGACGCCAACATCGACCTCTCCTTCGTCTTCGATTCCATCAACGATCCGAAGGATCATCATCTCCGTGAATTCGGCCAGTTAGGGTTTCCATTTCTTCTCATTTGATTTCGTTGCTTTTTGATTTTCGTTTTGTCGATCCTTGCTTCTTCTTTTTCCTCGTAATGTTATGTCTCAAACGATGGATTGTATCTTTAGATCTCACATTTTTGTTGAATTGTATCTTCTGAGGGAATGGAAGTTTGGGTTAGGATTTTAATGGGTTTTGTTTTCCAGTCTTAATTCTTTGTTTGAATTAAAGCTTTGTTGAATTGAAAGCGGATTGATCAACCTAAGGTTTATCAATGCCATCATATGGTTTCTTTCTTATTTGTATTCTCTATTCTTTGTTTGGTTGAGGTAAAACACAATTTTCTTTGGTTTGGTTAAAACACAGAGAAAACTGTGAGCAACTTAGAGAAATTTGGTCAAAGCCCTGAGAAAATTGTAAGCAAATCACAGAGAAATTTGTGAGCAAATTTGAGAAAATTCAAACTAGAGAATTTTCAAAATACAGAAAATTTGAAAACTCAGAGAAAATTAAAGAAATTTCGATCTAGAGAAATTTTATAACACAAAATTTATGTGCTTTGAAATTTCTCTGGATCGAAATTTCTCTGAAAAAGTATTGAGGTACTCCAACCACTATGAAAATATTGTATATTTTTTATCTTTAAAATCTTAATATTAGGAACCTTAAAAAAAAAAATTTCCTTTTTAAAAATTATTTTTACACCAAATAAAAGTAATCGAATTTTTCAATTAAAAATGCACAAATAAATAAATAAAAATAAATGACATTTTTTTTTAGTACTTTGGAAAGGAAAATAACAACTAAACAGAACAACAATACAGTAGGGCCATGTTTGATTCCACAAGACTAATAGTGAGGTATTAATAATCCAATCAAATTAGTGTGGTATTCATAATCCCACCCCTACCCCATTACTAATAATCCTACAAATTTATTGAATTAATTATCCATTGGATTGATAATCCTAAAACAAAATGTCAAAACAAACATAGGATAATTGAGCCCGCGGATTAATAATCCCAATCCCATGCTCTAATCCTTCCAATCAAACATGCCATAGAAGTACATAAACAAATAGCTACAAGAAAAACCAAGGTTCTTCAAAACTTGATCTTACGTAGCTTTGGGCAACAATATTAGCTATCACCTAACTTCGGATCTCATCTAGGGGTCCTCCATAACTATCAAGGCCTTATCTTGGTTAGCACCCATTTTGGCCAACCCATCACCATTCTTATTTCCATCTCCCACGACATGTTGCACTATGTAACCATATCTGTTGATGAGAAACTTTGCATCTTCTACTAGGCTCTTCATATCACAAATTCCACTTTTAGCAATTCAATGGCTTCAGTGGAGTTGGTCTCGATGATGAGGTCTTTATATTCCTTCTCAAAAACAATTGTTAAGTCTCTCTAAATTGCTCATAGTTCTGTTTCAAGACTTGTATATATGTCCAGCTTGCTGAAGAAGCCACAAAACCAAATACCCTTCTTTTCTTGGATTAAGCCACCAAATTTGCCTTGATTGCATTTTACACAAGATAAAAGTAATTGATTTTTTCAATTGAAAACACACAAATAAATAAAAATAAAAATAAAAATAAAAAACATATATTGATTACATGAATCACCTCATCTGACAATATTACTAAGCACCACACTAGGCATGGACATTATAAGGGGTGCAACTTGGGTGGATTTGGAAAGTTGTTTAGGCTTATTCTGAGTTGTTGGGTTTTTATTTGGTATAAGATTTTGATTAGAGAGTGTTGTTTGGCACATGAAATCTATCATAGGCTCTACATTAATTATTTAAATTATTCACTTTATAGTGGCTTTTGTGTATATCACCTAAAAATAAATAAATAAATTAAATCAATCCGTAACATATTAAATTTATTATATTTATAACTAAAAAATTAAATGATAATTGTATTTTAAATATAAATCATTTATTATTTTTGGTAACAAGTGTTATATATTAACTATGATATAATTATCAAATTAATCTAATTTTTTTATAATCTATACTATATATTAAGCAAAAGGGGATTTTTAACCCCAAGGCAGCTCCAATTTCCTAATCCTAATTTTCTAATTTTTTGATTTAAAAAAAAAACCTCAGTATTTATTGACTTCTCCCAACCCAACTTCAGCATTTATTGACTTCTCCCAACCCATAATCCCTTTTGACTTCTCTCATAATTATTTCAACTCCTTTTTTAATTTCTCTCATACACTATGGTTACACACAAAAATAAATAAAAAAAAAGGATAAGAATTTAGTTATAGATCTCAAAAAGATATAACATCTATATCTATCAAAATTTTAAATCACTTAATGGGACAAATTAATCAATTTTCCAAAATTATTGATTTTTAATTTACAAAATAGATTAAAAAAAACTATTGACTGATTTATTTATTTAATAACAAAAATATTTCATAATCTCTCCCTCCTAATCTCTCTCACAAATTTTCAAAAAAAAAAATTAAAACTTACATTCATTTTCTCTTCCCCAAAAAATCAGATAATATTTTCTATTAAAGTTGTAGATATCTACCTATATTTTATATATTATATTATAACATAACAAAAAAAAACTAAAAAACTAAAAAAAAACTTTAAAGTTTATTTAAATAAACTTTAAATCAATAAAACTCACATGTCTATCATATATCTAACTCACATCATAATTTACCTAAATAATAATAATTAAAAACAAATGGAAACCACCGACAAATTAACTTTAAAAAAAAAGATACTCACAACTCCATCTTAAATAAATTGAAAAAAAAAATACCAGAATAGAAACCACACAAAAAAAAAGAGAAAGATATATCTATCTATCTATCTATATCTATACTATATATTAAGCAAAAGGGAGTTTTTAACCCCCCAAGGCCTATGGGAGCTTCAATATCCCAATCTGAAATTTTCAAATTTTTTATTTAAAAAAAAAAAACTCAGCATTTATTGATTTGATCAAAATTCTCTGATCAATATTTATTAACTTTTTTCAATCCACATATATTTCCACATGCCTGCAATTATTGATTTGGTCAAAATTTCCTGATTAGCATTTAAAATCCCCTCATACAAATAATTATAGATACAATTCGTATATAGTTACTGCAGTACTCTTTTTAACTTTTCTCATATATTATGATTAGTGATAAGAAAAAAATCTTAAAAAACATAACTTATATATTAAAAAAAATCTAAAACAAATATAAATACATATAATTATCCATGCATAGCACTGCTGGTAATAATATATAGGGTAATGATACATCCCACTAAAAGTGGTGCTCTAAAGCACCACTAATGAGTTGGCAAACACTTTAACAAAAAAAAAAAAAAACACAAGACACAAGCAGTGGGTCCCGTCCACTGCCACATCACTAGTGGTGCTTTTAGACACCACTTTTAGTGGTCTCAAGCATTATTGTAATATATATAAAAGATCTGAACCTGGGTCCCACAACGGCTTTGACAATAGTGATATGTCTTTTTGCTAACAACACACTACTAAAATACTCTTTTCACAACCTACAGCTCCTATCCGAATCCTCACCAAAATTCCATGGCGGAGGAGGATGTCCCTGATCAGAACCCTAGGTTCTTCGTGGCGGTGCACGTCGGTGCAGGATTTCACGCGCCGTCGAACGAGAAAGCTCTCAGGTCCGCCATGAAACGTGCCTGCCTCGCTGCGGCTTCTGTTCTTCGCAAGGTATTTCCTTCGGATCTCTCTTTCCCTCCGTTTGGTTACCGAGAATCTTGAGGAAAATAAAGGAAAGGAAATTTAAACTAGAATATCTTGAATCTATGTATTATGTCGTTTTTTTTGAATTCTGAACATTTTCTAACTATTTTCAGTTGAAAAGGTAGTGTTTGGTTTACTGGAATAGAATATGATCATTTCATCACAATGTCCATTCTCACATTTGGTTTGCTAAAAAATGATGGAAAATGCATGTTTGCTAAAAAATGATGGAAAATGCATTGTAAATATAATCATCATTCACCATTGTAAGTGTGAATGGTCATTTCATACAGATTGGCCCTGTTTGGTGGAGTTTTTTTTAAGTTAAAAGCTGATAATTAAAAAGTAGAAACTAAAAGCATGTCTACCCCACTTTCAAATAATCAGCTTTTTTTTTTTAACCTATCTAAGCTGTTTCAGCTATAAGTTGAAACTGCATCAAACAGGCACAGACTCCCAGATCAAAATAAGTTATAATCACCCCCAAAGCTGTAACAAACAGTCTCATTATATAGATTGATCATTCCATTTTATTCTACTAGGTATTTGCATATTGATGGAGGGCCTGCTCTCAGAAGTGTGTTAGCAGAGAGAGAGAAAGAGAGAGTCTTCATGTTTGGATGGCCCTTTTAAAGTTTATGAGTACGGATTGCCATTATTCTTCTCTTTTTTCTTTTTTTCTTTTTTTCTTTTTTTCAAGTCGTATGCCATTTTCTGTGCTTCCTAGATGTATTATAGAAGTAGAGTCCTTGTTATTCTGGAGCATGACCACTGAATATGACTGAAAATTTGTTTTGGATATTATGGTGGGATGGTATAATTTGATCTATGATTTGGAAAACACAAGACAATGCAGGCTTGGACAAGGATGGTGACCATTGTCGGACATGAAAAATCTTTTGAACATTAGCAGTCTTGAATGTGGAAAATTAAAGATCATGTGCTGTTGGAATCCAAGGATAATGGAGAAGACTAAGAGAAACAATAGCTCAACAATGTGGTTTGGCAGTAGGCCTAGATTCATGGTTAAACTAGCAAAATGATGAATTTAGGGTAAATCTTGAATTACAACGTAGAAAACCGTTTTCTTGGTAACCTAGTGAAACCCACTGATATTTCTCTTACTTGTAATGCGGCCTGCCTTCACTTCTATCATTGCATCTCTTACCAATTCATAATGGCATTGTTAAAAAATGTCTCCAATTTGCGAGCCTTGGGAGTTCTTTTTAAGTCGGTTAGAAATAGAAGCCATGAAGTTTTTAGAAGAGACTCCTGAAAACACCTTACCATACCAAAGGCTAAGTTGTTTTGCTTCTTCCTTGTTACCTCTTTCCATGCGTTGTATACTTGATAACCCTCCAAGGTGGCCTTAACAGATAAATTATTGCCTGTATCTAGAGGGAGAAGCACTGTTGGAGATGTTGCTATATCAATCTTAACACCGAATATAAAGAATATTAAAGTTAGTTATGTGGTTGTTTTGTGATTTTGTTTTTGAACATACACCCTTTAATGCACTTGTTTGTTTGCTATGTTTTAGGGTCCTGGTGGGTGTATAGATGCTGTTTCAGCTGCAATACAAGTCTTGGAGGTATGCGCTGCTTGTTTCTTTGTGTGTGTGTGTGTGTGTGTGTGTGAGAGAGAGAGAGAGAGAGAGAGAGAGAGAGCCTGTGTATAATGGATTCTACTGTGTTTATGTTGCCACGCTGTACTTCAAGGCATTAAAGATTTACTTTGTGTTGGATGTTGATTGTCTTGAGTAAGTTACAATGTTGAATCTATAGAAATTTGGAGCATTCAAATAATCGTTAGTGGTGGAAAATAGAACTTTTCATTCTAAATGAACTAGAAGGATGTCATGCACTATGGGCATGAACTTATCTCAATGTATGATTTTTGAAATTTATTTTTTAATGAATTATTGTAACTGTCTTCATTGATTTATATTTTTATCCTCAACTCATTTGGAAAAAAAAAATTCTTATACAAATGAATTAATCAGTTTCCTTAGTACTTTTTTGGAAATAAAAAAATATAACGTCTTCGGAAGTAGGCTTTACCGAATGGGATGTTGCTTTAATATAACAATATAGATTAGAATGAGGGTTAAGAGGATTTTCTTGGATGCTGCTCAGCAATTTCCATATTGCTAGATTTGCTTTACCATGCAGGGGTAGGTTCACTAAAAGAAATTTTTTAGAACACTCATATTTTGAAGCTAGAAAAAATTATGGATCTTAATGAACCTTTAAACTTAAGAGAATTTGAAAAACAAAAGCTACTCTATATTTATTTTCAAAGAGATTTAAATTTGAAAAAAATAAATTAGTTCCTCTTCATCAGTCACAACCCCAGGCTATGCCTCGTAACTACATTGTGCTTGGCAATGGTTCATCTGCACATCAATGATCCTTATTGTTTTTTTTTTACTTCAAGAACAATCCGCCCTTAGAAAACAGTAAAAGGAAAGCATAACTTAGAACAAAAATTAACTTGATTTTCTTTTCTTGGCTATTTGTTTTCCACGATCTTTTGTCTAAGTCCAAATCAATAGAGGATGATATGTTGCTGTAGGGCTTCTTTTTGAATCTCTGTTGGAATTATATGCCTCTAAGGTCCTTTTCTTCCTCTTCCTTTCCAAACTATTGTATTTAGACCTCAGAGTTGTCTTATAGTGATTATGTATTGTTGCATTAACTTGTCTGCTAGACAAAAATGTTTATCCAAGTCATCCTGAGCTTAGCATGAATCAAGATTGCTGCTTCAGAAATGCTGCTGTCCCTGTTAGAATCTTTTATTGCTACTATATTGGTGACTTAATGCAGTCAACAAGTAGTTGTGTGGAGTTGATATTAAAATAGAATGGCCCCTAGTGCTCACATGAAGATTGCGTAATGAAGGCTCATCATAATGCCACTTTGATTGGCAGATAACAGTTAGCAACCATGATCAAGATGACTTACTAGAAATAAGATTTGATTTTGGAAGCAACATATAACTGAGACATTTCTTATTTGATGAGATGCATAGAGCCCAAAATACTTTATACATTTTTTGGTGGGGAGAGTGGGTTGGGTTTGTGGATGGGAGTTTTAAACACTCTACTAGTGCAACAATGCAACCAATCCAATCTTTTGCATGTCACTTGATTGGAAAACTAATCTGTTGTCAAGCTACAAGGTTGAAAAGTAATAGTAGTGGGTGGTATGAAGAATTCTTTATTTCTTTTGTATAAGATGCTTACATGCAACTTGGATTACGTGGAAAAAAAGAGTAAGAAATTTTACATGGACTCTAAAGTCATGTCAAGAGTTAATTGAAACTCATGCATTGTTCTTTTCTTTAGTATTTTGTGAAATTTTTGGTCTTGTATATGGTAGATGGAATTACACATTTGAAACTATAGGATAGTTCAAGGACATTTTAGCTGTGCAATAATTGGTTTGGATGAACATATGTTAGTGGTCCATGGGCTGTCTGGGCTCATTGGATTGGTTCAAACTTAAGGGGACAAATACAATGCCTTGGGGGGATGGTTGGGCTTTGATGTTGTAGGGTTGTTGGTGATAACAAACGTAATATTTTTTATATTGAATTGAATAATCAAAGGGATTAAATACAATATATATACTAAACTAACAAATTCCTAATACCCTAATTATAAGAGGAAGACTAGACTACCCTTAAGAAAGATAGAGAATAACATACATATAAAACAAATATAAAATGCATATTCACACACCCCCCCTCCCCTTGAAACTGAGGATATGAGTGCAGAAAGTATCGAAAGTTTGCCAAGAAGAAAATGAAAACGAGCAGCAGTGTGAGTCTTCGTAAAAAAATGGGTCAACTGAAGAGATGAGGGAGCAAAAGAGAGAGTGATAGTGCCAGCCTGAAGATGCTGTTGAACAAAGTGACAATCTATCTCAATATGGTTTGTACGCTCATGGAAAACAGAATTATGGGCAATTTGTTCAGCACTGTGATTATCACAATACAACGGAGTCAGGAAAGAGATAGAAACACCCATATCGGAAAAAAGCTAACGAAGCTAAACTATCTCAGAAGTAACATGAGCCATGACACAGTATTCAGCCTCAGCAATGGAGCGAGCAACAACAGACTATTTCTTACTTTTCCAAGTGATAAGAGAGTCACCTAGAAAGA
Organism: Camellia sinensis; assembly: GCF_055761805.1. NCBI lineage: Eukaryota > Viridiplantae > Streptophyta > Magnoliopsida > Ericales > Theaceae > Camellia > Camellia sinensis. Next base: position 98,734,212 of record NC_138972.1, read on the forward strand.
CACATAGGCTAGAAGTAGATTTGCAATCAGAGATGTCACCAGTCCAATCAGCATCAACATAGGCACGAAGAGCCAAGTCCGGAGAGGAAGACAACACGAGATACTGCAACAAAGTACCACGAAGGTAGCGAAGAGTACGGAGCAAGGTAACTTAATTTGTGGAACAAGAAGCAGAAACAAACTGACTGAGTATGTGCACAACATAAGAAATGTCAGGACGAGTAATAATGAGATAAACTAGATACCCAACCAACTCACGATATATAGTGGGATCCTCAAGAGAAACTCCATTAGATGCAAAAAACTTGGCATGAAACTCAATAGGAGTGTCAATCGTTTTGTCATTAGTGAGATTGGCAAGGATATCCCGAGCATACTTAGTCTGAGACAAAAGATACCTAGTAGGAGAAGTAGCAACCTCAATACTAAGAAAATACTGAAGAGACCCCGAATCCTTCATCTCAAACTCCCGAAACAACTGATGCTTAACCTCTTGAATAGTGCCAAAATCAGAGACAGTGATGATCATATCATCCACATATAAGAGAAGGAGAACAAGGCTACTAGAAGTACAACGAACAAATAGAGCTCAATCATGAAGACTGGGACGAAATCCAAGCTGAAGGGCAACAGAGTGAAAACGCTCATACCAAGCATGAGGAGACTGCTTGAGACCATAGAGAGCACGACGAAGACGACAAACTACATGGGGAGGGTGAGAGAGGCCAGGTGGAGGATGCATATATATTTCTTCAACAAGACACCCAAAAAACAAAAACATTCTTAACATCTAACTGAAACAAAGGCCATAGATGCGCGACAACAAAAGAGATAATTTTGCGAACAATAGTCATCTTGGCAATAGGAGCAAAAGTCTCATCGTATTCAATCCCATATTCCTAAGAAAATCCCTGGACAACCAAACAAGCTTTGTACCTTTACAAAAAACCATCAGAAAAATTTTTGACCGTATAGACCCATTTACATCCCACAATATTCTTGTTAGCAGGTAATGGAACCAAATCTCAAGTCTGAGTCTTAGTCTTAGCCAAAGTAGTTAACTCCTCATTCATGGCAACAATCCAATTCAGATCATGACAGGCTTCCTTGTAGGACTTGAGCTTAAAGTAAGTATGAAGAGAAGAAAGAAAAAACTGATAGGAAGGGGAGAAACATGTATTACCAAAACCAAGTTTGTTTGGAGGATGTCGGTCTTGCTTGGGAAAATGATGTGTAGGAGGAGCGAGATCCATAGATCTAGTGGGAGGGGTGGTAGAACTAGCAGCAGGAGGCTCGTAAGTGCTTTGCGACGCTTGTAAACAAAAAGAGGAACAGGGGCAATAGGAGCTGGGGAGAGATCAGGAGTGCTAGTAGGAGACAAAGTAGACACATCAAGATTAGAAACAAACTCATCGGGAGGAACATTAGACGGAAATGGATCAAAATGAACCAATTCATCCTTGACAATGGGGATAGGTGAGGAAGGGATAGTGTAGTAAGGTAGTTTTTCTGAAAAGGTGACATGCCTAAACACATATAGCTTTTTGCTGACAAGATATAACACTGATAACCTTTTTGATTAATGCCATACCCTAAAAACACGCATATGATACAACGAGAACTAAGCTTGGAGCATTCCCGTTTGGGAAGGAGAACAAAACATGCACAACCGAAAACACAAAGAAGAGAGTAAATGGGAATAGTGCCAAGAAGACGCTCATATAGAGATGAATCTGAGAGGAGGAATAGGCATCCGATTGAGAAAATATGCAGCAATGAGCACAGCTTCTTCCCAAAACACAGAGGGGACAAAAGACGAAAGCAACAAGAGCGAGCTATATCAAGGAGATGCTGAGGTTTGCGTTCAGCGCGACCATTTTGCGAGCAGTGTCAGAACAGAAAGACTAATGAATAGTACCATTAGCAGCTAAAAACTTTGTAAACTTAGACAAATAATATTCACCCCCAAATCAAAATGAAGAATTTTAATGGTGGTAGAAAACTGAGTGCAAACCATGGAGTTGGAATATATTTTGTAAAAATTAGATTTGCGTGTTATCAAATATACCCATGTAAACCTACTGTAATCATCAACAAAAAAAAAACATAATATGTCGAACCCCCTTTTGTAATGATAGGGGAAGGTCCCCAAACATCAGTGTGAACCAAGTCAAAAGGAGAAGAAAAAATAAAACTACTTTTATTAAGGAAGAGCGGACGTTTTAGCCAATTTACAACCACTACACTTAGAAATATCAGAAATAGGGAAATTGCCTAAATATCTAGACTTAACTAACAACTTCAAACGGTCACTCAACAAATGGCCTAACCTAGAATGCCAAATATAGAATAAGGAGGATTTATTGTTTAAACAAAAAGAAGATAAAGGAGTAGAAGACACTTTCAGAGGAACATGCAAGCTTTTCAAAATACATAGTTCGCCAACTCTATGCCTGATCCCAATTTGCCTCTTGGAGACTTGATCCTGCACAACACAATAAGAAGAAGAGAAAATAATATCAAAATCGGAATCAAATAATTGACTAATAGAGATAAGATTGACAGAGAGATGAGGCATATAAAAGACATGAGAAATAAATAAATGGGGAGAGGAAATGAAACCAATAGATCGAACACTCATGGAAGAATCATTAGCTGTGGCAATATTAATAGGAGAAGAGGGAGAAACACAATGACTAAGAAGAAATGCAATAGGAGTCGTATGATTTAAATAACCAAAATAAAAAATCCACGAAGTGGGTACACTATTTGAGGAGGATGAATTAGGCAAACCTGACTGAGTGGGAGTCATAGCAGAGGCCTGAGATGAGAGATTCGAATTGGTCACCATGAAAGACTTAAACTGCTCAAATATAGACTGCATAGGATTAGACGCGGGAGTAGCATGGGCATCAGAAGCAGCATGACGAGATGGTTGTTGATGAGATGAGGATGATGCATGAGGGGGTCGATGACTTTTGGGTTGCAAAAGCTTAGGACAAGCATGCTTCCTTTTGTCCCTTCGGCTCTCCAACTTGCTGACTTCTTCACCAAAAGGATGCGGGAGTAGCATGGGCATCAGGAGCAGTCTGGCTCTATCTCGCTTTCTTTTGTCCCTTCGGTTTTCCAGCTTGCTGACTTCTTCACCAAGACTCACACTACTGCTTGTTTTCGGTTTATTCTTGACAAACTCTCCTTGTTTTCAAGTAACACACCTTGAGTTTGAGCGGGGGTGTGAGAATATAATCGTATATATTATAGTTCTGATTGTGTATATATTAGGCATGGTTGTGATTGTGTATATATTAGGTATGGTTGTGATTGTGAATCTTGTATTTCCCTTTTGGTTTAGGTGTTAGGGTTATATAAACTAAGGTCTTGATGTAATTGAAACACAATTGAATATACAATATTCTTAAAAAACTTACAGACATTTTTTCAAAATAGTTGAAGAATAACAGTACTGAAAATAACAATCAACCTAAACAATATGCAATATCAATCAGCCCAAATAATGCTCAGACCATCAATCAGCCCAAAGAAAAATATTGTGCACTAATATTAAGCAAATCAGAGTACCCAACAATGCAAAGCAACCAGATAATGAACAGCGAGTTTCAACCCGGGAGAAGGCAGAAACAGAGGTTGTGGTGTCAGAGAAAAAGCAAAAGCAAAAGCAGGAGGTCCGACTGATACGCACAGCAACCCGACTGAACCAGATGAGTCGAAAGTGGCTGAAGAGGACTTGCGTAAGAGCTGCAGGTTGTGAAGGGCTTGAACCACTCGCCTAAAGGTTGCAATGGCTGGAGAAGAACAACACGACAGCTTCACAGGTGGTTGGAAGACCTTTTCGTGAGAGCTGCGAAAGTCAAGATAGCTGAAACAAAAGCTACGATGCCTAGAACAGATGTTCCAGAAGGGTTCACAGGTTGTATGTGAGAAGAGAACACCTGCGAAGGACGTATGCAAAAGGAGAAGACAACAAACGACAAACGAGAGATGGCTACATCAACGTGCTAAGTCTGGTGCTGTAACGTAGCTCTGATACCATGATAACAAACGTAATACTCTCTATATTGAATTGAATAATCAAAGGGACTAAATACAATACATATACATATACTAAACTAACAAAACCCTAATGCCCTAATTACAAGAGGAAGACCCTTAAGAAAGATAGAGAATAACATAAATATAAAACAAATATAAAATACCTATAAGATATGGCTCTAGAACATTCCTCCTATCTGTTTGATGTGGAAAGAGCCATTTCATGCAGTGGAAATTATTTGTAGTGTTTCTCCTCTTAGTTCTATCTAGCTATTATGAATTTCATTATTGATCAAGTTTGTTTCTTTAAAGGATGATCCAAGCACAAATGCTGGGCAAATTTGACTGAAGATGGCCATGTGGAATGTGATGCCAGTATCATGGATGGTGATTCTGGGGCATTTGGGGCTGTTGGAGCAGTGCCAGGTATTCCTGAAGTATAATTGGTGGAAACCATACTCTAAATAAGTACTTTTTATGTTGTGAGCTGCAATTTCTTCTGTCCTTTGGCTTTGATGATGTTATAGAGCTTTCATTTTCATTTTATGCTCTTCATTTCTGTGAAGTTAATAATTAGCAGGTGTCCGGAATGGTATCCAAATTACTGCTTTGTTGGCCAAGGAACAAATTTTGGGGTCAACACTGCTGGGTCGAATACCTCCCATGTATGATTACACTTGTGTTTATCTTTGAATTTTGATATACAAATTACCTCTTTCTGGCGGCATTGTCACAGTACTTATTATTTATTTCTTTTGCATCTCAATTTATATTTCTTATTGTATATCATGTCCATGAGTTAGAAGTTAGGGATTTTTCATTGGGAATTATGAGTCGTGTAACATTATTTTGTTAGAGATGTTATGTAATGCACACTGTGTGAATAGTGAATATGAATCCGCCTTCTACACATGTTAGTGCTTGTAAAACTCAAATCAAGTGAAACCATGAAGGGTAATGGGTGAAATTAGTTACAATGATTGGTCTTTAATTCAAAATTTGAAAGAAATGATTTATTGAGTCCATTCCAAGTTTCTGATAAATTAGTTTCTTACTTCAACATCATGCCAAATTGGATTTCCTCTTTTTCTTGGCTACACCGGTGATCCTTGGTGAGGAGTTAGTGCATCTCACTAGGGCATGCCATTTGTTGTTATCCCTCGGATTTTTTTTTTTTCTTTCTTATGAAGCATTTTTTGTGTTTCCTAGCTTCTTGGTTGGTGAAGGTGCACGTATGTGGGCAAAATCCAAGGGTATTCCTTTGCCGGCAAGTATACCAGAGGCTAATGAGGTAAACTCTTCTAGTTTTCTGTTGTATCTGTCTAAATTTCCATTTCCCTATATAATATTTTTTCTTGAATATGTTGATTTTAAATTTCTTTAGTAATCTGTTCTTTATTCTGGAATTGGTTATCATACTTGCTGTGCATCTTTTGGAAACAGTGGCTGGTTACAGAGAGGGCAAAAAGACAGTGGGAAAAATACAAATCAATGCTTGATGATGCAAAAGCCATGAAAGCAGAAATTGATGGAGAACTTTCTTCTAGCACTCAAGAGAATGCTGTTGTATCAGGTACTCCATGCCATTTAGATTTTAAGCAGAACACTCCCATACCTCCCAAAGCTGGGAATAATTAAGTGGTGTACCATAACTGAACGTGTCAATTACTTGTTTCATGATAAATATGTTTGAGAGATAAGGATGTTCATGCTAAATATGTCAATTTAATTTTTTTTTGGGTATCCACAACCATGTGGTGTACCATAGCTCACTTTACCCCCCCTCAACTCGTTACGGTTGACTTTATCCCCTTAAACTAAAATTGTAACACTTAACTTAACCGCCCCTTATCTATTTTTTTTCCTTCTCAATTTGGTCCTCAATTACGAAAATACCCTTTCAACTATAGGGGTAAATTAGACTTTACCCCCTTCAACTATCACTCAATATCACTCTACACCCCTCAACTAAAAAATTTTATACTTTGTTTGGTTTTTAATCTCAATTACAGTTTTTGAGTTTTTTTGTGGTTTTTGTGTTTTTTTTTTTTTTTTTTGGTCTTTAGTAAAACTTTTTTTTTCATATTTTAGTAAAAAAAAAAAATTAAAATTTTAAATGCACCTAAAAAGAAAAATATTTGTAAGGAAATCTATAGAAGTTTACTAAAGACGGAAAAAAAAAATGAAAAACAAAAAAAAAAACTGGTATGTTAATGCATTTTCATCTTTAATGAACTTTTTTTAGATGTATCTAGATTAGATGTACTTAAAAAGTAAAAGAGAAAAAAAAGAGACCAAAATATGAAAAGTCTCATTGAAGACCAAAAAAAATATGAAAAATAAAAAGCTCAAAAACAATTTTTAAGTACTTAACCAAACAAATTGATGATGCCATTTTAGGCATTTGATTAGAGATGTCATGTGCAAATCACATGTCAAATTTTCATTTATAAAAGAAACAAATTGTTTACATTGATACAAATTTGTAAATCAATGTGACAAATGTAGCATTTTTTAGTTGAAGGGTAAAGTGATATTAGGTGATACTAGTTCAAGAGGGTAAAGTTAATTCATCCCATAGATAAAAGGGTGTTTTCATCATAAAGGTTTAGATTGAAAAAGAATTAGTAGATGAGGGGGGTTAAGTGTTACAATATTTAGTTCAGGGGGTAAAGTGATACGGGACAATAGTTGAGGGGGGTAAAGTGTAATTTACCCTTGCTGAATATGTCAATTAGTTGTTTCATGAAAATATGTTTTGAGAGAAAAGGATGTTCACGCTAAATATGTCAATTGGTTTTTTTTATTCACAACTAAATATGTTACAATGATAAGTACGTCAATTACTCTCTCTCTCTATTTTATGGTTGGGCTGTTTTGTTAAAGTTTGTTTTGAATTTATGAATGTTTTTGCATGTGTTCCACAAACAGAAGTTCTACCATGTGATCATTTGAAGACAAATGGGGATCATGGTCAGTTATGTACATTGAATGTGCCAGAAGATGACTGCATTATGGACACTGTTGGGGTTATTTGTGTTGACACTGAAGGACATATAGCATCTGGAGCTTCAAGTGGTGGCATTGCACTGAAGGTGATTATCTGCTTTGTTTTTGTGGCATTTTCTTGTTATATATGCAAAGAGTTTCTATATTATTCGTCTCAACTCCTTAAATTGTATCATTATTTTTCTACTGTTTTTATTTAATTAACCCAAGTGTGGCAATGGTGGTCAAATTGGTGTCCTGTGGGAGGAGTTGACTGGTGGCCATTGACAGTTTGGTGGGGGCTTTGGTGTATGAAGTTGTGTGTGTGTGTGAAAGAGAGAGAGAAGGGGGAGTCAGAGGCTTTGATTTAAAAAAAAATAAAAAATTCAGTTTCTCTGTGACATTTTGTCTTCCCAAGTTCCCAACAACCACGCAGAAGAAATGCTTTTCTTGGTAGTGAATGAAACCTTGAAGTGGTTATTGGGTAGCCAGTTCATCTGATGAAGTTAACCAAGTTTGTAAGGCCTAATTGGCATCATTTTCATTTTCAATGCTTTTCTGGCTTGTCTTTTATTTAGATTCGATGCCTCTGTTAATCACAATTCATACCTAAAAGTTGAAATTTGCATGACATTATTTCTAAAATGGATCATTATTCAGTTAAAGTGGAAATTTATTCTTCAAATATTTTTAACAGAGAAGTGGACGTGTGGGATTAGCAGCAATGTATGGCTCTGGTTGTTGGGCATCCTTAAAAGGTCCGTTTGGGGCTCCATTTATAGTTGGTTGTTGCGTTAGTGGTGCTGGAGAGTATTTAATGAAAGGATTTGCTGCTCGGGAGTGCTGTGTCTCATCATCACTGTATGTATCCTCGTTGTTCAAAAATGTTATTTTATTTTATTTTGGGAAGTATAACTAACGGAATTAAAAAAGAAAAAAAGAAAATTGTATCTTAGAAACGTGCAATTTTAATTTATCTTTTACTATAAGGAACATTATATTTTCTTGGTATGAGGCCAGTTTAACACCGGGATATTTTTGTGAATGTCTTCATGTTCTTCTGATTTTTGTTTAGTTTAGTGCTTTCTTCTATGTATTTCGCTTTCATTATTTGTTTTTGTGTTAAACCTACAAAAATCATGTTCTTTGTTTGCATTTATGTATACCCCCAGCTTGTGAATCTAACATGGTTATTATTTTTGTTGCACAGGTCGCAGGTAGGTCCGGGCTCTGCTTGCATGAAAATTTTACGCTCTGTTATGCAAGATAGTAGCCAACACAGTACTGATAAAAGTGCTGGAACTTTAGTTGTTCAAGCCGAGGCTCCTATAACAGTGAGAGCTCCCAACCCTCAACCTTAATGGTTTTTTAAAGGAAAAAAAAGACTTATTATTTGTTTGTTTCCTATTTAGCTTCCAGGGACTTCACCTAAGCTGAAAGCTATAGAGATTGCAGCAGCCTACACTTCCCTGTCTTTTGGAATAGGTTATTTTGGAAGCTCTATGGAGCGGCCCAAGGTACTATAATCTGTTCCAAGTAATATTTCAAAGCCATTATTTTGCATGTGAATTTTCTTCTTTAATTGATATATTTAGATTAGATTTTAAGATCACGGTGAGTTCAGTCGATCCCTGCAGATGACATTTAATGGTGAATCATCTCATTGAGAGGAAACCAATACGTTGTGTATTAATTAGGTGTGACGTGTTTGTTACCATTTACTATATATGATGATTTCTTGTTTTGTAATTGAACAAATATTTGCATATCATAAACTGACTGGAAGAGATTTGCATTTCACATTTGAATTGTGCATTTCGTATCAGTCATAATTGTAATGGTGACGTTTAACAGTTTGTAGTTTGTCCTGTTTAGTTCTTCCTTTTTTTGCCTTTTCGTGTCCGTATCATGTTATAATATGCTGGTTTACATTTATCAATTTTTGTGCTGATTACATGAAACGAGGCAAGCATGCCGCAATTCAAACCTAGTTATGTGTTTAATTTTTCACTTAATTATCTGTTTAATTTTTTACTTATACAAAACTTGTTTTCTTCATCTGCTTTTATGCAGGTCACAATTCTTAGGACTGGAAAACAGCAAAATAGGACCGGCATCAACCAATTTGCGGCACAAATTGATATTAGTGAAAGTAAAGGATAAAATATCGTGTGGGCTAAGATTTTGATAAGAAATTTAAAATTTGGAAGTAAATCAAACTGGTTTATCTATTTTCTTCTTTCAAGTGACTTGTCATGTTTCAAATGGTTAGTAAGCCAAACCTAAGACCTGAAAGATGTTCATTTTTGCTCATGAGAGAGATCAGCACAACTATTTCATGGACCATTCTCCCGCAACATGATAATGGGCTTGTTTGGTGTAGAAAGTAGAAAATGTGTGAAGCTTCTTTCATTGGGCTTCGATGAGTGGGCCAATAGGCTTCCTCTATGGGCTTGTGGCCTAGCCTCCAGGCTTAGCCCAAGATTTGAGTCTTTAAGTAATTTTTCAACCTTTTTTTTTTATTTTTATATATATATCTTTTTTATGGACTGGGCTGAGCTGGATTTCAAATTTAAGGCCCAATCTCACTTGTGCTGGCATGTCCAGGATTTGGCCCTTATTTGAGTAAAAGCCAAATGAGCTTGGGCCAGGTTGGGTTTCAAGTTTAAGGCCTAATTCTAGGCTCTGTCTAACTTGGGCTGGCTTGTCCAGGATTTGGTCTTTGTTTGAGTAAAATCCCAATGAGCTTGGGCCAGGTTGGGTTTCAAATTCAAGGCCTAGTCTCACTTGGGCTAGCCAGTCTAGGATTTGGGCTTTGTTTAGGTAAAAGCCCAATGAGCTTGGGCTAGGTTGGGTTTCAATTTCAAGGCCCAATTCTAGGCCCAGTCTCATTCAGCCAACATGTACTGGATTGTGCTTGGTTTAGGTAAAAGGCCAACGAGCTTGGCCCTGATTGAGTTTCAAATTCAAGGCCCAATTCCAATCCAGTCTCACTTGGGCTGGCCTGTTCAGAATTTGGGCCTTGTTTGGGTAAAAGCCCAACAAGTTTGGGCCGGATTGGGTTTCAAAGACAAAAAAACTGCATGTCATTCTCTTTGATCTTTCTCATAATTTTTAAAAGGGTGTTCGGGTGAATAGTCCAATTTATTATTTTCGTTGCCCAAAAGTCCAAGCGTTAATTTCTCATGTTCATATGGAAAAGACTGTGTGAAATTACCAAAATACCCCTACATACATATATCATTACACATGGATGATTTGCATCACTCACTCTCTTAACCTCTTCAAACCCTAAATCCTCTCTCTCTCTCTCTCTCTCTCTCTCTGTTCTTCCTCTCTCTTTCTTATCTTCGATCTATCAGGGCCACTATGATAGTTTGGTCCACTTTCGATTCCAGCATCGCCATCCTAGTGGTTTCATTACGGTGGTTCCGAGCTGTGCAGGATTGCTTTAGCACACTATTGCTACATACGCTGGTGATCCGCCGTGACCCAACGAGTTTTACTTGTGCCGGGATGAGGAGGACGGCGACAGATCTTCATCTGCGAATCTCTTTGAGGCGAGATGGTGGGCGATGAGTTCAGAGAGGAGGTCAACGAGGCAGTGGTCATCGCCTCCGGAGGGGTTATGGTAGCAAAATGGGAAAGGGTTAGGGTTTTTTTAGAGTTGAATTTTATATAACATGTGTTAGTGTATTAAATCTTAGATCCTTGCAATCTTCTCTCTCTCTCAAGAACTCTGGCGACAAAGCTCGTGCTAAATCTCAGATATGAGATCTCTGTGTGTGTGTGTGTGTGTGTGTATAAATATGTGTTTATATCTCAAATCTAGGGTTTTACATTGTTTGTGTGTGTGTGTGTGTGTAGATATAGATACGTGAAGATTTGAAAATGTGTTAAGTTCAAATTTTTCTCTTCTATCTCTGTTGCTCTTGTTGAAGGCTCAGATATGTGTTCAAGGCTCATATCTGGAAAGTCTTCTTGATGATAATGATGGTGATGATGAACATTTTCTAGAATTTTGAATAGATAGCATTCATGGATCTTTCTCTAGGGGTTTTTTTTTTTTTAAAAAAAAAAAAGAACAAACAAAATTTGTTTGGTAGATCTGTTCTAGATTTATTTATTTTTGTGTAGTTGTTCATGATGATTGTTGTTGCTGAAGATTGTTGTTAATGATGATGGTGATGATGAAACATATTAAACAGATCATCATTTTGGTTTGGATCATTTGGTTTATTTCAATAGATCAAATCTTTTTCCATTATTTGTTAATATTATACAGATGGGTGAAATAGGCTTGAATAGAAGGGAAAAAATTGTAATAGATAACTAAAAAAATTAAACAGATAAATAAAAAAATTGAACAGATAGAAAATAATTTTGAATAGATAAATATAAATTTCAACAAATAAAAATAATTTGAAAAGATAGTTGAAAAGAATAAAAAATTAAACAGATAAGGTAAAAACATTGAACAGATAGGAAAAACCTAAATAGATAGAGAGAAAAAAAAATTGAACAGATGAGAAGAAATTTGAACAGATAGGAAATTTTTTTGAATAGATAATTTTTTTTTGAACAAATAGTCAAAGAAAGTCAACAGGGGTAAAATTGAAAACAAAATATCTTTCAAAACCAATAAAAGGACTTCTTACCAAATTATTTTACAAAAGGTGGATCACCAACAAAAAAATATTCACTAGATCTATTGCCTTAGATACTCTTTAAATTGAATTTATCACTAATTTTCTCCTTTTAAAATTGAGTCTTTGAGATTTATTTAACTCTCTTAAAAATAAGATTTATTTGGTTAGAAGTTTCAAAATTAGTTTTTAATACGAATTTTTTTTGGGTCTTGCCTTTTTTTTTTTCTTTTTTTCTTTTTTTTTTGGTTTCGTAGTCAAATTTTTTTACAATATTATAGTCAATTTTGTGTATATCTTTTACATATGTAGTCAAAAAAATTTACAATATTATAATCAATTTTATTTTTATTTTTTATCGCTATATATATATATATATTTTTATTTTGTTTACTTCTTTTACATACATAATCTAAATGTACTTTGTAAATACATCTAATATAATTTATAGGGTAGAGTTTCACATGTATATATTACTTTATAAGAATATTTTTAAAATTTTAAAATTGTTTTTTTGATTTATATCCATTCAATTTACATATATTTAAAACGTTTAATATTTATTACATTTGTTTTTCATTTCTTCACATTTTATTTATTGTTTATGTATATTTTTTGGATTGCCCATATATATCTAAAACATAACAAATTTTTTGGCATACACTCATGAAAGGGGAACTTATACCGAGCAATGGCTGAGCTAGACCCACACGGAACATGGTGTTAGGCCGAGCTAAGGTTACCTGGAATGTGATGTCATGTTGAGCTGGGCCCACACGAAATGTGGTATCATGCCGAGCTGGGCCCATACGGAAATTGGTGTCTTGTCGAGCTACCTCTAGTCTCGCAATTCTAGGAGCGATAGCAAAACTATGGGGTGGCCTAGCTACTAACGGTTTGGGCTATAAACGGTGAGAAAGAGGTGGTCCGTGGGACCGCGATATGTGACCAAGATAATGAACCGTATGCTCACCCTCGGGCGGCTCCAGGTGATGTCGTTAAGGCTTTGACCGAGCATACTTCCTCTAGAAGACTAGCTTGACTCAACACGGCGTCAAGGTGATCAAAATGATGCTTATGGTTTGCAAGTAATAGCTCTGTCCAGCATTTCACATGGACCAATAACGAGAAGAGAGGAATCCACTCTTGATATGCGTCAATGTCGTTTGGCGGTGCGACAAATACTGTTTGGTAGTTTTGGTCTCTACACGTGTAAGAAATGTATAGGGGAGCACAACCGCCTGTCTAGAAAAAAGACAGCAGAGGTAGTGCGCCTACGATCTCTGAGACTGCATGGCCAGCCTAGAAAAAGAGGCGCACATAGACATTGGGGGTAAGCAACTCTCTCTATCTCTCTCTCTCCACAGTGCTCTGCCTTCTCTTTTTACCAAGAAAGTTGACTTGACTGTCGGAGGGGTTTTCCGGCAAACCCTCTCGTCGGTTAGCTCACTTCTGTTTTGTTTACAGCATGACGAAGTTCTAACGGAGTAAGACGAGCTTGGTAGCAAGGAAATACGAAGCGGGGCGAACATTTCTCCCCCGTAGAACTTGGATAAAATTTTAGAAATTTTTTTTTAAAGTCACTTTCTTTCTATTACACATCAATCAATCATTTTTTTTCTCCTCTTTCTTTCTCAATTGTTTTTTCTCTCACACCCATCTATTCAACTGTAAAAAAATATTAAATCATTTTAAACTCCAAAACAATTTTCAAAATATATAAATCAAACAAATTTTTGAATTTTCTAAACTCTCTCTAAAAAATTATTTTTGAAACAATATCTCAAAACACAAATCAAACAAGAACAAATTTAAAACTTATTAGGTTATAAGTTTTAAAAATTCAAAATTTATTTAATTATGAATTTTAAAAAGAATTTTCAAATGATTGAGTTGAATATAAGTTTATAAACTCAAAACCAAATAAATATTTGAATTTTGAAAAATTTACCAAAACATTTTCAACCAAACACTCGGCACGCTAATAGTTGCTACAGAAATGCAGAGAAGGTACTCCAAATCCAATCCACAAAGCTTTATTTGGGGTATACTATATAAGTACGTTTTTTATCTTTTTATTCTTTTGAATCACATTATCTCTCTAATTTTTTGTATATCTTTTCGAAAGCGCTCTCTCTTCTATAATGACTTCATTTGGAAAGTTGATTATTTTAATTTTTGATTATTTTAGTAGACTAAAATATTTGTATTTAAGAAGAGAGTTGAATTTTTTTATAATTAAATGTGATATTTGTGAAAAAAAATAATTATAAATTTAATGTGACTTTTTATTTTATTAAATATTTTAATCTATTTTATTTTAGGATAAATTACAAATACACCCCCTGAAATTTGCTTAAAATACGAATCGCCCCTTGTGGTTTAGAACATTGCAAATACCTCCCTGTCAGAATTTTTTATTTAACAGAATTAATTGAAAAAGTAAAATTTCTAACTATTCACCTATACAATAATAAAATTATCTGAATTATTAATTGAAATAACATTTTAACATTATTAAAAACTGTTAATTAACTTAATGATTTATCAATAAAATGATCTATTTGTTATAAAATTATAAACCTTAAGGCCCCGTTTGCTTTCAGATGTAGAATGGAGATGATTCATAATGAGAGGATTGTTAGCGAGGGGATTGATAGTGAGGGGATTAAATAAAATTGTGTTTGTTTTGATGATAGTTGTTAGTGTAGGAATTGTTAAATTATTTTTGTATAAAATAATAAAACAAATATAAAAAATATAAAAAATTAAACATTAATGTTTAAAAAAAAATTCCCAATATGTAAAAAATAAAAAATAAATAAAAAAATTTCTAATCCTCTCACTATTTTTTTAATACCATCTCCATTTCCTCCATCTCAATCTCCCTTCCAACTTCCATCTTAATCCCCTCCTCCATCCTAATCCTTTCCCCAACTCTACAAACAAACACAACACTAAATAACCCCACCTCCATCCTAATCCCCTCTCATCCATTATATCCCAAAACAAACGGGGTGTAAGGGGCATAATATAATTTTTAAAACCACAGTGGGTAATTTATAATTTAAGTAAATCTCAAGGGGTGTATTTGTAATTTATCTTTTATTTTATTTAGAGTGCTACTATTAGCACCCTATAAATTATTTTGGATCCCTCAATTTTTAGCTTTTTTTTATTACAATAATAATATTAAATAAAATTACTACAAATGACATCATTAATTTTTGGACATCCAACCTCACAACTAAATCTACACACCCACTACATCATGAATTAGGGTTTATGAGAGCACTCACCTTTATCACCATCCCATTCATCTTTCCAAAACTCCACATTCAGAAGCTACCCACCATCAAAATCTTGAAAACCCTTTAGCGGCAATATTCCGGCAGTAATGGTGGCAACCATTTAATTACCTACACTCTCTGGCAATGACAATGAGTAGAAGTTTTTCTAGCAACTACAACTCCATAAGACAAGAAGAGTACAATAATAAAAGTTTAGACGAGGTTCATAACTTTGATGTTGTTCTTAGCTTAGAAGAGATTGGCCTTATAAGGGTAAGTTTCTTGAAAAAAAATGGCAAAAATAATAAAATCTGTTCGTTATTTTTTTGGGATTGAACTCCTGAACATATGACCAAAATTCGGGAACACATGCCCGAACATTGTTTATTTGTTTGGAAATCGATAACTGAACATTTATTGTTTGTTTAGAAATAGGTAACTGAACATTATTCTTAGGTTTGGACCTGTTTTACTGAGAAAACTAAATCAATCATTATAATTTTTTTTGTAAGAAAAAAAATTATTATGAGAAAACTAAGAAATTCTGTGTACATATATATATATATATAGAGAGAGAGAGAGAGAGAGAGAGAGAGAGAGAGCATAGCAACTGTGACAATGGTAGATGAGGCAACAGAGACAGTAATCACATTACCTCCTCTTCTTCATGGGCTTTGTTAGGGTTTTTTTAGAAGTGGGGTTTTTTGGGATGTAGGAGTGTAGGGGGTGTGCATTCAATGGGTGAAATGTTTTTACAAGGATAATTTTAGTATTATTTGGAGGGAGAAAAGAAATTTTAAGGGTTTCAAAATTTATAAGTGAGAGTTTAAAAAAAATGGTGGATCCAAAATAATCCATGGAGTGCTAATAGCATTACTCTTTTATTTATTTATTTATTTATTTTGTAAATTCTAACTAAAAATAAATAAATCAAATTTTGCCTTCTCAAACACCCTCCAATGTAATTTCACTTTTAGGGTTGGTTTGGGTAAACTTAAAAAAGATAAAAAGTCAAAAAATTATTAAAAAAGTTAAAAAGTTATCACTGTTCACAAATTAAAAATATAAAAAAAAATAAATTCACACAAAAAAAGTACAGGCCAACTCACTTCTGAAGTGATGGTACAATCTGATTTTGTTTGTACAAAATACATAGGCGGGTGTACAAACAGGACGGTGCTGTTCGGCCCATTGGGGCCCATCACAGGTCCTATTTTGATAATCTGAACCGTTCAATATGTTGAACTCGTCGAGTACTATATGTCTACAAAAAATTACGTTGATCAGATATAGATAACTATATGATCAAATCAGTTTTGTATACAAAAAATGGACGGTGGACAAATTAACGGTTCACAAAAAACTAATTAGATGAGATATTTATCGATATCCGATCAACGTGATTTTTTACAAGCATATAGTGCTCGACGAGTTTTACACATTGAACGGTTTCGATTATCAAAATGGGACCTGTGATGGGCCTCCACGGGCCGAACAATACCGTCTAATCTGATTTCGGACTGGAGGCAAACTTCTTCTATACATGTTCTGAAGTATGCTGCCCACCGTACTGGCTATAAGTCCTGATCACTGTCAGTAGGCCTTGTTCTATATTAGGGGTAATATGATAATTTTGTTATTTTATATAATATTTTAATACATATTTTTTGTAAAAAATTAAAAAATTATTCCAAACATATATATTTTTTTCTTCTACTTTTTTTACTAAAAAAATAAAAAAGTACACTTATTTAAAATACTCCCCCTCAATTTCAATCCAAATGGCACACAAGTTTTGTGACTTTTCTCTCACTTTCTTTATTTTCCTATGGCGCGTGTGTGAGATGACTTCGTTTGGGGGAGGGATTGACTTTTTGATTTTTTTTTTTGATTATTTTAATTTGGGATTAAAATGTCTCGTTTGAAAAAGACTTTTGATTTTTTTGATTTTTTATGAAAGAAAGAATATAATAATTATAGATTAGATGTGATATTTTGTCTTATTATAAATTGGATGTGATATTTTGTCTTATTCAGTCTGTTTTATTTTTTGTGACTATTTTAGCCAAAAAAAATAGGGGGTAAATTACATTGACACCCCCTGAGGTTTATGTTTATTACAGTTCCCCTCTCACCTCTTGAAAATTACAGCTCCCCCCCTAAGGTTTGAAGTTTCATTACAGATTTCCCCTCAGCAATTTAATTTTTTCTAAATACTAATTTTGTCCTCACTAGGTAAATAACATTGACACCTTTCACATTTTAGAAATTACAATCCCTTCCCTAAGATTTAAAATAGCATTATCAATTGCCCCATCGGTTAGTATTAGTTGGAAAAAAAATTCATTGGGAAAAAAAAATAAACTGAAAAAAAATTTTGTTAGTAAAATTTTTAAATTTCTATTTAAAAACCAACATAAACTCGTTTTTTGAATTTACGTTTTTTTCCTCAAATTTACAAACTGAGACAACCATTTATAAATCAAAAAAATCATCAAAGAAGTTTTTATGACAATTTTTAAATTTTTGTAAATATAAATTAAAAATTGAAATCGAAATGGTTATCAAACAGGCTTTAGGTGGCAAAAATATCGTAAAATTAACAAATAATTAAATAAGTTACCAACGTAAGAAATGACTTATCAAAAGATTCTTAGACTATGTATGGTTTGATTTTTAGAAGTTTTTTTAAAAATTAAAAATTAATCTGGTTAAGAAATAAAAAATAATTATCATTTTTATATAATTTTTATATTTCGAGCGGTTATAAATAATTTTTTGCAAATTAAATTGAAACAAGCATACGTATGTATATAACCTACCCAAAAGTTAAAATGATATTTATTTTTTATTTTTTTATTCCTTAACCAAATTAATTTTTAATTTAAAAAAAAAATCTAAAAATCAAACCATACATAGCCTAAGAATATTTTGATAAGTCATTTCTTACGTTGATAACTTATTTAATTATTTGTCAATTTTACGACTTTTTTACCATCTGAGGCCTATTTGGTAACCGTTTCATTTTCAGTTTTCAATTTATATTTACAAAAATTTTAAAAAATGTCATAAAAACTTATTTGATAATTTTTTTGGTTTATAAATGGTTGTCTCAATTTGTAAATTTGAGAAAAAAACATAAATTAAAAAAATGAGTTTACATAGGTTTTAAAGCAAAAATTTAAAAATTTTACTAACAAATTTTTTTTTCAAATAATTTTTTTCAAATAATTTTTTTTTCCAACTAATACTAATTGATGGGGCAATTGGTAATGCTACTTTAAACCTTAGCGAGGGGATTGTAATTTCTAAAATGTGAGGGATGTCAATGTAATTTACTCAATGAGGGCAAAATTGGTATTTAAAAAAATTAAATTGTTGAAGGAGAATCTGTAATGAAACTTTAAATCTCAAGAGGAGAGATGTAATTTCCAAAAGGTAAAAAAATTGTAATAAACATAAACCTCAAGCGTGTCAGTGTAATTTACCAAAAAAGAAAAGAAAAAAAAGCTGGCTTTTTTCTTCCCAAACCAATACTTATTAGTGGGGGTGTTTGTTTCAGTTTTTTAGAGCCAACTTATGGCTTTTAGCTTTGAAAAAATTATTTTGAACTGTTTGGTTAAACTTATTTCAAACAGCTTCTGATTCTAACAGCTTATTTTAACTCAAAAAAGTTGATTTTGAGAAGCTGCTCACCCCTTGCTTCTGATTATCAGCTTCTACTGTGAACATGTTAATTTATGGTTATACTCTTAAATTTTTTTATTTTTTATTTTTTTGAAAATAAAAAAAGACTCAAATGAATTATAGATTATTATTATTTTTTTTTATGAGAAATGTAGACAAACAAAAAATAAAAATTAATTGAAAAAGCTATTTCACAGCTTATTTAATAAATATTACTCAGCAACTTAAATCTATAATCCAACAGTTACACCAAACAAATTAACAATTTCTGATTAAAATTATAATATATAATCTGTTAAGTTATAATCTATAAACTATTTTAACAGCTACACCAAACGGGCCAGTGTCTTGTTTTGTTTCACAAATTCTAAAGCCTTTTTTTTTTACTAAAGAAAAATCAACAATCTCTTCTCTTTGCTTTGCGTCTAATTTGGGTTTTCCCTTCCCTTCCCTTCCCTTCCCTTCCGCAATTGGAATCAATGGCTATCGTAGAAGTCTTTCTCGGTGCGTTCCTCAAAGTGCTCTTGGGAAAGATGGCCTCTGGTGAGTGGTTGGAATTTCTCCGCCACGAGGGCATTCATACCCAGCTGAGCGATTGGACCAACCCTCTTCAAGCACTTCTCACTGACGTAGAGGATAAGCAATTGACCGATCGAGTCGTGAACCAGTGGCTGGACGATCTCCAGGATTTGGCATATGATTTGGATGATTTAGTGGACGACTTCTCCACCGAAGCTTTGCGACACTTAGCTAGTTCCAGCAAGGTATGGAACTTCATCCCCACTTGTTGTAACAATTTCAAGCCAACTTCTGTCATGTTTAATTTCAAAATGAGGTCCAAGATTGAGGACATCAATACCAGATTACACAATAGTTTTGAACAATGTTCGAAACTTAATTTGGTTAAGATTGTTGGAACCACATAATTGAGCTGCTCGTAAGGGGGATGAATCAAGTCATAGCAACGTTGGTGTAATTCCCATTGTGGGTATGGGTGGGATTGGCAAGACCACCCTCGCTCAGATGGTATACAACCATGAAACCGTGCAGAAGCATTTCGATTTGAAAGTATGGGTCTGTGTGTCAGATGAGTTTAACATTATGAGAATAACAAAAGCAATTTATGATTTAGTGACTGCCCAAACATGCAGTTTTAATAACTTGGAGCAAGCTCAAGTTAAACTAAAGAATGCTTTGGCTGGAAAGAAGTTCTTAATTGTTTTAGACGATGTCTGGAACAAAAAAGACAGTGACTGGAATGTTTTGAAGAAACCTTTCAATGATGGAGCCCAAGGGAGTAAAGTTCTGGTGACTACGCGTGACAGAGAAGTTTCAGGAATGATGACAACTGTTGAACTTCATGACGTTAAGATCCTATCAAAGGAGGATTGTTGGTCATTGTTTGCACAACATGCCTTCGCGAATACAATTATTGATGCATATCCAAATTTGTACCAATTGGTAAGGAGATTGTGGAGAAATGTAAAGGTTTGCCTCTGGCTGCTAGGACACTTGGTGGCCTTTTATGCAGCAAAGTACGAGATGAGGAATGGGTAAATGTATTGCGTAGTAAAATATGGGATTTACCACACAAAAAAAGTGACATCCTTCCTGCTTTGAGATTTACCACACAAAAATCTGAGACAATTGTTTATCACCGGATGCAAAAAACTGAAGGACTTGCAGCTCTTGCCACACCGATTGCAGTCCATCAACTACCTTACTTCTCTTCAAGTTCTGTGGATGAATATTTCACAATGGAACAACTTCAAAAAGATTGGTTTGCACAGTTTATCCTCTCTTAAAACACTGTCGATTTCAAGCAAAGAAGAAGAAGATCTGGTGGGTTCTAGCTTTCTGATAGATAGGCTGTTGTTGCCCACCTCTCTGATCTATCTTTACATCTGGGATTTCCGAAATCTGGAGAAGCTATCTTCTAAGTTGTTTCAAAACCTCACCTCTCTTGAAGAACTTGAAATTGATGGTTGCCCTAGGCTCAAATCTTTACCAGTGCAAAGGCTGCCTCCCTCACTTAAGAGATTGTGGATCAGGGGAAGTCGGAAACTAATAGGGAAGTGTGAAAAGGGGAAAGGCAAATATTGGCGCCACTTAGCTCACATTCCTCAAGTCGACGTTCTTGGTGATGTTGATGTTGATGTTGATGATGATGATGATAATGATGAGTGATAAGCTCTGTGGAGTCAAATTGCTAGGTATCAAAACAGAAACTAATTTGATAAACATAAACATTTAAAAATTATTTTCAAATTTTAAAAACAAAATATTTTTTCAAAAATAGAAACTCATATGAAAAATGATAAGTGTTTTTTATTTTCATTTATTTATTTTTTATTTTTTACTTTTACAGATTTTAGAAAGCTTAATCAAACAATCTGATTGATGGAAAAGATTTCCAGCATTGCTAATTTTTAATGTCTTTTTGCTTATCGATTTTCAAATTTTTTTTGAATGAGTAATCACTGAAGTATGCAATACATCATATTTTCAAGTTAATCGAATTTTTTTGGATGAGGAAGTTATTTTCAGATTCATATAAAAATTTAAAACAAAATGAATTTGTATTTTGAATTAATAAAAAATAATTTTGAAAATAATAAAAAAAAATATGTTAAATGTAAATTAGGAGGACCATTATGGAATGAGTAAATAATTTTTAAAATTTTGTTTGGTTTTAGAGTTTTCAAAAATAGTTTTAAAAAATTTAATTTGTATTTTTTTAATATATTGGCTAATTTGTTTTATTTATTTATTTAGTTTTTAGATTTATCTAATCTACATATACTTAAAAAAAAATTTAAAAATTAAAAATCTTTAAGAAATTTAATAAATACAAAATACATAAGAAAATGTATTAAATTTGTATATTTGTTAATATTTACTGATTTTTTAGACATTTTTTTTAAAAATAAATTTTATACGTTTTAGGTGTATGTAGATTGAGTGGATCTAAAAATTTGAAAAACATTGATTAAAATACTTAAGAAGTTCAGTAAAAATAATAAAATACGGATTGAAACTTAAAAACTATTTTTGAAAACCCTAAAACCAATCAGAGTTTTAAAAATTATTTCAGATTCTAAAAACTAAATGAGTTTTGGATTTTCAAATTTCTAAAAACTATTTTTAGAATATACAGCCAAACAAATTTTTAGAAAATTATCTTTCAAAATTGATTATGAAAACCAAACCTTTAGTTTTTGGGATTTTCTGGGCTAGTCATTAATAAATTATTTTTTGTGTTTGTTAAGTTGTTGCCTGTATAGTGACTAGGAAAAGTTAGATTGAAAGTAATTAAGCTGGTACAAATTCTTGTTGAAGGGGGAATTTTTTGGCTGGTCAAATAAGGGTCATGTTAAAAAAGAAAGAAGAAAGAGAATGAAATGGTGTGAAATTATGTAAGTAGTTTGCAAATGCTTAGAAAAATTAAACAAATTTTTTGTTGTTGTAAGAGCTACTTTAAAAGTTACAAACAAATATACGCATATCAGGTGTCCAAATTTCATTTTGGTGAGTTGTTCTAATAAATATGGAAACTGAAAGCAATTTTAATTGTATTCTTGGAGTTGTTACATTTTTTGTATGAAAAGAATTTAGAGGCCTCGTTTGGGAACAGGCTAATTTAGTAACTTTTTGGCTATTTGGCTAAAAAGGTAGGTAAAAAAAACTTGTATGTTTGGGATGACTTTTTGGCTAATTACGAAAAGATGTGCAAAAAGTAGAGAGAAAAGAGAATCTTTGACTTTTTGGTATGGGTTGTTGGCTTTTTGGCTAATTTAGTAACTTTTTGGCTAATTGGCTAAAATAACCTCTTGCCAAACGAGGCCTAAGTTTTATCAATCTACAAGGGATTATTTGATACAGATATGTGCTTTCAAGGATCTGAATACAAAGAGAGGCTTCTTCCGATAGATTTCCTCATCTGCTTTTATTTCTCAAGGGAACCTCAACAAATGGAAGAGTTCTCATTTCTTTCCAACTTGGTGCATTTGTCCTTGGATATCCTGTCCATCCAGTGATTGTTCGCTATCCCCATGTACACTTTGACCAATCCTGGTAAGAATTTTCTTTAGTTGAAACCGTTTTGGTGTTGTCTTTTGTAATATCTTTACCTAACTTGCATCATATGGCCTTTCATTTTGTTTAGGGGAAATATAGCTTTGGGAAAACTCATGTTTAGAATGTTCAGAGTTTCACAATTTCATGGAGGTATGTTGAATGATTTTTTATTTATCTATAGTTGCATATACTGAAAATATACTGAGCTTGGCTTCCCCCACTATTTTTGTTTGTAAAATTTTTGGGGTAGTATGGTGTATGAGGTGGCAATTCATATATATAGGTTGTTATAGTGATGCCCCAATTTGCTATTTTTCTTTTGATAACTAACTCACTCTCGCAAATCATCAATACTGATTATTCATCAGCTTAAATGTACATGCATTTATATGATGTGTCGTTGACTATATTATAATTTGAATTATGGTTACTGAATAACTTGTATGTCGTAAAAAGTTGAATGAAGTCATTCATTAAATTGTACAAGTAGAGTATCTTCCTATTGTTTTACCCTTTGAAAATCAGTAGGAAAATGATGCCCATTTTGCTCAGAGGGTGAGTTGACATTATTTGATTAATCTTTGCTGCCTTGTTGGCTTTAGTTGATATTTTAGTATTAAGTATATTCTTATACATTACACACAATTTGTTAATTTTTCGTATATTGTTAACATGTTTAGTGTTTCATATGCTTAATCTCCTAAGCAATTCAGAACCAGTGGATGTTTAACATCGTAAATATTGCAATTGAATTTGTGTGATGTTATGTCTATTGCATTTGTGTGTGGAAAAGCCCCCCCCCCCCTTTTTTTCGCATTTGTGCACGAAGAATCAGCTAATTGATGATTATTGGTCTTTGGATTTCAAGTAATATTATATATACAAAGATCAAAATTTCTTTTTAGTGTATTGTTTCAAATAGTACAGAAACAAAAACATCTCGGAAATATTTTATGAAATGAAGATAAAATAGAAATGTTTGAAAATGTAAATTGAAATATATATGTAAATGTATAAAAGCCTAATAATTGATTAATTAAACAAATTGAGATTCATATAGTCATTCACGTAAAAGAAATAAAAAAATAATGTTACTATGTACTAAAAATTATTATACATTATTCGCATTATGGTTTTAATGAAGGAAAATATTATACATTATGATTTATGGAATCAATTGTTTAACTTTATTAGCATTTATGGAATTTTAGTATTAGTGATGCAAGCGGTCATTTATTAGATTTTTGTAAAAATTAACTATTGTGGTTTCTGCTTTCATTATGTTATTTGTAATTTGGTAACTATAAATTACTTGATCTGGTTTTGTGTATTACACAAGTTTATTAGTGTAAATTATGTATAATTGGAGGTTGACAGTAGTGGTGAATTGTTTAATGGACGTTTCTGGCTCTGCAATGGTTGATTCTGGCTCTGCAATGGTTGATTCTTAGAACTTCTTTGTACTATGGAGAAGAATCCTATTTTTGTGAGCTTGATGATTATCTGTTAAAATCCACCCACTACACCACTACCACCTCACCTACTCCACTAAACCTAACCCACTACACCACTATCACCTCCACTTCACCTACTCCACTAAACCTAACCCACTACACCACTACCACCTCACCTACTCCACTAAACCTAACCCACTACACCACTACCACCTCCACTTCACCTACTCCACCTACCACCTACTACCACCTACTCTTCTATATATAGGAATCATTGTAACATATCAATACATCTATCAATAATACAATCAATATCTATACAATTCTCTATTTCTCTTTATACATTAAATTTTCTACATGGTATCAGAGCAGGTTTAGAACCTAGTATTTTCGCTTCCCCGGCGGGCGGCAACCTCACCTTAGCCGCCCGCCGGACCTCAACCTATTCCGCTGTCATCTCTATCAATACATATAGCTTCCAGTTCGCCGCCACCAGAGGCGACTTCTCTACATACAAAGATCAACCATTCTCATCTCTCTCTGAGATGAAGAGGCCAACCTCTCTCTCTCGGCAACTCTCTCTTCGGTTTCTCTCTACACCACCTTCTCAACCTTTTAGTTCTACTACTGTGACCCTCTATGATGGTTTTGGTGTCTCTGCAATGTGGGCTGTTCTTACTATTGTTGTTGTCTTTGACTTCTCTGTGGGTGCAACACTTGGAAGGGGTGTAAATAGGGGTTTTGCAACACTGCTTGCTGGTACTCTTGGCGTTGGAGCTCATCGAATTGCTAGTTTTTCTGGAGAAATATGTGAGCCCATACTACTTGGGTTTTTCGTCTTCATACTAGCTGCAGTAGTGACATTCATAAGATTTTTTCCAAGAATGAAAGCAAGATACGATTATGGGCTGCTGATATTTATATTAACATTCTGTTTAATATCAGTATCTGGTTATAGAGATGATGAGGTGTTAGAGATGGCCCACAGGAGGCTATCCACCATACTCATCGGTGGTGCCAGCGCTGTGATTGTGTGTGTATGCATTTGTCCATATGTGGTGCTGGTGTTGTCAAGGGCTTCCAGCCATCTATCTATCAGGCAAATAATGGTGGGGCCAATTTTGTGGCACATGGTTAGAACCTTTTCAGAGGACTACAATGATTTGAATGTTGAGCCTTCGTTTGGAGAGACCAATCTCGACTTTGAAGGCAGAGAGAGGAGCACTAAGGAAAGCACACCCATTCTTCTTTTATTTATTTAATCACACTCACCAAGTTTGTTTCACTCTCATTATCACATCCATACACACCGGTATCATGTTGTCTTCAACTTTCTTTTATTTATCATTTTAAAATACACCCTTATCATGTTGTTCCCCACCTTCTTTACTTTTTATATATATATATATATATATCTCTTTTTATTATATTCTATTATTCAAACTCTCCTCCATTTGATTTTAAAATCACTTATTTTTTATTTATTTTTTCCAAATCACTTTTCCTCCTTTTTACATACCCCCACTTTATTTTTGAAACAATCACCCCGATATTTTTCATATAATCCATCTATACATATTTTTTTATCTATTTTCTTTCTCCCTTGTTTTCTTTCATTTTATTTTTATTTTTTCAACACAACACTCCCCCCCCCTCCCCAAAAAAAAAAAAAAAAAAAAAAAAAAAAAAAAACATTTTACAAACTTGTCATTTCTTCATGCCGGGGATCAACCCCGATCAGCATTTTACACCAAAAAAAAAAAAAAAAAAAAAAAAAAAAAAAAACACACACACAAAACAACCACATCCACAGGCGGGATTTTGCTTCTCTACTCTGCTGCGGGTCGTTTTTTCTTGCCTCCGTCCTGGGCGGCCCTTGCCGGTGCTGCCTCTGTGTTTCCCGCACCCACTCCACTGGGCACGATCACTACTCCCTGCTCCTCCACTGCAGCATATGGCGGACCTCCAAATCGGAACATAACGGTGGCCTTCCGCTTCAGTTCCTTATTTTCCGCCTTTAGCACACTTATCTCTGCTCGCGCATCCTTATACATGCGTTGGAGCAGAGCCAATTGGGCGTTTAACTGCTGCACCTCATTTGTCCTACTCTGCAGCCGGTGCGACAAGTTTGTGACCGCAGTCATGGTTTCCACACATGACTTCAAAGTATACTGATTCGCCTCAATATCTGATTGCGCTGCCATTCTTTGCTCCACAGACCGCATAGGAAAGGTCAACGGAGCAAACTCAGGGGCGTTTGGTTGAGGTTCAAGGGCAACCGCACCGGTTATCTCTCTTGTGGACTCGTTGAGGTCGGGAAAGAGAGTAAGCAGACCACGGGAAGAAGAGGCCATGTTCTGGGTAGCTGGACGGGAAGAAGAGGCCATGTTTTTGGGTTGCTAAGTGTTTCAGAGAAGCAGCGATTACCGATTGGTACTGTCAGACAGGGTTGGTTACAGAGTGTTTCAAGATTTGCAGCTCTTCGAGACAAGCTCTCTGAGAATGCAGAGGTTTCAACTGGTTTGTTATGCTTCCAAGCCTCAGCCTCCGCTTCGGTTTATAAAGACCCTGACGAAGAGGCCGACACGCGTTCTGTCGGTCACGTGCATCGCCGCGTGTCTGGCGCGCCTTTTGATGGCTCGCTGCTCGATGATTTCTGTCGGGCACATCTTTTGATAAAATGGGCGCGCCTTTTGAGGGCGCGACTTTTGCGGGCTCGATATATATATCTACATGTATATCTTTTGGGCAGCCTATATACACACTCATACAGTGTCTTCTACATGGGTCCGACAAGACTCTGTAAACTGTCCCGACATTGATTCCGGTTAGCTCCTTCATGGGTCCGACAAGACTCTGTAAATTGTCCCGACATTGATTCCGGTTAGCTCCTTTATGGGTCCGACAAGACTCTATAAACTGTCCCGACATTGATTCCGGTTAGTTTCTACAAGGGTCCAGCAAGACTCCGTAAACTGTCACAACATTGTCTGCTACAACGGTCCGACATGACCCCATAAACTGTTTTCTACATCGGTCTGACACTGCCATACAGTGTCCTCTACAACGTTATGACACCCCCATACAGTGTCCTCTACAACGTTATGACACCACCATCCAGTGTCTTCACCAATGGTCTGACACGACCATACAGTGTCTCCTATCCTCTTTTATTTTTATGTATTTTCTTGTTTTGTTACTCTCTCCAAACTCAAGTTGGTTAGTTCCTATCCCCCTTGAGTTTGCGGGGGGCTGTTAAAATCCACCCACTACACCACTACCACCTCACCTACTCCACTAAACCTAACCCACTACACCACTATCACCTCCACTTCACCTACTCCACTAAACCTAACCCACTACACCACTACCACCTCACCTACTCCACTAAACCTAACCCACTACACCACTACCACCTCCACTTCACCTACTCCACCTACCACCTACTACCACCTACTCTTCTATATATAGGAATCATTGTAACATATCAATACATCTATCAATAATACAATCAATATCTATACAATTCTCTATTTCTCTTTATACATTAAATTTTCTACATTATCTAACAGCACACTCCATTTTGGATTTGTCTTGATTTGCCACTTGAGCTGCCTTGAGTATACATATCATTCTCTCTAAGTTATTTGTGGATACTGTGTTTTTAATCTATCAATTCATCCCTGATGGATATATGTAGACTAGCCATGCTATAGCTACCTCTCTTAATGTTACACATGAAGAAGTTATTGAAATTGAATGATTTTCGTTAGATCGAAAACTCAGAGATACAATACCTTATATACACTCCACAAGTTTACAAAATATCTAACTAAAATATTTACCTAACTCACTCTGTTACAACAAGTTGAACTAAGACTTGACTTGTTTGGTTTGCAGGACAACATATCTCTAGTCTGCTCTTGGATTGAATCCTGGATGGCTGAGTCTTGATTGGTTACATAAGTGTACAAACATCTCATTCCTATGGGGATATCATGCTGCTTGCAAAAACTTTTGCGTCCAAACAGGTCACTTTTCGTGCTCCATGTGTTTTGGCTTTTATAGTTTATCTTGCGTTTAGGTTGGCAAAAATGATCTTTGTTAGAATTTCCCATCTTTACCTTCACCTACTCCACTACACACTCCACTTCACCTACCTCCACTTCACCACACACTCCACTTCACCTAACCCACTATCACCTCCACTACACCTACTACCACATTTTCTTCTATATATAGATTGTATAGGAATTGTAATTAATCAATCTTGAAAGATATCAATCAATCAATAATACATAATTTATTACATGGTATCAGAGCAGGTTTAGAACCTAATATTTTTCGCTTCCCCGGCGGGCGGCAATCTCGCCTTGGCCGCCCGCCGGACAAACCCAAATTTCTCTAATTTCTTCTTCAATGGCAGTGACGAAGAGTTCGAAACCGATCTTTCTCAAATTTTCACTTCTCTGCTTTCTCTCTATCCTCTCTTCGGCACTCGCGATCACGCCCTGGACTGGGTGAAGATTCCAACTCCAGGTCTTGGTGGTCCGGCCGCATCTGGGGCCGCCACGGTTGCCGCTCCACCGTGTCTTCGTCTCCCCCTTCCTCCGCTGCCTCCAAACCGCCTCCTAAGTCATCGGCGGCGCCGGCGATTGGTGGAGCTTTGAAGCCAAAATGGCGTCAAGTCTTCTCCATCTTCTTCCATAAGTTTAGAGAGTTTGGTCTGTTTTTGAGAGAGAGAGAGAGGACCATCAGAAGTAAGAGACTGAAAGAGACTGGCGCTGAAAGTAGCCTCCAAACTTCTATAAATGGCTACCAAATTTTCCATGTAAGGTGCTGGTCTTACATCTCGATCAGAGTACTGTTGTTTACAGACAGGGCATTCGGATCCAAAATGGGTCAATCTCGGTACGCATGAATCGCAGAAGATGTGATTGCAGGGGAGCAAGGTTGGTCGATTAAGCAGGTTGAGGCAGAGAGGGCACTTGAGCTCGAGACCCAATTTCTGGTGATGGAGGACCCATGGGTTAAGAAATCTGGCGTGGTTGGAAGCGTCCGCCATGGTAGTAGAGTTTTTGAGCTTCGACTGTTGATGAACGTTAGTCTAATAACACTGAGAATTGATGACTGGAGAGAGAGAGAGAGGGTTGGGTGATGGCGTGTTTGGTTTGCTTTTGCTTTTCTTTTTGGGATGTTTTTGCTTTCATCTGAAGCACCTCTGTTTATCTCCACTCAAGGCCACCCTCATAAAATAAAATAACAACATATCACCACACTGCAGCAGCCGAGGGACCAGGTTCACACACACCCACGTTCTTTCCCACTTTTCTTTTCTTTTAATATATATATATATTTTTATTATAATATCTTTCCACCAATATATTTCCACCATCCTCTAAAATAATATTTCTTTCCATCCTCCCACTTTGACCCATTCTTTGTATTATTATTATTCTTATTATTATTATTATTATTATTATTATTATTATTATTATTATTATTATTATATATATATCTTTCAAAAAAAAAAAAAAAAAAAAACATTTTACACATTTGCACAACAGTCCATATTTTATTTTTCTCAGGGATCCACCCCGATCACAATTTTACATAAAAAAAAAAATAAAAAAAAAAATAAAAAAATAAAAAAAATAAAAAAAAAAACCAAAAGACAACACCGAAAGCTTTGTTTTCTTTTCTGCAGACGGCCACCCACCGCCATCACTTCTTCGCCTATTCCGCCGGCCTTTTCTTCTTGCCTCCGTCCTGGGCGGCCCTTGACGGTGTTGCCTCCGTGTTTCCTTGTCCACCGAGCACGTTCACTCCCCCATACTCCTCCACTGCAGCATATGGTGGACCTCCAAATCGAAACATCACGGTGGCCTTCCGCTTCAGCTCCTTGTTTTCTGCCCTTAGCACGCTTATCTCTGCTCGCGCATCCTTATACATGCGTTGGAGCAGAGCCAGCTGGGCGCTTAAATGCTGCACCTCATTTGTCCTACTCTGCAGCCGGTTCGACAAATTTGTGACCGCCGTCATGGTTTCCACGCATGACTTCAGAGTATACTGATTAGCCTCAATATCAGTTTGCACCGCCATTTTTTGCTCCACCGACCGCATCGGAAAGTTCAATGGAGCAAAACCAGAGGTGTTTGGTTGAGGTTCACTGGCCACCGCACCAGTTATTTCTCTTGTGGGCTCGTTCAGTTCTGGAAAGAGCGTGAGCAGGTTCTGGGTAGCTGGACGGGAAGAAGAGGCCATGTTTTTGGGTTGCTAAGTGTTTCAGCGAAATAGCAATTTCAGACTGGTAATGTTCGGAAGGGTTGGTGACAGAATGGCAACAAAGTGTTCCACAGTTTCTCTCTCCGCAGAGGCAGAGTTTTTTCAGCGAAGGGTTGGTTTCAGAGGTTTCAGAATGGTATGCCTCAGCCTCAGCCTTCGTCTTGGTTAAATAGCCGAGGCAGCCACGCGTATCGCGCGCCTCTTGCCGCCCGACAAACTGGCACGCCTTTTCATGGCACATCTTTTGACAAAGTGGACACGCCTTTTGATGGCACGCCTTTTTGATGGCACGCCTTTTGATGAATTGGGCACGCCTTTTGATGGCACGCCTTTTGACAAAATTGGGCACACCTTTTGAGGGTGCAACTTTTTAAGGGTCCGACAAGACTCTGTAAACTGTCCCGACATTGATTCCGGTTAGCTCCTTTATGGGTCCGACAAGACTCTGTAAACTGTCCCGACATAGATTCCGGTTAGTTTCTACAAGGGTCCGACAAGACTCTGTAAACTGTCCCGACATTGATTCCGGTTAGCTCCTTTAAGGGTCCGACAAGACTCTGTAAACTGTCCCGACATAGATTCCGGTTAGTTTCTACAAGGGTCCGACATGACACCATAAACTGTCTTCTACAACGGTCCGACATGACCCCATAAACTGTCTTCTACAACGGTCCGACATGACCCCATAAACTGTCTTCTACATCGGTCTGACACCACCATACAGTGTCCTCTACAACGTTATGACACCCCATACAGTGTCTTCACCACCGTCTGACACGACCATACCGTGTCTCCTATCCTTTTTTATTTTTATGTATTTTCATGTTTTGTTACTCTCTCCAAACTCAAGTTGGTTAGTTTCTCTCCTCCTTGAGTTTGCGGGGGGCTGTTAGAATTTCCCATCTTTACCTTCACCTACTCCACTACACACTCCACTTCACCTACCTCCACTTCACCACACACTCCACTTCACCTAACCCACTATCACCTCCACTACACCTACTACCACATTTTCTTCTATATATAGATTGTATAGGAATTGTAATTAATCAATCTTGAAAGATATCAATCAATCAATAATACATAATTTATTACAATCTTGTACTTCATTCAAACATTCTATGCAGTGCTAGATTTGAGCTCTTAAACTTAATTTGATGGCCTTTTTTGCGATGGACCAAGAATATTTGATGCAGTTGCAATGATGGAATTTACATTGTCTCATTGGAATCTCATAATGTATTAGGTGTAGGCCTTGAAGCACACCATTTAACGCTTATAATTCCTTTCTTCCAAAATAAATAAGTTGAATTAATGTTTTTATTAATGACTATTGATTAATCTATATATTACAAAATGGAGAAAGGATCACAGATTAATTTGAATAAATAGAGGTGAAAAACGCAGCAGAGAAGTCTTGGAAAAACTAATGTGCCGGTAAAAGGTCTTGTATTCCTTTAGTTCTAGCAAGGAGATTTTTCCATCTCAACTGGAGTCCTGAAAAGATCTTTAAAATGTAAATATAGTATTACTTCTATCTATGTTAATTGGTTTCTTTTCTATGGTTTTAGTAAACAATGAATTGTTAATTAATGGAACATGAAAAATTAAAATACCCTTGAAATGAAATTTAAGGTCGTAATTTTGTGGGAAGAAGAGTATTTGAGGAGTAGAATGTTTTCAAACTTGGCAAGAGCTAAGCCAATCTTGCTCAAGCTCAGCTCAAAGTTTTCAGACAAAAGACTGAGTTCCTAATCTTGGATAAGCTTTACGTTGTCGGAAAGTCAAAAGAATAGGGACTTCTGGGTAAAATGTGGGAAAGTAGGGATTTTTTTTTCACGGTACATTAGAATGGGTTCTCACTTTGTCCGTTCATCAGCTTTAACAAAACTCAAGGAGTAAAATTAGCATAATGACCTGCCTGATATTTGGAATTGGACAAAAATTCACACAACCTGTCATGTTGTAGTTCAACTCTTTCACATGCATTACTAAAAATATTTTAGTGTACTCTGGTTTGCCTAGTTTGATTTCTTTCAAATTGGGTTGATTCATAGAACTTGAACTTTGTTCGTTTAGCTCAACAATCTAAATTTTGCGAGCACCAAGCAAAGTGTACTCAAGGCTCCAGCTGCCTGGTTCTTTTAACAGTTGTAACCTTGAGGTATGGTGAATCTTGCCTAGACATGAGCTTTTTGTGTGGTTAATTTCTAACAGCCTTCATTTCTCCGTTGTATGTTTGATGGAAGAGTATTTTTTTTTGCCATATATGCCTTGCTCCTTCCAGGGAGTATATACGTTGTTTGGCAACATTGTGTTTGTTCAGAGTGTTTATTGCCTAGCCTTAGAAAACTGTCCAGGAACTTTCCCGAATGCAACTTTAGCTTCATTGGTTTCTTTAATATTTTTTCATATGTACTTGGAATATTTTTGTAAATTGTTCATCTTGTCTACTAACTTCTAAACAAGCCTTTTTCTAATAAATAATAATGCTACATTATTTAAAGAGCCATGCTAATGACAGCCCAATGGGCTGCCAATAAGGGGAAGAAAACGCCAAAAAACTCTCAATGTATTTTTTACACATCCCAAAGCATTTTCACGCATGTATTCAGATTTTTCACAAATTTGGATACACTTTTTACACATCCACTGGTACTGTTGACAGCCCCAAGGCTGTCTTTAGCATTTTTTCTTATTTAAATTATGCAAATGTATTCTGTGTCCAAGAGATATGTTGGAAGACTCACAGGAATGATGGAAACAACCAGTAGAATACTGCATGTTTTACAAAAATAAGTTGCATCTCTCTCTCTCTCTCTCTGTGGGGGGGAGTTTGAAGTCTTCTTTGGAGTCCACCCTAATTTTTTGTCATTTGCATGCTTTGCAGGAAAATCCCTCACTATATACTGTTGAAATGGCAAGGGTGGAATCAGTGAGTTTTTAATTAAATGATTTATATATGAATACTTTTGTTGTGTTATAATATGGTGAAAATACAGATAGATTCATATCTCTTCATTGTTGTATGTGGTAAAATAGTTATTTGGAAGGTTTCCTTCTGTCAATTTTTTTTAGAAATCTAGATGTATTACTATGCTGAATATATGGTTTTATATCATATCCTCAGTAGGTTTTTTTTTTTTTTTTTTTTTTTTTTTTTTGGGTGTGTGTATATTTAACATAAATGTATAAGACATTTTAGAAAGAAAAAAATGAAGCATGCTTTCGTATCTTCTGGTTAAAATGATGAAAAATTGAAAATGAGCTTTATAGACTTGTAATTTACATATGCCTTTGAAGAAGAATTTTTGGGTGCTCATGTAACATCTAGAATGCATGCTGTGTGTTCCTGTAGTCAAGAGCGCTCTATCGTGCTTGCCTATTTATTTGATGTCTATGACCCATTTTTGGCGTTTTATCCTTTCAAAACGTTACTTACCTAAGGTTTTAGTTCAATTGTAAATTTTATTTTCCTCTTAAGAAAACCTTCGAGGAAATATATTTGAAAACCTTTTGAGATCATTAAATTTACGGTTTTGGAACAAAATGTACCATGTTTCAAAACATGCTTTCCAAAATCTAATTCGTTCGGGTGTTAGCGTTTTGTCTCTCGAAGCGAAATTTCTCTTTTTTTATTCAGTATTCTAGTTCATCATTAATGGATTACTCTCAATTTTATTTTAATTGGTCAATTGGAAAGAAGATGAATTGGATAATATATTTTCTTTGCTAGACCTTCGATTTAAGCAGTTCAGAAGCTGTGGACTTTCTGGATACATTTCTATCCATGAATCCTGATTCCAGGTTTGACGACATGAAATTTTAATTTTAGTGATATCTCTGTAATGCAATAATTGTCATGTATGGCTTCATTTTCCTATAAGGAACTATTTATAATATACTTCTGATCAAAACTTCTTGAGTTGTTCATCTGGCACTTCATGCCACCTTACCTACTTCATGCTAGTCCCTAAATGTGATCAATTTTCTTTCATTCTGTGGCATAAGATTATTGAACAGGGTATTTGAGTCATGGATGAGTGATCTGCTTGTTTTTTTTTTTCATTTTATCTGCCTTCATTTCATGTGTTCTTTCTATTCTGTTTCTTTTTCCTTTCTTTCGCTTGTATATGTGATTTTTATTTGAGTTTATTAAAAAGTATATTTTCATTGAACTAACGCTGCATCCATGCCAACGATGCAAATAAGGGATTTTTTGGTGGCTAAATCAAATTATTCTTGATATTCCATTATTTGATTTAAAAGCATAAGTTATTGCTTCTTCCATTTTTCTCAGATATATCAAATCCTTGGTAGGGTTATAATTAAAGTTGATAATGAGTATTTCTGTGAATATATATATTTTTATCCTCATCAGTATGTTGTATATTCGTTGCACTGGATAATCTTGCTGTTGTGGTGAAATTTATTAATCATTATCATAACGGGCTTTTCTTCTCTTTATATTTTCTTTTACGCATAATTTTAAAACATGTGAGCTCAATTTTCTTCCAACTGCTGGGTTCTGAAATTGACACTTTTTTATTATTATTGTGATTTGTGACTATTATAACATACTGTAGGGCTTCACTAAACTGAAGATGTAGACCATGTGTATCTAAATATGCTTAATTCTGTCCTAATTTCAACATGCAGCACTGAAATGCTTTCTTTTCTCTCTTGAGTTTGTCTACTTGCATTTGAGTTTGTGTTAATATCAATAGCGCTTAAGTTGGTGGCGATGCAAGAATTGTTTATCTCACTGTTTGCATCCTGCTCACAGTGGACGGGTTAAAATCCATAATTTCTTCAGGGTTCTGAGATTGAAGGTTTGTAATCTTTCTGAAAAGGTTAGTTACCAAGTATTTTTCACTTTTTATGTAACCTACTGATCTTTAATATGAATATCCTTTTTTTGTCTCCATGCTTGAAAGGCCTTTTTAAGTATGACATTTTTGTCTAGTTCTTTTTCGATTTCTGACATTTGAACTGAAAAATCATTTGTTACATATATATTTTTTAAAATTTAATTTGCCATGGAGTGAAGGTCAATATACATTTGAACAATAAAATAGTCACAAAACAAATTTTTAACAAGGATTTGTGTGTGTCAAATGCCAATACTTTTCACACTTCCGGAGTTGTGTAGGACACATTTTAAAGGTGTTCTTTATTCACAAATTAAACTTCATGATTTATGACAGTTGGGCAACATGTCCTGATGCTGGCCAATATGTGACTCGCAGAACTTAAATGTTGTGTTACTGATTTCATCTAGTTTAGAGAAAATTTTTAATCATGAAGAAATATCAAAGGTTTATACAAAATTTTTCAATTTGACCATATTTTAAAAGAGGATGATAAATTACCTATAAGGAGTGGGGTGTGGGTGGAGAGAGAAGTCATTATAATAATCTGCACTTTTGCGCCAGACACAAATTCTGCTATATCTGTCTCTGCCATCATCAATGATTAAATATCTATATAATTCACTACTAGAAAGTTCAATTACAACTTACACGATCCCATTACAAGTGTGAGGACACTCTAAATCCACATATTGCCCAATTAGAAGCAAATCAATTATGAAATTGATAGATGATTGATTATTATTTGTGGATTGATATGCCTACTTTCAGTATGTATACATAGCCAAGTAGGACTAGTTCAGTTGACTAGAATTCTTGAATCTCTCATCGAGGTCAAGGGTTCATGTCTTTCCATGGACAAGGTTCCCCCCCTCCCCAGGCTATGATTGCAAATGTCCAAAAATATAAAATAAAATAAAATAAAGAAATATATTACCACTTGGAACTTGCAAACTGGGGACCTGACATTCCAAAGTTTTATAACAGGATGCTCAGCTCCTGATTGGATTCCAAAGCTGCAATGGCTTGTCACACTTGATTAAAACCTGTGTTAAGTATCAAATTTAAAAATACTAGAAGCATGTCTTTCCTTAGTTTTTCTTATCAACCTGTACAGAAGTGAGTGCAGCAAGTATTGAACGATGTTCTCCAGAAACTTCACACTAGTGACTGCAAGGCTACGGCAATTATCATAGTCATTAATTTCTCTGATTTACTTGAACAAAAATACTTAAGCATTAAGTTGCACAAATGATAGTTAATTAAAGGAGAAGGCAATATAAGTTAGTACCACAGTATATTAGATTTGTGAATCATAAACTATGCGATTTGCCATGTAATAGTACTTTTATTTGTTGTTGTGTATCTATTTTCTTATGATTTGATGAGTCACTACTAAGTTTCAATGTTGGACTCTGGTGACGTCCCATGTCTGTCCATGCTGCTTAAAAGACCCATGTTGTGTCTTTGTGATGACTTGAACATAGTTGCTGGAACATAGTTGGTGGTGACACAAAATGGATGTGAAATTATGGTCACTAATAGGAAAATGCAATATTGTATAACTATGAAGAACGGTACGGGTACTGGTACGGGTATGTCGATGTGGTAAAATCTAAAAAAAGTAGGGTACGGGTACGGGTACGGGCACGGGTACGGCTTCGGCTTGATACTTTCGTAAAAAAATATTTATTTTTAATTTGGAGTAATACAAAAATTAATTAAATGATTTAATTTGTTAAAATTCAACTTACAATTAACATTTAATGTCAAAAGTAAAGGTATAAACCAAAATTAAATGTCATTATATTAAATAACTTACAAACCACAGCTTAATTTTATAATCATGCTAAGCATAAAATTAAAAATAAAAATAAAATCTAGTGAAAGAAATTTTATCTCTGTAGTAGAAGAAAATAGTGTTTCGACTGAGGTATGGTATAATTTGGGTATATATTAAGTACATCTGGGTATGCCAAAAATTGGGAAGAAAAAATTTGGGTATGTGTTTCGTGTACCCCGGTACGTATGCAGAAATACCATATGCTGGTGAGTACCTAGTATGGGTATAGCATGTTTGTAGAAGTACCCATACTTCATAGCTGTATAACTATGTAGACAATACTAGGCTTTAGTCTTGAATGGATGGATATGAGGCCTTTGTTGTGGAAATAAATTAGATACGTGAATAAATTTTGCTCATTTGCTGTCCACGGAATGTGAAACAACACTACAATTTAAAGCTACTTGATTGGAGAAAGTCTTCATATTTAAGACGTTATTCTTTCTTGATTTCATCACCTATCTCATGGCGATTACTCTATGTTGTAGATATTTGGAGTCCTTGATGTGGAGAAAAAGGGTAAAATAACATTCAAGCGGTGACAATCTCTCTTTCTCTCTCTTAGTTATACATGCAATCCCCAATTGGTCCCAACTTTGCATCCACAAAGACAAAAATTAAATATTTTAGGTTATGTACATCTAAAAAATAAAAAATAAAAAATTATTAAAATATTAAAATTTTTGACTAAAAACAAAAAAAAACACAATAAACAAAAAAACTCAATTTTTTGAAAAATTGTTTCAATTTTCTGAAACCAAACAAGATATTGTTTTTTGTGAATTGTATGTTCTTGCCTTGTGGGTGATCACATTGTTTATATGATTTGATCAGTATAAACTTTACTGGCTCATTTTCCGTTTTAGTCTTCTTTGTCTTCCTACATTCTATCTTTCAAAAGTTCTTTAGAAGTAATATTGTGTCTGACTGCTTGACTTTTTACTCCATGTTCGCTATATTTGCAGTTATAAATGACTATGACTATGATTATTTATTTGCGCAAAATGGTCTTGTGGCCTATAAGGCTGGGAAGCTCATTGGGACACAGGTATTGTCTAAATCTATACCGAAATTATTTATCTCAAGCCCAAGATTCAAATGATACTTTTATAAATATGTTGACAATTCTTCACAGTGTTCTTATGAACAACTAAGGTATTGAATATTTTAGACATAATTGTACAAAATGTAGGAAAATTGGGTTTATAATTTGGCCTCTTCAATGGAAAATGCTATTGAATAATGCCTTGATACAACAGATTCTTTAGGTTCTCTTTTGAACCATTTTACGTCTGAAAAAGGTAGAGAAACAATAAATATTTGCTAACATTATTAATATTGTTTAAATTAAATCTGCCAATTCATCTCCTTGAACAACCTTAAAGTTCCTGAGCAATGGAATGTAATTTTAATATGTTTTGCAGAAGATAAGTTGCCTTCAGCCATATTTATACACTTGGGGTCCACTTTGTTATCTTTTCCATTTTTTGTTCTTTTGCTTACCTTTTTTTTTAAAATTTTTTTTTTTCCTGGATTCGTAATTCTGCAGAGCTTGAGATCATATCTTGGAGAAGAAAAACTTAAGGTCAGACCCTTCTCCTGTTCTTTCCTACATCCTAAGGAGGCACACTAACTCACTAAACAAACTGCATTGTTATTAATTAGTAATTTGCGAAAAGCCAAGTCCCCAAGGGGACACTCTAGCAACTTAGAGGCAAGACCCAAGTTTGAATTTCTTTAACTTACCTAACCAAACCAAGCCTTAAGTCCTATCAAATGGGGTTGGCTACATGAATCCTTCTTCTCCATGCGGCCCTATCAGAGGCCATTTTGTTAGTCAAATTAAGTAGATCCATTTCTTTAACTTACCTATCCAAAAAAAAATAAAATAAAAATGTAATTTGCAAGAAGCCAAAGGGACCATAAAATTAGAAAAGTTAGGCTCATATATTTATTACACTATCAAGGGTAGAAACAACAAAATATGCCCCTCTCTCCATCCTTTAATAAGATTACAGATCAACATGCTTGTCAGAAACATCAATTTTTTTCCAAGTTGTTTATAGTATGGTCAAGAAGAGCAAACTTTTTGATTTTTTTTGTTGTTGTCAAAGTCAGTTTAGGTATAAAAAGTTATGTTGGTTGTAGCCATTGGATGGTAGGCTTGGTCTATATATGGAAAAAACATTTATGGTACATTATTAGTTTATGGATATGACATTTTTAAATGATTTGCAGGGATTTATTAATTTTGGGCTGCATTACATTGCTGACTTGGATATTGCAATAGAGACGTTTGTGAAGTGCAGGCACGGGTTGCAACTATCCATATATGTTAAGCTTCTGAGTCCGTTTCTTATTCAACTTCTTCTTTAGTGGAACATTTATAGCATTCCGAAGCGGGTTGCTCAATGTATCACCAATTGGCCAAAACTGCAGCCAGGAAGAACGGGATGAGTTTGAAAAATATGACAAGGTACAATATCTTAAATTGTGATTAAGATTAAGTTCAAAACCTGGGTCTCTATAAGAAACACGGTTGATATTGGACCTCTTGAAAATTACTATACTAAAATTATATTCAGGTTCTGAACATACGACCTAAGATGGTTTCTGTGCTCCGTGAGAAATTTGCTCACCTTAACCTCACCTTTTCCATTGAGGGAAAAATAAGTTTTGATGTGAGTGAATGTTATTCCTTCTTTATGCTTTGATGATTCTTAAGGTGATAAAATAAATGATAATAAGTCATTGCAGTTGAATTTATGTTTAGGCTTAATGCTTGCATGTTTTTAACAAGTTTTCCCTCAAGGTTGGGACAAGACTTATTGCTTGAGATATGTGGATGATTTTCATGAAATCCACTTATTTTTATGGTATTTGCCATGTGACACTAACTTGTTATTGAAGGTTTGATTCCCTGTAGTGATGTCTTGTGTTGTGTTGTATGAGTTCATTTTTTATTTTGCTGACTAGTTTTTGGTACACTGTTGGGACTAAAGGAAGGGCTTGGATGTTGTTTGAATAGGGAGGAAATGACCATGAGATATATGAATCAGAGTGAACCATGGGGCACACAGGTCTGCTCTATATTTCAGCTTATTTTTGCAGTTCAATACACCATGGAGTTCTCTATTGCCATAGCATCCAGAGAACCAAATGCATTGTTAATATGGTGCCATTTGCAAAGAAATCTAAAATCTTCAATCAAGTCAATTCATTTTGTTTTCGACAGCATCCTCATGCATCTATCTCATTTGTTAAAGTTGGATAATTACCAAAGAAAATGAATCCATCAACAAAAGAAAGAAAATTGATGATATTTTCTTATAACGTTCCAAATGATTTTGTACATAAAACAGGGGATACTTGTTTTAAATGCTATGGAAAACAAAATGGATTAAATATTGCAAGTTGAGATGGAACAGTTTCATTTTCATTGAGTACCCAAATGCTTTTTAAATGGATATCAATGTCAATGTTCCTCTTTTGCCATTTTAATTTTATAATCATGGTAATGTGAACTTTTTTCTTGTTCTATTCCCAGTTACCAGCCCTGAGGATACTGTAAAGCAGTGTACAGGTCTCTTCCTAAGCAAGCAGGTTTAATGGTCCCTGTGGTTATTTCAACTTTGTTGTCGTCAATTATTTTCCATTTGTAATTTATAGATATAAGAATGATGGGTAGCAGAAATATCTGTTTGAATCTGTAATTCCTTTCGCAGGCTTCATTTCTGTATTCAAGTGACGGCTATTTTCATGTTGCCAGTGTTCATTAGAAGTTCAATCTGTTATTGGAATGAGATCAGAGATTGATAGGCATTGCCAATATTTTTGTATGAAATAAGAATCCAATTATTTGTATTCAGCTTATTAAAGCCCAAATGTCATTTGAGATTTCTTTCATATGCACTACTGTCTCTCTACCTTTTCTTTTCTGTTTTCCTGTTTTGTCTTGGATATCTATCATAGTAAAGCAATTTATTTTGGCAGTGAAATAAAATTTTGGGAATTATGCAGGTTTTCTTCTAATGGATTAAGTAATGATGATCATTACTGAAATTGATGCAATACCATAAAAGAATAAATCTTCTAATAAATAGATTGTTTTGCATATTTAATTTCCAAAGGAAAATACCACAAACTCTAATCCTCGAGTAGCACGCTATCTGGGAAGCAAGATTGATTTGACCACCATTTGACCAGGTCCGAATGTTTTTCCAGTTTGTGCTTCAGCAAAAGTCTTATTTGATTGCACGGAAGTTAGATTCACTTTGCAATAAACTAACATTTCCTTCTTGTTTCCTCTTCCTTCCTATAATCAGGTTGATGTTTACTAGTTCAGCAACCCAATATTTTTCCTCAGCGGAAGTTGGGCATGTTACTGCATCAATGGCAAGATTACCTGTTATGCCTACTATCTTCTTGTGGTTTTGTTGCATTATCTTTTGTTGTCATTTCGGATCCTTAACACCACCTTTTCCTGCAACAAAATATCGTCCCATGTTTGGTTGTGTTAACCTTTTCTGTTGTCTATTTTACCTTCTTGAAAATATAGAAACTTGATTGGGAAACTGTTTTCGGAAAAATTTTCTGAAAGCAAGCCACATTCTATGAAACACCAAAAAAATTGTTTTTGAATGTTTGAAAATTATTTTTTTACCAAAATGAAAATGAAATAAAAATGATGGATATTTTTAAACTTTCTGTTGTTTTTGCTTTTGAAAAGACAAAAAACCAAAATGGAGATAATAAAAACACTACCAAATTGGTAAACACTGCAATTCATGCCTTCATTTTTGTTAAAGCAGTCAAAATTTCTCTATATGCTGTCTTTTTTCTAGTAGACTAATAAATTTTGCGTTCTGTTCTTGATCTTGAGGATATAGTATTACACCATGATTCCACGTATTGGTTTCTTAGTAATAATACAAGTGCACCATGGAAAATGTAAGGTAGCGTTTGGTAGAGTTTTCTAAATATGATTTGAGAATAGAGTTGTATTTTGAGTTTGTGAGTTTTAGAATTATGATTTGAGTGTGGAAAGTTTGTTTGGTTATGAGTTTTGAAAAGAATTTTGGAGGGAGTTTTGAGTTTTTGAAATTAGAAAAGTTATTTGACTGAAGAACTTACAGCTCATAACCAAACACATAACCTAAAATTCTATTCAAAGCTCATATAAAAATCAAAAAAATTGTGAAAATATTTTTTATTTACAATATAAAAATAACAGGTGCCAAAAAAAGAAAAAAAGAAAAAAAAAGAACACTGTTCCATTCTACCGGCCAGACGTCCGGGAGGACGACTAGGTTAGCCAAGTTTTCCCGCCTAGAAAGGAGTTTTCAAAAGTGAGTATAGAATTATAATTTGAAAGCTGAAAACAAACACCACACTCATGAAAGTGGGTGGAAATGTGTTTGGCAAACACGGCCTAAAGTTTGTCTCTTCAGATAGATCCTATGTTTACTTCTATCTATTGGATTTCCAATTCTTCTATGCAAAACATTATCTTCTTCTTCTTCTTTTTTTTTTTTTTTTTTTTTTTCCAAGTAACTTTTAAGGGTAAATTATTATTATTATATTTATTATTATTTTTTAATTGAATGTGTAGGACCAGAATAGGAAAACGATAAACGGCATTAAATAACAAGATTTGAGCCCAGATATCACTCACACCTGGTAACGGAGCACCTTTTCCGCTAAGCCAACCCTTGGTCTATGCCCTCTAGGATAAATTATACTTAGCATCCATGTACTATACACCGAATTTCACTTTAATTTCTCATTTTTCTAATTGCAATAGTAAATCCATTACAATTTTAGTCAAAGTACAATATAGACATTCCATCATCTATCGTTTGGAGAATTGATGGTGAGCTTCAATGGGTTCGTATACCACCTGTTAGTTCTTGGTCAGGTCCCAGTTATTCATTGTGTTGTGTGTTTTTTATTTTTTTTTTAATCATAAATTTTTTATTCCTTGTCTGGGGCCTCAATCTTCTCAAGCTTCAGGTGGCTTAGTTGGGTTGATGCCCGACATGCGCTTTGCTTTCAGCACATCATTTGTACAAGCCTGTGATGCCACTAACCTCACCACATTTAGCTTTGGTGACATGGGGTGGTAATGGATGGGTGAAAGGGTGAAGGGGTAGTGGTGACTCTGGGTGGTGGGGAAGGGGTGGGGGAAGGGACGAAAGGATTGGCAGAGAGAATCATTTTAGAAAGAGCAATACTAGGTATCATGAAATTTTTTTT
This sequence comes from Camellia sinensis, assembly GCF_055761805.1. Lineage (NCBI taxonomy): Eukaryota > Viridiplantae > Streptophyta > Magnoliopsida > Ericales > Theaceae > Camellia > Camellia sinensis. The sequence continues at coordinate 98,777,658 of NC_138972.1, forward strand.
ATGAAAATGATCATGAAAGATTTATGACCCTTGAATTACAGTTAAAATAAAGCACCATACACTAATCAAGGTAATCCAATGGTTATAATTCTTTCATGATCATTTTCATGAAATTTTTTTCATGATCCCTAGCTTTTCTCTTTTAGAAATGAAGAAGAAGAAGAAGAAGAAGAAAAAGAAAGGTAGTAAAATTGCATAGGTACCCTAAAAAATGACTCAACACCTAATTAACAGAAGAGTGACATTGGAACTTGACAATAAATGGAATGGGTTAACTGTTGCAATAGAAAAATGAGAAAAGTTAGAGATCATGAAATTTTTTTCATGAAAATGATCATGAAGGATTTATGATCATTGGATTACCTTGATTAGTGTGTGGTGCTTTATTCTAAGTGTAATCTAAGGGTCACAAAACTTTCATGATTATTTTCATGAAAGATTTTTCATAATACCTAGCATTGCTGTTGAAAAATAAGGGATCAAAACGAGAACAAGTGCCGGATGTCAAGTGTAATTTACTCAACTCTCATACAACTTACAAATGTCTTCAAAATATGTCACTAGATGAAAACAACAAATGTCACCAAATCTTACATATTTGTTATGTACACTATATACACTAGGATTTTTAATTTTCCATAAGAGGTGTTGGCCTCTTCGGAACAGTAAGAACCTCAACATCTACTTCCAACATCTTAATCACATCCAAAATGGTAGGCCTCACAGAAACCATTGCATAAGCGCACAAAACCCCAACTGCTAAAAACCTTTCCACCACCGCCTTCACACTTGCACTTGCTTCATCTCCTCCACCAATCTCTCTCAACAATCTACTATCCAAAGCCTCTTCCATCTTCCCCGCTTTCACCAGTGACCAACACCAATCTGTGAGCACCAATGTCCAAACCAGCGACTCCTTTGATGAGTTCAAATCAAAATCACCACCACCAAGAGCTTTCCTCCCACACATCATCTCCAAAACCACCACCCTGAAACTACACACATCACTCTTATCGCTAAAGTGCCCATACAGTGCATACTCTGGAGCCAAATACCCATGTGTTCCAACAACCTTACTAGTAGTGAGATGAGACTGCCCTTCTCTGCTTTCTTTTGCCAATCCAAAATCGGCCACTCTCACCCTCATCTCTCCGTCTAACAGTATATTTGTTGCCTTGAGTAAGCTAACCCATTTGCCACATCCAAGATTATACTCTTCCTTTGAGGCCAGTTTAGTGGTTGCTTATGGTTTTGATCTGAAGGAAGCAAATGGTCATTAAGATTACCGTTTGGCATGTAATCGTACACCAGGTATTGAATCTGGCCAATCTCTTCATACAGCACATTGTTTTCATCTTCATAATTTGACACTCTACAACAGCAGCCTCTGAGCGGCACGAGATTTCGATGCTTCAGATTGCTGAGAATGTCAACTTCATTGTAGAACTCTTCATTTCCTTAAAAATCTAATTTTATGAGTTGTTTAACTGCAATCATGCTACCATCAGCTAAGGTCCCTTTATAGACAATCCCAAAACTTCCTCTCCCGATGAGATTGGTTGATGAGAAATTCTTGGTTGCCTTCTTGAGCTCGTGAATTGTGAACCATTTCGAACCCGTGTTAGGCCTGATCATTGTTCTTGCTCGCCTAGACCCCAACTCCCCTTGATCATCTCTCTTTTTCCTTCACTTCTTATACCATAGAAAGTACAAACCCAACAAAGATATGATTAGCAAGACCACAACACATGCTCTGGATAGTCCAAGCACTAGAGCCAAATGTTTGTTTCTTGAAGAACCCATTTGAGAACCAAGTGGAAGATTCAAGATACATGTTATGGAACCAGTACTGTTTGGTCCAAACTTGATGATTTTGGCAGCATATAGAATTGTGAAGTAAAGGTTGTTAATGGAGTGAGACTTGTTTCCATCGATTCTGATCAACTCGGCTTGGTACACAGGCATCATAGAAGGTGACAACAGTGAGGTCCGGCTGGCAAGCTGAGTCAAGCGGAGTTGACGGGCCGAGCTTGGATGCCCAGTCTTGGGTTGACTCTATTGAGGCACAAGTGTTGCAGGACATGACAAATTGGAGAGGGTCAAAGCAGAGGGAGGTGGGATCGGAGGGTGGAGAGAGAGAGAGAGAGTCAACCTTGGATTGGAAGTCAGAGAGACAAGAAATGGAGGTGGGTAAGTTGGGTAGGTGGAAGAAAGAGGTGGTTTTGAGGTGTTGGGCCGGTGCTGTGCCATAGAGGCTAAGGAGGGTCTGACATGTGCAGCAAGATTATGTGGAGAATTTTTTAAAAGCTTTTCTTGAAAGAAAAGCACAATCACAACCCTTTTTCAAATTGATTGACTCACAAAACACAAATTATGACTTTCAATATGTCAATAATGCTCTACAATAAGATAGTGATTTGTAAGTTTTATACAACATCTATAAATAAGATAATCTAATTTGAATATTTTTTAACACTAACTATACCTCTAATTTGTATGCAGTATGGATTGTGGCCTCTTTATATGCTACATAATGAGACAATATATCAACCATGAACCTATCAGTTCGACATTGTCGACACAAGATGTAAGGTTATTGAGGGCAGAAATTATAGAAAGATTTGCAGCCGAAGTTGGCCGGTCATGGACAGAACTAATTCAAATACCACCAGAAGAAGAATCAAAAGTTTAATAGTGAAAGCACACTAGTGAAAGGAAGACCTCTATCGATCAAAGCTCTGATACCATGTTAAGTGACCAATTTTTCCGAAAGCCTAAGTTATTAGGAAATAGGCCTAACAATGTATATCAAGCTATCTAATAGTAGCAATACCGTTGTCGCTAGAGATCACAAGGGTCGATTTTGCTCCATTTTCAGCACGACTGAGGTCCCGATTGTTGAACTCCAAGATCCATGTACTATTGGCAACCAACGGAATAGCTATTCACTACAAAAAAATTGATTTTTTGCGACGGTAAAACGCCGTCGCAAATACTCCAAACGCCGTCTCAAAAGGTTTTTTGCGACGGTAAGTGGCTTTTTGCGACGGCAAGAGGGGGGTCGCAACAAAGGGGGTTGCAAAAGGGTTTTAGCGACGGCATAACGCCGTCGCCTTTTGTTTGCGATGGCAAAATGCCTTTTTTACGACGGAAAAATTCTGTCGCAAATAACGCGTGAAAATCTGAATTTTTTTGAGACGGCACTATGTTGCCGTCGCTAAAAGGGTTTTTTGCGACCGAAAAAAATACCGTCGCTAAAAGTTTATTTGAGACAGCACCTGATGCCGTCGCTAAAGGACTATTGGCGACGGCAATAACACTGTCGCTAAAGGCCCTACTTTTCAACCAATTCCCCTGTCTTTTGCGACAGTAAAGCTGCCGTCGCAAAAAACCCTGATTCAATTTTCTTTTGAGACGGTGTGTGTGCTGCCGTCTCAAAAAAAAAAAAAAAACAAAAACAAAAACTATATTAAAATTATTAAAAATATGAAAATAACCTGTATTAAATGAAAAATAACTAAAAAAAAAAACCGATAATTACATAATAATATAAATACATACATAAACAAAAGTTGGCACATAATAAAAATTCATAATATTGTTCTATTCATAACAATACATAAATAAAAATTCATAACAATAAAAATTATCCCACTATTTAAAATCTGATATTTAAAGAAGGCTACTAATCAATTGTAATCTGGCTCAACCTAAAGAACAGAATAATACACCATATCAGAAACTACAATTATTTTTGCTTACATGATAGCAATGTGTTCCACTCTGCCGGGAACAACAAATAAATCAAATTGATATTTAAAGAAGGCTACTAATCCATACACAAAGAATCAATTCAATCTATGCAAATTACAATTGCCCTTCATTTTCTGATGCCTAGTCTGAAGCTTTAGATTTAAACATTCATTCATCCCCTGATGGTCAGCAAAAGTTCATCTGAGTTTAAGAATAGACGGTTGGCAGATTTAGATATTGTCTGTGCAATATCCCGTGCAACTTCAATTTTCCTGAGTGTAAGAAATGACTGATTTTTGGAAATGGTTTCGCCAATCAGTTGAGCACTCTTGGCTTCACCCTGGATATAAAATATTTTTGACAACAATATGAGAGAAAGAGAGCTCATATAAACATATGGATGAAGTTGAAAAGCACTTCTCTCACCTGGGCTCTAATAATAGCACTTCTCTTGTCCTGCTCGCTTTCTCAACAACAAACTTGGCCCTCTCAGCTTCTTCTGCAGCAATTTATTTTGCTTCAATTGCAGCTGTAAACTCCTTCCCAAAAGGTAGGCTTGTGATAGACACATCGTCCAAGGCAATGTTGAATGAGGCTGCTCTCTGTGTCAATATTTTTCAAATTTCCCGACTAACAGCCTGTAAACAACAAATCAACAATTTAGTTGGAGAAAAAAAATAATCTACTGAGTTTTTAATGGACAATCCAAAGAAAGTTGTGAAAAGAAAAGAAAAAGGTACGAAAAGTGTATGAAATAGAATTTTTTTTTTCTACAAATTCATGATTCACACACAACATTAGGCTATCCCACAAGAGAAGGCAGTGAGAAAGCAAAAGGGCAAAAAAATCTACTAAAGCAAGTTCAGGTAAAAAGACTTGTCTTTTTTTATAGGATTTATTCGAAGAGTGCTGGCCATGGTGAAGAGTCAAATTTCTGATAAGTAACACAAGCACAAATCTAGCTGTCTACTTTAAAAAGCACAGCCCTGCGAATACTATCTTTAGCATAAAAAACACTTCCATTAATCAACAAAAAATCAAGATGTCAAACACAAGAAAGGATCCCAATCAGAAAGCACTTACAACTATTGATGGAAGAGCATACCTGAGCTTCTAGTTTATTGGGTATGGTCTCAAAGGCAAGCAAATATGGACCAGCTTCGACAAGAACTTGCAATCTACGTCGATGAAAATCCTTCAACTTATCCAAATCCACATTAGGTCCATAACACCCACTGAATGCAAAAGAAGTTACTTGTTTGAGTTTACAAAGCAAAATATTTCTAACCAAACCACAAAGAATAAAGATTATTGATGATGGCACAAGTGATCTACTACATATATTCTGGAGATAATGGCAAAATTTTAGTGTATACCTGTACTCTGAACCATCGGCAAGATAAGCTCCATAGCTCCCAATGGAGGCTGCAACCAAAGCCCTGTTATAGCTATGTCCGGAAATTCTTTTCTTGGCATACCAAAACTTATCACGTGCTTCAACAGCTAGTTTGACGCTCTTTTTCAGTAAAAATTCTCCTTCTTCAATGGACAGCCCTTTGGATAGGAATCCAGGAAGGGTAGCCTATAGAAACACCGAAATTAAATATAGCGATTTCAGAATTGGTATTGAAATCATATTATATTCATGGACATGAGCATAACTCTAACAATATAATTTTGGTAATTGGGTCTTAAAACATAATAATTTGGGGTATTGAAATCATATTATATTCATGGACAGTAATACATAACTCTAACAATATGATTTTGGTAATTGGGTCTTAAAACATATTAATTTGGGCTTCTTTGGAAGTCATCTTCTATTTTTGTATAATCTTTCCTCATAAAATCTGCTCCTCTGTTTAGAAATTTTTCACCAATTTATACTGGAAGAAATTGGAAATGATCAAATAACATTTTCTCTGAACACGTCGATCATTTCTTCGGATAAAGTTGAAAGCACGTATTAAATGGGCAAAATTTCATAAATAAACAAAACAATAGAACCAGGGCATCTCTAGTTGATCAATCTTTCTCAATAAAACTAATTGTTATTAGACATACCTACGCAGATGTATCCCTCTGTCAGAAAGGACTCCAATATAATGTGTGCGCGAACTTATTGATAACATAGTTTCATCAAAGCAATCAAAAGTGGGTTTACTTTCAAAAGTAAAATAACATAATAGACCTGGTACTTTCTGAAATTACAGATGCATATAATAACAAGATATTGGAAGATTGGCATACCTTGTAACATCTAGAGCAATTTTCATCCGGAGATGCCAAGTTAAAGTCGATCCATGAGATGGGCCTAAAATATCAATAAAAAATATAAGTTAAAAAAAAAAAAAAATAGCATATTCATGTGGACAGTGAATTTTTTTTTTTTTTTTTTTAAAATTTTTTAAATACCGTGCAATTGGGATTCCAAAAACCCATTATGCATTATCTCATAAACAAGAAACCTTGCCTCGCCATGAATGCAGTAACCCAATAGCGAAACAATATTTTGATGCTCGATTCCATTTACAGCATCTTCATCTTCAAATTCAAATTTAAAGAGAAAAAAAAAAAAAAATCACATAAGGTGAACAAGAAGCATCACAGGGGTAGCTATATTTTCTCAAGAATCTTGAAGGAATAGTGAATGAGATTTTATTTATAAAGAAGATACCACGGCTCTGTTGGCTTTTTGCAATGGAGTTCTTTAAGTTTTTGTGTCTATAGATCCAGAAACAAAACAGAGACAGCAAAATTCCACAAAGGAGAGTTGAAGCAACAATGAGTGCTATAATAATTTTCTTATTCAAATCCTAGTGGTGCACTATAACAAAAATAAGAATAAAAAAAAGACAAAGAACAATGACTAAGAATAACAAAAAAAAATCTAAAAAACTAATGTATAATTCAAATTCATTTCAAGTGTGATCATATTTAAAATAAATTTAGATCACACTAATTTTTTTTTTATATTTTTTTGTATTTGGGTTTTAATCTCTAGCATTACTGATTTTGCGGCATGTTTCAGGGAGGGTTAAATCTTTGTTTAATAACAATACGATGATTACATTATCTTATCATAATTTATATTTTTCTCATAATATATAATTATTGTATTAATTTAATAGATCTCCCACAACACATGATAAATAAAATGCCATAAATAGAGAAGATGAGAGTAATAAAGTGAGTAAGGCGAACATAGTGAGGGAGAGATAGACAAAGGGGGATTTGGTCATAGCCCCCTCACTATCTAATTTCTCTTTCAAAAGGACAATAATTGTATAAGTACTTTCAAAACTCCCTGATATTTTAAAACTTGTTTCTTTTACTATATTACCCTCATAACTATCAGCTCTCCTATTAAGACATTTTCACTATATATTTCAGAGTAAAATTTTACTCTGTATGCAAGTAAAATTTTACTCTGAATGAAAGTAAAATTTTACACTCTGAAACTAAAAGTAAAATTTTACTCTGAAAAATAAGTAAACTGTAAGACTCTGAAGCTAAAAGTAAAATTTTACTCTACATCATTCTCTCTACATTTTCACTATGTATTTCAGAGTAAAATTTTACTCTGTATGAAAGTAAAATTTTACTCTGAATGAGAGTAAAATTTTACACTCTGAAACTAAAAGTAAAATTTTACTCTGTATAAAAGTAAAATTTTACTCTGAAAAGTAAGTAAACTGTAAGACTTTGAAGCTAAAAGTAAAATTTTACTCTGTATAAAAGTAAAATTTTACTCTGGTTCTGTCAAATGAAAAAAACAGAGCAATAGAACCAGAGTAAAATTTTACTCTGGTTCTATCAAATGAAATTTGATGTTTACTCTGAAAAATCGATGGAACTTTGAGCTATGAGCTTTGAATCAGGCCTATAATTCTTGAATCAATTGATGTTTACTTTGAAAAACATTGAATCATGCCTATAATCCTTGAATCAGGCCTATAATCTGAAAATTTTAGAGAAATATCAATTTTTCATACCCCGGTTCTTCAGATTTTTCAGATTTTTGAAACTTTGAGCTTTCAAACATCTTGAGATTTTTCATACACAGATTTTTCAGATTTTACTTTACATCTTTGAGCTTTTGAGTTCGAATCAAATGATCGCCGAGACCGATCTATGCAATCATTCAAATCTGCGATCTTAAAGACTCAAAACACACATATATATAGATTAGAGATCGGAATATGTAGATATATATATATATATATATATATATTCGAATTCAAATCTCAAAACACACAAACAATTCAAATCTCAAAACACACAAACACACACATATATATAGATATATATATAGAGATATATTCACAGTTTTGGTTGAAATCACGAGAGCTCCGAACGAATTCAATCCAAACCCTAGGAATGGAAGAGAGAAGGAAAAGAGAGAATTATACTTTCGAGGTCTATTTAAGTTCAATTTCGAAAGTATATATATATATATATAAAGCTCTTGATCTGGTTGGTGCTTTGTATATTTGGCTTGTTTGTTTCTCGAGAAATTATCAAAAGCAAAAAGAAAGTTTAGCATGGAGTGGCCTGCGTATTTGGACGAGTATGAAAAGCTCCTGACAACGATGAACATGAAAAATCAGATTCTTATTCCACCGCCTTTCCGATAATGAGGACTGCAAAACAGTGGGTTAACTCGAACCAATCAAGTATAAGCGGGTGGGGAAGAGAGTGGGAAGAATTAGTTAAGGGTATAATAGTCATATAAAATATTTAAATAATAAATTTTGTCCTTTAGGAAAGACTTTATAATTATGAGGGGGTTTAGAAAGTATAATTTTTTTCTTAGTCCTTTTAACAATAAAAGGAAGGTAAAAGGGGTTTATAGCTAAATTTCCCATAGACAAATAGACAAGTAGACAGAGAGAGAGAAAGAGAAGAGTGATGAGTGAGAGAGAGGCAGTGAAAGAGAGAGATAGACAGAAAAAGAGATAGAGAGAGAGATGGAGAGAGAGAGAGATAGAAAAAAAGAGAGAAACAAGAGATGAGCGAGAGATAGACAAAAAAAAGAGAGAAATAGAGCGAAAAGAGATGAGCGAGAGAGAGAGACACAGAAAAAGAGAGAGACAGAGAGAGAAGAGAAATGAGCGAGAGAGATAGAAAGATAAGAGAGAGAGAAAAGAAATGAGAGAGATGGAGAGAAGAGAGATGAGCGAGAGAGATAGAGAGAGAAAACAGATACGAGAGATAGAGAGAGGAGAGATAGACGAGAGACACAGAGAGAAAATGAGAGAGAGAAACAAACAGACAGAGAAAGAAGAGTGATGAGTGAAAGAGATAAAGAGAAGAGAGAGAGAGATAGAGACAGAGAGACAGGAAGATGAAAAAATGAATGAAAAGAGAAATGTTATATCAAAAGAGTAAGACGACATTGTTTTTTTAAATTTTTTTTTCGATAGAAAAATACCGTTGAATTTATTCAAACCACAATCACTATGCTAGGTTAGAGTTTTCCAAAAACTCTTTTGAGAAAATTATACTTTCTTGTTTCTGTGTTATATTGTTTTTACTGAATTTTTTTAATATTTAAAGTATTTTTTGTAATTTTTAGACACACCTAACATAAATACACCTAAAAATTAAAAAAATTGTAAAAAAATCTTTTAAAAATTCACTAAATACCAAAAATACAATAATTTAATACATTTTTTTTTGTATTTTTATGTATTTATTAATTTTTTAAAAAAAATCATAATTTTTTTTTAGATACATCTAAGTAAGGTGCATCTTAAAAAAATATTTAAAATTTTAAAAATATTCACTAAAAAAAAAAAACACAAAAGTCACTTTTTGCGACGGCAGAAAATGCCGTCTCAAAAAAGCAGAGTATTTGCGACGGTATAATTTGCCGTCTCAAAAATGACAGTAGTTGCGAGAGTAGCAGAAAGAGCTCTAGTGCAAGCACATGCACAAGCTAGTGGTTCTCTCTCTATTTTTGCAGAGTATTTTCTCTCTCTATCTCTCTCGCTCATCTCTCTTCTCTCTATCTCTCTATTCGCAAATACTCTCATTTTTTGAGACGGCAAATTGTGCCGTCGCAAATACTCTGCTTTTTTGAGACGGCATTTTCTGCCGTCGCAAATACTCTACTTTTTGAGACGGTAAGTGTGCCGTCGCAAATAGTTCCGTCTCATAAACCCACTTTTCTTGTAGTGATTTGAGATCTTTGAAAATAATACATAGCTTCTTTGTTGTTGATTCCAAGCTAGAACAAATGTTAGAGACGGAGAAAGTTTAGAGAAAGAATTTGTAATATGTGAGAGACAAACAGAGTTTAGAGAGAGAAAGTAATACTCTTGAGATCCCAAAGGTCTTCACATGATTTGAGATGATGGGGAGTTGCACACAATTATGATTTTAGATAATGAAGGAGCTGTGTACCATTATGATCTGGATGAGTAGGTAGATAATGCAGAGAAGGGAGTTGTAACTTGGGTGAGTTTGGTTACGTTGGTGGCTTGTCCAAGCGGAGAGCATGTTGCACCAACCTGCCCAAGTCCAACCTCCTTGCCTAAGCTTTGAGTTTTGGTTAAGCTTTGGTTGCCCGCAAATGAATGGACTTGTTGGTTTCCTTGATCTTTTTCCGGGTTTCTCCGCAAATGAATGATCTTTTCCAAATTTTAGTCAATGTAACTTTTTTGGTCCTCATTGAAGTTGCATCATGAGAGTAGCAGAAAGAGCTCTAGTGCAAGCACATGCACAAGCCAGTGGTTCTCTCTCTATTTTTTAATCAAATTTTGTACAATAATTATGAGGCCAATGATTCTTTACAAGCAAAATGTTGGGTAATTAAGAAACGACACATTCATAAAATTAGTGTAGTTGAGATAGGATACTTTGATCGATGTGTGGTAAAATACATTTATCCCAAAAAAAAAAAAAAAAAATAGAAAATATAAAATTCAAAATAAATATATTCGTGAAATGGTGTAAGAGTAACACCAATTAAAGATAAGAGAGAATAAGAGATAGAGTGATCTTGTACAACGAAAACTTGTAAATGCAACAAGAAGGAAGAATGATGTAAATATTGTAAATGAAAACCTTATGATGTAAATATCGTAAATGAAAACTTTATGAGGGAAAGACCTATATGAGCTGCAATAGTAAAAAGGAAGTGAATTTATTTAATGTAATTGAACATATAGCCTTTGATAAATAAATAAATAAAGAAGAGATTCATACGACTGACCCCATCTGATTGGGAATTTGAGACAAAAGGCATGGTTTGATTTGGTTAGCAACAAAGAAGAAAGTGTTATTAGAGAATGTGTCTATGGGGCACAACCTAAGTCACCTTTCCGCTCTGAATTTGTGGATTTGCGAATTTAGACCAAATTCATGTAAATTTGCTAATTGCAGGGAGTTAATCAGTGAATTAGGTAATGTAGGGGGGAAATGCCTTATTTAAGCAAAGTTTGTAGACAGGACGGTTGACTGCCATTATTAGATGGCTCTGCAACTGTCATGATTATAGATGCTGACACCAAGTTCTATTTACTAACATGTAAGAGCATCCATAATGGACATACTAAGGAGAGTGTTAGTGTCAGTTGGTAAGTTTTAACTAGCAAGGTTTGTTGTTTGGTGCTGTAGTGGATCGGTTAATGTGTGTGTTAGTGGTGTGTGTTAAAACGTTTATTATCTGCGGCGATGGTTTTAGCTAGCGGAGCGGAGTGTGTTTGTGTTCTTACGGGTTGATCAGCCGGTTGACCGGTCAACGGCAATTTTTTTTTTAATTTTTTTTTTGGGATTTTTTTCTAGACTTGAAATTTAATTTTGAACTTGAAATTTTTGATTAAACTAAATTATTTATTTATTTTATTTATTATGTACACACATATATATATATATATATATTTAATACACATCTTAACACACTCCTTAACACATTCAGTGCACCACCACTCACTCTCTAAAATTAACAAACTCTTAACACACCTTAACACATATTTTTGAGTCTGACTTTTATCACTTTTTGTTATATAACACACTTTAACACACTTTTTTAGTTATTCCATTGTAGATGCCCTAAGAGAGATGTAACTTGAAATTTGAAATAATGAATAAAAATGCTTGTTCAAAAAGTTGAGTTTGTGACCAAATGCAAGAATCCAAACAAGGATTAACATCTTTTCTGTGTTACTTTTCACAACTAAATTATCTTTTTTTGTTATAAATTAGCTAACTAGAATATTATTTAGATTTGTAATACACAATTTATGTATTATTTTTAATGGAACTGTACAAATTTTACAATAAGTATTCTGATATGAAGACAATTGATATATGAAACTCACATTTATAAATATGTATATATATTTATATAGATGCTTTGAAGGCACTCCTGCTCTTGAGATATTTTCATTAATGGAGCTTTCATGCTCCCACTCCCACTCAACGGATCGGTGACTTAGGGCACAACCCTTATACAACCAAATAAAAGATGAAGAAAAGGAAAAAGAAAAAATACCAAAGATGGACCCCTTGTACAACCCAAAATACATCTATTGCTGACTAGTGAAGTGCTTCAATGTTGCACCAACTTCACAAAAGAAGTTTTCTCATTTATTCTGTTTAGCTCTACTAATGTTACCAATAGCAATAAAAGATTAGCAATGCTAGGTATCATGAAAAACCTTCCATGAAAATAATCATGAAAATTCTGTGACCCTTAAATTACACTTAGAATAAAGCACCACACACTAATTGTCTCTTGAACTCTTTCATGAAAACGAAAAAGCATTAACAAGCCTTTTGGGTGTCGCATCGTTTCGAGATTGGGACTGCTTATTCCTTTCAGAAAAAGAACTCCATACCCTTGTTATCAACCAAACTCCCAACAGTATGTTCCACACAACCTTCCTCCTTTCCCTTAAGCCTATTGATCCCAACATCTCTACCTCATTGCCCTTCCTTTTTGTTGCCATTACCACATATCTTTCTCAAATTAAGACATCAATTTCTATTTCTTCCTAGCAGACCCTTGGTAGCATGAAATTCCAATGGGGAGGGGACCTTGCTCCTTACTCCCTGCTCCCCTCCCTTCCAACCTTAAACTCTTCTATAGGGCTCTTGCTTCCCCATCCCTCCTCCCGCTTCCTCTCCTGCTCCCGCTCCCGCTTCGTGCAACTATAAGCAGACCTACTAACCTTAAAAGATGAATTATTATTTGGGTGCTTCTCTTTGTACCACTTCTGCATCCTAAACTTCTCCAAGAATACCAAAAGAAAAAAGCACTGATGTTTTTCTTGGGTATCATATTTGCCCCCATATTGCTGGATTGACAAACTAACCCAGATACCAACCCCTCACCATTTCCATCTTCTACATCCCCCTCTGCACAGCCTCTCAAAATTACAGAGTTACCTATACCACTCTTCACACTTTCCTCTTGATTTTCACAGGTCAAATGGAGCCCAATAAATGACTTGCTTTTGAATCCTCTAATGTAACTTTTTTGTAGATCTCCTGTTCTACCCCACCGAGAGGAATCACAACCAAAGGAGACACAGAGACTGGATAAGATTTCTGAACATTAGATAAATGAGCCCTATGAATCTCCTTAAAATCCCCTTCCCTCTCACCAAAAGACTTTGGCCCATACCCCACTTTGGCCCATACCCCTCCATAACCAACATACCTTCATTGCCACTCCCGGAAACCTCTATTGATCTGCTGGACTGTAAATCTGTTTCAGGATTACATGCACTGTCTTCAACAGAACAGGTTAACTACGATTTACATACATAGATGAAACACACTCCCTCTATTTATACATGCATTCATACACAATGAAACAAAAAGATTGAAGGTGAGATTGAGATCCTTAGAGTGAGAGACAATTGAGATATGAAGGGATGGAGGCTAAAGGTGAAGAGGAAATGGAGGCTCGGTCATGGTGGTGAGGGTGATGAGGTGTACTAGTGTGATGGTTGTGGTGGTGTTGTGCTGGATCACTGCTGGTGTGACGGTTGGAGGGTAGAAGGAGAGAGGGGGGATAGGCTTCAAACCCTTTTCTTTTGTATCTCTATTTACAATTCAACTGCTGGGGAAAAAAATAAAAAGTTTTTCATTTATCCAATCGTAGGAATCTGGAAGAAAGACACAAGATGTATATTGTGATATATACATATATAATATATTAAAAATTGGACTCAGTTTGCTTTCTAGGCCTAACTCAAAAATATTTTAGGCTGAGCAATCCCGGTCCAAGACTGGCCCAAAGACCTAAAAAGTTTGCCTAGGCCCAATTGTTTTTGGGCTGAGCTCAGGTCGCTCTGGTTCAACACGCAGCAGTTGCAGCTCTACTTCCAAGAGGTCTAGAGGCAACATTTTTTCAGACTTAACTATGTGTACAAATTTAGAAAAGGCAAAAGGACAAAAATTGTACAATTGATCATTTATAAGCCAGGCACAAAATGATGCCAAGTTGGTAAAGGAATCCAATGCTGAAATTAACTAAAATGCCCATCAATTGAGAGAAAGAGAGTTGAAATTAACATGATTGGATATATTTTTTTAGTAAAAATCCTTGTTTAATCAGTCAGAAACTATAACCGCTGCCTACCTTGATATTTTGTTGGGTCCTGTTCAAATGTTTGTTTGTGCAGTTAGACGGCTATTTTGAGTGAGATCCTATTTGATTGGTAGCTATAGGTTCATTAGCTTGATTTAAATTACCTGTTTTTGTATATTTTTCCTTTTTATTGCCTGGAAAATGTTGTAAAGTGTAAGGTGCTGTTGGGCGTATTCTGTTCTCCAGCTTATAATTGCTTGTCGAAAGGGAGGAACCAGTATCGAAGACCTTGCAGAGAAATTCCCTGACATGATTATGAAGGTTGTGACATGCTTACTTTCATCAACAATGAGTTGTTTCAAGAGGTATTCATTTTACTTGCAAAGAACTGATTGTTTACGTGTTTTCTGCTCAGGTCCCTTCCCTATTGATGTTTTCAAGGGGATTACAGATGAAGATGCTGCCAAGGTTGTAGATGGATTGGCTCCCACAGTGGCTGACAAAAATGTCTCAATAGAACAAGTGAAGAAGTTATACAAACTTTTCTGTGAACGTGACTGTACACTGTTGGAAGTAAGCATTAGCTTATATTTGTCATGAGCTGCTTGAATTTAATCGTTGATGGGTTTTATTCTTTCAATATCTTAGCTTGAACTTTGTCTTGTTGGGTATACCTCCTTATTGGAGTGTGGGATCCAATTGGTTTATTAAAAGAGGTTTAATTTGGCTTGGTTTAGTATAATATACTTTTATATATTATATTTGAAGAGACCTAATTCAATTTGGTAACAATTAGGACTTGTTTTTTAAAACCCAAGATTCAATATATATATATATATATATATTGTTTTGGGTGTGCCGAAAAGTATGAGATAGATTGTTTTTCCAAGAAAAAAAAGGGACGGCGGCTTTGTTTGTGGGTGAAATACACTTTTTCGAAGTGCTGCGGCTAATACAGTGCATTGGAAATCAATCAATTTGGTGGGAGTGCTTTGGTGCATCTTCGGCTTTCGGTTTTGATTTGGTTTGTTATTTTGGGTCTTCTTCAACTCTGGTTCAGAAGATTTTGGTTCATCCATTTGGTGAGGTCTTTCCTCTTTGTTTATTTGTGATTATTTGGAATTCACCTAAGGGTGGTTTTGTGAGACCATTAGTGTCTCGTTTGTAATCGTTTGGAACTTATTTGGTTGATAGTGGAATCGGATTTCGATCCCGTGGACGTACCTCACATTGAGGGAACCACGTAAAAATTCTTGTGTTGCCTTTGATTTAATTTTTCCGCATTAGTTTTTATTCCCATTGATTGATTTACTTGTGGGGAATCACATCGATTTTCCCTAACAACTGGTATCAGAGCTTACGATTTATTTGGGTTTAGTTATTTGTGTAAATCAATGGAGGAGAATGTGGGTCGTATGTCTAGCTTCAATGGAAGTAATTGGGTAACTTGGAAAACTAAAATGGAGGACCTATTATTTTGTAAAGATTTATATGGACCCATTGAGGGTGATTCTGGCAAACCCGAGGGTATGAAAGATGATGAATGGAATAGGCTTAATCGAAAAGCCGTTGGTGTTATCCGTCAATGGATTGATGACAGTGTGTTTCATCATGTTGCTACTGAAACTTCAGCACATGATTTATGGAAAAAATTAGAGGGTCTTTATGATAGGAAATCAGCCACAAATAAAGCTTTTCTGTTTCGTAAGTTGGTTAATTTAAAATATAAAGAGGGCAGCCCTATTCCTGAACATCTGAATGAAATAAAGAGTATTGTTAACCAACTTGCTTCTATGAAAATTATTTTTGATGATGAGTTGCAGGCTTTGATGCTACTTAGTTCCTTACCCGAAAGTTGGGAGACTTTGGTTGTGACCGTCAGTAATTCAGCGCCCGATGGAGTTGTCACAATGGGCCAAGTCACTAGTAGCCTGTTGAATGAAGAAACCAGAAGAAAATCAGCAGGTTCCTCTCATTCAGAAGCATTCGTTGTGAGAGGTCGAAGCAAAACAAGGGGGAGGAGTAAGACTCCTCATGGTCGTGATCAAAGCCGTGACAAATCGAAAGATGGTTCTTTTTCAAAGAAAGACATTGAGTGCTATTATTGCCATGAGAAAGGGCACATGAAGCGGGAATGCCGAAAGCTCAAGAATAAGGAGAAAAGGCGTGACAAAAGTATGGACAAGAAGCAAGAAGACACAACGGCAGTTACTACCAATGCTGATCTCATGGTCGTTTGTGAAGATGATTGTATCAATTTTGTAGGCCAAGAGAGCAATTGGGTGATTGATTCCGGTGCTTCTTTTCATGTGACTTCTCGAGTTGATTTCTTCACTACCTACACCGAAGGAGATTATGGTTTTGTTCGAATGGGTAATGAAGGTTTGTCCAAGATTATAGGTATGGGTGATGTTTGCTTGGAAACAAATTTAGGCTGCAAGTTATTGCTTAAAGACGTGAGGCATGTTCCCGACATTCGCCTCAATTTGATCTCTACTGGGAAGCTAGATGATGAAGGCTTCAACAACAAATTTGGTGATGGAATATGGAAGCTCACAAAGGGTTCCTTGGTGGTGGCTAAGTGTAAGAAGACTCATACACTTTATTCGATGCAAGGAAAAATTTGTAAAGGTGTTGTCAATGCACTTGAAGAAGATACTTCTACTGAATTATGGCACAAGCGGCTTGGCCATATGAGTGAAAAGGGGCTGCAAGTTTTGTTCAAGAAAGAGCTTCTACCCGGTTTGAAAGGTACACATCTTAAAACTTGTGTTCATTGTTTGGCGGGTAAACAACATAGAGTTTCTTTTCATAAAAATGTTGTTTCTAGAAAAGAAAATGTTTTGGAGTTGATTCATTCTGATGTTTGTGGTCCTTTAAAAGTTAGAACACATAGTGGTGCACTTTATTTTGTTACTTTCATTGATGATTATTCAAGGAAAGTTTGGGCTTTTCTACTAAAAACTAAAGATCAAGTTCTAGAAGTATTTAAGCATTTTCAGGCCATGGTTGAAAGAGAAACAGGGCAGAAATTGAAGTGCATCCGATCAGACAATGGTGGTGAATACATTGGGCCATTTGATGAGTATTGTCGCAGTCAAGGTATTCGACACCAAAAGACAGTTAAGAAGACTCCTCAACAAAATGGCGTTGCCGAGAGGATGAACCGCACAATTGTGGAAAGAACAAGGTGTTTGCTTTCACAAGCTAAATTGCCAAGATCCTTTTGGGGTGAGGCGTTGAAGACAGCGGTTGACGTGATCAATTTGTCTCCTTCCTATCCTTTGAATGGTGATGTTCCAGAAAGAGTTTGGACCGGCAAAGATGTGTCTTATGAGCACTTGAGAGTTTTTGGTTGCCGAGCTTTTGTTCACATTCCAAAAGATGAGAGGTCCAAGCTTGATAGTAAGTCAAGACAATGTATTTTTCTTGGCTATAAGCGTGATGAATTCGGGTATAGATTGTGGGATCCGGTCGACAAGAAAGTCATTCGAAGCCGTGATGTTGTGTTTCTTGAAGACCAAACAATTGAAGACTTTGGCAAAGGTGATCAACCGGAGCCAAAAACTAGTGATCTCATTGACATGGATCCATCTCCTTCATCTTCAGTTGATGATGAAAACGGGGGAGATGTGCAGCCACCTATTGAAGATATAGAGGATGATGTTAATTCTAATGAAGTTGAGCCAGAAATTGAGGAAGAGCATCCTACTCAAGAACCACCACCACAACTTGAGTTGAGGAAATCTACAAGGGACCGAAAACCTTCAAGAAAGTATCCTCCTAATGAATTTGTGTTGATTTCTGATCAAGGGGAGCCTGAGAGCTACCAAGAAGCAATTGAGCATGTAAAGAAAGGTGATTGGAAAAAGGCCATGGAAGAGGAGATGAATTCCTTAGTTGAAAATCACACTTATGATTTAGTGAAGTTGCCTAAGGGGAGGAAAATTCTGAAAAATAAGCGGGTTTTCAAATTGAAGAATGATGGCAAGAATCTGAGGTACAAAGCACGTCTTGTTGTGAAAGGCTTTGGGCAAAAGAAAGGTATTGATTTTGATGAAATTTTCTCACCGGTTGTAAAGATGTCTTCTATTCGGGTTGTACTTGGCATGGCTGCAAGTATGAACCTTGAAGTTGAGCAACTTGATGTTAAGACTGCATTTCTTCATGGTGACCTTGAAGAAGAAATTTACATGGAGCAACCGGAAGGCTTTGTGGAAAAAGGGAAAGAGAAATTTGTTTGTAAATTGAAGAAAAGTTTGTATGGCCTCAAGCAAGCCCCGCGGCAATGGTACAAAAAAATTTTGACTCTTTCATGATGAATAATGGTTTTTCTAAAACCACTTCGGACCATTGTGTGTTTGTGAAAAATTTTCCAGATGGTAAATTTATTATTCTTTTGCTTTATGTTGATGACATGTTAATTGTGGGTCAAGATTCTACCATGATAAACAGGTTGAAATTGGAGTTGAGTAAGTCTTTTGCTATGAAAGATTTGGGACCGGCAAAGCAAATTCTTGGTATGAAAATTGTTCGTGATCGCAAAGAGGGGCTGAATTGGTTGTCTCAAGAAAGCTACATTGAGAAAGTTCTTGAGAGGTTCAATATGGATAAAGCGAAGCCGGTTGGTTGTCCACTTGCGGGTCACTTCAAGCTTAGTTCGAATCAATGTCCTATAAGTGAGAAAGACAAAGAAGAGATGTTGAAAGTTCCTTATGCTTCAGCAGTTGGTTCTTTGATGTACGCCATGGTTTGTACAAGGCCGGATATTGCTCACGCAGTTGGTGTGGTGAGTCGGTTTCTCTCTAATCCGGGTAAAGAACATTGGGCAGCGGTAAAATGGATTCTAAGGTATCTTCGAGGGACTTCGAAGGTGTGTTTGTGTTTTGGGGATGGTAAGCCGATGCTTGATGGATTCACAGATTCTGACATGGCTGGTGATGTTGATTCTCGGAAATCTACTTCGGAGTATTTGATGACTTTTGCAGGGGGAGCTGTGGCATGGCAGTCTAAATTACAAAAATGTGTTGCTCTCTCAACTACCGAAGCTGAATTTATTGCCATTACAGAAGCTTGCAAAGAAGAGTTATGGTTGAAGAAATTTTTGCAAGAGTTGGGTTTGAAGCAAGAAAAGTATGTGCTTTATTGTGATAGTCAAAGTGCTATTCACTTGAGTAAAAATTCTACTTTTCATTCGAGATCGAAACACATTGATGTGAGATACCATTGGATTCGTGATGTGTTAGATTCAAAATTGTTACAACTCGAAAAGGTTCACACAGATGATAATATTTCAGACATGTTGACAAAGACTTTGTCGAGGGACAAACATTTAAAGTGTCGAACTTTGGCGGGTATGGTTGATATCTCCACCTAAGTCGGTAGGGGGAGAATTGTTGGGTATACCTCCTTATTGGAGTGTGGGACCCAATTGGTTTATTAAAAGAGGTTTAATTTGGCTTGGTTTAGTATAATATATTTTTATATATTATATTTGAAGAGACCTAATTCAATTTGGTAACAATTAGGACTTGTTTTTTAAAACCCAAGATTCAATATATATATATATATATATTGTTTTGGGTGTGCCGAAAAGTATGAGATAGATTGTTTTTCCAAGAAAAAAAAGGGACGGCGGCTTTGTTTGTGGGTGAAATACACTTTTTCGAAGTGCTGCGGCTAATACAGTGCATTGGAAATCAATCAATTCGGTGGGAGTGCTTTGGTGCATCTTCGGCTTTCGGTTTTGATTTGGTTTGTTATTTTGGGTCTTCTTCAACTCTGGTTCAGAAGATTTTGGTTCATCCATTTGGTGAGGTCTTTCCTCTTTGTTTATTTGTGATTATTTGGAATTCACCTAAGGGTGGTTTTGTGAGACCATTAGTGTCTCGTTTGTAATCGTTTGGAACTTATTTGGTTGATAGTGGAATCGGATTTCGATCCCGTGGACGTACCTCACATTGAGGGAACCACGTAAAAATTCTTGTGTTGCCTTTGATTTAATTTTCCGCATTAGTTTTTATTCCCATTGATTGATTTACTTGTGGGGAATCACATCGATTTTCCCTAACAACATGTCTCATTTGGACAGATCAATCCAATTGCAGAAACTTCTGATTAACAGTTGGTAGCTGCTGATGCAAAGCTGAACTTTGATGATAATGCTGCTTTCCGACAGAAGGAGATATTTGCTTTTCATGATCCTATGCAGGAGGATCTGTTAGAATAAATATAGAGAGAGAAAGAGAATAAATTATGTATGTATTGATGTATTGAATATATTGAATCTGTATTGAATGTTATGTTTACAGGGTTCAAAGGACTCTCATTTATAAAAGAGAGTAGTTACATCAAGTAGCCTGTAAGTGGCCACCGAAAGGCTAAAGTAAGGGGACACTAATTATTAAAGCTAAACACTAATATATAATAATATACTAACTACCCCCCTCAAAATCAAGAAGGATAGGCACAAACCAACTTGAGTTTGGAGAGAGTAACAAAACAGGAAAATAAACTAATACATAAAATAAAATAGGATAGGAGACACTATATGGTCGTGTCAGATCGTTGGTAAAGACACTATATGGCCATGTCGGACCGTTGTAGCAGCTAACCGGAATCAATATCGGAACAGTTTACGAGGTCATGCCGGACTGACGTAGAAGCTAACCGGAATCAATGTCGGGACAGTTTACGAGGTCATGCCGGACCGACGTAGAAGCTAACCGGAATCAATGTCGGGACAGTTTGCGGGGTCATGTCGGACCGTTATAGAAGCTAACCGGAATCAATGTCAGGACAGTTTACAGGGTCATGCCGGACCGATGTAGAAGCTAACCGGAATTAATGTCGGGATAGTTTACGGGGTCATGCCGGACCGTTGTAGAAGACACTGTGTGGTCGTGTCAGACTGTTGAAGCAGAAAAGATATACATAGATAGATATATCGCTCCCTCAAAAGACGTGCCCAATCCATCAAAAGGCATGCCCGACATGATGGCGTCTAGCGGCGCGCGATGCGCGTGACCGACAAAGCGTCGTGTCGCCTCGGCTTGTGCTCCTGTGTTGTCTATATAAACCGAGGCTGAGGCTGAGGCTGAGGTTATGCACAACAAACCAGTTGAAACATCTTCGTTCTCTGAGAGCTGTAAACCCTGAAACACTCTGTAACCCCCTAATCCCCGGCTTGTGCTGCCTCTAATATGGCTTATTCTTCTTCCCGTGGTCCGCTTACTCTGTTTCCTGACCTGAATGATGCCACAATAGAGATAACTGGTTTTGTCGCCCTGGAAGCGCAACCAAGCACCCCTAGACCGAGTGCCTGCCTTTGCTCCTTTGAACTTTCCGATACCGTCAGTGGAGTAAAAAATAGCAACATAATCGGACATTAAAGCGAACCATTTTACGTTGAAGTCGTGCTTGGAGACAGTGACTGCGGTCTCCAAGTTGTCACACTGTATAGCGATTCCGGGTTTTACCCCTTGTTGTATAGTAACCCGGACTTGGTTCCGTGGATGTTAGCAGTTGTTTATATCTTGTTTACATCCTTTCGTACTTTGTATTTGAGTTTATAGGATGTGTTGGGCGTGTTCTGAACAGGTAGGTTGAGTTTTGGTCTCAAGTGTAGTTGTCTAGGTTTTAGGTGTTACGCTCGAGCGGAGTTTGGTTTTTGGTTGTCCGCTTGAGCGGGCCTTCTTGCGCTCGAGCGGGATTTGCACACTCCCAGTATCTCATGTCCCTGCAAAACTTCTGCAGGTGTGTTTTTCACACTCGAGCGGGTTTCCTACGCTCGAGCGGGTCGCGCTCGAGCGGGTATGTTGGCGTTCGAGCGGGTAGTGCTTTGTCTGTGAAAGTTCTGGGAGGGGGAAATCTACGCTCGAGCGGACTGGTTTTCGCGCTCGAGTGGATGTATTTTATTCTTGTGTCTTGGAGCTCGAGCGGGCCTTCTTGCGCTCGAGCGTGTCCAGATTTTTGTGCTTGACGCTCGAGCGTTCTATTCTACGCTCGAGCGGAAGTGTCGTATATCAGTGGGCAGCTAAGCATTTTTGAATCACTTTTTACATTCACTCTCTCTCTCTTACTTTCTAAAAACACTTTTCAGAGCCTCTCTCTCTAGGATTTCCCTTCTCTCTAGGGTTTGATCTAGTTAGAGTGTTCTCCTATCCTTCGGCCTTTGTAAAAAGCGTGTTGATCGTCGATGACTTCGTTTTGATCCGAAAATTTTAGAGTTTGGAACACTTTGGTTTTGGTCTTCTTTCCCATTTGAGCTCTAACTTCGAGGTAGGGATATCCTACTCCTCCTTATGAGCTTTGTCTTAAAATTTTAACATTTTGATATGTTGGGGATTGTTGGATAATTTTGAGAAAGTTTGGGTCTTTGTGTAATTTTACAAAAGATGGAGTTTTATTTATATAAGCCTATATGCATGTTTAGCATGGAGAAATGAGATAAATGTTGGGTTATTGATAGAAATGGAACCTTAGGGTTGTTTTGTTAATTATGGGAAATGCCCTAATTACATTGATGAATTAATTTGCGAAATTAATTTTGAGAAATGAGAAATTGAATTGAAAATGTTGAAATTGGGAACATATGGGATTAAAGGGTGTAGTTGGATCATTTATCACTCACCTAGTTGAAATGTTGATATTTTATCCATTTGGTGCATTTATTTTCTGTTTAGAAATAACTGCTTTGGGATATCGGTGGAGGATAGTCTTGATTGTTGTAGACAATGCATGATGATTAGGCAAACCAAAACTAATCGATTGAGTATGCTATCGAGTATAGCGGTTGGAATAATACATTAACTTTATGTATTGATTGATTGTGTATATGATTTATGTTTATATACATTGTGTGTGGGAGGAGATAGGGGATGTACTCCACGGTTTAGGGGAAGATAGGGGATGGACCTCTAAACCGGATTTCGTGTGACATTGATACAGCACTACAATGTGTATCAAGTGTGGGTTATGGAAGTGTTTGAATTGATTTGATATAGCACTAAAATGTATATCGTTATCAATTGTGAAGTATAGAAGCGTTTCTAAGTGTTATTGATACAGCACTAAAATGTGTATCCATCATGAATTTCGAAAGTGTTTTAAAGATGAGTCTAAATCTCATTAAGTTATTTGGCTATGTTCTAAGCCTTGTTTTCAAACTCAAAGTTGAATAAGAAATGGAAACTAAAGTGTGCCATGGGCATGATTGTCGTGAAACTGTAATACGACATACGTTGGAATACAAGTGTGGACCATCTATTGAATGCTATTATTTTAGTCATTGTTTATAGTTGGTTTAGTATATTTCTACTGGGCTGTGGCTCACCCTTTATGGGACATCATTTTCAGGTACAAGTAGCATGCCACCTCCATGGACATAGCTTGGGAGGCTAAAGATAGACAGACAGACTGTTTCTGTTGTTTTGTTTTCTTTTGATGTATTACATGTGTATCAAGTCAAGGGCTTTCTTTGTATAGAGTTAGTACTCTCTTTTTTTTGTAACCAAGTGTTGACTTAGAAAGTTGTAAGCCCATAGGGCATTTACTTTTGTTGTCAACATGTAATACATTTTGTAATGATTACTCTGATGGAATATATTTATGTTTTACTTTCTTGTGTCTAAGCATGCTATTGTTGGATGATTTATGGGTTTATTTTGAGGGCGTTATACACCGGCTGCAAAATAAAACGAGTGAGGTGCACCAGGTAAATGCCCAACTCGCTCTGCTCCAGTGCATGTGTAGGGATGCACAAGCAGAGATATGTATGCTGAAGGCGGAAAACAAGGAGCTGAAACGGAAGTCCACCATTATGTTCTGATTCGGAGGTCCGCTATATGCTGCGGTTGAGGAGCAGCGAGGAGGCAACTTGCTTGGTGGACTTGGAAGCACGGAGGCAGCGCCGGTAAGGGACGCCCAAGACGGAGGCAAGAGGAAGAGACCAACGGAAGAGGCGAAGAAGTGAGGTCGGCGGGTGGCCATCTGCAGAAAAGAA
This sequence comes from Camellia sinensis, assembly GCF_055761805.1. Lineage (NCBI taxonomy): Eukaryota > Viridiplantae > Streptophyta > Magnoliopsida > Ericales > Theaceae > Camellia > Camellia sinensis. The sequence continues at coordinate 98,801,960 of NC_138972.1, forward strand.
AACAAACCTTTAGTTGTTGTGGGTGTTGGATTTGTTTTTTTTGGTTTTGTTTTGTTTTGTTTTTTTTTTTTTGGTTGTTGTTGTTGTTTTTTTTTTTCTTCGTGGAATGAAATAAAAGAAAAATTTGAAAAATCAGAAGTGGTTGGAATGTATATATATATAGATATATATAGAAAATAAAAGAAAGTTGAAGAGAAGGATGTAACCCGGAGTAATAATAATAATAATAAAAAAAGGGGTATCATGGAGTGGGCGGTGGTACAAAAATATTGTTTAGAAAAAGAGGGAGGTGGTGGAATAATAGGTCAAAAGGTAGAATAAAAAAGAAAAAAGAGCACTTGGGTTGGGTCATGGATGCTGATTGTGTTTATAGTAATAATAATAATAATTATAATAATAATAAAATGAATGAGATTTCAAAGAGCAGAGAGAATGGACATGCATTAGGCATGTGAGGTGTAAAGTGAAGGATAAAATAAAAGAAAGAGATAAGGAATGTGATGATTTCTGTCTCTTGGCACAAAAAAAGTACCACTCTCTCTTCCTAACCACGCTCTCTCCCCAATCTGTGCCAGGCCAGGTAAGTCCCAAGTTCAGTCACCGATCGGAGGTTAAGTTCTTTCCTCAAAAATGGATTTGATCTCTGCTTCTCCGACTTCGGGCTTCGGTGCCAACTCTGTGTTTGCTCACGTTGTTCGCGCTCCTCTTGTTTTGACTGTGGTGAGAAAAGCAGAGCAGATCCTTGTTAATGATAGCTCCTGTGTGAAGGAATATCTTCCCATTGTTGGACTGGCAGATTTCAATAAACTGAGTGCTAAGCTCATATTGGGTGCTGACAGCCCTGCTATTCAAGAGAACAGGGTTACCACTGTCCAGTGCTTGTCTGGTACTGGCTCATTGCGAGTTGGAGTTGAGAGCAAGTGTGTTGAGTTGCTTGCTGCTGGTGTGTGTGTGCAGGATGGGCATGGAGTGAGTGAAGTATGGCTGCATGTGTGTAGCTCAAATTAATGCCCACCTCCCATGCACACCGCGAGAGAGAGAGCTCTCTGTATATAGCAGCATCTCTGGTTCATCTCAGAAAATAATTGAGAGAGAGAGACCAGGCCCAAGAGAGTGAGAGAAGTTTCAGTTGTTGATAATTTATTTTTATTTTTTTAGAGAGAGAGTCAAGAGCCGAGAGAGAGGCCCTGCATGTGTTTGTGTATATTGTTTAGCAGATGATGATGATGACGAGGATAAGGAAGAGTGGAGCAGCGTTCAATAGCTTGCTCAGATCTAGCACATTGGCGGTCGTAAACGCCTCATCCGACGACGCAAACACCGTCACCTTGCCGCCTTTCAAGTCGGTGATGTTGACGGAGCGAAGGAGTTCGTGGTGATGACGCTGTTGCAGTTGTGTGGCGAGAGTGTGAGGAATAGGGGTTTGCTTGTCAGGGAAGGTGGGATTCCTTCATTGGCAGAGAAGAGAGCTCAGCAAGTTGATTGAGCCATTGTAAGGCAGAGAAGAGTTCAGCTATGGAATTTGTGGCAGCGGAGTGAAGGTATGTGTAGAGGTCCAGCGGGCGGCCAAGACAAGGCTGCCGTCTGCCGGTGAAGCAAAATTATTAGGTTCTTAAGCTCGCTCTGATACCATGTTAAAATAAATATAAAGAGAGAAACAGAATAAATTATGTATGTATTGATGTATTGAATATATTGAATCTGTATTGAACGTTATGTTTACAGGATTCAAAGGACTCTCCTTTATAGAAGAGAGTAGTTACATCAAGTAGTCTGTAAGTGGCCACTGAAAGGCTAAAGCAAGGGGACACTAATTATTAAAGCTAAATACTAACATATAATAATATACTAACAGGATCCTCGTGAGGTTTGACTATAATCTTTTTTGAAATTTGACACATGAAAATGGGTGACACTGAGAATTGATTTTAAGGTCTGGTTATCTTGGCACGTACTGAATTTGGCATACAACACCAGCTATTAGCTTGTGATCCCCTGCCATACTCAAAGGGGGAGGTGCATGGTTGATGTCCTAATTGGGATGAGGGGGCGCATGTGTCTTGTCAAAGACAGAAACAAAAATTGGAACAGTATTAGGCTCAATTTTGTTGGGTAAATTCATAGTCACATACCAGAAGAGCAATGCCTAAGAAAGAAGAAACATAAAAGTTGCAACTAACACATACAAAGGTGGTTATAACTCTTTGTGTATGTCATTTTTGTCGTATAAAGTGTTCATAACTGTTCATTTATATCATTTTTGTTGTGTCTTCAACTTCTGACAGGTTGCTGCCGCAAAAGCAGATTTGAATTATATTGGCCTAGATGGAGAAATTGGTTGCATGGTGAACGGTGCTGGATTGGCAATGGCGACAATGGATATAATTAAGTTGCATGGGGGTACTCCTGCCAATTTTCTTGATGTTGGCAGGAATGCTTCTGAAGGCCAGGTAATTCTTTGATTTTTTGGATGCTTGCTTATCTTGCTAATAGGAGTTGATTGGCCTTTGTATTCAAGCACAGTGCAAGCATATGCTTTTGTGTTTTTCAATTTTTTCTTGCAAATAGAAATTTTGCTATATTCTGATGAAGAATGCTGATATTTGTCAAACCAAAAATAAAAATAAAAATAAAAAAATGTATGTGATGCATAGGTTGTGGAGGCTTTCAAAATTTTGACTTCCGATGAGAAGGTGAAAGCAATTATGGTGAACATATTTGGAGGAATAATGAAATGTGACGTAATAGCAAGTGGAATTGTCAATGCTGCAAAACATGTGAGTTTTTGCATCTGACCGATTCAGGTTATATTCATGACAATTGCGCGATCTTTTAACTACTTCCCTGTTTTTGCCAGTCAGTTTTTTGGCTTTGGCCATTAAATCACGATTTACTTTTATTAGATAAACTAATATTTGAAATATAATTGTAAGTACTATATAATTTGATAAAATCTGGTGGTGTGAGAAATAAAATTGGGTAATTGAGTACTTTCTTCTAATTAAAGGATGAAGAAATCCTCGTTTTCAGTTCAGTGGTACTGAGAGTTGAGTTCCTTGGCATTTTTCTGGCCTGCACTAAGATCATTTATGACCGTCTTGTTGTAATTAGTTCTTGCATTTATTAGTGTGTATAAGGATCGTGAGCAATAGTTCTTCGCGTCTAAAATTTTGGGGCAGATACAATTATTCACTTCCTTTGACAATACAACTGGTTAAAATTTTGTTGAGGGCAAAGCATTGTCTTTCAATTATGAGATGTTTATGGTGTACATATGAGTCTGACTACTCTGTATCAATTCATTGTTTGGGCCTTTCCTTAATAGTCATTGATGCAATCCACGATACTCGTTTAGCTTCCAGTATTTTGATTATTAACAGCCTATTAAATTGCAGGAGGGGAATCATATTTGATTGACACAACAAAACAGATTGAGTCACATTGATGAATTAGATTCAATCTAGGGAATAAAACAAAGAGACCGACGGATATTTAGTATCATGTGGTATTTTATTTTTAATTTTTTAGGAACTGTCCTACCTTTTGGGCATGTAGTGAGAGCCATAATTGATCATCATGATCATAGTTGTTAACATCCTCATCGTCATTATCATTGTATTATTCCTATTCTTTTTCTGTAAACATAGTAAATTAGAATGGTTAGTTGGGTGCTAGCTTAGGACAGAGTAAGGATGATAAAATGATTATTTAATGTGGAGGTGCTGATACGAACATTCCTAGGAGGGAATTCAATAGTTTATTTCATAGTCTCCACATGTTTAGATTATGTGAAACACGCAGTTGATTTAAAGGAGAAAGAATACATAATTGGAAACCTATGTCATCCTAATTTGCAGTAAGTTTTTAGATGTGAAATTTCCTTGTCTTTCAGATGATCTCAGGGTGAGTGCACTAAAATTGACGGCTAAGTCTCATATGCAAGTTTTTTTTTTTCCACCCCCCTTATATTTGATATTTTCTTCATTGCTCTTGGGTTCAAGTACGTCCCTCTCAAACATTCCAATCTCACGCTTCAATTTTTTGCTTATGCATATGATTTTCCCCCCTCATTTTCGGTGATATTCCACAAAAGTGTGACTTTGATGTGATGTTTTGATCTCTAGTTGATCATTCTTCAACTTGAAAGCAATTTCAATGAGTGAAAAAATATCTAAAAAATCTTTTGATTTGATTATGAATGGTAATTTTACTTATATATTCAATATACTTGTAGGCTTTGGCTATTAAGAATTCGGAGGAAAGGAACACAAGATTGGAAAATATATGTTCAAGGATTTGGAATTTGGCTCACAATAAGAAGCGGGCTTTGCTCTTAATCTTTTGTGAAGTTAGTTTTTTGTTTGTGATAATTTGAATAAATTTGGTGTCTTGTGATTGGGGAGTCAATATGGTAGGTGGGTCCAAAAAAAAAAAAAAAGAAAAAAGAAAAGAGGTTTGTAGTCTATATACTTGATGGATTACAAGTCGTGTTTGTTGTATGGAGTTTTATTGTCTAGAGATTGGACATCAACAACTTTTCTACTCAGGTTGATTTTCATTTGTAAATTCTAAAATAGGAGTAATCTAGAAATCTTCTTGTTGTTGATGTTGAAGATTGGCTCAGATTTGCTGTCAACAATGGTTGCGGTCAACAATGGCTGCTTTGTTTGCTTTGTCAACAAAGGCTATTGATTGAAGAGCTTGGTTCTCCCATTGCATCTATAAATAGGTAGTGAATTGGAGGAATTCAGTGTGGTGAGTAGAAGAGAGAATACAGAGCAGAGAGAGAGAATTATAAAATATGTAATTCTTTGTTCCAAATATAGTGAAATCCGCTGCCCGTGGACGTAGATGACTTGCCAAACCACGTAAATCGTTATGTATTCTTACTTGTGTGCTTGTGTGTGATTGTTTTTTTGCCTCTTAGGCACAACAAATTGGTATCAGAGCATTGTTGTGCGAAAAACAGAGTGTTTTTTCTGTAAATTGAAAATTTTGAAGTTGTCGGGCGAGCGGGGGTGCTCACGAAGTGACCTTCCCCAATCGTACCCAAGTTCCCGAGCCGAGGCAACTTTGGTGATGACGTACACGTGGCCTTAGGCAACGAGTTAGGGTTTCCTAAATTTCCCAAAATAAAATATTTAGGTGGCAACTCTGTATCTGGCAAAGCAGTCTATGTTTGGCACTTCTTTACAAAAATCTGTTTTCTAAAACGATTTGTCGGATTTGGACTCTTTGGTGATTTATCAATCTCACATTGCACATTGTGAGATCAGATTAAGAACCGTGACAATTTGAGAGTCTTGAACTGTAGTGAGCCCAATTGAACAGAACGGGGGTTCATCCTCCCGGGACGTTCGAGGACGTCTACAGTCATACACCTGCATTTGACATGCTTTCAATGTCTTAAAGAGTTTATGTTTTATGCCTCATGAATGGATCATTGTGTATGCCTCTATACTTAGGTTTTTGGGATGTCATCTCAGTGGGTTTTTGGGGTTATTATGCCATGATATAACTCTTATTTTTGTTGGTTGAGTCATCACATGCTTGGTCTTAATAGGTGTAGTATAATCCACCTTATTTGCCTTGTATGCATCATGCCTCATACTCGCCATGCTAGCTTGTTTTGGCTTACTTCCATGCATGCTTTAGTCTCATTTTAACATGTTCTAGGACTATTTTGGGTTGCCTTTGCCATATCCTTCATGCTTTGTATAGCTGTAGTGCAATTGGCCTTGCTAGCTTTGTGTTTTGATGCTTCATGCATGCTATATTTAAGCTATTTAGATGATTTGGCATCATTTAATGCTTCATTTTAGAGCATGTAGAATTGCCATATTCCCACTTCATTCATGCTTTAAGTATCTTTGAGTGTTGTGCATTATTGCCTAGTTTATGGCTTAGCTTGTATGCTTGCGTGCCTAGGTATTGGAGCCTTCATCTCAGCATGTTTAAGTCTTTGTTTAGACCTATTTAACCTTTGTCCATGTTTGGTTCAATCATTTGTGCCATGTATTGCATGCCCTTTGTGTAGTCCCTTTGATGGCTTTGTGCCTTAGGTCCTCTTGCATGCCTACTTGTGTTGTTTGAATGATTTGATATCATTTCACACTTGATTTCAGAGCCTTTAGTGTTGTCACACTTCCATGTTTATCGCTTCTTTATCATGATTGAGGTTTGTGTTTTGAGGTCTAGTTGTTAAACCATTACATTGTGCATGCTTATATATGCTTTCATGCCTTAGTTTTGATGCATTTTAGCCACTGATTTGGGCATAGTTGAGGTCTGCCCATTTTGGTTTAAGTCCACCTTTGCATGTTGTTGCATGCTTGTCTTGCATATTGTTGTATGCTCGCTCCATCTTTGCATGTTGTCGCATGCTAGTTCCATTACATGTTGTTGCAAGTTTATTACACTGCATTTTGCATGATTAAGTCATATTGCATGATTGCATGTTCGAGTTAGCATTGTGTATGCCATCCCTGCATTGCATTGTTGTTTGGATTAAGTATTAATCCGAGCACGAGAAACGAGGAACGTTTCATACTTCAAGTGATGAAACGTGTCTCAATTTTCGGTCGCCGACGCTCTTGATTATCCATGATAGAGTTCTAGGCATTTATGTGTTTTATTTGTGCATTCATTTCGCATTGATTTGCACAAGTTGGATCTTCAACCATCATGCATTGGGATGCGTGATTGATGGTCTTGGATCCGACTATGTCTCTCCCTTGATGTTTTGAGGTGACATGGGGTGGCATAGTGCGTACATACCCTTGGGAGGCCCTCAATTTTCTCTATTTTGTGCTCTGCTGCAGCTCGGTGTCACAACACATCAACGGCCGGCAGTCCTTCATTCTTGGCCGACAGTGTACCATCTTTGGCCAGCAGGTGGTCGGCAGCATCTCTCCATGGCCGGCAGGCCACTGATGCATTCCCCAGACTGGTTTTGGTAAGTTCCAGCAGCAAGGTCTCAAGGACACCCTGCAGACAGAGCCTCTAAAGAGCAATCGGAGAGCTTACCGGGACAGGAACTGAGCATGCATGTTCACCTTCTTCAACTTGCCGAGGCAGCATTGTTCAATTGCTTACTTGTTAGTTAGTATTTGATTTTGTAATTTAATTAGTTAATTTGTTGATTAATTAAGTTTTGTAATAATTAGTTGTAGCTAGTTATTCATTCGGTTATGTAATAGTTAATTAGCTTGTTAGTTAGTTAATTAGTTGGCATGTATTATTCATTCGGACCCTCCGTCGAGAGGGTGAATTTTGTAATAAGTGTGCGTGCGTGTGTGCATGTCTTCCAACCTCACGTTTTTCTCCCTTTTACTTACCTGCTTTTGATGGTTAGTCTTAGGGCATATTTTATTTAGCATCCTCATGCTATGCATGTTTGCATCATTAATCTACATTGCATGCACCGGGCTCGGCGCATCATACTAACTGCATCGTATTTCAATTCCAAGTTGAATACATGTATCAATTATCGCATCTCATATGTCATCTTAGAATGGCCGAGCCTATTTCTAGTTGCATTTCGCATGTGTTACATTAGCCATCTTAACATGAACTAGGATCATGCATTGATTACTAACTAGTTTATATTTTGACTCGGAATACATTGTAAGTGTTTATGCTTTAGCATCCTTGCATGAGTGTGAGTTTTGCCATGACAGCATGCTTGCCATGACAGCATGCTTGCCATGAGGCTATTTGCTTAATTGTTTTAACTGCCTGAATGTCTGTGGGTGAAGGTTAGATTACTTGAATTGGAACGATTCATTAAAATCCGTGTTTTAGCCTACTTGCGAGTAGCAAACTTCAAACCATTTCCAAACAAACGGATTTGCGATGCTTTGTTCCAAATTAGGCGATCTAGTCTATACTTGTGTGTTGTGCGCATCACATAGTAATTCTAGCTAATTAACCGGAATAAGAACGCATGTGTTTTCAAAAACAAGATATCATGCTTAGTACAGGCCGATCTTTGATCGGGCGAGCGGGGGTGCTCATAGATGACCTTCCCCAATCGTACCCAAGTTCCCGAGCCAAGGTAACTTTGGTGATGACGGACACGTGGCCTTAGGTAACGAGTCAGGGTTTCCTAAATTCCTCCAAAATAAAATATTTAGGCGGCGACTCTGTATTTGGCAAAGCAGTCCATGTTTGGCACTTCTTTGCAAAAATCATTTTTCCAAAACGATTTGCCGGATTTGGACTCTTTGGTGATTTATCGGTCTTGTATTGCACTTTGCGAGACTAGATTCAGAACCATGACATTTGAGTCCGAACTGTAGCACTGAAGCTCGAGGGCGCGTCTACACCATAATTCCATATTCAAAAGAATATTCTATGTAGCACTTTATTAAGTGTTCCATATTTTGTTCTCTTTCCAATGCTTATTTCATACTTTCCAAAGAAAACATAAAAAGTTTTTAGAACACCCAAAAATTAAACTATACATTTTGAAAATTATTTTGAAAATTCCCCAACACACGAGTCGAACAGCACCGTCTAGTTCGATTAAGGACCGGAGGCTCCCTATTTTTATATATTGATTGATTTCTTCTTTCATTGGAGGCTTTAGTATCAAGAAACCTGTAATTATCTAACATGCAATGGAAACATATATATGATATTATACTTATCCGGCAAAGGTATTAAAGCCAACCTTGGAGCCAACTGAACAATGATTTTCCACATGCATCATTTTGCTCTGATTTGGTATTTTTCCATTTGGAAGGTCACAATTTCCACCCTTATGTTCTTCATTTGATTAGCATTTCTTTCAGATTTTGCTGTGTTTTTGCTCTGATTTTGCATTTTCTTTAGATTTTGGTGCGCAGTTCAGAAATAGATGTACTGACATATATAGAATTGATTACAAAGGTGAAACATAGTGGTTGATGGGATTAGTGAAGATGAGGCTTTGCAAGGAAGACACTCTGATTGTCAATATGCCAATGGTTACTTGGTAAGTGTAAATGGAACCCTACCTATCTAATCTTGTTTGGTTGTTGAGAAAATTGAGGGATGATAATGGGACAATAGATGAAAGTACAATATATGTATTGATTAATTTTTTTTATTGCTATCCTCTCTCAGGTTACAATCTTTGATGAAGTAGGTTTTTAAGCATACAAATATTTGCATTTGATAATGGGAGTGTTATTTTTAAATTAAAAAAAAAAAAAAAGATTCTCATAACCAATCCAAACAGAAACCAGTCTCAAAGCTGTAGACGTTTGCTTGAAGTTCTTAGTCCAACACCGTACTCGAGCTCTCTCTTCTCACTATAGCTTCAAATTTCAAAGTTCCCATGCGCATGAGTGGAATTCTCTTGAAACCCATCTCGAATCTCCCCTACCTTCGTCTCTTACAGAGATGCTCAACCATGGACGAACTCAAACAAATCCATGCCCATGTAATCACCAGTGGCCTTGCTCGTTTCACCTACACCACCAGCAAAATCTTAGCCTTCTGTGCATTATCCGAAACTCACAACAACATGAACTACGCAGAGCCAGTTTTTAACCAAATTGTTATACCCACTATCTTTGATTTCAATTCTATGATAATGGGTTACTCCAAAAGCTCAGATCCCAAAAAGGGTCTTCAAGTTTATGCCCAAATGCGATGTCAAGGCTTTGAACCAAATGATCACACTTTCCCTGTTTTAACCAAAGCTTGTTCTTGTATATATTCACTGTATCAAGTTCATGGTCAAATAATGAAGTTTGGATATGGTTGTGATGTTTATGTGATTAGTTCTATTATACTTATGTACTCAAAATTTGGAGCAACCAATTTTGCTTGTCAAGTGTTTGAAGAAAGTTCTAACAGAAATGTGGTCTGTTGGACTAGTCTTATTAGTGGGTATTGTAGTAATGGGCTTGTCAATGAGGCTCGTGAAGTGTTTGATTCGATGCCCGAAAGAAATGATATTTCTTTTAGTGCAATGGTTTCTGGGTATGTGTGGAATGAGCGTTTCAATGAGGCGATTGAGTTGTTTCGCAAGTTGAAGAGTTGTGCTAATGTGAGGCCTAATAGGTCTCTTTTGGTGGGTGTTCTTAATGCTTGTGCGGCTGCGGGTGCGTTTGAGGAAGGTAAATGGGTTCATGCTTATATAAATGAGAATTTCTCAGAGCTTGAGCTTCAGTTGGGCACTGCACTAATAAATTTTTATGCAAAATGTGGCAACATAAAAGATGCAGAAAATATCTTCAAGAAAATTCCCTACAAAGATGTGACAACTTGGAGTGCTATGATCTTGGGATTAGCCATCAATGGCAACAATGAAATGGGGCTTCAGCTTTTCGCAGAGATGGAAAGAAGGGGGCCAAAACCAAACGCCATAACTTTTGTTGCAGTTCTCACTGCTTGTAATTGCTTAACTATTGTGAACAAATCATGGAGATTATTCGGGCGAATGAGTAAAGTTTATGGTATCTCACCAGTGATTGAACACTATGGTTGTATGGTTGATCTTCTAGCCAGGGCGGGACAAATCAGAGAGGCAGAGATTATGATAAAGAGCATGCCAATGGAACCGGATGGAGCTATATGGGGGTCTTTGCTTAATGGCTGTTTGATGCATGGTCATGTTGAGTTGGGGAAGAAAGCAGGGAAGCTTTTGATCCAACTAGAGCCTCGACATAGTGGTCGGTATGTCCTTCTAGCAAATATGTATGCTGCAATGGGCAGCTGGGAGGGTGTGGTGAGGCTGAGGAAAATGATGAAAGATAAAAAAGTAGATATACTTCCTGCTTGGAGTTTCATTGAAATTGATGGAATTGTACATAGATTTGTTGTGGATGATAAGTCTCATTCTCAATCAAGCGATATCTACAGTCTTTTGAATCATCTTATACGGATTTGATGTCATTATGTGATGAATCAGTGTAGGCAATGATTTCATGATCTTTCGCGATCCTGCAAAGCTCAACAAAACAATAATTTTGATTCTAATTGGGGTCTATTTCCAGCATACCCTACAGAAAGTTTGGTCATGGGACAATACAATAGGTATGTATTCTCAAGCATTTCATGGAAAGTACTTTCTTTGTTTGTTACCTTAACTATTTATGTATCTTGATGATATAGATTTCTTATCCACAATCAGAGAGAACACTTTTTGTTTGGTATGGAAGAAAAACTGTTTGACAAACATGACCACATCTATCCAATTGTGAATGGTTTCACTACCTAAACATAGAGAAAAGCCAAAGGGGATTGAATGAGTTTTATCTCTTGTATTTATGTCAAATGGTTGCACTGATGTCACAGAGCCATACTCAGTGGCACCATTGTTGGTGGGTCTGCCAAAAGAAATTTAAAATAGGATAAATTACACTTTTCATCCCTATAGTTTTATTTAAGTTTTACTTAGATTCTTATTATTTTGATTTACGTAATTTGGTGCCCACACTAGTTTCAATTTGGTCCTTCCATCTAAATTCCCATTAAAATTTTCTCTATATACAACTCAGGAGATTGACAAATATCCTAAAATCGTTAATTTTAACCTTAAACTTGAACGAAAGAATCAAATTGAACTAAACTTAAAGTGTAGGGACCGAATTATTCAATTTGAAACAATAAAAACCAAATTTAATTCAGATCAAACTGCTAACGTTTAGCTGCACTTCTTGCAAACTCTAGGAATTTACAGTTAGAATCCAAGGTAGTTGGTAAATGGCAACCATTGCCTTACTATCTAGACTATCAAAAAGAGATGACGTTGAAGTTGAGCAATAATTTTGCTATAAAACATCAAGAATGAATAAGCTGACTTGTTTAGGGGAATTCAAAGAAGTTGCTTAAATCTGTCCAAATAATCTAATAAACCAAACGAGCCATTACCAAGTCAATCATGAAACCCTTCATGGATATTTCTCTAAACTGCTTAATTCAGTAAACATGTTTTCACCTACAAGATATAGTCATGTCTTCTTTCAAGTGAAAAGGCTTTGTTGAGTTGAGTATATCTGAACTTCATTGATTTCTTACTGGCAATTGTATATTCATCCTTCAAATACAATAAATATTAGAGATGATACAGGTTTTACTTGTGGTTCTAAAGAAGAGGAATTGACTGATAGGCCTAAAAAACACTCTATTTTGATTGGATATCCATATTTTAATGTGTATCTTTTTGTTGATGGATTTGTGTGAGATGACCTCCAGAACTCTCTCCTTTGGTATTTCACTCAAACACATCATTCAAAATTCAAATGATGCAGCAAATAGCTGCTATGGAAGACTGAATATGAATATTCCACTGTGAAACTTTTCAGTCAGTGAGTTGAACAATTGATAAATCAAAAAGAAAATTGACCAGTATAGCTTACAAGGGTTCAATTAGGACAATTAATTTGTGATGGATGGGTCAAATTTTGCTTTCTTGGTCTGTAACTTTTTTGGATTTCTTTCTATTGTTGGTATTTACTTGGTTTAAACAAACTACAAGTTGTGTTTGAACCCAGTATATTTTTTATGCTATCTTGTTTGTTTTGTGACTTTATTGATCTAAGAATTTAAAGTTTTAGTTTTCCTTCCCCCGTTCTTATTAGGTTATTGGAAGGAAGCTCTTTAATTGCTGCTATTCTATCAGTTTATGTATTGGGGAGGGATCTGAGGCAGTTGTGAAGAAGCAATGCACTGGGAGTGCCAAACCTGGAGTTCCAAGGTTTGTCAAGAATTAACTTTGTTTGTCATGTGCACTAAGATCATTTATGACCATCTTGTTGTAATTAGTTCTTGCATTTATTATTGTGTATGAGGATGGTGAGCAATAGCTCTTCGTGCCTAAAATTATTGGGGACAGATAAAATTATTCACTTCCTTTGACAATACAAATGGTTAAAATTTTGTTGAGGGCAAAGCATTGCCTTTCAATTATGAGATGTTTATGGTGTACATATGAGTCTGATTACTCTTTTGCGTTAATTTGAGTTAAACCAAGTGAAGAACTACTTTCTCTGTATCAATTCATTGTTTGGGCCTTTCCTTAATAGTCATTAATGCAATCCATGATACTTGTTTAGCTTCCAGTATTTTGGTTATTAACAGGGTTCTAAATTGCAGGAGGGGAATCATATTTGATTGAAACAACAAAACAGATTCAGTCACATCGATGAATTAGATTCAATCTAGGGAACAAAGCAGAGAGGCCGGCGGAGATTTAGTGTCATGTGGTATTTTATTTTTAATTTTTTAGGAACTGTCCTACCTTTTGGGCAAGTAGTGAGAGCCATAATTAATCATCATGATCATAGTTGCTAACATCCTCATCGTCATTATCATTGTGTTATTCCTATTCTTTTTCTGTAAAATAGTAAATTAGAATGGTTAGTTGGGTGCTAGCTTAGGACAGAGTAAGGATGATAACAATGATTATTTAATGTGGAGGTGCTGATACGAACATTCCTAGTAGGGAAGTCAATAGTTTATTTCATAGTCTCCACATGTTTAGATTATGTGAAACACACAGTTGATGTAAAAGAAGGAAGAATACATAATTGGAAACCTAAGTGATCCCAATTTGCAGTAAGTTTTTAGATCTAAAATTTTCTGGTCTTTAGTTGATGTCAGGGGGAGTGCACTAGAATTGATGGCTAAATAAGTCTCATATGCAAGGTTTTTTTTTTTTTATGTCTTCCTTATATCCGATATTTTCTTCATCGCTCTTGGGTTCAAGTGTGTCTCTCTCAAACATTCCAATCTCCTGCTTCAATTTTTTACTTGTGATTTTTCCCCCTCATTTTCGGTGATATTTGAGAAAAGTGTGACTTTGATGTGATGTTTTGATTTTTGGTTGATTGTTTTTCAACTTGAAAGCAATTTCAATTAGTGAAAAAATATCTAAAAAATGTTTTGATTTGATTATGAATGTTAATTTTACGTATATATCCAGTATACTTGCAGGCTGAAACTATTAAGAATTCAGAGGAAAGGAACACAAAATTGGAAAATAATATATGTTGGAGGATTTGGAATTTGGTTCACAATAAGAAGCAGGCTTTGCTCTTAATCTTTTGTGAAATTAGTTTTTTGTTTGTGATAATTTGAATAAATTTGGTATACATGTAATTAGAGACTATAATTGGAGAGTCAGTATGGTAGGTGGATCCAAAAAAAAGAAAAAAGAAAAGAGGTTTGTAGTTCTATATACTTGGTGGCAATGTTTTAAAATGGAGATTGGTGAGTGAGCTGAAAAATGAATTGGATGGATGGTTCATCAGTTCAACCGTTGGGTTAAATCAGAATCGAATGCTATAAATATATGAAAATTATATTTAAATAAAAATATAAGTCATAAAATTATAAATTAAAAAAAATAAAAATTTTAAATTATCTTAAATATTCCTCCTAATATTTTTTTATTAAAAAGTATAATAATATATTTTAAAATATTATTAATTTTAATTTTGGAAGAGGAAACCAAGTATTAAAAATTCTTTATATGATTTTAATTCATATAATTTGATTGAAAGAAGAGCAAAAATTTTGAAGGGATGTCAAAATTTTAATTATCCCGCCAATAAATTTGATTGAATCTCACATGAATTTTCTCGAGTTTTTTGGAAAGATTTTTTTTCTTATAAGTAAGTAGAGATTTTCACAATAATTTCAAATTTATTCTTCAAAACAGGAGACCTTTGAAAGAGAGTTTTTAATTAACAATTTCTTATATGTATGTGTGTATATATATATATAATATATATGATAAGAAAGAAAGAAAGAATAAAAGAAATAGTTAGAAAATATCAAAAAAAAGTTCAAAATTTATAGCTTCATCAACCTGCTTGGTTTGCCTGACCCATCTTTGGGTCACCCAGTTCGGCGGTCCAACTTTGTGGATTTTCTCTAAATAGGTCGGTTTTTGGCTTAGAACGGTTTGGAGGGTATATCCGAATTGAAATTTTGATCGGTTAACGGTTCAATCGGTTGAACTGGCTGATCCGGTCCAATTTTTAAAACCATGCTTGATGGATTACAAGTTATGTTTATTTTATGCAGATTTGTTGGCTAGAGACTGGTCGTCAACAACTTCTCTGCTTGGGTTGATTTTCATTTGTAAATTCTAAACTAGGAATAATCTAGAAATCTTTTTGTTGTTGATGCTTCTGTCTTATCCTCCATTTATGTTTGTTTAATTAATATTTACCGAGTTAATTATGTACATTCCTTCGTCACCTACAATTTTATTTATTACTTGACTCTATTAGATGGATTGTTTTAGTAAATGTGTCTCAAAGAATTGAGAAACAGTTTCCATTACGATAAAGCTCAAATGCTCGAAAATCCCACATTCCAGTGTAAATGACTGGCATATCAGTTTGTATAGTCAAGGTGGCCAATGCATTTGCTTTATTTTTACTTATGAATGAATCACAATTCGTAAATCACGTTCAATGGTTCAATATTTGACTAATTTTGCTTGTAGCTTCAATCCATACAATAAATTTATAGAATTTAATAACAATTTGTCGCGTTTTTGCTTCGCTCTATTATTCATAGCCAATGATAGCATAATCGACATGATTTTATTCTTAGCTAATGACGGCATGACCCCTACATGCGAATTGCGTGGGGTCTAACTAGTAATTTATTCAAAAACAAATGATGAAGTACAATCTAACATTCATATGTAAATAATGTATTATTGTAAAATAATTTCTCATACAGTAAGATCTGCTGCAGCATATATGATCAAGGTAAAATTAGTCTAAGGTCCCTTTTTCATTGTTAGTAATGGAAGAGATCCACAATATTATATTATGATGTCTAAGGTCCATCAACTTCCACACTAATATATCACAGAGAAATTTGACCTTACCAAATCAAAACTCATCTCTCTCTCTCTCTCTAAACTTCTCCATTCTCAGACCTCTTCGATTCTGCCAAGAAATCCAATCAAAAATTGAATCAAAGTCCTCCACAGGAATGGCTTGTCGATTCACATCCATCCTCAAACAACTCTGCACTCGATCACCATCAAGATCAGTAACGTACATGCCCTGACAGAGAGATGGTGCTCTGAGAGCCATGACTCTGATTTCCGGCGACAGATTCAGACTTTTGATCACCATTGTCGTCGAGCAGGTCATGGAGGCAATGCATGCACCGGTGTACTTAGATCGCTACCAAGTCCGAGGCGACATGAAGAACGCGTCTCTGAAGGTGATCAAATCGATCCGTAAAAACAAGGCATGCTTGAAAGGAGGTTTAGGGTTTCTGAATCGTCTCTAAAGGTGACCAGTAGCCGTTGTCGGGATTGGTGGTCCAGCCGGTGGTGTTTCCTCAGAAACGACTGTCTCTAGTGGTGAATGATTCGTATTTTAGGAGGAATTGGAGAAGCAGAGGCAGATGATTGAATTGGAGAAGTAGATGATGCAATTCGCTAAAGATTTAGAGATTAAAATGATGCAGCTGTTTAAGAATACTCAGGTTCAGCTTGAAAAGATCAAGCAAGCTAAGTGGTCAGGTTCGAATGGTGACAGAAAATGAAATTTTTGAGTTGTGAATTTTTCTAGGTTGAGTGATTTGGAGATGGGGAATTTCTCTGATTTGAATAAATTTCTCTGGGTTGTAAAGGAAATTTCTCTGGTTTTGAGAAAATTTATCTGAGTTAAAATGAGTCCAGAGAAATTCTTTCCTGGTCCAGAGAAATTCTTTGGATTTCTCTAGTTTAAACTCAGTTTGTTTAATTTTCTCTGCCTTTAATTGAGGAAAATTGGTGAAGTCATATGTATGTATTTATATTATTTGTTTGTTTGTTTTGTTTGTTTGGTACACTCAGTGAAATTTACTAAGACAACTCAGTGAAATTTCAATAAAACAAACTCAGAGAAATTCGTTCTCTGGAGAGAAATTTCTTTGGTTAGGAATTTCTCTGGAGAGAAATTTCTCCAGGAAGTTTAGAGAAATTCTTTGGATGAAATTTCTCTGGATCAAATTGAGGAACCTTAGACATTATGAAAATATTTGGTGTCCTTTATACTATAAAATCTTAATACCAGAGACCCTAAAAAAAAACCCTTGTGATCAACTACTTAATATTACTATAGACCAATGATAAAATATAAGTTGCGTTTTTAATTTTTAAATAAAAATTGTAAATTTTTACATAAAAAATGTAAAATTTTACTTATGTAATTTGAATTTGATACAAATCACATATTTGTCCTTTAGAAACAACAATTTAATATTATGTGATTTGATAATTAAAATGCACCGTCACATTTTTTGTACAAAGTATCCGAATGTGCAAATTACACACCATTGTCGAGGCTGTGTAAATAAAATAAATCTTTTTAAATAAAAAAACTTTATAATTTTTAAACAACTATGTCCTTATAATTTTTTAAAATAACAAATATGTCATTGTGTTTTTCTTTTTTCTCTTTTTTATGTAAAAATCCAAACCATCAACTCATCCGGACCAGACTTTAAATTATATCGAGGGGTTTGAGAATATGGATACTTATGAGGTTAAAAAATCTTATTTATAACTATTTAGAACAAAAATTTGTGAAATGAGACTTTAAGCTAAATGTCTTAGCTTTTAACAGCAAAATTGCCACTAAAACATCACTTTGTATACAAATTATGGAGTAATACTATTTTCCATCACGCAACAAATTTTCACTCTGTTTTGATTTGAAATTTTACATATAAATCTTGATTTTAAAATTTTTGATTTTTTGTGTTTTTAGAAGTTTTTTTTTTTTGTTTTTAATGTTTTAACCAAATTTTTATAATCATGGAGAAGATGCATCTAAAAATTTAAAAAATGACAAAGAAATCTGTAAAAACTTTTTCAAAATACAAAAAAAAAGAAAGAAAAAAAGAAAAGAAGTTTAATGTATTTTCATATTTTTTATGTATTTATTTATTTTTGAACATGTTAAAAATCGAGTAAAAATGTGTTTGGTCGAAAGATTTAATGACAGAAATAGAAATAAAAATAGAAATAGATAGGGAAGTAGAAAGAAAAAAGGAAATATAATTGATTGAATTCAAATTTCAAATTATGTTTAGTTGAGTTAAAAAATAGAGAAAAAAGAGCCTAATTGAATCTATTAAAAAGTGAGATTATATTTCTCTATCACTTTATTTTTTCTTATATTTTTTATTATAATTAAATAAAAATAAAAATTATATTTCTTTTTTCTTTTCATTTATTTTATCAAGTCTATCCACCAATCACAACTTGGGGCTACCAACCAACCAAACACAACCTAGGTGCTAGAAGCTTTAAAACCCTATAAATTCGCTCATTTTCCACCGCAGCTGCAACTGAAGAGGGAAGAAGAAGGTCTCCATGTCAAGTGGTGTCTATTCCAAATTTGGAGCTCTCTTCAGCAAAGCATTGTAGATCAGGTACTTCTTCTCCTTCCCTCAAATTTTCTTTTTACTTTCCCACTTTCTTATTTTCCTTTTCTAATCTTTTCTCTCTCTCTCTCTCTCTCTCTCTCTCTCTCTCAAAATATTGCTAAATATCTTTACACATGTAATAGACCCAAACCATTCTTCTGTTTCTTAATTCTCTTAATTCTTCTCACAAATCCGCAAAAGTGTCCATGTTCACTTCTCCCATGTTTCTCTTTTCATATTTGATTTGTTTGTTAGGATCAAAGACACCCAGAGAATTATCTCACACACACAGAGAACACAATATTTACGTGGTTCGGCCCAATGCCTACATCCACGGACAGAAATGAGAATTATCACTAAAATGGAGCAAAAATACAATTACAGAGGAGGAGATGAAACTCACTCAACTCACAGCTCTCACTCTCCAATTTCTGATGATTCTCTCTATTGTCTACTCTCCTCTCAACCTCTATTTATACATATCATGAGGGAAGGTAGCTGGACAGCAATGGTGAGTGGATTGGTTAGTGGGGAGGTGCCACTCCCACTCTCTCTAAAGTGGTCTCCAACCACCCCACTCTCTCTAAGGTGGGTTAGCCACTCACATGGGATGATAATAACATAGCCAACAAATCACCCCCTCAACCCATGTGAGGTGATAAACTGCACACACTGCTGCTAATCTTGTCACGCCCAAATTTCAACAGAATCTTCATCTCCTCATTGAGATGCTACATCCCCTGAAGCTAGAGATAATACACCAGAGATACAAGAAGAGGAGGGAATCCTACATCCTCAACTCAACTCATACCACTCTCTGATTTGGAGAGAGCCTCTGCTCCTATCTCCCTCAGATCTCTTCTACGCTTCCTGTCTCGGATGTCTTCACTTGCTATGCTTGAACTTGCGCAACCAAGATATCTTGACACCCCCTGATTGGATGTCCTGCACCCCCTGCTCGGGATACCCTTGCATTACCGTGCAACTCATTGCATTACCGTGCAACTCCTTGCATGATGAACACTGGAGCAACTAGAAAACTTCAGAGTTTGACACATCAACATCCTCAATTTTCCTTGCTTGGAGCTTATTTCTGAACAACCAGCCTTTGCTTTCTGCACTTCAGAACAACTTCCCAGCGATCTCATACGCCCGTTGTCTGTGCTGCAATCCCTGATGTTCGGTTCTGTCTCACTTGTACGTCCGTACTGATGTTTGACAGTTAGCCCTTCTGCCAAGACAACTTCCATCGGTCTGTACAAGTTATCACTATGCAACTCCGTGCATAGTGCTCGCACCCCCTTATTGGAGTGCATTGCAACGCTCACTTTGCGACTCGAGATTGCATCCCTCCTTTCCATGCATCTTTTGAGAGGTTGCAAAATGTCTCTAACACGGAAGCAAAAGAAACTCTCTTCTTCACCGGCATAGTCTCTACAGACTTGGTTTCTTTGCTCTGAACTTTCTTCAAGATTGGCTTCACTGGCTCAGCTCTGTGCACCTTTGAACTGCCTCCTTGCGTTCCCGTGCACCGTTTTCGCCATTCCTGATGAAAGCCTTGCTCAATCATACGCTTTGGTTGCGTATGTTCTCTCTTTGTACCCTTCGACTGGCATTTGACAACACTCATCTTTGTCAAAACTTCTCCTTCCAGTCTGTACAATTTGTTGCACAATTTGCCTTGCAACAATTCTTTATCACCTCTGTATACATGAAGAACCCCGCCACTAGATGAAAAACAATTTCCTTTTAGATCTAGCATACTCAGGGAGATTAGATTCCTCCGTACTCCTGGCACATGTCGGACCTCAGATAAAATTACTTTTCTTCCATCCTTAGTAAGGAATCGCACTGTCCCTATGCCGACAACTCTGTTCACTGTGTTGTTGGCCATCCGGATAATGCTACCGCTGACTCTTCGGTAAGTGGAGAAAAGCTTCCTATCCGCACATATGTGGAACGTACACCCTGAATCCAAAATCCAGCCGGGTGTTTCCAACTCTGACGAGATTGTAAGCATCACCTCTTCATCGTCAGAGGAATGCACTGCAACTGCTGTAGTTGAGGGACCTCCGTGTCCCTTAGCCTTCTCTTTGGCTTGTCTGTCCGCCTTCTTCTCCGGGAAATCTCTTATTACGTGATCCTCTTGATCATAGTAAAAACACCTCCTCGTGTTGCCCTGTCTGGACTGTGAACGCCCTCTGCTTTTACTTCTTCCTCTACCTCTGCCCCTTTCTCTATCTCTGCCTCTACTTTCTGTGACAAGGGCATGGGACTGCTCTCCTTCCATTTCTTTCTTCCTTGCCTCCTCGTTGAATAAGGCGTCTGTGACCATCCCCATGGTCAGCTTCCCTTCGGGTGCAGAATTACTGAGAGAAACCACCAACGTCTCCCAGCTGTCTGGTAAGGAACTGAGTAATAATAATGCTTGCATCTCATCCTCCAACTCCATTTTGATTGATGCAAGCTGGTTCACAAGGCTGTGAAATTCACTGGTGTGTTCAGCAACAGACACACCATTCTTCAGCTTCAGGTTTATAAGCTTTCTCATTATCAAGGCTTTGTTCCGTGCGGTCTTGGACTGGTACATGCCCTCCAATTTCATCCATAGGGCATAGGCGTCTGTCTCTTGGGCAACATGGTGGAACACACTGTGGTCAATCCACTGTCTGATTTGACCGACAGTCTTCCGGTTGGTTTTTATCCAGTCCCCATCCTTGTCTCCATCTGGTTTGACCCCCTTTAGCGCTATAGGGTCAAACAAATCTCTACAATACAGGACGTCCTCCATCCGCGGCTTCCATATCGCATAATTAGAAGCGTTCAACCGTATCATCGGCCCTGAAACTGATGTGGATTCCTCCATCATTCAGAAAGTAATCTCTGTTTGAAAAAAACAGGCTTTGCTGTGAAGTCCAGACGGCTCAAATTAGCCGGAAAAGCACTTCGGATTGCCAAAATAAAAACTGCAAATTTTTGAAAGCTTATTTGAAAAATCTGACCGTACGGATGTGTCCGAAATATTCCAAATAGTTGGAAAGCACTATTGGATCACCCAAATCGGACCTCAAATGGCTTAGATGAAGCCAAAACAATTTTAACGGTTCAGATCGGCAGAATCTGGTGCGCCTGCGAAGCACCAAATTACTCCTCCGGTTATGCTGACGTCAGGCTGACGTCATCGGCTCAGTCAGCGGCTCGGTCAGCGGCTCTGGCTCGGTCAACGCGGCTCCTGCTCGAGTGGCTTGGTGCGCGCGCGTGCGGCGCGTGTCGCGCG
The DNA here is from genome assembly GCF_055761805.1 of Camellia sinensis. Taxonomy (NCBI): domain Eukaryota; kingdom Viridiplantae; phylum Streptophyta; class Magnoliopsida; order Ericales; family Theaceae; genus Camellia; species Camellia sinensis. Next base: position 98,823,621 of record NC_138972.1, read on the forward strand.
TCAACTCACGCGTCGTCTACCTTCGTCCGTGCGTGTAGCGCGTGTCTGAGACTAGGACCACGCGCCGGGAGCCTGCACGGCGCGTGTAGGCGCGTGACACGACTGGGATTCACGCGCCAACTTCCAGAGGCGCGTGAGGGCGCGTCCGGCCTCCGTTGGGTGTCTGCTTTATATTTCTGGACTCCTCTCGTCGAGCCCTTGCTCCTGGTATGCTCAAAATCTGATTTCGAGCAATACGATTTCTGGGCAATTTCGAACAACACGCTGTTTTTGTTCCGAAACGCCACCAACGAGGCTCTGATACCACTTGTTAGGATCAAAGACACCCAGAGAATTATCTCACACACACAGAGAACACAATATTTACGTGGTTCGGCCCAATGCCTACATCCACGGACAGAAATGAGAATTATCACTAAAATGGAGCAAAAATACAATTACAGAGGAGGAGATGAAACTCACTCAACTCACAGCTCTCACTCTCCAATTTCTGATGATTCTCTCTATTGTCTACTCTCCTCTCAACCTCTATTTATACATATCATGAGGGAAGGTAGCTGGACAGCAATGGTGAGTGGATTGGTTAGTGGGGAGGTGCCTCTCCCACTCCCTCTAAAGTGGTCTCCAACCACCCCACTCTCTCTAAGGTGGGTTAGCCACTCACATGGGATGATAATAACACAGCCAACATTGTTTACTTCCTCTTTTTTCTCACTGCCTAATTTAATGCCTAGCAATTCTCCCAACTTCACATGACACACCACCAATAATGATATATATACAGATATTCTCTCACAAGAACTAGGTGTTTGTTTCTATGACATGCTCTACAATATTCCTTTACATTATTATTGTTATTATTTTGTCACATGGTATATATCAATAGGAGTTCCCTTGTTAGTTGTTAGTAGGGGAAAGGGGTAAGAAAAAAGGTATGAAACCCTTCTCCATAGAATTTGAACCCGCAACCTCACACGACAAAGTGGTGCTACACAACCACTAGGTGAAAGGCCCTGGTTAATATTTCTTTACATTAGTATGATCATTGGTTAATATTCCTTTACATTAATTCATACATTAATATGATCATTGGTTAATATTCCTTTACATTAATTCATACATTAATATGATCATTGATCCACAACTTTAATTTAACATAACCATTATAAGTTACACTGCTTAATTGAGATTTTACTCTACCATTAATACCACGATTTTATTCCATAACGATACATTATTAGTCCACCATAATTGCACAACAATTTACACTTTGGGGTGGGGTATTACAAGAAGAGCTAGGAAATCGAGAGAAACAATAACCTTCCATTTGGTTGCTGAGAAATCTATTGAAATCAAAATAAAAATTGGAAATCCGAGATTTGTATTTGGTAATAGAAAAATGGGATACTCAACTCAATAAGGTTGAGTTTTTTAATTTTTTTAATTTTTTTTTTATATGCTTCTCATACTAGGTAACAAGAATTTTAAAAACTCAAGATTTTTTTTTCTTGTTTGTGTTTCTCGACAACCAAACAGAACCTATGGATATATTGTGGTCATCTCTCTGTTACACACACAGACACATCTATTGCAAATTATATATCAATCCCTCAGTTAGTTTTGAGAAGATTGAATGGACTCTTTTCGTAATACTTAATTTTCCTTCAATTTATTAGTGAGAGTTATAATGCGAAAAATTAAAGGAAAAAATGATGCAATTGGAATTGTAGGATCAAATTGGTTTAATATGCAACCTATATGGGCCGCATGTGTAATTTACCCAATAAGAAAGGCTTTTAAGAAAAATTATATGAGAAGTACTAGAAGAGAAAAATTAATTTTGCGAAGTGAGAATAAAATAGAGAGAACATAGAGAAGAGAGAGAAAGAGAGTCATTTCTGTATTCAGAGTTATTATGTGATTGATAGAAAAAAGAAGGGCCTTTAAAAAAATTATTTTTGAAGGGGTCTTAAATGATTTAGGGTGGGCAACATTATAATTTCTCAGGGTTAAACAAAAACCACTTTATATAGGTATTGTTGTAATTATAAAATATTGAGGTGGGTTATGTCGAATTTGGATCCTCGGCCGCCCTTTTGGGCGGCAGTTCCCAACAGCCCCCCCAAAACGACGTCGTTTTGGGGGGTTTTTCGTTTTTTTTTTTTTTTTTTTTTTTTTTTTTTTTTTTTTTCCGCAGAACCAGAGCAGAGCAGAGGGGAGGGGAGGGGAGGCCGCCGGAGGGGAGGGGAGCTCGCCGGATTTTGGGGTCCGCAGGTCGTCGAGCTCGCCGTCGCAGGTCGTCGAGCTCGCCAGCCGTCGCAGGTCGTCGAGCTCGCCAGCCGTCGATCGTCGCCCGATCTGCCGTCGCCTCCGCGTCCGGCCCGCCTCCGCCTTATCCTCCTCCTCCCCCGGTGATTTAGGCCCCCTCCAGTCCGGTGCTCCCTCTTCTTCTCCCTTCCTCTCTCTCTCCTTCCCCTCCCCTCCCTCTCTCTCTCTCTCCCCTCCCCTCCCTCTGGTTCTGTTTTGCAACGAAGAAGAAGAAAGAAAAAAAAAAAAAAAAATCAAAAAAACCCCCAAAACGACGTCGTTTTGGGGGGCTGATGGAACGGCCGCCGGAAAGGGCGGCCGAGAATCCGGACTCGGGTTATGTCCCACTCCTGGTGCCTTCATGCATCCACCATTGACTATTTGAATGATTTTTTGGCACACTTTATCTATTCAGGCATTGCAGATTCATGGCTTCTAGCTTGAACAACCAGCCAAGTTTGAAGAAGGAAGCGAATGAGAATGGAGAAGATAGGATCAGCAAGTTACCAGACTCTGTTCTTGTCCACATTCTCTCTTTCCTTCCAACAAAATATGCAGTTCGGACCAGCATTCTATCATCAAGGTGGAAACACATATGGGCTTCTGTTCCCATTTTGGAATTCAATGGTCCAATACTGTTACCTTCGTATATTCTGTTCCGTAAGCACAATGACAATGGTAGCTTAATGAATTTCATTGACAGAGTACTTCTTTTGCATGATTTGTCAAGTATTCAACGATTCTCTCTAGGATGTAATCCAGAAATTGATACATCTCGTTTGAACACATGGATAGGTGTTGTTATAAAGCGTAGTGTCCATGAAATTGATATCAACGTTTGCGAAGGCTTGGATCTTAAGTTGCCTAGAAACCTCTTTACTTGCAATACGCTTGTAGTCTTGAAGCTTGGATCTCAACTTCATTTTGATGTTCCTACCTCAATTTCTTTCCCTTGTCTCAGGATCTTTCATGTTTCACTTATTTCTCCTAGTAATGACTTGACCCAAAAGCTCTTTTCTTCCTGCCCCATGCTCGAAGAATCATCCATTATAGCGGTCATGGGTCCTGGAAAAACAGTATATAACATTTCTTCATCAGCTCTGAAGACTTTGTACTTGTCTTTATGTGTAAAGGAATATGGAGACTCTGAGGTTGTGGTTATTGTCAATGCACCAATTCTTGACTACCTTTGCATTGAAGATGATTGCTTTGTTCAATATTGTCTGAACAGCTTATCTTTATTAGTTAAAGCAAGTGTTTGTGTTGATGCCTCCCATCCACATGCTCTTGGAGCCATGCCACATCTGAACCGAGCATTTGTGCTTTTGGAAGCAATTGCTAATGTTAAGCATCTACATCTGAAGTCTAGCACAATGGCAGTGAGTTCATTCTTCCTTTTGATCATTTACTTTAAGAAGTGAAGATGTAGATTGTCATATGTTATCATTTTTTGAACTTCATCAAGAATAATTTCAGATTTGTATATTTGACTATTTTTATCATCTCCGACGAAGGTTCTCGGCATTGCTAATGACAAAAATTGGCCTGTGTTTCCTAATTTGACCCATTTGGAATTTGATGATGTTGGCTGCAAGAGTTTGCCCGACTTACTCAATGGTGTGCCTAATTTGTGCACTATGGTATTTACGAAGGTGAGTTAAAAATAATATATAAATAAAATTGCAATTCCAAACCGGTGATTTGCAAGTTCTTACCTTTTCTTTTTCTTGGTTTTTAGGTACCACTTGATAGTTTTGAACCTTTGGAGCAATTCTACTGGCTTGAACCACAAGGGGTGCCCAGTTGTTTGAGGTCTACCCTCAAAGAAATTAAAGTCTCTGGCATTGATGGGTTGCAAGATGAGCTCAATCTGATAAAGTATTTCTTGGAAAATGCAAGTGTCTTAGAAAAGATGACAATTGGATATGGAATGTTAAGCATAAAGGAAGAGGCTGAGTTTCTTAGGCACCTTGTCAGGTTACCAAGGTGTTCAAAATCTTGTTAAATTGAACTTGTTTGAGGTATCATTCATAAAGTTTTCAGTTGGCACTTCTTCTGGAGGTATGTGTACTAATTATGAAAATAAGAAAAATATTATTTAGACTACCATTTGCACATTTACACATTGTGAAAGTGCAAATTCAATATTGCAGTGAGTTTATTAGCTTTCAATTAGTGCAAAAAATTGATAGAAAATTCATTCAAATAGAATCATCATTCAACATTGTAAGGGAATGGTCATTCCAATGGGATGCTAAGTAATGATTATTCGATTCCATTCCATTCCATTCTACCTTCATTTTAGTGAACCAAACTCTGTCTTAGAGTGTACAGAGTCATCAAACGAGTGGTCTGAATTTTCTTTTTTTATTTTAGATACTTACTAAATGTTTCTTTTATGATCCAACCATTGTTACTAAATGGAGTTGTTATGATGGATAAATATTCTATTCTTGAGCTGCTATTGAAACTAATAACTTCAATTGATCAAATGCTTTTGTACTTTGTGATATTAGTTAAAAAGTCCCTATTAACAACTGAGATTTGGATTAAAGGAATGGACTGTGTAGCTTGAACCCCGGCATCCTTCTTCGTCATGTTATTTTTTCAATTTTCTTTGTGCAAGAGGTTGTTACTCAACCACAACATCATAAATTCTCAGATTCATAGAGACACCATTTGAAATACTGATGTATTCCCTACAAGGCAACAAATGAAATGGCTTCTGTTACGTCTGCATTCTAGGCTTTATAACCTTGCAAGAGAAAAAATCAAGAATTTTGAATAGAGATTGTCCATGAAATAGCTGAATTAGGTGTTTCAAGTCTTCAAGTTTGTAAATCAGTCAGTTATCTCATCAGTTATGTTCGAACTCCCATATTTCCGATTCTAATTGAATTTTTTTTTTGAAAATATTTCTTTGAGGAAATGTTTACTTCGTGATCCCTATTAACATTTCTTTTATTTTTTTATTTTTTTTAGGCAGCTTGTCTTGGATTTGCGGTTTTGGTTCGCGGGCTTGATGGATTTGTTTTTTTTTACTGATTAGGTCTTGCAAGTTCATGATTTTCTGTTGCAAGGATAATATGATCTTATTGGGTCCATTTTAATCTTTTTGATATGTGCTGTAGTGATCTTTGTTCTGCTTAGTGGTCCGTTTTTTTTTTTTTCGAACTGATCTTGAGGGATGGTACCAACTATACTGCTTTGCTGTATTTTTATGATTAATTGTATATTAAAGTTTTAGTTTCAGATGATGGTAAGTATGTCATTTTGTATTTATTTTTTATTAACAAAAATTCAGAGATGTATGGCCGATCTGTATGTTTAACACATACTGGAAGTGGTGGCACACGCAATATGTGTGAATAGGATCAATTTTTTTTTTTTTTTTTTGAATTTTGGGCATAAATGCTCAATTCTTCCCTTTAGATAGATAGATGGATATAGAAGATAGAAAGATAGATATAGAAGCATAGAAGATGGAAAGATAGATAGATATAGATACGTAGATAAGATAGATGGATAACAATATAATTAAATGAAATTCTTGTGATTTGTTATATCCAATTAAAAGATAAAATTCTTGTGATTTGTTATACCCAATTCAAAGATAATCTTATGATTTAGACAATTTAAAATATAATTTTTAGAAATTAAATAAGTGAAATTGATAATAGCTTAGCAAAAATATTAGACATCTCAAAAGTTCTATTAAAAGTTTATCAAATGTCTTACATGCGTGTGGAATGCACATGGAATTCATATTGTGTGGGTCTGATATTATAGAATTTTTAATAGAATTTTTAAAATTTCTAACATTACTCATAGTTCAGAGGATAAAAATTTAAATTGATGACGACTCTGTGCGCATCTTTAAAGTGTGTTAAATCAACGTGTACTGGCAACATCAATGACTTGTTCGGTGAGATCTGTCTTTATCTATTATTAATTTTTTTTTTTTTTTTTTTTTTTATAATAATCGGATGTTTAGGTCAATTTACATATCTTGATTAATTTTGGAGTTCACCTACGTAGATTGGGCAAATATCTAAGAGTTGGAAGAAATATATCCGTAAGTCCTAAGTTACATCTACCAAGCTAAACCTTCGGGGATTAGAGATTTGTCTTTATTTAATGATTTTATTATTAGTTCTCATGAGATTATGTGATATGAGATTCTTTTGTTTTGTTTTGTTTAGGTTCATCTCTCATAAAATTGATTTATTTATTTATTTATAATTTTGACATAATTATATTAAATTCTTTTAAGTTATTTTTTTAATAATAATTTGTTAATTATATAAATAAAAAAATTATGTTGTCATCTTTTCACATTAAAATTTATATAATTTTTTTTATTTATTCTTATATTTTCACACTATTTATATTAAATCCAATCCGTTTAGGTTTAATAAAGGAAAAAAAAAATGGAATTTTTAAACTTCAAGGAACTCTTAATGTAATTTAACAGTGGTTATTTATTAGGGTTAGTTACACTTTTTATGTAATTTGATTTGAATTTTATTTTTTTAAATTGAATAATTTAATTTTTACACTTTAAATTCAGTTTTATTTGATCCGTCTGTCCAGATATCCGTTAATTTTCTTTCAGTATATTGTGACTAACAATTATTATGAAATCATTAATTTTAACTTCCTACTTGAATAGAAAAATTAAATTAAAATTAGACTTAAATTATAAAATTTCAAATAATACGGACAAAAAAAAGTGAAATTTAAATTGAGCTATATATATAATGGGTGGAGAAGTGAGAAGGCTATAACCTGAAACCCTAAAGTTTCATCATTTTCTATCGCAGCAGCTGAACAATGAAGAAGCGGTACTTCTTCCCCCAAATTTTCTCTTTAATTTTCCACTTTGTTTGAATCTTGTTGAATTGAATAGAAAATTGGAAGTAATTTGAAAAACAGTCACTCAGATAAAAAAAAATTTATGATCATTTTTGCGTACTTTCTTTTCTCACATGAGAGATGAAATTGAGTGAAACAGTCTTGGTTTGTGAGAAACCATATTGAAATCAAAAGAAAAACTCGAAATCCGAAAGTTGCATCTCCAATCCTTGATCTTGTTCTTGCATCAAATTTAAATTTGGTGAAAATATACTAAAAAATTATCTCTAATTCTTTCATCAGATGTTCATCAAATTAAGAGTCTTTTTTAAATATTTTTTTTTTTATTTTTTTTATCGAATTGGGAACTCATCTTTTTATTAAATTTAATTTTGATGAAAATTTAGATGATTTTTTCCATCAAATTTGATGAAAAGGAAAATTTGGGATAAGAGTATGGTTATCAAAATCTCGATTCGGATTGTAGAATTTTATGATTCTACAACTTTAGTTGGGCCGAATGGTTTGGATCACATTCAAGTATCTTAAAATGATTACAAGCCTATTCATAAAATTGAATAGAATACGATCCCGATTTCACTACGATCCCAATCCTATACATATTTTTTGTTATTATTTATTTCTTATGTATATGTATGTATGTATATCTATAAAAAAAAATAAATAAATAACTATAAACTCTTTTTTCAAGCATCTTTTATAATTTATGTTAACATAAAAAATGCATTATATCAAATTTATCATTTTTTTTAATCTTTTGAAAATTATGCAATATATATTATCATTATTGATAATTTTTTATTTTATTTTACATAGTAGAATTTACGATTTTCGATCCAATTCTACGATTTGATCCATGAGTCCCTTCCGATGATCCAATGCAGTATCCAAATTTTAACAACCTTGGATAAGAGGGGAATTCTTAAAAAAAGATTTTGATAAAAATTGGATGAAAGGATTGTAGTAGTTCATATCAAATCAACTTTTTTGCTCGAATTTATAATCAAATTAGATGAAAAAATTAGTGAAGGATTGGAAATGGTCTTAGGGTCAATTTTATTTATTTACCTTTTTTTTTTATACTAGATAACAACATGGGGTTTTTTTTTTAAGGTCCCTGGTATTATGATTTTATAGCATAAAGGACATCAAATATTTTTATAATGTCTAAGGTCCCTCAACAATATTTTCATAATGTCTAAGGTCCCTCAACCTTGATCCAGAGAAATTTCAGTCCAGAGAAATTTCAGTCCAGAGAAAATTGGTCCAGAGAAATTTAGTCCAGAGAAATTTCAGTGCAGAGAAAATTGGTCAGAGAAATTCTGGCCCAGAGAAATTTGGTCCAGAGAAATTTCAGTGCAGAGAAAATTGGTCAGAGAAATTCTGGCCCAAAGAAATTTCTCTGGACCAAATTTCTCTGGATGAGTTTCTCTACTTTTCTTCTCATTCACATCCAAATCATTGTGATTCATTAGGTAAGCAACATTGTTCAACTGAATTCAACTGGAAAAATTCCACATTGTAATATGTAAGTAACATTAGAATGGGATAACAATGGCAACTTACCAGAACCAGAGAAATTCTGGAAAAATCTGGGTTTGATCCTCCACCATTGTTGCTACTATTGTTACCATCTCCACTGCCACTCGACTCCGGAGACCCAAATGCCCCAACTGTGGCACAAGTCTTTAAGTAGGAATGCTTCCCTATATTAAAACTATGAAGCTTTTTATCAGATTCCAAATCAAATTTCCAGAGAAAATTCTATCCATAAAATTTCTCTGGACATCACAGAGAAAATTTCAAATTTCTCTAAACAAATCACATAAAAAATTTCAAAATTCTATCCACTATAGAACCAATCGATTTTGTGGTGACTTGGATACATATTCACAGAGAAAATCCCATCACCAGAGAATTTCTCTGGATTTAAAACCAGAGAAATTTTCTGCATCACCAAAAAAAACAACAACAACAACAACCCAGAGAAATTCTGTTTTTGGTCTTTGAAATTTCTCTGGACACTTCAACCCAGAGAAATTCAATTGGGTTGATCCAAAGAAATTATCTGGTTTGTCTTGATAATTTCTTATTCTTATTTGCTAGTGTCCTAATTTTTGCAGAGATAGTCAAGGAAATACTAAAAGAACGCCTATCAAACTTGAAAAAGAATGCAATCATTTTCATTATCATCAAACAATTTTCAGTAACATACACTGCAAATAACTGAAACAGCAAGTAGTAGACATTCGAAAGCAAAAGAATATGTTTAACTGGGGAGACATTAACAATTGATTCTACAAAATACACAAAATTATGAAGAAATCTACTCACTTCAGCATGGGAGATAAAAGAAAAATATCTTTAGGAATTTCTCTGGATCACTTTAAGCCAGAGAAAATCTCTCAAAATCAATGAAATTCCTAAAGAAACATTTCCAGAGAAATTCTCTTTAACCCAGAGAAAATTCAGTTCAAATAAAAAAAAATTCAGTCCAAACAAAAAAAAAAAAAAAACAGAGAAAGAGGCGGATCTGCACTTATCCCTTTAGCTTCAATCCACCTCTTTCTCTCTCTCTCTCTCTCTCTCTCTATATATATATATATATTTATAAATTAAAACAAACAAATACACAAATAAGCAATATATAAAACAAAACAATAATAGGTGGGTTTCTTTACTTGGTTTGTCCAAGTTCAGGTGAGGAAATAGTTCTCCAAATATTGATCTTTGTTGGTGTTGTAGTGATACTCAAATTATATACAATAAATTCATTTGTTCTATACATTTTATAGCATAAATGATGTTTATTTTATTCGATCCCATAAATGATATTTACCTTCTGAAAAATATGTTTGAATAATGAAAGTTAAATACACAAAGAAGTGGGTTTAATTGAGAGAGAAGTTAGAAAGAGAAAATGAAATATTCTATTGGAATTTGCTGGTGGTGGCTAGAATTGAAAAGCAATATTGCTTGTATGGATTCAAGATGATTAATTTGATTACTTTTTCTCTAATAGCAAAACTGGGTGTGGTTTCTTTTAGATCTAGAAGAAGAAAAAGAATAAAAGAAAGAAAGGAGGAAAGGGGTGGTGCTGCTGAAACAGGGTCACCATAGGGGGAGCGAAATGGCTATAGCTTCTGGTTCATCTCCACGGACTCTACTTTCACAGGCTCAACAGCTGGAGCTTCCGGTTCAACGGTGGCTGGAGCTTCTGGTTCGCACCTCCTTCGACTCCATCTTCGTCGGTTTGAGCCCTGGTCCACTTATAGATAGTGCATCCTGGACAGTTTGTCTTTTCTCGAAGCTCTAATTGTGGAAGACTTCTCACCATGCTGCGATTCATCAAGATTCGCAACTTCTTGCATTCACGGCGACGGCGTATGGTTTCAGAAGAGAAAGGAGTGTTGTTCCGATCATCTTCATTTTCTCTCTCTAGAAAGCTCTGGGTTTCTCTGGTTGTGGGTAAGAATGGCGGTGGGTTTGACTGAAATTTGTCTGATATATGTTTAGGACCTTAGACATCAAAAAATAATTTTGTGGACCTCTTCCATTACGAAAAGTGAGAGAGGGACCCTAGACCGATTTTCCCTAACAACAATCCTATTTTATTTTCTTGTTTGAGTTTTCTCAACATCCAAATAGAACCTGTGGATATACTATGGAGCATCTCCAATCTTTCATTGATTTAAATTTGATGCAAATTTACTCAAAAATCATATCCAATCCTTTTATCAAATGTTCATCGAATCAAGGGAGAGTCATTTTTTTCATCAAATTGAGAATTTATCAAATCCTTCATCATATTTGATTTGATGAAAATTTAAAAAGATGAAGTATTAGAGAGTAAAATTTGGTATAAAAAGGGGAACGTTTGAAATGATTTTTATGAAAATTTGATAAAAGTATTGGAGTAGTTCATGTCAAATCAAACTCATGAAAATTTTGGTGAAAGGTTTGAGATGGTCTCAACGGATTTTACAATTGCTTTCTCTGTAAACTTCTATTGCATCTTTTTGCTACACATAGACCCACCTATGAGAGCATTCCAACCTTTCAACCCCCCCCCCCCAAAAAAAAAAATCAAATTTGTTTTAAAATTTAGACCAAAAGCTTTGATATAGCTCACTTCAATGTTCAAAATAATCAAATTTTTTTTTGGGTCAAATATTTTTAAAAATATCTAACTTATTCTGAAAAGCTTCTTTAACCAATTTACATGAGAGAAAAAAAACAAAACAAAAAAACTTCAGTTTTTTCTTTTAACAATTTAATCAAACTTAAAAGTGAAAACGGGTTGATGTAAATTTGGTTAAAATTTGGATTATTGGATCTCATGTTCACCAAAATTGTCATCAAATTTAAATTTGATGAAGGGTTTGGTGAAGAATCGGAGATGCTTTAGAATGAATTTTTGATACACTTGATCTATTCAGGCACTGCAGATTCATGGCTTCGAGCTCGAACCATCAACCAAGTTTAAAGAAGATAGCAAACACAGGGAATGGAGAAGATAGGATCAGCAGCTTACCAAATTCAGTTCTCGCCCACATTCTCTCTTTCCTTTAAACAAAATATGCAGTTGCGACTAGCACTCTGTCACCAAGATGGAAATGCATATGGACTTCTGTCCCCAATCTGGAATTCAATGAGAAGACATTGTTAGTTGAGCATCCTTGGTCTGGCATGCATAAGCCTAAAGATCATCATCGCCATGTTAGCTTCATGAATTTCATTGAAAGAGTACTTCTCTGACATGATTTGTCAAGTATTCAACGATTCTATCTAAGTTGTGATCCAGATATTGATAAATCTCGTTTGAATGCATGGATAAGTGCTGCTGTAAAGCGTGATGTCCGTGAAATTGATATCAATGTTTACGGATCAATAATTCTTAGGTTAGCAGCCTCTTTATTTGCGAAACGCTTGTAGTCTTAAAGCTAGGATCTCAAGTTCATTTTGATGTTCCTGCCTCAATCTCTTTTCCTTGTCTCAAGATCTTTCATGTTTCACTTATTTATCCAAGTAATGACCTGACCCAGAAGCTCTTTTCTTCCTGCCCTGTGCTCGAAGAATTATCCATTTTAGCACTAGTGGGTTTTGGGAAAACAATATATGAAATTTCTTCACCAGCTCTGAAGACTTTATACACACGTCTTTATCTTTACTTACGAGGCAATATCGAAACTCTGAGACTGTGGTCATGGTCGATGCACCAATTCTTGAATGCCTTCATGTTGAAGATAATTGCGTGGTTCTTTATTGTTTGAAGAGCCTATCCTTATTAGTTAAAGCAAGTGTTTGTGTTGAAGCCCCCTATCCATATGCTTTTTCAGCCATTACACAGGTTAACCAATTATTTGGGCTTTTGAAAGCATTTTCTAATGTTAAGCATCTACATCTAAAGGCTAGCACTATGGCAGTAAGTTTACTCTTCCTTTTGATCATTTACTTATAAGAAGTCGAGATAAGATGTAGAGTATCATACATATGCTATCATTTTAGAACTTTATCCAACTTCATTTTGGTTTTATATATTTGACTAGTTTTATCTTTTATCATCTCTGATGAAGGCTCTCGGCTTTGCTAATGACAAAAATTGGCCTGTGTTTCCTAATTTGACCCAATTGGGATTGGGTGTTTGCCACAATTTTTGCTGCAAGAGCTTGTTTGACTTGCTCAATGGTGCACGTAATCTGTGCACTACGGTATTTGCGAAGGTGAGTTATAAGAATAATTCCAAGCTAGTGATTTGCAAATTCTTACCTTATTGTTTTTTGGTTTTTAGGTACCACTTCATGATGGTTTTGCATATTCAGAGCAATTCAATTGGTTTGAACCACAAGGGGTGCCAAGTTGTTTGAGGTCTTCCCTTAAAGAAAGTAAAATCTCTGGCATTGATGCGTCCCAAGATGAACTTAATTTGATAAAGTATCTATTGAAAAATGCGGAGGTCTTGACAAAGATGACAATTAGGAATGTAATTTCAAGCATGGAAGAAGAGAATGAGTTTCTTAAGGAACTTGTCATGGCTCATAGATGTTCAAATACTTGTCAAATTGAACTTGTTTGAGAATTCATTCATCAAGGTTTCAGGTGGCATTTCTTCTGGAGGTATGCACTTACTTTGTTGAAAGTGATTGAGTAGGTTGACCCACATTTGGCCCATGGAGATAGTTGTTAGATTTTGGTTCTAAAACCTATGCTTTGAATTCCAGTTCACTACTCAGACTGCATTCGAAATCCTGCAGAGAGTGATCTTCATATATATATATATATATAAAGATAAGTATATGTTTTCCTGTACGTCCTTTGAAGTTGTTACTATCTTACACTGTAGAAAGATGTGAACACGTGACATGTGACATGTGACTTCGTTTAATTGTTAACTTACATGGCTTTAGTGATATATATATATATATATATATATATATTTATTTATTTATGCATTATAGTTTTCTCCTCTTCTCTTTGCAGGTCTTGTGTTGGCATCATATCTATTACTTTTCATCTTGGATGGGTGGTGTTCGAGTTTTGACGGAAGGATAAGACGATTGGGAAGCTACATATATGGTGGAGTGGAGCTACAACATTTCAAGTGCTTGGTGATGATTGTGAATATAGTTGGTTGTAATTTATAGCTTCCTTGTTTGTCTTTATGCTTGCAATGGTTTTTCCTATGTAATTTGAATATGAGAACTCTTATTTGTGTTTGTTATTCTCTTTGAATGAAGTTAATATTTTCTCCCAATTTTTTTTTTTTAAAAAAAAAAAAAACTATACATAAGATGCCACATCAATTCATTTATCCAATTATACAAAATAAATATTTTTTTCTTTTTAAAAGTAGTCAAAATAACATTTTCTATGATAAACTTGATGGCCGAAGAGCTCAGAAGAAGAAGCATGAGGATGAGCTCTTTGTATCTTTTACTCTTTTAAATATTCCACCGGGGAGAGGTAAGTGATATGGTATATAATAAATTTATAAGTAATGAGAGTTTCAAAAAACATGTAAGACAATAAAGAAATTAGTGAAAATGAATGTTAAGTGTAAAATTTTAAAGTATTAGACTTATTTATCTTGTTTGGTTTTAGAAAATTGAGTTTATTTTTAAGAAAATTGATTTTTTTTTTGTTTTTTGCATTTTTTTGCTTTTGGTCAAATTTTTTTATTAGTTTAATTTTAATTTTAATTTTTATGTTTTAGATGCACTTAACCTAGATATATTTGAAAGTATAATATTTATAAAAAAAAAATTAAAAAAAATTCATCGAATATAAAAAATAAAAAAATTTAGTACATTTTCGTATTACTGTGTATATATTGAATTTTTAAAATAATTTTTCACAAATATTTTATTCTTTTTTAGGTTCATTTGTGCATCTAAAAAGTAAAAAAAATATTACTTAAGACATTAAAAAAATTGATTAAAAATAAAAAAAATACAAAAAAAAAATTAATTTTTAAAAAATAATCAAAATCAAGCAAGGTGAATCTATGTTTAAAGAAATTAAGTTATATATATATATATATATTTAATAATTTTAATCTCGTTGGGATGGGTGCAACGGTTGGCGAAAGAAAAATCGGTCCCTTCTCCCCTCGTTTGCTCATGGGTGGTGAGAAAGATTTGTGTGGCGGGGAAGGTTCGTGTGGCATGAGGCTTGAAATGCGAGGATAGAGTTGGGGGGGGGACATTGTCAAGAAGTGTTGATGAGTATAAGTTGTTTTAATCAGAAGACAAATCTCAGAAGGCTTTTGCAAAAAGTTTCTACCTTTGTATTAATTAATCCACCAAACGTCAGTTTATTACAAGGGACACAACTAGTTAAATTGGCAGGTCTGTTTGAATGCATCTAACAATTTTGTTAGAGATGTCTTGCCACATATCTAAAAACTATTCAGCAAGTCTGGATTCTCCCGAGACATACTTCAAACCAAACCATTAATGTGACTAAAAACTTTATGTGTGCATCAATGTCGATCCATCTTTATTAACTAGTTAAAAAGATAACAGATAATTCGTTTGGTGTGTTTGGTGATTCTTCATTTGTTGAGAGTACTAGGTAAACAATATTACATAGATTTCTGGGACTACATAGTTATCAGTAGTTATTACTTCTGGAACAATAAAAGATCTTTCTTATAGTTGAAATAAAAGCACAAATACAGAAGTTTCAGACAATAATAATACAATCTGAAATTCATATGAGCCTTCTTGATAAGTCAACCAACCCAACCAAATTTTACAAAGGTATATGGTCAACTACACTAGCCTAGCTGATACAACTATATATTAGCTGCAAAAATTGTCAAATAGTATCCAAATGAACCATATGGATGTGAAACTTCTCCAAAATTCCCAATTCTGGGGAATATCAATTTGCAACTTTCTCAGCTGGTATATGCAACACATGGTTAATATATCCAGTGATAAATTACATTGATAGTCTATATGTTTTGGCCCTTATATTATTTTGATCCTTATAATTTTAATTAACTCGACTTTGATAATGAATTTATGCTTTTGTCTTAGTTTAGTCTAATTGATAACAACCGTGTGACGATCCAGACATAAATATTATTTTATTGAGAGAATTTGCCTAATTATGTGTTTAAATTTTGCGCATATATGTTTGCTTATGGAATTTTGTGAGAATATTTACTTAGAATCAGAAATTGAAACCCTTAGCAAATTTAGAAACCAAAATTGTCAAGTTCAATAGGCTACTTGGAATATTTAGAACCATATGGGAAGTTTAATTAAAATTTGATTCAGATTAAATTAATTGGATTAATTAAGTAGAATTGAGTAGGATTAATTAGATTTAAGCTTGTTTAATTAGATTTAATCCTACTTAATTAGCTTAACATAATCTACCCTATATATATGTGTTATAAGCTTATTTGAGTTCATTTTCTCACATCCTTGGCTGAGATCTTAGAGAGGTAGAGAGCTTCAATTTAGAGGGAGAAGAGTTCAATTTGTGAAGATTAGGATGAGAATTGGAGGATTGAGTTAAAAATCTTCAAATTCAAGTTTTAGGTAAGAACTACAACCTTAATCTTTGTAGATAATGTAGGAACAATCTTCTGTGTAAATAAAAAATTGAAACTAATTCAAACAAAATAAAATAAAACTTACAGAATTTATTTTGTTGAACCGACTAAATAATTAAAGACCAAGTCGAGTGTGTGACACTCTGTCCTTAAGACAGATTCGCCCCGTTACAGTGTTTATGGTTGAGTGGCGTCTATCTCCCAGGATACAATGATCTTCACAAACTTGTAGAAGCACTTCAAACAAATTTGTCTGGCGAACAAAACCTTGTGTTCTATACTCTCTTTATTTTATTCTAAAAACTAGAGTGAAGAATATATAATGCAAAGGAGCAAAAAGGATAGCAAAATGAATTTTGCATACTAATTTTCGGATCTACTAGACTGCTGGAATTGAACGGTATTTATAGGCAAACACTGCTGTCCGAACAGGTATGAATTTAACTTGAACATGTGCACTTTTGAAATGAACAGATATCATTCAAAATTCAAACAGATTTGGAACAAAACTGTCCAGATTTGAATCTGTCTAGACAGTTAAGAATCTGTCCAGTTTTAAACAGTTAGAAAAACTGTTTGAACTGAAAAATCTGTCGTGGAATATTTAGACAGGAAAAAGTTTGTTTGGACAAAAAATTAAATACAAATTTGAATTAAATTCCTGCAATAATTGTTAAAAAAATTCAAATGAATTTTGTCCAAAAAATTAATATTAGAATCGACCCGACCTACAACCAGCGCCTGGCACGGCTCGACTAGGCCGGACGGCGGCGGCGGCGGCGCGCGTGTGTGTGGTGGTTTGGGCTAAGGTTCACTTTGTCCATAACTCCTCCCTTCTACAAACTTGGGGTGCCCCTTGGGGCCCAACTCAAGTGTTGTAGGCTAGAGCTTATATACTTAACAAACTCTTTTAAAGTTTCAATGTGGGACAAGCCTCACAAGGAAACTGATATTAACAACTTTAAATGTCCATTCTACGAACTCGAAAACGACGTCATGTTCCCATTCACTCATAAATGGTTTTGACGAACCGTCTTCACCGTGTGACTTGCCACGCGGCAAGGAACACTTCACCTTTTCGGACCCATCCCAAAAGACGTTTGGGGCCCACTAAATTTTGGGCTCAAAATTGTTGTAAAATAAGCTTTATAAACCAAAATTTCCAACAATCCTCCACATGAGTGGAATTTGACAAAGAGAAAATGCAACAACATGATCTATTACAGAGAGTACAGAAATTGGAAATATTCTGCAAAGGATAGGTAGCTTTTGGCTTTGAACCTTTCCTTATGAGACACTATCGGATTTACTAGCTAACCAGTGAACATGATGTCTTGAACTGTTCAGCCGTTTGTGTAAACCAAGATAATAGAACTCACACAGTATATTCCCAGACACAGTTTAGTTCTCATTATTGTGTTCATTTTGGCCCTGAACAACCTGGTCTTTCATGAGTGCTCTAGAGAATTTGTAGCCCTTCACAAATCTCATAGAAACGGCCTAGTTCACACTCACATAGGTGATTCTTATGAAGAGTATCCTGCCATACTCCACTAGGTTTACTTAGATATAAGAATCATTAAAAGTATTACTTAATGTAAAACGCTACAGACATCACTATTTCATCATAGAAATGGGTAGGAGTTAGACTCCCCAGTGATCCTTCTGAGTCATTCACAACTTGGTTGTCCCTTTGAACCTAGATCTTGGGATCTCCAGTCAACTAGGTTGGGTTGCCGTTATGGTAACTCTTATTTCATAGGCTTTAGTCCCATTCCCCTCGATGAATTCTCAACTAGCTCTCTTGCTAACCCTTTGGTTAGTGGATCCGCTATGTTGTCTTTAGGCTTCACATATTCGATGGAAATAATTCCATTAGAGAGTAGTTGTCTCACGGCGTTATGTCGACGACGAATATGTCGTGACTTACTGTTATATATATGACTCTGTGCTCTACCAATTGTGGATTGACTATCACACTGTATACATATAGCAGGCACCGGTTTTGGCCATATTGGAATATCTTCAAGGAAGTGGCAAAGCCATTCTGTCTCTTCCCTTGCTTTGTCTAAAGCTATGAATTCTGATTCGATAGACCTAGCAATGCAAGTCTGTTTGGAAGATTTCCAAGATACAGTCGCTCGACCAAGAGTAAAGACATACCCATTGGTGGACTTTGAGTCTCTAGTATCCGATATCCAATTTGCATCACAGTATCCTTCAAGTACTGCTGGATATCTAGTACAATTAAGCCCAATGTTACGAGTAAATCGGAGATATCTTAGAACCCTTATAATTGCTTCCCAGTGTTCTACTCCCGGGTTACTCATATATCTACTTAATTTACTTACTGCATAAGCTATATCCAGGCGAGTGCAGTTCATCAAGTACATTAAGCTTCCAATAATTTGGACATACTCTAATTGAGAAATACTTTCCTGTACATTCTTAGATAGAAACAAATTAACATCTACACGTGTTCTAACAAGATGATCATCATCTTTGCTAAATTTGTCAAGTATTTTCTCAATGTAATGAGATTGTGACAAAGCATAACCTTTTGATGTTTTGGTAATTTTCATACCAAGAATTACATCAGCAATGCCCATGTCCTTCATGTCAAAATGTTTATTCAACATTTTCTTGGTAGTTTTAATCATGTCAATATTACTACCTATGATGAGCATATCATCCACATAAAGACATACAATGACATAACCTTTATCTGTGTTTTTAATATAAACACATTTTTCACACTCATTAATTTTAAATCCATTTGACATTATTGCCTTGTCAAATTTCTCATGCCATTGCTTTGGCGCTTGTTTTAAACCATATAATGATTTAACCAATTTACATACTTTCTTTTCTTTTCCTGGAATAGAAAATCCTTCAAGTTGTTTCATGTAAATTTCTTCATCTAACTCACCATTTAAGAAAGCGGTTTTCACATCCATTTGATGAATTTCTAGATTGTATAGAGACGCAATGGCAATTAGCATTCTAATGGATGTTATTCTAGTAACTGGTGAGTATGTGTCAAAGTAATCAAGACATTATTTTTGTCTAAAACCTTTGACCACAAGTCTTGCCTTGTATTTGTCAATTGATCCACCCGCTTTCATTTTTCTTTTGAAAATCCACTTGTACCCAAGAGGTTTACAACCTAGTGGCAAATCCACCAATTCTCAAGTGTGACTTTTCAAGATGGATTCAACTTTACTATCGACAGCTTCTTTTCATAAAGGAGCTTCAAGACTAGACATAGCCTCTTTAAAAGTTAAAGGCTCATTTTCTAACAAAAATGTTAAAAAATCTGGACAAAAAGATTTTGAGGTTCTAGCACGTTTACTACGCCTAAGTTCTTCTTCCTCATTTTGATCTAACTCTTGCTCTTGATCATGTTCTTGATCATTACTAGTAATAGCATCAAAAGATCTTTTATTAGTACTAGTCACTTGTCCAGTCTTATTTGGAAATACATCTTCAAAGAAAGATGCATTCCGAGATTCAATAATAGTATTTACATGCATTTCAGAATGTTCTGATTTATCAATCAAAAACTGATATGCACTATTATTCTTGGCATAACCAATGAAAATGCAATCAATGGTCTTAGGACCTATCTTAGTCTTTTTAGGATTAGGAATAGCCACTTTAGCCAAATACCCCCACACTTTTAAGTATTTGTAGGATGATACTCTTCCATGCAACAATTCATAAGGTGTTTGATTCACTTTCTTTCGGGGTACTTTATTAAGTATATAATTGGCAGAAAGTATTGCTTCCCCCCACAAGTTCTGAGGTAATCTAGAACTTATTAACATGGCATTCATCATTTCTTTTAAAGTCCTATTTTTCCTTTCAGCGATTCCATTTTGCTGAGGTGAGTAAGGAGCGGTGGTTTGATGAATTATTCAATGTTCTTTACAAAATTCATCAAAAGGTGATTCATATTCACCACCTCTATCACTTTTTAGTTTTTTGATTTTCTTACCAAGTTGATTTTCAACTTCATTCTTATATTGAATGAAAGTTTCCAAACCTTCATCCTTGGTTCGAATTAAATAAACATAACTATATCTAGTATAGTCATCTATAAAAGTGATAAAATATTTTTTTTCCACCTTTGGTTTGAATTGATTTAAAATCACAAATGTCACTATGAATTAATTCAAGTGGTTCCGTACTTCTTTCAATTGAATGAAAAGAAGTTTTAGATAATTTTGCCTCAACGCAAATTTCACATTTATGATTTGAATCAATGTCAAATTTAGTTAAACATTCCATATTAATTAATCTACGCAAAGATCCATAATTAACATGTCCTAGTCATAAATTTTAAGACTCAAGCAAGTAAGAAGAAGATGTATTTTTATTAATAACTGAGGGTACAACGGTCATTACATTCATCTTGAAAAGGCCATCAGACATGTAACCTTTTCCTACATACATCCCATTCTTAGTAAGTACAAATTTATCACTCTCAAATACTAGCCTAAACCCATTCTTAATCAACAAAGATCCGGAAACAAGATTCTTGCGAATGTCCGGTACATGTAGCACATTGTTGAGAGTGAGTTCCTTTCCAGATGTCATCTTGAGAACAATCTTTCCTTGCCCATCAACTTTGAAAGTTGAGGAGTTGCCCATAAAAAATTATTCACTATTGTCCACTGTAGAATAAGATGTGAACATCTTTTTGTCGGCACAAATGTGGCGAGTAGCACTAGTGTCCACCCACCATTCTTTAGGATTTTCGACAAGATTTGCTTCGGAAACAACTGCAGAAAGATTGATGTCATCTACACCATTGGAAATATTGTCCACTTCGGTCATATGGGCTTGAGCAGGCTTCTTGCTTGTTCTTCTCTTGCTTTTGCCTTTGCTACGGCAATCTTTGGCCCGATGTCCCTCTTTGTCACAGATGTAACATTTGCCATTAAACTTGTACTTTTTATTTCCCCCCCTTTAGAGCCTTGTGATGAACTTTCTCCAGAAGACTTTCGTTTCTTGGTTTTCAAAGCATGTTCCACCACATTTGCCTTAGACTCCATAGGATGCTTACCAGCCTGCTTTTCAGAATTGCGGTTGTCCTCCTCAATCCTCAAACGCGCAATTAATTCTTCCATAGACATTTCTTTGCGCTTGTGTTTGAGGTAGTTCTTGAATTCCTTCTAGCCTTGTGGTAATTTTTCAATTAAGGCTGCAACTTGGAAGGATTCACTGAGAGACATGCCTTCTGTGTGAATGTCATGCAGAATGAGTTGGAGATCTTGAACTTGGCTGATCATAGTTTTTGAATCAACCATTATAAAATCCAGGAATTTGCCAACCACAAATTTCTTTGAGTCGGCATCTTCCGTTTTGTATTTTTTCTCCAAAGACTCCCAAAGTTCCTTTGCTGTCTTGATAGGACTGTAGATGTTGTATAATGTGTTGTCAAGTCCGTTCAAGATGTAGTTCTGACAAAGGAAATCGGCATGTTTCTAGGCATCAACCGCAGCAACCACTTGCCAGTCGGTTTCATCCTCTTTCAAAATAGGAGCATCCTCACGGAGAAAACGAGCCAGGTTCAGAGTTGTAAGATAGAACAACATTTCCTGTTGCCATATTTTAAAATCAGTTCCTGAGAACTTCTCTGGCTTTTCACCGTGATTTACTGGTACTATCACAACATGAGAGAGGGTTAGTGCAATTGCAGCCACCACAATAGTACTTGTTTGAGCATTTGTTTCAGTAGCCATTACTTCTAAATTATAAAACAAGATTATAATTAGAATTTATACTACACAGAAAATTAATCTAATTTCACAGAATTAAATTCTGTAAAAATAAAAGAAACAGGAATGTAACTTTTATTTTCCAATTAATTTGGAAATAAAATAAAATTTTATTTAACCAAATTAATTCCACACATAAAATTAAATTTCTGTAACAACTTCAATAATTAAAAAAAAACCAAAACAGTATTTTTTAATTAATGAACACTGAAAAATAAATTAAGAAAACAACAAAAATATATTTTGAATTGTTAATGACATCAGTACATTACTACTAGCTGTCAAAGAAAATAGACAGTATATTACTACTATCTGTCAAATAGCATATAATCACTATTTGTTTTTCCAACCAGAATATTATTTTGTAAATCCACAGAAAATAATTTTCTTAAAAGAAGAAAGAGAAAAGGAAACAAACGAAAAATTCTGTAAACAGAATAATTCGAATCTGTCTTAAGATTGTAGGAATAATCTTCTGTGTAAATAAAAAATTGAAACTAATTCAAACAAAATAAAATAAAACTTACATATATAATTTATTTTGTTGAACCGACTAAATAATTAAAGACCAAGTCGAGTGTGTGACACTCTGTTCTTAAGACAGATTCACCCCGCTACGGTGCTTACGGTTGAGTGGTGTCTATCTCCCAGGATACAATGATTTTCACAAACTTGTAGAAGCGCTTCAAACAAATTTGTCTGGCGAACAAAACCTTGTGTTGTATACTCTCTCTATTTTATTCTAAAAACTAGAATGAAGAATATATAATGCAAAGGAGCAAAAAGGATAGCAAAATGAATTTTGCAGATTAATTTTCGGATCTACTAGACTGCTGAAATTGAAAGGTATTTATAGGCAAACATTGCTGTCCGAACAGGCATGAATTTAACTTGAACAGGTGCACTTTTGAAATGAACAAATATCATTCAAAATTCAAGCAGATTTGGAATAAAACTGTCCAGATTTGAATCTGTCTGGACAGTTAAGAATCTGTCCAGTTTTAAACAGTTAGAAAAACTGTTTGAACTGAAAAATTTGTCGTGGAATATTTAGACAGGAAAAAGTTTGTTTGGAAAAAAAATTAAATTCAAATTTGAATTAAATTCCTGCAATAATTTTTGAAAAAATTCAAATGAATTTTGTCCAAAAAATTAATATTAGAACCGACTCGACCCATAACCCGCGCCCGGACGGACGATGGCGGTAGCGCGCGCGTGTGGTGGTTTGGGCTAAGGTTCACTTTGTCCATAACTCCTTTTTTCTACAAACTTGGGGTGCCCCTTGGGGCCCAACCCAAGTGTTGTAGGCTAGAGCTTATATACTTAACAAAACTCTCTTAAAGTTTCAATGTGGGATAAGCCTCACAAGGAAACCCACATTAAAAACTTTAAATGTCCATTCCATGAACCCGAAAACGACGTCATGTTCCCATTCACTCATAAATGGTTTTGACGAACCGTCTTCACCATATGACTTGCCACGCGGCAAGGAACACTTCACCTCTTCGGACCCACCCCAAAAGACGTTTGAGGCCCACTCAATTTTGGGCTCAAAATTGTTGTAAAATAAGCTTTATAAACCAAATTTTCCAACAGATAATACATCTAAGAGTTGGAATTCATGAAGTATATAGGATCATTTGCATGTAACTGAAAAGAAAATGATGGAATCAACTTGAATTTAGTAAGAATGTATTAAATATGGACATGCATGCATATTTCATCATTTTTAAGCTTGATTTTCCATAAAGTCTTTACATACACGGTGTTTATACTTGTTATCTTTAAGGGTTCTTCATGGTTTATTACTTATCACTTCATATGTAGACCTTTTGAAAAGGAAAGAGTTGAATTCACCTCATGCATGACAAAGTTGTAAAGTTTTGGATTTTGTTTTGAAGATGGAAAGAGATTTTGGGTCTATGATATGAAAATGATCATGTATTCAAGAGTTATAAAGTGTTTGTACGTGTCTCTACCAACCATACAAGTTTTGAACTTAGAAACCCATGGTTTGAGACTTGAATTCTGTTATAGAAATTTCAGAATTCGACCACTTTGCTCGAGCGATGATTCATCACTCGAGTGCACTTTGCATGCTCCTAGTATTTTTGCAGAACTTTGTATTTGGCTCGAGCGACCAAGTGTACGATCGAGCGAACCCAGCTTTGCATTACACTTGGCTCGAGCGACCAAGTGACGGCTCGAGCCCACTTTAACACCATCCAGAACTTTTGTAGACCATGTAGACCGCTCGAACGACCAAATGAGTGCTCGATCGAACACCCTATTTTTAGCCATTTTGAAAAGCACTTTCATGTGCATATTTTCATTCCTATGTTCTTTTAGGCCTTCTTGGGCATTGTTTAGGCATCATTGATGAAGGAGCAAGTTAGAAACACACTTAAGAAAAGTGAATAAAGATATAATGTTTGTTTAGTACATGTGTTTCAATGTGTGTCTTTGCTATGTGTTTTGTGTAGGTGGTCACCCGAAGCCCAACATCTGTACAACCCCACTGTGAGTAGTATCTCTATAAAGATATATTTGTAAAGTATTTTAATTCGTTACTTGAATGCTATTTCAAAATGTTATTTATATGAATGAATGAATGTCCATTTTGCAAAAGTATTTGTGGCATCCTTAGTGAGGTCCTCCCATAGGGGAAACAATACCATGGCCCCTAGATTATTTGATTATAGAGATCTCTGACAAACCCTCGTGGTCCCTTTGCTAGACCTTGTGGTCCCTTTGATTAGGCCTTCGGGCCCCTTTGTTACATTATTGGATGTACCATGTATGACATTTGGTTAATGGGTTTTGATGTGATAAATGTTTGATTTGATTTTGTTATTCAATATTTGAAAATGCAAGGCATGATTTGTAATGTATGGGACTTCAATTATCTAACCTCTTTATTTTGATATTACTTACTGGGTTTTAGCTCACCCCTCTCCCTTATATATATGTAGGTGAGCAAATGGATCCTCAAGTCTAGAGATGCCTCGGGAGTCCACCTTTTTGCGAAGCCGTTTTGGGAGTGCCTTCGTGATGGGGTGTTACTTGATCTCAAGAGGAGCGAAGCTTGTCAACCCTTTCTTTTGTTTAGTTTTGTCTTTGTTATGGGGTGTTACTTGATCTCAAGACGAACGAAGCTTGTCAACCCTTTCTTTTGTTTAGTTTTGTCTTTGTTATTTGGAGAACTTTGTTTTGAGTTTGGAAGTTATGTAAGATATTTATATTTATTGTATTTGTATCTATTTGTGGAGAGTGAAGTTTAAAATATTTATAAAATTTGTCCTGTATACACCGCTCAATAAACTTATTTAATTTTTGTTATTGCTTCCACTATGCCCCGTTATCATTTTATGATTTGACTTTGTCTTTAAGGCTGAAGGTGATCTGGGATTACTAGCCGGTCATGGCCTAAACCTCTAGGGAAGGGCTTCGGTCGTGACAAACCGTTAGTAGTTTTTTTATGAAAATTTAACACATAAGTGACATGTGTCATCATTTTATGTGCAAAATCGTAAACTTGCACAACTTAATGGGTAAGTAATTCTATTTTCATACACCAATTTCCCTCAATTCACATACTTAATGAAATTTTTTCTTAATACAATTTTTTTTCTTAGAATTAAAACATCAGAATATCCTTATCTTCTTCCACCCAAACCCTAATTCTAAAACACCACAACTATCCTCTATCTCTAGTGCCACCTCTCTCCTCTGTCATCCCCTCCCATCATCTCTTTTCCTCACTGCTTGTAACCATCTTTCACCATGAACCATACACTCCCATAACTCTCCACCATGAACCATCCACTTTCGAGGTTGACTATAAAGGTCTAAGATGGAAGGAGATAAGTTGGGAGTGGCTATGGTGATGGTCATGGAGAGCTAAGAATGGTAGAAACGGCAGTGAAGGAGGGATGGGTGGATGGAAGAAAAATTAGACTTTTGAAATTGAAGATGAGTATATTATTGAATTAGAAAGATGTATACTGAGATTTTTTATTTTTTTGATTTGGGTACAGAAAATGTGTTCATTAAGTGTGTGCATTAAGTGAAATTGGTGTATGAAAATATAATTAACCAACTTAATTACTTAACCTCAACCAACTCAATGATAATTTTTTTTCAAAAGGCCTAATGGAGTTGTTATGGAATCAAATCGACACAAATTCTAAAATTAAGAGTCAAAATTGAGTCAATTGAAAGTGTATAAGACCAAAATGACACAAGAGGTTAAATGAAAGGGCTACAGGTGTAATTTGCCCTATATTCAGACTTGTGGAATGCCCATTGAGAGCCAAATGATGTACTATCTTGTCTAGATCACTACACATCAACATCCTTTGCCTTCTACCTTTTTGTTTCTTAGATTTTAACTTCTTGCTTGGATTGTGTTCTTTAGATGTCTTCTTTTGTTTCACAAGCATCAATGCTTCCATAACTTCGTCTAGCAAGTAACTACAAGAAAAACGAGATTTAGTAACGTTTCAAAAATGACACCTAAACATTGAAAAATGCCACTAAAACATTCTAGTGACATTTGTATGAAATGCCAAAGACGCTGCTGTTGTCATAATTTAGAGACGTTTAATAAATGCCACTTATGTGTTTTTTTGCAACGTTTTAAGAAACGCTATCTTATAATTGCCAACAGAGTATTTATAATTGCCAGCAGAGTATTAGCTTTGTGTGTGTAGACACCTCATTTTGACTGACCCTAAGACTTCGGGCACTTGAAAACTTTTCGATGTTGAAATAGTAATTACTACATCCCTAGAGATGCTTGAGGTTGTTAAGAGCTGCTATATCACCTCGTTTTAAACCAAAACATCTTTTTTCAAAAATAATCATTTTACCCTTAACCCATTTTTATCCAAAACCTGACTTTTTGGTCACATTTAGGAGAAAGTGGGAAGGAAAAAGTCTGAATTGATGAACTTTTCCAAAATTATTAACCAATTTTATGTAAAAACGTTAATTGAGAGTCAATCGAACCTACTTTGGCAATAACAGGGTCCAAAAATGTGAAACCACGTACTTGTGTATGCATGCATGGCACATGTAACGCCCTCAAAATAATACAAATAACCCAACTCATACGAGAAATGAATATAACATAATTGGTACGCTTCCACATAACAGAGTTTGTATTACAAAAGGGATTACATGCATTATACATTCACAAACGTTCATTCTGAATCTACAACATGCAATGCAAATTAATAACAACAAGTTAAATGCCCTACGGGCTCACATCTCTCCAAGACATATCTTGGTTACAATCAAAAGTGAGCTTAGCTCATTATATCTTAAGCCCTTGGCTTTACAAAAATATACAATAAAAACGAGAAGCCCTTGCTTCCAAAAGTTTCTCCAATGCTATTACCTTGGTGGAGGCATGCCATCATTACCTAAAAATGTTATTCCCAAGAAGGGTAAGCCACAGCCCAGTAGAAACCATCAAACACAATATATGAAATTTAGCAAAGGTATAAGTACACTATGCATATGCAACATCAAAGATAAAGGCATCCACATTATGTGTAGTCTTAAATTATCAAACTCAATCATTAAGCCATTTCCCTTTATTTCATTTAATTACATAAGCCAATTTCATCATTTCTCAACTACCCAAAAGAGATTACAACTCATTAGTTCTAGAACCACATTATCAACACGTAAGCACTTCAAACTTTTGTTTCACAGATATTTCATCCGCGGGCAACCGTCAAACGAGACCTATGTATTCTTTCACGGATATTTCGTCCACGGGCAGCCGTCAAACGGGACCCATATAAACGTAGGCTATACAAGCACTACCATTGCCATTTTACAGATATTTCGTCTGTGGGTTGGGCAGCTATGTATAATTTCGGGACTTTCACCCAGGACACTCCGACCAACTTAATTATAATGGAGTCCATCCCCTTTCTCCTCCCAAACAATCATTCATACATATACAATGTATTTAATCACAAACTCAAACAATGTAGTACATCCTATTTCCACTCCCAAATAACCATACATATACAATGTATATAAATATAGTCATATTCAATGACAAACACAAGTGATTAGTTTCAGTTCATCTAATTCGCATGCAATTTCTATAACAATCATAGCTATCCTCCATCGATAGACCAATATAGTTATTTCTAAACAGATATAAAATCTCATAACAGATAGTCTATCCGAAACTACCAAAGAATGAAATAACACATAACCAATCCCACCATTCATATTAATACCCTTTCAATTTCACATTTTCAATGTCAATTTCCATTATTTATACAAAATAATAATTTGATTCAATTAGGGCAAATACCCAATTTTTCCCCAAATATTAGCTAAGTGCCAAAATCACCAAATCATATACAATACAACATCATTTTCAAACCCATCAAGCATTTATTCCACCTTCACCCAAAAACCCCTTTTTCCATTTTGTGCCCAAACTCTAGGTTTGTCTTGAACACCCCCAAATTGCATCATTGTTACACAAGATACAAATAACTAAGCTAAATATCATATGGAAGTGTAAAAAAGATCCTTACCTCAAGCTTAGATGAGAGAGAAGAGAGAAAAGCTCAAAAGTCGACGGTGACGAAACAACGATTTGCCTGATCAAAACGAAGCCCTTGACAAGCTCTACACTTAATCTTAAAGGAGTAAGGTGAAAAGATCACTCTATGTGAGTAGATTTAGAGATTTAAGTGAAAAATTTTGAGTTTTAGAGAGAGAGAGAGGAGAACTCACGGTTTAAAAGGAAAAAGGGGAGGAAAAATAATGAGAAAAAGTGGTTTGGGCCTATTTATAGTAGCAGCCAATAGCCCTAAGGTCAAATAAAATAATAGGACCAAAAACCCTCCAAAGGTAGGGCCCAATCGAAGCCTAAAAATTTGAAAAAACACGCAGGGGTCGATCCTTTGGGCAGGGGGGTCGACCTTCTAGGTAGAAAAGACAATCTGGAAGCAAACAACGGGGTTGACCCTTAGACAGGAGGGGGTCGACCCTAATTTCCAGCAACTAACACACAGATTCTGTAATATAAAAAGGTCGACCGTCCCAAGGCTGGTGTCGACCCTATATTCCAGCAATACTTTCAGAAACTTCACCAACATGTAAGGGTCGACCCTTAGGAAGGCTGGTGTCAACCCTAGAATAGAATTTCTAAGTCTCCAAGGAAATTTTGACAAGAACACGAGTGAACCACCAAACCCAACAAGTTTAAATCAGATTATACTCCTCCAAAACCAACATACAACAATACCAAAGATTTCCAAATAACACAGAGCGAGAGAGAGAGAGAGAGAGAGAGAGAGAGAGAGAGAGAGAGAGAGAGAGATCAAAAAACAGAAAATGAAGGATTGCTAAAGAGATTGAAGAGAATTGGAGGAATTATTCAAGAAATTGCTAGAATTCAAGGAATTGAGGACTCTAGGTAAGAATATAACTCTCATAATATGAGCTCAAATTAATTAGCATGTGAATTCAAGAGAATTTAGGAATTAACTACATGAATTTGACTAAGGATGATGGAATAGTAGACAATTCATGCATGCATGCATATTTCATCACATTTTGAGATCATTTTCCAAGAACTCACACATGCATGTAATTATTTAAGCTTTGTATTGGAAGTTCCTTATGTTTCAGGCCATATTATCCTCAATGTTCATGTTTTGGAAGTTGAGAATTTGAATCAATACAAACATGTACATACAATAAAGTTCAAAGTATAATTTTGAAGGATTGGCATGGTTTTGGGCCTCGATTTTGCGACTTGATCCTTAATTTATGATTTTATATGAGTTTCTAAGTGTTTTCTTAAGTTTTGTCCCAGAAGAATGTGTTTTGGTACAAAAATATTGAGTTTTGAACTTGGAGAGCAAATCTGGAAATTTCAGAGTTCATAGGGTTCGCTCGAGCGGTGAATTCTTCGCTCGAGCGTACTTTGCGAGCTCTCAGAAGTTTTACAAACAGTGTAGTTGGCTTGAGCGACCTAGCTTTGCTCTAGCAAACTCATCTTTGTTAGGATCATGGCTTGAGCGTAAAATGCGAGCTCTCAATACTTTTGCAGACTAAGGGATCCTCTCGAGCCACCAAAACTTCGCTCGAGTGAACTGCCCTATTTTCTAAAATTTTGCCAAGTGTTCCAAAGTTCATAATTGCATCCTTATTCCATCTTAGGCATTTCTAAGCCATGGTTTAGGCCGCAATAATGAGGAAATGAATTAGAAACACACTAAGATAGAATATAATAAGTCAAATGTTTTCAGAGTGTGTGTTTCAATGTATATCTGTCACGTGTTTGTGTAGGTCACGCGTTGTTGTTCGTCTGATCTGTCTGATTTGTCTGATTTCCTGCTAGAGCTATTTATGAGTAACAACTCTATAAAGATATGTTTACTTATATGTATTTTCTGATAATAAGTTATACTTTGTTTTCTAAAATGATATTTTTTGAAAGAATGAATGATTGTCCAATTTCTGAAATGCAATTATGATATCCTTAGCATCTGTTATCTGATATATGATATTTGTGATCTGTTACTTGGTACCAGGGATCTATGTGGGTTCCAATCATGGAACTATCTGTCAAACCTATATGGTTATTTGTTACAATTATACATAATCATCTGTCTGATCTGCTCGGTATATGGGTCACACATGAGCATCTGCTCTGTTAGCTAATGGATGTACCACATATAATTGTTTACAAATCTAAATATGTATAAGAATCTATTTCTGATCTGAATTCTGATTTCTGAATCTATTATTGATATCATTTAACAAAACCTTTACTCTATTGTTATTCACCAAGCTCCAGCTCATTACTTATGTTATGTATGTAGGCGGTCAAGTGCGTGACCAGACTTGAGCCTTCCAGTCTGGATCTTTTTGTGTCAACCAACTAGTGCGCCTCCCGAGGAGGTTCCGAAACAGTGATGTGGACAAGCCTTTTGTGACTAAGTTTATTTTCTCTTGTTTAGATGACTTTTGTATACTCTGTAGTTAGGACTAAGTCCCTTTTGTTCTATTTGTTCATGTGATGATGTAAGGTTGACATATAATGTATGACTATGAAGTTTTAAATTTTCTATCTTATATAAGTTTGTACAGCTCTATGGATATTGTATTTTGATACTTGCTTCCTTTAGCCCCTTATTTTGCTAATCTGTCTTAGAGGCCTTTGGTAATCTTAGGATCACTGGTCGGGTACGACGCTAAACCTATAGGGGCGGGTTTGGGTGGTGACAGAGTGGTATCAAAGAACGAGTTATACCGCACGCAATAGTCCATATGAGCTATAAAATATCCTAGAAAAGAATTAGGGACATTGTATCAACGTGTGTAAGTGTCTGTGAGTTATGTGAAGTGAATATATTTAAAATAATGTGAAATGGAATGAAACTAAACACTATGAAAACTGCAAAAGGACTATTTGCCTATGTTTATTAGTGCTTTGTTTATTTATAGCAAACGAAAATAACAAGAAGTGATGATGTAACTGAATCCTCTAATGTTCGAATGGACCGAATAGAGCGAATGCTAGAAGCTCTAATCGAGTCCATGAGACAACAACAAAGGCAACAATCACTACCTCTTTCACCTTCTCTAGTACAAGTTGAGTCGGTGAATAATGATATTATTACTTTGACTCAAAAGTTCAACAAAATGAGGCCACCGACTTTTCTAGACAGCATTGAGCCATTGAAAGCTGAGACTTGGATGCTTGAGGCTGAGAAATTATTTGAAGTAATCTCATGCTTTGAGACTTAGAAAGTTTTGTTGGCCATCTATACTTTAAAAAAAGAAATAAGGCGTTAGTGGATGTTAATACAAGATAACAATGGGGCTATGACATAGAATCAATTCAAGGACATATTTTATGAGAAATACTTCCCTCAGTGCTTCTGACATCACAAGGTGTCAGAATTTGAACAGTTGAAGCAATGTAACATGTCAGTGGCCGAATATAAGGCCAAATTTACTGAATTAGCCCGGTTTGCTACTCATATGGTAGACACGGACAACAAGAAGGCTAGGAAATTTGAAGGAGGGCTTAACCTTCATGTGTTAGATCGAGTTGGTGTCCTGAAACTGACAAAGTATATAGATGTGCTGGATCGAGCCTTAATGTCCGAAGTTAATATAGCAGCTATGAAACAAGCCAAGACTTTGCCAAATGAATGGAGAGGTAAAATATCTGGGTTTAATTACAAGAAGGGCCGTTCATTCTCAATGAATAAGAAGCAAAACATGGGGTCTACGAGTAGCTCAAGTTAGGGAAATGGTTCTGCACCTAACTGCCCAGAATGTGGAAAGAAACATAAAGGTGTGTTACCGAACAACGGGTGCTTGTTTTCGATTTGGTCAAGCTGGTCATATAGTAAAAGATTGTTTGCTTTCATCTCAGAATACCAACCACCCTGCAGCAAGTTTGGCTAGATCTACACCAAGATCAAATGCAAGGATTAATACAGGGAAAGAAACTTTGAGACAGGAGAGACTGTTCGCACTTGTGCCTGGAGATGTTCAGAATATCGAATCTGTGGTGTTAGGTATACTTCTTATTTGTGCCCAAAATGCATATGTGTTGATAGATTCTGGATCCACTTATTCGTTTGTATCGCATGCTAATGAACTACTTGTTATCTGTGTCTACACCCTCAGGCGGTTTGATGATGTGCGCATATGTGTATCCTGCATGTGATATTGTGATTGGAGATATGTTGTTATATATTAACTTGTTGCCTGTGGATATTGATCATTTTGATTGTACATTAAGTATGGACTGGTTGACAAAATACCATGCTATCATTAATTGTGTTGCCAAATCTGTTGTGTTTCGAACACCAGGGTTGCTTGAATTTATATTTGTTGGAAATGGTGTAGTTCCTCTCTCGTATTTGATTTCTTTTATGAAAGCTAACAAATTGTTGAGAAAAGGTTGTAAAGGTTACGTGTGTAGTGTGTTGTCTATGACTACAGATAGTGCCAGTGTGGAAAACATTCCTATAGTTAATGAATTTCCCGATGTTTTTCCTAATGAACTACCCAGAGATTTGATTGATAGGGAAATCAAATTCACCATTGAAGTAGTATCGGGGACATAACCAATTTCTAAAACCCCATACATAATGTCAACCACTGAACTAAAAGAATTAAAAATTCAACTGCAAGAACTGCTTGACAAGAAATTCATTCGACCAAACATTGGGGTGCTCTAGTTTTATTTGTCAAAAAGAAAGATGGGACTTTGAAGTTGTGTATAGATTATCGGGAATTGAACAAAGTGACCATGAAAAACAAATACCCACTACCCCTAATAGATGACTTGTTTGACCTACTTCAGGGAGCCCAAGTGTTTTCTAAGATAGACCTTCGATCCGGGTATCACCAGTTAAAAGTTAAAGCTGAGGATATAGAGAAAACTACCTTTCGAACTAGATATGGGCACTATGAGTTTCTGGTAATGCCATTTGGGGTAGCTAATGTACCTGCTGCCTTCATGGACCTAACGAATAGGATTTTCAAATGATTTCTTGATAAATTTGTTGTTGTGTTTATTAATGGTATTTTGATTTACTCCAAAAGTAGGGAAGAACATGAAAATCATCTGAGAATTGTGTTACAGACATTAAGAGAGAAGAAACTATATGCAAAACTGTCCAAATGTGAATTATGACTTGATGGTGTGACTTTTCTGGGGCAGTAATCAACAAGGATAGCATATCTGTTGACCCACAGAAAATTGAGGCTATTGTGAACTAGCCAAGGTCGACCACAGTGACTGAAGTTCGGAGTTTTCTGGGACTCGCTAGTTTCTATAAAAGATTTGTGAGAGATTTTTCCAAACTTACTCTACCACTGACCTAGTTAACATTGAAAGGTGTGACATTTGACTAGAATGATCAGAAAGAATGAACTTTTCAAGAACTGAAGACCAGATTAACGACTGCATCGATTCTGACTTTGCCTACCGATACAGATGGGTTTCAAATTTACAGTGATGCTTCATACGAAGGCTTGGGGTGTGTGTTAATGCAACATGGAAAAGAAATAGCCTATGCTTCTTAGTAACTCCAACCCATGATCTTGAACTTACAACTGTAGTGTTTTCTTTGAAAATCTAGTGTCACAATTTATATGGAGCAACTTGTGAAGTGTACACGAACCACAAAAGTTTGAAATATTTCTTCACTTAAAAAGAACTGAACATGAGACAAAGAAGATGGCTTGAATTGAAAAAAGACTATGACTTGCAAATTCTGTATCATCCGGGGAAACCTAACACAATTATAGATGCTTTGAGCAGAAAAACCATTGGAAATTTGACATGTTTGCTCACCGGTCAGAAAGAGTTATTATGTGACTTAGAACAAAACGAAATTGAAATTGTTTTGTGTGAACAAGGTGGAGTCATAGTTGCCATTTCTGCATAGCCGACAATCATTGAAGAGGTTAAAGAAAAACAGCTAGAAGATGAGTTTCTAAAAAAGATTGTTGATGAAAGTGATTCAAAACCGAGGCCAGGATTTATATTTGAGAACAATGTATTGAAATTTCAGGATAGGTCTTGTGTGCCGGATTGTTCATAACTAAGGAAGCGTATTATGACAAAAGCTCATAATTCCAAGTTTGCCATGCATTCGGGAAACACAAAAATGTACAAAGATTTGAAATAGAACTTCTGGTGGCTTGGAATGAAGAAATGTATTGCCGATTTTGTAGCAAAATGTTTGCATTACCAACAAGTGAAAGTTAAACATCAACGACCCACTAGATTACTTCAGCCGCTTCCAATACCAGAATGGAAATGGGAGCATATTACGATGGATTTCATTGTCGGTATACCTCACTCTTCAAGAGGTATGGACTCTATCTGGGTTATTGTTGATCGTTTGACTAAGTCTGCTCACTTTTTGTCTGTTAAAACTTTTTATAATGCGGACAAATTGGCTAACATTTATGTGAATGACATTGTGAGACTACATGGAGTGCCAGTATCTATTGTGTTCGATAGGGATTCGAAGTTTACTTCATGGTTCTGGAAAAGTTTGCAACGGGCCTTAGGGACTAAATTAAGACTTAGC
Source organism: Camellia sinensis (assembly GCF_055761805.1). Taxonomy (NCBI): domain Eukaryota; kingdom Viridiplantae; phylum Streptophyta; class Magnoliopsida; order Ericales; family Theaceae; genus Camellia; species Camellia sinensis. The sequence goes on from NC_138972.1 coordinate 98,858,768, forward strand.
AATGCCTATCACCCACAGATAGACGGTCAGTCAGAAAGAACGATATAGACCTTGAAGGATATGATGAGAATGTGTGTCTTAGATTTCCAAGGAAATTGGGAAACTTACCTGTCTTTGGCTGAGTTCGTGTATAATAATAGTTATCTCTCGAGTATCGGTATGGCTCCATATAAGGCATTGTATGGAAGGAAATGTCGATCTCTCATTTGTTGGACTGAAGTGGGTGACAAACCTTTGTTGGGACTCGAACTTGTGCAAGAGATGACTGAGAAAGTAAAGTTAATTCAGCAAATACTAAAAACTACATAGAGTCACCAAAAAAGTTATGTCGATGTCTGAAGAAGAGATATAGAGTATGAAGTAGGCGATCATGTGTTCATCAAACTGACTCCAATGAATGGCCAGACACGATTTGGAGTAAAAAGAAAATTAGCACCATGATATGTTGGCCCATAGATTATTGAGAAAATAAATTTGGTAACCTATGAAATGGCCTTACCTCCAGTCATGGAGCATATACATAACGTTTTCCATGTCTTAATGCTTCTGGATTATTTGAGAGATCCACTTTTGAACCAACCCATGTACTTTTGAATGATGATTTTACTTATGAAGAACGACCAATACATATTGTTAACTGTTGGATAAAAAGGTTAATGAACAAAGAAATCCCATTAGTGAAAGTTGATTGGCAACAACATGAAGGGACCTATGTCACTTGGGAAACGGAAAAAGATATAATGAAGAGATATCCAGATTTGTTTCCATTGGATCCTATGTTCTTCCGGGATGAAAGTAACCTAAAGTTTGGAGGACCAAACTCTTTAAGGGGAGAAGACTGTGACAACCCTAATCCGTAATTAACTACTTATCTATAATTAAGAATGCCGAATAAGTATTTAAGATGAAATTGTGAGTTAATTGTGCATCTTATGTGTTATTTGTGTTTCTATTTGTCTGTTGTAGAAATATCTGTCTGAAATTCTGTTTTGATATGAAAATTGAAGGCCTTAACGGCATCCGAACATGAAATTGACTAAGTCAATGTGTTATTTGAGATTTTTAGAAATTTACGGTAAGTTTAATTAGAAATTGATTCGGAATCAAATAGTTAGAATAAATTAATTAATTTGATTTAGATTAATTAGTTTAATGGCACTTAATTAGCCTAAGCTAAATGAGCCTATATAAGGCTAATATAACTTCTAGACTTCACATTTTGTCTATCATCTTTGATGTCAAAACGTGACATAGAGAAAGAGAGAGAGCGAGAGAGAGTGAGAGGAAGAGATTGAGATCAAAGAAGAGAAAATGAAGAATTGCTAAAGGATTGAAGAGAATTTGAGGAATTATTCAAGAAATTGCTAGAATTTAAGGAATTAAGGACTCTACGTGAGAATTTAACTCTCACAATATGAGCTTAAATTAATTGGCATGTGAATACAAGAGAATTTAGGAATTAACTACATGAATTGGACTAAGGATGATGGAATAGTAGACAATTCATGCATGTATGCATATTTCATCACATTTTGAGATCACTTTCCAAGAACTCTCACATGTATTATTTAAGCTTTGTTTTGGAAATTCATTATGTTTCATAACATTTTATCCTAAATGTTTTGGAAGTTGAGAATTTAAATTAGTACATACATGTATATATAATGAAGTTCAAAGTATAATTTTGAAGGATTGATATGGTTTTGGGCCTCGATTTTGCAACTTGATCTTTAATTCATGATTTTATATGAGTTTCTAAGTGTTTTCTTAAGTTTTATCCCAGGAAAATGTGTTTTGGTGCAAAGAGGTTGAGTTTTGAACTTGGAGAGCAAATCTGAAAATTTCAGAGTTCACAGGGTTTGCTCGAGCGGTGAATTCTTCGCTTAAGCGTACTTTGCAAGCTCTTAGAAGTTTTGCAGACAATGTAGTTGGCTCGAGTGACCTAAGCTTCGCTCGAGAAAACTCATCTTTGTTAGGATCATGGCTCGAGTGACCACAAGGTTGACTCTAAGGGTGTAATAATGGCCTGGCTAGGCCCATTCGGGCTCGGGCCGGCCCAATCGGGCTTTGCAGGCTCATGTTTTTTAGTGGGTTGGCCATGGCCGGCCCATGGGCCAAAAAGTGGGGCCTAGGACCAAGCCCAAGCCCACTCATAATAGGGCCAAGGGCCTAGGCTCGGGCTTGGGCCGCGGGCCGGGCCTAGTCGGGTTTTTTTTTAAATATTAGGAATAAAAAATTAAAAAAAAATTATACTAGAGTATTTTAGTTACGATTAATGAGATGTTTTGTTTGGTTATGTGATGTTTCATGGTGATTTTTAAATTTAATTATGTATGACTTATGTTTTTTTAATTATGACTTATAACTAAAAAAGTATGCAATTATGTGATTTTTTTCTTTTGAAATGAATAATTTTATATATATGAAATTGAAACTTTCAATATTACAATATTAAATTATTTATATAATATTTATTGAATGAATAATTTTTATTTCAAAATGAAATAAAATATTACAAAAATTGATATTATTAAATAAATTAAGTGTAGATTATTGATGATGGTATAGCAATTGCATTACTATAGGTCAAGTACATCCCAACTAGGTTGGCACCTACTAGCCTACCAATCATTTGCATTATACTCCACCTCAATAATCTAATACAAAAAAAAAAAAAAACCAAGAAAAAAACGAAACGAAATGAAATAATAAAAAACAAATTGTTGATCAATCATTGGAGGAAACAGACATTTCAGTCGCGTTGCCCGATGATATGTCATCCAAATCATATTGAATTCGCTCATTTTCACTATAATTTTGTCTTGTAAGCGCATGCATATGATCTTTGGATATTATCAGTGCCTCAACCATTTTGGATAAAAGCCTGCTCTTGTAGTCATTCAGCACCCGTCCACTTACACTAAAAGCTATTTCTGAAGCAACTATAGAAATAGGAATGGTTAGTATATCACGGGTCATCTGTGAAATCACAGGCCACATAGATTTATTTTGTTTCCACCATTCCAAAATGTCAAAATTATCGGAATCATCCACTGACGGGCTTTCCAAATAGCGTTGTAGTTCAGAACTACTTACACTTGTATGTTGAGATATTCTTGTACTTTTTATTGTTGTGAAAATACTTAATCTCCCGCCTCGAGATTGGACTGCTAGTGTAGTGTGTGTAGGTATATTTACAGATGTAGCTGCCCTGTATTCTTGAAATAATCTGTTGCATGTTTGCATAATAGGGGCAAACTGTATTTGATCAGCGAAAATATGCTCTAAAAATTCTTGTAAACCAACTTCTTTACACCTAGGATCAATTATTATGGCTAAACCTAATAAATGAGGCAAATGATGAAAATATTTATCAAATTTTTCTTTCGTTGAAGTAATAATGGTTACATAATATTCATTACCCATATATTTTATGAAAACTTTAATTATTTCTGCTAGCCTATGTAAAACAAATGGTAAAGTAGGAATATATATATATATATAAGAAAATAATTTTGTTAAAGTATCGAAAACTTTAAAAAAAATCTTTATACAAGGCTACTTGGTGCCAATTAAGTTCAGTGGGTGTCAGTACTCTTCCTATTGATGTTGTTACAAAAAATAAATCTATTACTCTTTTTTGTTTACAAGCTATTTTTGACATATTCTATGTTGAATTTCATCTACTATCTACATCTAAAATTAAATTTCTAAATGATATATTTTCTCATTGACAAATTTTTCTATATTTTGAAATTCGATTACCAGAAGACATAATAGTAACAATTGCATTTTTTATTACAAGTACAGAAGTTTCGTATACATGCATAGCTTCTTTAACAATCAAATTTAAAATATTGGCACAACAATGAACATGAAATAAATCACCATCAACAAGTAATTGTAAAGTTGATTTTAAATGGGCTACAATTTGAATATAATATGACGCATTTTTTAAACTAATCGTAAATATTTTATTTTGTAAAGCCCACTCATATAATACATTTCTTATTTCTATACCAAGCGAATGACTAGTGTATGGAAGTTCAACTAATTTAAATGAAATAATTCTTTTATTTAATATCCAATCATTATCAATAAAATGTGCAGTGATACATCGATATTCAAAACCATTATTTGACTACAGATCAGATGTTAAACAAACTTTTCCATTCAAATTTTTAAATATGTCAAATAATTCACTTTTAATATTCTCAAATTTCTTTAAAATCTTGTTTCTAGTAGTATTTCTTGAAGAACTTTGATATTGTGGTGCAAACTTTTGTGAATCATTTTGGTAAAATCAGGACATTCACTAGTACTAAAAGGTTGTTCTTTTTTTATAATCAACTACAGAATTTTGTGTACGTATAGGATCATATGAAAATGTTTGCAAATTACCAGTTGATGAAACCCATAATTGCATTTGACTTCGAATATCAGGTTGTTTACTTTGTAAATGTTTGTCAGAATGCCTTTTTAAATGACTAGTACCCCCTATAGATGCAACACTAAGTAAATGTGTACAATATTTTGCTTTAAAAGTAATTGTACCATCAACATTATTTATAGATATTTTTTCAAAATGTTCCCAAACACTACTACTTCTGCTCCTAGATGATGATCCAACTGTTGGAAGAGGGATATTAGAAGGAGAATCAACAGATTCATGTTGTGTAGTATATGTATCAACATCGACATAAACATTAGGCATATTAGGATCCATAGTAATGTAAATAAAACAATATATAAGAATTAACAATTAATTTAAATAATGTGTAAATTATAATGATCCCGGTTGTCCCTTTACTGTTCTGTTGTATTCCGGACTCATTTCCGTGTAGTTGGTAGTTGTATCTATCTTGTTGTCATCCTTTAATTCCATTTGTTCGGGTTTTAGGATGTATTGGGCAGAGTTATTACAGGTTGGTTAGGCTTTGGTTTCAATTCTTTGTTGCCTAGTTTTTAGGAGGTCCGCTTGAGCGGGTCTTCTTGCGCTCGAGCGGAGATTGCACGCTCCCAGTATTTTGGTGCTCTGCAGAACTTCTGCAAGCATGTTTTTCACGCTCGAGTGGGTTTCTTTACGCTCGAGCGGTGGCGCTCGATCGGGTAGTACTTTTTGGTGTAAGTTCTGGGAGGGGAAAATCTACGCTCGAGTGGATGTACTTTATTTTTGTGTCTTGGCGCTCGAGCGGCCCTTATTGCGCTCGAGCGGACCTAGTTTTTTTGTTCTTGACGCTCGAGCGTTGTGTTCTCCGCTCGAGTGGGAATGTCGTATATCAGTTGGAAGCTGGGCATTTTAAAATCACTTTTTACATTCTCTCTCTCTCTCTTACTTTCTAAAAAGGCATTTTGAGAGTTCCTTTCTCTAGAAACTCCCTTCTCTCTAGGGTTTGATCTAGTTAGAGTATTTCCTTTTCCTTCGGCCTTTGTAAAAGTTGGGTTGATCGTCGAGAGCTACACTTTGATCCGAGAATATTGAGTTTTGGAGCACGTTGAGTTTCTTCATCTTCTTTCCTTGAGCTCCGAATTTGAGGTAGGGATTCCTACTCACTCTTATGGTCTTTGACATAGATTTTTGGTTGTTTTGATAAAGTGTTGAAGTTGGGTAAATTTTGGGACTTAGGGTTTCAAAATGTTAAAAGAGGATTTGTTATTTTGAGTCTAAAATGTGTATTGTGTGTTCAAAATAATGATATCGTTGTTGGTTGTTGATATTTAGACCATTGGGTCAATATTTGGAAATCGGGTGGAAAATCCTAATTTTAGGAAAATTGTGACTTTATGGAATTGAGTTGGAAATAATGAAATTGGTGCATTATATGGTTGAATAGTGGAGTTAGATTTATTAATCGCTCACTTTTGAAAACATTGATATTTTATCTGTTGGAGCTTTTATTATCTATTTAGAAATAATTGCTTCGGCTACCGGTGGAGGGTAGTTTTGATTGTTGAAGACAATGCATGATGATTAGGCAAACTAAAACTAATCAATTGGATATGTCATAGAGTATGACGGTTGATAGAATACATTAACGTTATGTATTGATTGATTGAGTATATGACCTTTGTGTATATACGTTGTGTGTGTGGGAGGAGATAGGGGATGTACTCCACGGTTTAGGGGAAGATAGGGGATGGACCTCTAAACCGGATGTTGTTTGGGAGGAGATAGGGGATGGACTCCACTGATACAGCTCATATGCTTGTCAGATAATGTGTTGATATAGCTCATATGCTTATCTTTGGAAGTGTTGATACAGCTCATATGCTTATCTTTGGATGTGTTGATATAGCTAATATGCATATCTGTTGAAATGTGGATACAGCTTGTATGCTTATCTGTTGAGATGTTGATACAACTAGTATGTTTATCTATTGTAAAATGGGAAACGTTTAATATGAGTCACTGTCTCATATAAGTGGTTGGCCAGGTTCTGAGCCGTTGATGTAAATTGTGAAATTGATAAGAAATGGAAATTGAAATGAAACATGAACATAGTGGTCATGAAATGGAAATGGGTTATGAATTGGTTTAAGGAAATTGAACATTTATCAATTGCTAATGTCTTAGTTATTGCTCATACTGTGTTTAGCATATCTCTACTGGGCGTTGCCTCACCCTTTATGGGACATTATTTTCAGGTACAGGTAGTATGCCACCTCCAAGGACATAGCTTGGATGATGATGAGAGTTGAAGACTCTTTTTGTTTATTTTGTTTGCATTACATGTATATCAAGCCAAGGGCTATTTTGTATAGAGTTAGTACTCTTCTTTTGTGTAACCAGGTGTTGACTTGGAAAGCTATAAGCCCATAGGGCATTTGCTTTTGTTGTTAACATGTAATACAGTTGTAAGAATTACTTTGATGAATAGAAATGGTTGGTTTCTTTTATATCAATGCATGTCTAAGGTGATGGGTTTTATGTATTTTTTTTGAGGGCGTTACATAAATTCAATCAGTAAAAAATAATAATTAATGTATGTGCACAAATAATTAATAAAAAAAATGAGTAGTTAATAAATTTAATTAAACTAATTAATGTTACCAACTGGTGAATGCGATATAGAAATTTTCTTCTTTTGATAAAAGTTGTTGCACAATTGCAATAGTCACTTAGGGATGGCACTTCAAAATTAATTGAGAGTTGAGAGAGATTGAGAGTTTAAGAAAGATTAAGAGAGTTTAAGAGAAAGAGAGTGAGAGAGAGAATTATTTGTTGTGAGATTTATTTTAAAAATTGAAATATATTTATAGTAGTTTGAATTATAACCGTTTGAATTATGATTGTTTGTATATTTACATATATCCGTTTGAGTAGAAGATGCAACGGATCAATTTTGATCAGGCTAGTACTATAGTAGGGGGGTTGGTGCAGAGAGAGAGCCTGCAGTTCTTTTTGACAAAAGATGGAGCTAGAGATAGATGTCAAAATATTTCCATGCTCTAGTTTTTTAGGGATTCTCTTGTATACACATAATATTTTATAGCTTTGCCTCCACTCTCTTCATCTTCTATGTTCTGTTCGTTTATCGTAATATGATGAATAAATATATTTTTAATAAGAAATGATATGTTCCTTTAATTTGGGAGTTCTAAAAAAGTACTAATTATGTAAAAAAAATTTAAAAAAAAGAAAAAAAAATCAAGACCAAAACATCACATCACATCACATGAGGCCCACACACCAATTAGAATTATTAAGTCTCTTAATTTATGGCTCCCAATCTTTTTTCATTTTTAATAAATAAAATTTGCTCACCATTTTTACATATTATTTTATGTTTGTAATAGTTATAGGTAAGGTAACTCATGCTGCTATACTAGAATAGGCTAGGCCTGGGCTCCATATCTCTCTCTCTCTCTCTCCTCATTTCCTCTCTTGTTTCGGCTAGCACACTGCACTGCCAGCCACAATGATAGTGTGGCAAGGTGTGGCTGTAGACCTGCCCGAACGTCACGGCTCCGCGCGCGAAGGCGCAGAATCGTTTTGTTCATTAGCTACTACAGTTCGGGCTCAATGTCACGGTTTTGAATCTAATCTTGCAAAGTGTAATACAAGATTGATAAATCACCAAAGAATCCAAATCTGGCAAATCATTTTGGAAAACTGATTTTAATAAAGAAGTGCCAAATATGGACTACTTTGCCAGATACAGAGTCACCACCTAAATATTTTATTTTGAAAAATTTAGGAAACCCTGACTCATGCTTAAGGCCACGTGTTCGTCATCACCAAAGTTGCCTCGGCTCGGGAACTTGGGTACAAGAGGGGAAGGTCATGCAATGAGCACCCCTACTTGCCCGATAAAAGATCGGCCTTTACTAAGCATGATATTTTGTTTTTGAAAACACATGTGTTCTTATTCCGGTTCATTAATCTATCATTACTACGTGATGCGCACAACATACAAGTATAGACTAAATCGCCTAAGTTGGAACAAAACATCTCATGTTTGTTTGTTTGAAAAATGGTTTGAAGGTGCTACTTGCAAGTAGGCTAAGACGTGGATTTGCTACCCTCGAGTGGGCTTAGAAAACATGATTTTGCCACCTCAAGTAGGCCTAAAACGTACATTTTGATGAATTATTCCAATTCAAGCAATCCAACCTTTATCCACAGGCATTCATGCAGTTGAACACTTAAGAAGTTAGCCTCATGGCAAGCATGCTATCATGGCAACACTCACACTCATGCAAGATGCTAAAGCATAAACACTTACAGTGTACTCCGAGCCAAAACAACAACTAGTTAGAAATTATGCATGATCCTAGTTTATGTTAAGATGACTAATGCAGCACATGCAAAATGCAACTAGAAATAGGCTCTGCTATTCTAAGATGGCATATGAGATGCAACTTGATAACATGCTGTTGAATACGTATTCAAGTAAATGTATTGAAATACAATGCGGTTTGTATGATGCGCCGAGCTTAGTGCATACAAGACAGATGGATGAATACAAACATGCAAGCATAAGGATGCTAATCAAAATATGACCTAGAACTAACCATCGTAAGCGGTTAAGTAAAAGGGAGAAAGACGTGGGGTTGGAAGACATTCACACACTCACGCACACTTATTACAAAATTGGCCCTCTCGATGGAGGGTCAGAATGAATACGTTAAGCTAGCTATGCTAAGCTATTTTAACTAATCTAATAATCTAATTAGACTAATTATTACATAATCAAATTGAATGACTAGCTAACACTAAGCTAATTATTACAACACGTTAACTAATTAACAAATTAGCTAATTTAATTACAAATTCAAAAGCTAACTAGCAAGTAAAGCTAATTATTAATTACGAAGCCTCAGCTCAGTTCCTAGAGTTCGAAGATGCATGCTCGATCGCTTCGCTCGGAAATCTGTTACCATGCCTCATGTTGCCTCTGTTTGCACTGTTTTAGACTTTTGAAAATTGTGCCAACTTCCATGATGCTTCTGGACTACCTTAGGAACCATCTGAGGGGTAGTCGGCCAAAATGTAGGGCCATCGGCCAAAAGATAAAGGTCGTCGACCAATTTTGAGGCTATTGGCTAATTATTGATAGCCGATCGGCACACTAGATAGCCGATCGGCCATGTCTTCCTGCAAACTCTCCTTTTTGCCGCAACAGAGCACAAACAGAGGCATGGCAATATATTTGCAAGAAAATATGTATGCAACTACACCCCTTATTATGTCTAAGGCTCAAAAGTGTGTAGTGCTCAGCTCTCGAGCCATCAATCACATATTTCGATGCATGATGGCCAAAGAGGCCGAATTGCACAAATCAATGGCAAATGAATGCACAAAAACACATAAATGCCTTAACCTCTATCATGCATGATCAAGAGGGTCAGCGACCGAGAATTGAGGCACGTTTCATCACTTCAAGTATGAAACGTCCCTCGTTTCTCGTGTTTGGCTTAACACCCAAACCAAACAGAATGCAATGCATGCACAACTTGACAAAGCTAATGACATGCAAACAATGTGATGCAACATGAGCATACAAGCACCATGCAATGCAACTCAAGCATGTAACAAAGCCAATGCAACATGAGCATGCCAACAACCATGCAAACAAAAAGTATGCAAACAACATGTAATGCAAACAAGCATGCAAGATGGACTTAAACCGGATATGGGCAGACCTCACCCATGCCCAAAACAATGGCCAAAATGTTGAAGTGAAGACATGAAATGTACACAAGCATGCATGCCAATTGGCTCAAGAATTAAGGCATAAGAGGACAACCCTCAAGAGCACTTAAAGAGTGACAAGCATGGATGTGTAATAACACCATAAACTTTGAAATCATGCATGGAATGATACCAAATCAACCAAACAATACAAGTATGGCATGCAAGAGGGCTCAAAGCTTGAAGCTAGTATAGGCACTTGCACTATAGCTATGCAATACATGAAGCGTATGGCCAAGGCTACCCAAAATAGTCCTAGAGCATACCAAAATGATGCTAAAACATGCATGGAATGAGGCCAAAACAAGCTAGCATGGCAAGCACAAAATATGACGTATATAAGGCCGACAAAGAGGATTGCACTACACCCCTCCCAAAACCAAGCATGAGGTGACTATACCAACACAAATCAGAGTTATGGCATGTCAAAATAACACCAAAAATGCATTGAAATGATAGCCCAAAGGCCTAAGCATGGTGGCATGCACAATGACCCATACTTGAGGCATAAAGAACCAAACCTCCAAAGCATCAAAAGAGTGAAAGATGTGAGTGTATGACCACACTACATGGACTGAAATCATGTATGAAATGATGCCAAATCATGGAAATGGTCCAAGCAATGCATGCTAGTGACTTGGAAACTCAAAGCTAACAAGCTAGAATGCACTATGGCTATACAAAGCATGGCATGTATGACCAAAAAAACATAAATCAGTGCTTAAGCATGGTAAAACAAGGCTAAAAGCTTCTTGGAGTTGAGCCAAAACATGCAAGAATGATGGTCCAAACACATGATGCATGTTAGGCTATCATGCAAGATTGCATTACAAGTATGTGAAGCATGCAAGATGCTATCAAACCAACCTAAAACAGAGGTATAGCATGGCATAACAACACCAAAAACAAGTTGAGATATGGCCAACATATGCTAGATAAACATGCCACTTTGATGAGCCATCTATACAAGCATGCAAGACACAAGGAGAGGGGATGACCCTCTCCTATTTGGGACCTTAAAACACCATTTTCACCACTGAAATTCCTCTGAGTTTCAGTGGTGGGAAGGCCAAAACAAGGTGATCCCAATAGCTTAAAAAGATGACACAAGAATAAAGCCAAACAAGGCCTAAGAGGGGGTAGACCACCCCCAACACAAAAGTGACCTTAAACAAACATTATAAGCATGCAAAATCAAAACTTTTTTCAGTATAAAGTCAAGCCTAAATAAGCATGCAAATAGGTCCAAAAGCTTAAGCAAAAACCAAGGTTTAAAGGCTAGTTGACTCACCCTTGAAGAACACCTTCAAACTCACAACTCCAGTAGCTTTTCTGAGCTCAAACCAATCCAAAAACACTAACACTAGCTCCTAAGTACCTTAGCAACAAAAGGATGGTGTTCTAGTAGGTGCTTTAGTGCAAAAGTGTGAAGAAATTACACTTTTGAGCACAAATGAGTGCAAATATATAGAGAGAGAGTAAAATATATATAGAGAGAGATATATAACTTGTATCTCAACTTTTCAGAACCTCTGGAAAGGGAGAGGGGTCTCCCTTCTTATAGAAAATCAAATCTCAAGCCGGTTGAGCAAGCTTGAGTCTTGATTCAATCCCTCCATACACGTGTATGGAGGATGAAAACTGTGCTCACTAGCTGTCACAGTTGGTAAGAAAATATCTGAAAAAGCAGATAGAAAGGTCTCGGCTCGAAAATATGGCCGATCGACCAAAAAGAGTGCCAATTGGCCAACACTTATGGCCGATGGCAAGAAAACAAGGTCGATGGCACAAGGCCTTAGTCGATGGGTTGTAGGGATGGCCAACAAGCCACCCTCTTTTCTCAAAAGCAAAACCACAAGTCCTTGGTCCACAACCAAGCACAAAACAGACAAGTTGAGAGATCTTAAGGCAAGGCATGTAGCCGTGACCTTCGGGAACTCAAAATGAACACGAGCATGGATGATCATCGAGTGTTCAAACGATGACGTCCAAGTCTTGAGGACGGTCAAAAATGGGGTGTCTACTGTTGTCCCTCTTTGACAGAACTCGAAAGTCATAAGATGATGGGAGTGAATGTCAAAGCCCAGAGACGACCCATTTTTGGCAAGGCCGAAGACTTAGACAAGCATACAAGATAACAAAGAGATGCGCTTGCATGCAAGGGCAAGATGCAAATGACATGCATGATGCCGAACATAGCTTATGATCATGCAAAGAGAGCTGTAATGAAGCATTCATGCAAAACAAATACAACATTTCAAGCAAGCGAATAAGAAAGAATAGTCCTACACATTCCAACAGAGAGGATGTAAGAAAATTATGCAATTCTCACTGCGTCTCACGCAGAGAAGACTGAAAGCGACTACCGAGGACACCTGAAGTCTCAAACACAACATCTCTCAGCGTATCACATGCAGGAGAGGAAAGGACTGTGCAAGAAAGCGTAGTCATCCAGACGCGTGCCAAACGCGAGAGGAGAGAGATACGTCCAAACGCATGCCAAACACGAGTGGAGAAGGGTAGCAGTCAAGCTGAACTGGAACTTCTCTTGAATGAACCGTACATACAATATCGTGCCTGCAAAAGAAAGAAATTCAACAGGTACAATATAGTAGAAACACATGTTCAATCGTTAGATCGAGATATCATTTCAATATGAGATAAACGCATACACATATGATGCGAGTGAGAAGGTGCATAACAATGCAAGTGAAAAGATGCATGACAATGCAACTAGAACGAGCATAACAATGTAAGTAAAACATGCATGACAACGCAAGCAAGGGGTGCATAACAATTGCAACTGAAACAAGCATGATAATACACATAAAACATACGTGACAACGCAAGTAAGGGGATACATGACAATGTAGCCGAAGTGTGCGTGACAACACGGATAAAAAAGTGCATAACAATGCAAGAAAGGCATGCGCGACAATGCAAGCCAAGGGGTGCCTAACAATGCAACTGAAACAAGCATGATAATGCAAGTAAAACATACATGACAATGCAAGTAAGGGGATGCATGACAATGCAACCTAAGTGTGCGTGACAATGCGGATAAAAAAGTGCATAACAATGCAAGAAAGGCATGCACGACAACGCAAGCCAAGGGGTGCATAACAATGCAATTGAAACAAGCATGATAATGCAAGTAAAACATACGTGACAACGCAAGTAAGGGGATGCATGACAATGCAACCTAAGTGTGTGTGACAACAAGGATAAAAAAGTGCACAACAATGCAAGAAAGGCATGCGCGACAACGCAAGCCAAGGGGTGCATAACAATGTAACTGAAACAATCATGATAATGCAAGTAACACATACGTGACAACGCAAGTAAGGGCATGCATGACAATACAAACTAAGTGTGCGTGACAACGCGGATAAAAAAGTGCATAACAATGCAAGAAAGGCATGCGCGACAATGCAAGCCAAGTGCATAACAATGCAAGAAAAAGCATGCGCGACAACGTAAGCAATGTGCATAATAATGCAAAAAAAAGCATGCGCGACAACGCAAGTAACGTTCATAACAATGCAAGGAAAAACATGTGCGACAATGCAAGCAATGTGCATAACAATGCAAGGAAAAACATGCACGACAACGCAAGTAATGTGCATAAACACATGTAAGTAAAGCATGCATGACAACGCAAGCAATGTGCATAAACACATGTAAGTAAAGCATGAGCGACAACGCAAGCAATGTGCATAACAATGCAAGGAAAAGCATGCGCGACAACGCAAGTAATGTGCATGAACACATGTAAGTAAAGCATCCGCAACAACGCAAGCAATGCGCATAACAATGTGAGGAAATGTGCATGAACACATGTAAGTAAAGTGTGCGCGACAACGCAAACGATGTGTATAACAATGCGAGGAAATATGCATGAACACATGTAAGTAAAGCGTTTGCGACAACGCAAGTAATGTGCATAACAATGCAGCAACAAAGAGGCACATGCTCAACGTAAACATGGTAAAGGCATGTTATTCATGATGTTGAGATGCAACTTAAAAACAAGATGAGGCATGCTCAATGCAAGAGCGAAAAGACGTATAACAAATGTGCACCTTACAAGCATGACGAAACACTCATAAGGCAAGATATTCAAAAGCAATTCTCGAGCAATTCTTGAATCTAGCAATATACAAAAGGATACGAAAAAGGATACAACTCGTGTATATCGAGCATCACACACGAAAGACATGGTTCGAGGTCAACACGAAGGCCGGTTAAGCTTCAAAAGTGTATTTTCTTGCACTTTCTTGAAAGATGAGGGTACCAATCAACAGAACTGACCCAAAAAAGGGCATTGGAGGTGCATCGACCACAAGGGGAAGCCATCGGCCATCCATCGGCCATCAAATGAGCTTATCGGCCAACAATTTAGCCGATCGGCTAACAATTTGGCCGATTAGCCAAAAGTGGTAGATTCGGGGCAATTTTGTTCATTTGCTTCGGGTCTTTAAATATAGGGTTCCAAACCCTATTTCCTCACTTCTCCTTAGTTGAAAACTCCTGTTCTCTCTCTCTAGGACATTTTCCTCCCTTCGATTTGTACTTTTCTCCCATTTTCCAAGCTTCCACGACGTTCGATTCGCAAAACCCTCTTCGTTCCAAACACTTTGAATCGAACGAAACGTGATTTCGGTGTCACATTCTCGATTTCCACCACTTCGGATTTGTTTCCCCCAAGTTGGCCTTGGTTTCCGTGCTTTCTTCTGCACTTTGACCTTTTCTCCCATTTTTCACCCCTCGGGGTTGACTTTCGGTTGACTTTTGGCATTCTTGCCCACTTTCCATACCCTCGACCATTTTTGCACTCTTCTCGAGATGGTAGACGATATTCCACGGGGTGGGACTCCCCTAGAGATGAATACGGATCGCGAGGTAGAGCTCTTACCTCTTAGTGTTCGACCATTCGACCTAGCGACATATCGGCCCGCGATATATGTACTGCCTCCCGATAGCATCCGCCAGTTCAGGAGCTACGCGCGAGGTGCACCATTAGAGCTCCTGCTACGCGAGTCGGAGTCGCACCTTTCTTACGGTGCCGCTGAGGTATACTCTTTCTCTTTACTTTTTGTAATGTAGATCGTATATCTTGGATAGTTGATACTGCCCTTTATCTGATCATCACAAACACATTTGTAGATCACATGCTTAGTTCACCCTGAGCATGTTCATACATAACATCTGTGTAAACTCGAGCACATGCACACACATTGCATTTTCATCAATTATGAACATATTCAAACACTGTATTTCTGACACTGCTTCGCATCTGTTTGTCTTGAACACAGGGAGATTCCCATGCCTTCCGGGGGTATGGGAATACCATCGCCCGAGGTTGGTACATGGAATTGCTTGATGAGGTCCGCAACATTGTTGATCAGGCCAGTTTTTGCGCATTCTGTATGGGACTCTCGCGCCTCACTGCGAGTAGGGCCCTTCTAGGCGCGCTGGTGGAGAGGTGGTGGGACACCACCGATTCCTTCCACCTTTCCGCAGTGGGGGAGATAACGATGACCCCCTTTGACTTCTCCATGCTCACTGGCATCGGAGTAGGGGGTGATCCGATTCCCTTTGATACTGATATGGGCTAGTGGGATACTGCCCAGATCTTCTTGCTTGGCGCTCACCCACCTCTCTCCCGGCCAGGGTTCGTGAGTTATTCTGGGTTCGAGGACTAGTTCAGAGTGTAGATGTCGATGACCCGCGAGAAGGTCGAGCAGTACGCCCAAGGGTTCATTATGTTCTTAATGGGCACCACCCTCTTTGCCGACTGGGCGAACACAGTTGCCCTCTATCTGTTGAGCGCGTTGGTGGACGTGACCAGGATCCGACACTATGATTGGGGTGGCGCAGGCTTGGCCACGCTTTACGGGTACATGAGTTCTTCATCCCGCCACAGCGGACATCTGCTAGGAGGCTACTGGCGAGCTTGGGAGGTACACATTCCCTTTCTGTTTTTACAGTTTTGCCTTACACTATCTGTACACCACACACACTGCATACACGTAATCTGCTTTACACTGGTTGTACACTGCACACACTGCACAATACACTACACACCATTCTCTGGTTTCTGCTTTATCTGCATACTGCCTTACTGATAAGCATACTCATTCTTACCCTGTTACACTTTGTAGTTGTGGGTGTATGCCTACTTTTCGAGGCTTGCTTCAGAGCCAAAGTTGGAGATGCCTCTCGTTGTCCCATATTCTTATCGATACGATGTGAGGTGCGAGCAGAGGCCACGGGAGTCTTTCACGTTCTTCCGCAGATACTTCGACACCATTACCGCAACAGAGGTATTTCAAACATTACAGTTTATTTAAGCTTCGCTATACATTGTACTTTCAACAGCAGATAACAAACTGTATATCCTGTCATTTGCAGATCACCTGGAAGCCCTGGGCCGTATTGCCGGATGCAGTGAGACCAGTACATGGGTGCTTGGGAGACTACCCAATTTCGAGTCTCGCTGGAGGGTCCGGCCTACCGGGCTTGGTACTTAGGAGAGCGCTTCCTGCCGCAGACCCTTGGCTTACCTGAACAGATAGTCCCGAGGCCACCTCCTATCTATATGAGGCATACAGAGAGGTACACCCCGGAGGAGATGACCGACTTCACTATCGGTTAGGACGCTGACTTTTTCAGAGATGAGGGCGACTACACCGTCTTTATCTAGACTTATCTTATGCGACCTCTAGCCAGTGCTCGTCAAGTCGAGAAGGAGAGGCCTGCAGCCCTTGTGGGAGGAGCAGGAGCACCGAGGACGACTTAGGCTCGCAACAGGAGTGGGTCCCAGAGGGGACGGAGAGCGGAGTGACCAGAGCTGCCCACCACCATGACATGTCGAGGACAGGGTGGGGAGACTTATTAGATACGCATAGCTCTTTCTCTGGCTGATCAAGAGCTCGTCGGAGTTCGCGGCTCGACTCCGGTATGTGCTATACTCTACATTCTGTACAGTCATTTCAATTCAGTTGATATCCCGCAGAATACTAATTACCTCAACACTTTTGCAGGCTTCAATTGAGTACACTGGGCAGGCACTGGAGCCAACAGCCTCGGTGATGGGGATGTTGCAGAGGAGCATGGACTTGCTCAGCATTTACGGTATCCCGGTAAGTTCTTTCAACCTTAGTCCCAAAACCTTGCATAATCTGTTTCATACTGATCTGATACATCACATTATCAATACGACACTTGATACACTGCACTCACATATCACTCATGGCACTGATACACTGTAACTCACATACTGCTCATGGCACTGATACACTGTACTCATACACTGTATTCGATACCATACTCGACTTTGCATAGCATAACTGATGCATCTACCAATTTGTTCTTTTCAGGCCCCATTCTAGATACCGGCCACAGGGGGTGCTTTAGCAAGACCTTCAGCACCTGCCCGAGGAGCGGGAAGAGCAGGACGAGGGATCTCAGTACGTAGCCGTAGCAGAGCCGGGTGTACTCACTCTGGGAGTAGCTCGCAGGCCCCTATCTCAGATGACGATGAGTCTAATGTAGAGGCAGATTCATCTCAGGATGAAGGTGGAGATGGCTCGGACTTAGACTCTGGCAACAGAGCCGATGGTGACGATCCTGGACCTTCATCCAGGAAGAGGACGAGGAGAGACTCCCGCGCTTGAGGCGATCGGCGCCAATCCAGATGTTGTTCTTTCTTTTTTTTTGCTTTATTTTTCTTTTTGCTAGTAATTTAAGCACATTGTACTGCGTCAGGCAGATTTACTTTCTTTAAAACTTTGTACTTTTGCAAAAGAAAATATGATGGAATGAAACAACTTTTTTGTTGAAAAAGTGTTACATTTGTATATTCTAGGCATCGCATCGCATCACATTACATAACAATGTAAATGAGATTGAACTTTGTTTTGAAAACTAAATGCTCGAATTGCATTAATCAGGTAGTGAACTGATTGACAACAAAACAACTCGATAAGCAAAACAAAGAACTTGACATGCTAACCAAATGTAAATACAACTCGATAAGCAAGACAAGGACTAAAGAACATGAAATACAACTCGATAAACAAAAGTACAACAACTCGATAAACAAATTGAAGTAACACAGGCGTGACTTCGCAAAATCATCACCGAAAGGCATTTGAAGTGGAACAAGTCACAAGTTCTCAACATCTCCAACACATAGATAGCTCAGAGAACAAGAGGAAAGGCCATCGGCCAAGGTAAGAGGCCATCAACCAGGAGAAATGACCATCGGCCATCATTACTAGCCGATCGGCTAAAAAAGATGGTCGGTCGACACTATTTTTGGCCGATCGGCCAACAATGGCAAGAACCTCCAGAATGCTGCCACCTGTCTTCCACTCAACACCTTATCTTCTACAAAAGCCTCAGCTTCGTAGTTTCTCCCTTTCAGGTCAGTTTTTGCACCAAATAGAAGCATTTCTTGTCCAAAATCTCACAAATTGGATTGCCAACTTGGATGGCTCGGAAAAGCTAAATTTTTGGGGCTTTAGCATAAATGCACTATTCACGTTGAGTCGTACCCCGCTGCATTTTCCGTTCCTTCATGCCGCAGCGAGGTTTTGGAATCCGGTAACACACGTCTTTAGCTTTGGCGGACAAGAGATGTGTCCCATTTTCGAGGACTTCCAAGCTTTAATGGAATCCGAGCGCGATGAAGAAATCTTGCCTCAATTCCGCTTTGGCTACGTCCAAGCCTTAGGACGGATGTGTAGGCTTCCTTTGCATGACGCTCAGTCATTGATTCACGACAGAGAGCTGGACATTCCGAGCTTGATTCGTCGGTTTTCTAATGCCGGTGACCGCGACGATCATGACTGGCAGGGTTACCACCGACATGCGCTTTGCTTGTGCATGTTGTCTTATTTCTTGCTTACCCCGAACTCCAGAGAGTTTAGCACTCATTTGATTGTAGTTGCCGAGGGCTTAAAAGAGGACAAGAGCTGCATCGCCATGACGCTAGCTGAGACATTGATAGGTTTAGATGCTTTTCATTGCCGGGAGACGACTAGATTCGCGGGGAGTCCATTACTACTGCAGGAAATGTTTCCCATCCTATCTCACATATGTTTCTCACATCACTCGACCTTTAGGCTCGGTTTTTCTCTCAAAACCCTTTTCTCACTTTTTCTCTCAACGTACACCTCTCTTTTCTTTAATCTCTCATTTTTCATCCCTCCCCAGATATGGTTGATGGATAAGTTGAAGATTGTGGACTCATGCTCAGCATATTCAGCTTGTAGCTATTTCTTCCGACGACGTCTAGTCGATGCCCCTGATGAGGGATGGTGGTGCGACTGGATATGTAGTTTGTCCGCTACCAATATTGCTTGGCGCTGCCCCTGGCTTAATTTACCGGCGATGAGCTACAGCATGACCCACCAGCCTAGAATTCAATTGATTGGCTTGACACATTGTGTCTTTTACTTCTCTTTTCGATTCCGGTGTCAGTTCGGACATGATCAGACTTGCCCGGAAGAGGGGATAGAGTACCCTATTGCATTTCCGGTCCGAGGCGCACAACTATCTCAGTATGCCACAGCATGGAGAACGAGAGAGCTTCTAGCCCCCACTCTGACTTTCAGATGCACCCTCTCTAATGAGTGCATAGCTTGGCTCGATGAAGAGGCACAGGTTGGGCCTACTTTGGCATCAGAGGCTTCGACCAGCTCTGGGAGGGGACGCAGGAACACCTGACTATGTCCCGAATTTATTTTCTTTAATTAGTACTTTCAAGTTTTCTTTTATGAATGTAATAAATCAATTTGTATTCAAGAGTAGGAGAACTCGTATTGAAATCAATGTAATTGAAGGTTGTGGGTATTGAAAATTTTCCGTTTGGTCCAAAAATGGTCTAAGTCGTAAAAAGATTAATTTGAGCAAAATCAACTTTTATTAAAACTTTTCAAAACCATTTTCGATATGGATCAGAACTGGACACGCCTGAAAGCTGTCACTGAGATGCACAACCCGGGATCCCAGCAATTGAAAAGTTGCCCCTAGTCTGAATAGCACTGCACTGGAGATCACAACCGAGCTCTTGAATGCAGAATAGACAAAGATGACCAACATGTTCACACAGACAAAGTTGATTTGGAAGTGTTTATGGCTAGACTTCAGAATGAAGTTGCCTACGTATCCCAAAGATGGGAATCAAGCCTTACGTAGTTCGGCTCGGGTTCACTCGTGTATCAACACTCTTCTTTTGCACTCTAACTTTTGCCAAGGCTGCCTTCTTTGGGTTTTCAACCTTGCGAGCTCAATTTTTATAATTTTAAATTTTTCATGCTCTAACTTTTGCCTTGGTCGCCCTTTCGGGTTTTCGGCCTAGCGAGCCACTCAGGGAAAGTATTTCTTCAACTTGTCCATGTTGATCGGTTGGGAGAACTCTAGGCCATCTAGGTCCATCAGAACGACAGCTCCACCTGACCAGATAGACTTAATGATGTAAGGGCTCGTCCAATTAGGTCTGAACTTGCCCCTAGGGTCGTGGATGAGAGCTCGGTTGTCTTTGAGCACTAGATCCCCCTCTTTCAAATTCCTGGACTTAACCTTCTTGTTAAAAGCCCTAGCGATTCTTCGTTGATAATCGTGGACATGATACAGTGCTTTCAGCCTTCTTTTATCAAAGAGCATGAGTTCTTTGAACCTGCTTTGTTGCCAATCTGCCTCAGCTATCTGACACTCAGCCAATACCCGTAATGACAGAACCTCAACTTCGATAGGCAGAACAGCCTCCATTCTATAAACCAAGGAATATAGAGTTGCTCCAGTAGAAGTTTGAATTGAAGTCCGGTAGCCCTACAGAGCAAATGACAACTTATCTGGCCAGTCCCGGTAGGTTTCCACCATCTTCTGCAGAATATGCTTGATGTTCTTGTTGGCGGCCTCAACAGCTCTGTTGGCTTGCGGCCGATATGTAGATGACTTATGAAAAGCCACATTATACTTCTCCAACAAGTCGACCACCTCCTTCTTGAAGTGGGAGCCATTATCTGAAATAATCTCATTCGGGACCCCGTAGCGATAGATGATTTTGTTCCTGATGAACTTTGCAACGTGCGATGCCTTCAACACCGCATAAGATTGGGCCTCAACCCACTTCGTGAAATAGTCTATCGCGACCAGAATGAACTCATGCCCATTGGACCCCTTTGGAGTGACAGCCCCAATTACACCAATCCCCCAGACTGAAAATGACCATGGCGAAGTCATGTTGAACAACTTCGACGGCGGAATGTTCATGCGGTTTGCATGGATCTGACATTTGTGGCATCGCCGAACAAAGCCAATACAATCCTCCTCCATGGTGGACCAGTAATAACCCTGTCTAAGGATCTTCGGGGCTAGCATCACCCCGTTCATGTGCACTCCATACTCTCCTCCATGGACGGCCTCCATCAGGCGCTTGGACTCTTCAGCATTAACACACAACTTATGCATCCCGAGATGACCCTTTTTGTACAGTTTACCTCCACAGACGATGAACTGAGCAGCCATTCTTCGAATTTCCCTCTTATCTTTGGTATTTACCCCTAGTGGATATGCTTCTTTTTCCAAGAAGTTCCAAACATCGTAATACCAAGGATTCTCATCTTGTACCTCATCTATGGTAGCAATCAGCTCGTAGGCCGGCACAAATTTCTGTTCAATGATGATCAGACGCATCCGGACTCCGAAAGGGATGTCTATCATAGAAGATAGAGTTGCTAATGAATTAACAAACCTGTTGTTCTCTCTTAACAGATGAGCGAAGTTCAATTTTTCAAACCGAGGTATCAGCACGTCCAAGGTCTGGTGGTAGATTCTCATTTTTTCTTCTTTAACTTTCCAATCTCCTTTAGCTTGAGATACAACAAGGTTCGAGTCCCCAATGACATCCAACCGTTTTGCCTCTAGTTCTAGGGCGGCTTCTAAACCAGCAATACATGCCTCATACTTGGCTTCATTATTTGATACTTTGAACCGGAGTTTGAATGCTAAGGGTATCCAGGAATTGTCGGGCATTATCAGCAACACCCCTATCCCATACCCGTATTGGTTTAACGCTCCGTCAAAGTACATCGTCCAAGTTTTTTCTTCGACATAGAGAATGGCCTTGTCTTGGAATAGATACTCAACTGCTTCATCCCCTTCCACTGGGTGATCGGCTAGGAACTCCGTTACCGCTCTCCCTGTCACTGACTTGCGCGTCATGTATTTCAGATCAAATTCAGAAAGCAGAAGCAACCAACGAGCTAGCCTACCCGTAAGTGTCAGTTTCTCGAAGAGATATTTGATGGGATCTAATCTCGAAACCAGTATTACAGAGTGAGCTAACAGGTAGTGCCACAGTTTCCTAGTAGCCCATACCAAGGCCAGACAAGCCTTCTCCAGCGGAGTGTAGCGGGTCTCGCAATCCAGCTTTTTCTTGCTCAGGCAGTAGATAGCTTTCTCCACTTTGTCCTCAGACTCCTGTGCAAGCATGCAACCCATTGTAGTTTTAGTTACTGAAAGGTACAGAATCAACTGTTTCCCCGACTCAGGCGGTGACAACACAGGTGGGTTCTGTAAATATTGCTTGATTTGTTCAAAAGCTGCTTGGCATCGGCCGTCCCATTGTAACTTCTTTCCTTTCTTCAAGAGACCAAAGAGTGGTTCACAAGTCAAGGTTAATTTTGTAATAAACCATCTTATGAATTGCATTTTACCCAGAAAGCCTTGCACCTCCTTTTCAGTCCTTGGTGGTGGCATTTCTAAGATGGCCTTGATTTTAGAGGATCAACTTTGATACCTCTCTATGTGATCAAGAATCCCAGCATTTTCCCTGCTGTAACACCAAATGTACACTTCTGAGGTGGTGACATTTCTAAGATGGCCTTGATTTTAGAGGATCGACTTCGATACCTCTCTGTGTGATCAAGAACCCCAGCATTTTCCCTGCTGTAACACCAAATGTACACTTCTGAGGATTCAACCGCAACCGATACTCTCTGATCCGTTGGAAGAATTTTTGCAAGGCGGTGTAGTGGCCCTCTTTTTCCTTAGACTTGACAATCATATCGTCCACGTACACCTCAACCTCTTTATGGATCATATCATGCAAAATTGTGGTCACGGCCCATTGATATGTAGCTCCAGCATTCTTCAGCCCAAATGGCATCACCCTATAACAATAGGTCCCCTATGGGGTGGTGAAAGCAGTCTTCTCCCGGTCTTCGGGTGCCATCAGAATCTGATTGTAGCTTGAAAACCCATCCATGAATGAGAACAACGCATGGCCCATAATAAAATCCACTAATTCGTCGATATGCGGCAGAGGAAAGTCGTCATTCAGACTAGCTTTGTTCAAATCCCTAAAGTCCACACATACCCGAATTCTGTCGTCCTTTTTCGGCACCGGAACTATATTGGCCAACTAAGTTGGGTATTCAGATACCAGCAGGAACCCTACGTCAATTTGCATGGTTACCTCTTCTTTGATCTTGAGAGCCAGTCCGGGCGGATCCTTCGGAGCTTCTGCTTAACAGGTGGGCCTCCGGGTCAAGAGGGATCCGATGCTGTGCAATCTCAGGATCGATTCCAGGCATGTTTTCGTAGGACCACGCGAAAGCATCTTTGAAATCTTTTAACAAAGCGACTAAGCGCTCGCGCTCCTCCGAAGACAACGTGGACTCGATCTGGACCAGCCGCGGGTCCTTCTCAGTACCCACATTAATTGTGGTGATTTCATCAACCAGCGGTTTTACAAACCTCTCCTGCTCTTGGTCAAGCAAATACTTTAAAATCGGAGGAATTTCTTCCTCGTCGTTTTCATCAAAATTTTGAAAGTCTTGATTAACACAATAAATCAAAGGCACATAAAAGTAGTCGAAGGCCACAACTGTATAATTCTCATTAATCACTTCCAAATCGCCTGATTCCTCTGTTACAACAGACTCAAAAGAAAAACAAAAAGATGACCTAGACAGGAGTGTGGCATCCGAGTTGTCACCCCCAAGAATACTAGACTCAGACTCAGACGAGCTGGAACCTGATTCCGACCCCACAAACTCAGTGGAATAAGATTCCGGCTCACTACCTGACTCGGTGCTGCTCGATAAGAATCCCTCATCGTACTGCCAGACGAGGGAGAGTGTGATGGACGCATTCAGAATGTTTGAAGATGGGCTCACAGCCGCTTCATTCCCAATCATGGAAATTGAGTTATTCCCCAAGCACTTTTGTACGATCGGAGGATCTGAGAGTAGACAAGCCAGTGCTACCCGCATTTCAATCTCGGTACTCTAGGAACCCTCTTCCTTACACTGCTCAACCGCAGCTGGTGGGACTGTCTGCTCTTCGACAACATCATCTCCGGACAACTGCAAGTCAAAGAAAATCTCAAATCCCGGCAAGCGCTGCCTCTCGGCATTTAGCCATGGCTCTGGGAAGCCGCATAATGGAAAGTCTTCCCCCTCCCAGACAAAGCGTCCATTTAGGGTGCCCTAGATAGGTCGGTGCATCAACTCATAAGGCTTGCCGGCTTGCTTGGCTCTAGCTCTTCCGACCATCTCTTTGCCTTTCCTCACCCAGTCCTCTTTGGTAGGCAGATAACCTAAACCAAAGGTATGCGGGTTGTGCGGCACTTCGGCCAATGCTGTAATGCCCTTCTGGTCACTTTTCCCTAGTCCCATCCCAGGGATATGCTGGAGCTTGTTCATGAGGTACACAGACTGCGCACTGACATATAACCCCTCATCAACAGCTAAGATATTCTGTACAACCCGGGCCTCAGCTAGGGTAAATCCTGATAGGAACACATCCTCCGCGCCATGCTCAATATCCAGAACTAGTGTAGAAATCTCTGGCTGCGGATGGATTGAAAAATTCCCAAAGACAATTGCCACACCCTTCCCGTGGGGGTACTTCAGCATTTGATGCAGGGTGGAAGAGACCGCCTTTACCTGGTGCAGCCACGGCCGCCCTAGGAGTAGATTAAAGGTTGCGGGAACGTCCAAGACATGAAAGTCAATATCCTATTGTCCTAGACCAACCTGAGTCTGAATTTTCATGGTCCCCATCACCTTTTTGCTGGTATTATCGTAGGCCCTTATCACTTGGGCAGTTGGCACAAAATCCGCGGGTTTCAACCTGATTGCATATGCCGTCCTCGACGGGCACACATTGATAGCGAATCTTGTATCAACAAGAACCACCGGTATCCATTTACTTCTACACTCGACAGAGATGTAGAGTGGTTTGTTATGATTTGCGCCCTCAGGTGGCAGTTCCTTGTCAGTGAAGGTCAACGTCGGGGAAGCTCCTCCCAGAAAAACCAGTTCCTTGTTAGTTGTAAGGGTTCCTTGTCAGTTCCTTGCCGTCATCATGTCTTAAAAAGGTATATCACGTGTTTGTTTCTTCAACTTAAGGTATATGTTATATGTTATTGTAATTTGTTTCTTTTTTTTCATTTCCATCAGGTCTTACTTTTTGCTTAGATCTCATTAACGTGGGTATTTGGTTTTAGAGTTTCCACTCCAACTTGTATACCAAATTTGTGGTGTTTACATTAGTTAATATTTGTCAATGTGAGGGAGCATGCCTAACACACTCTCAAACACAAAATTTATAAAGAAAGAATGAAATTTTTTATTTTTTAAGATTTCAAACTTGTTAATTTCACTTCGTACTATGGTCGAATATATGCATTTACAATGTTTCTTTTTCTTTTTCCTTTTCTGTTCTTTTTCTTATTTACTACTTCTTATGACATTCTTGTATTATTTAGAATGCTTTTGGATGAAGGGTCTTATAAGCCATGTAAGTTGGAATACGTAAATTTAAAAAATTTATTGTTTGGTTGGACTACCTATATTTGGTAGAAATCCACAATCTTTGTACTTTGAATTTTGTCTTAACAATCTAAAAATAATTTCTATTTTGAGAGGATTGCAATAGTGTATTTGAGACCTAAAAATCTCTTATTTACATTCTCTTGAGAATGTAGAATCGCCATATATGTTTTTATCTAATTTTGAGAGGATTGCAATTTTCTTGAAGACTAGCTTTTTTCCATTGCCATGTGTTTCTTAGTGGCAATTGCAATCTTCTTATATTTTCTCCAACACGATACTACCAAAGTTGTGCCAAACCTACAAGTTTCATTTTAGCAAATCTAGCTTTTCGATCATCCGTCCAATCATAGCAATCAAAAATTTCTTCAATTGAAGCAAGCCAATTAGAGAACGCCATAGGATTGTCCCTTCCTTTAAGATCTAGAACTTGTTTCGTATGGGGTATGCCATATTGTGGTATATAGGATCTCTCACTTTGTAAGAACATAATGGTGAAACCTTAAGCTCTAATACCAAAATGATGCAAGACGAGTAAGGATAGTAGCAAAAGTGGGTTTTGGGGGGTTAATTTGCAATAAGAGTATAGAGGCTCTAACCAACTTGATCCACTAGAAAAACCATGAGCGATCCCTACATCTCTTGTTAGCAAATATGAAAATTACCAAAATACCCTTGACTTGAAAACCCTAGAAAACTTAAAGTCACCGTAATATATGACTCTAAAAATACTATAAACATGATTATGTATGGTTTCTAATCTACTCCTCTTTGAAATCATGCTAATTTTTAAATATCGTCACTTCTTTGAATTTAATTTCCTTGAGCTTCTTATACTATGCTCTGCATCAATGTGATCCCATAGAGATATGATTTTTAGTAGATTGCATGTCAAATATCTCTTAACCATAGAGATTAGGGTCTTCAAACTCATAGATTTTCTTAAAAGGAAATAATTAGATATAGCAGCTATGGGAATACTGTGTGCTTAGTTGTATAGTTCTCTCTCTCTCTCTCTCTCTCTCTCTCTCACTCTCATAATGCAGCAAGGCATTTTGAAACCATTTAATGAATATATAGTACTACTTGGATGAATTCCACATCAAATGAGCTTTTAGAGAGGTAGAGTGAAAGTCAAACTTGTAATGTTTCGCTCTTGATGTCAGGATTAGTCATATCTCAAATAGGAGCAAAAATTTAGTGTAACGGTGATACATGTCATCATTGACACATGGTATCACCAACCAACAATAAAACTACACATGGGAGGTTGAACCCCACTACTCATGTATACGTCAAGATGATTATGTAACCGCCACATATACATAGTGGCCCTTCTTGAGCTGGCATGTTACGTAATTATTGGATGATGATATCACGTGTCGGTGATGATATGGTATTGCTATTGTATTGAATTTTTATTTGTTGAATAGATGCTTCGGTGAAGAGTGTCTAGTGACTCTTTAGAATTTTTTAAGAGCTATCTAAGTATGTCCTAGTTAGTACAGAAGTGGATAGAATGGTGCGAAAGAGTATAGAAGTGTAGGACTGCAAAAAGTATGCTTGAATTGAGTGGATAAAGCATAATGACTAGTGAGTAAATAGTTTAAGAAAGGGATATATTTCCAAGTTATGTAATATTTGAGATATTTGTAAGGGAGATTTCACAGTCTACCTTAAGGAGGTGGGAAGATTTTGGAATCTGTTTGTAGCCATTGGATGAATTTGCAAATATTTAATCTAGACCTTGAAGACATGGAGACCTATTACTAAGATAGTGGTCTCATTTTCCCTCTAACCAAGTTTGAGTCTCAAGTAGCTTTGTAAACATTCTTTGAGTAATAGAAGTGGTTTCCTTTCCTAAGTCAAATAATATGTATGTGCAATTGAGCAGCTTGATGGGTATTGGGTGCTAAGGCATACATGACACTAATAAAGGCATTGAGAGTTGATTTGGTAGTGGTGTGAAGGCAGAATTATGAGCTAGGTCAGCTGAAGCTCCCAATCCATGAATTATGATAACTTAGCAGTAGTGTGAGCTAGAATGTTATATTTTTTTAATAGAAATGACAATAATTTCTTAAAAGGTCGTGAATATAGTAAGAGAATCAAAGTGTTTGCTCTTAAATGAATTAAGCAATTGAATCACATTGAATTTATGCTTTGGTCAACAAAAAAGAAAATATATATATATATATATATATATTGATAGATAATATCACTTTATAAAAAAGTATCAAGACGATGCAAGCGAATACAAGAATAGAATGCTTGTAAAGGGCCCAAACAAAGCTAACTAAACAAAACCTCCAAAGAAAAGAAAGACCGCAAAGACTTAAACAAAGCTAACTAATCAAATCCTCTGCAAAATCTACAAAAGTCAAAACATCTGGATCAACTGAGCTCGTAACCCAACTATTCAACACCATAAGAAGTTGGCTCTCTAACCAAGGAACTGAATGAGACACACCCTGAAAAACATGCCTATTCCACTCTAACCAAACTAGCCAAAGCAAAACATGGGAAGCAAGTAACCAGCCTTCTGACGCCTCCTCCCAACCCACCTCAACTCTGCAACATACCCAACGCGGAGCCCGGTTGCACCCAAACCAAACCAAAAGTAGTAACAATCAACATCCAAAGTTAAGACGCAACCAAACAATGAATAAGCAAATGATCCACCGACTTTGCGTCCCCACAACATAAACAACACCAATTCACCAGAACATGCTGACGATGAATTAAATTGTCAATAGTCAAAGTACGACCGAAAGCTGTCCAAACAAAGAAAGCTTAGATGGTAAACCTTTTACCCATATACACTTCCAAGGAAAAAGAACAACATTACCATCCACGAGAGTACAATAGAATGAAGAGATTGAAAAAACCTCTTTAGACTGTGGACAATCCCACACCAAAGAATCCGCCCCATTCTCTCCAAACTGTACACCATACAAGAATTGACACGGTGAATAACCTCATTTGCATACTTGACCTGAGACAGAAAGTAGCCATTGGGAGAAGAAGTTACCAATACTAAGAAAATACTGCAATGGGCCCAGATTCTTTATTTCGAAGGTGCATAAGAGATACTGCTTGACCTCAGAGATAGTAGAAAAGTCAGTGCCAGTGATGATCATATTATACAGTAACAGGGTAACAAAACCAGCAGAAGTGTGGAGGAGAAACAATGCAGAATCCTAGACAGAAGGATAAAACCCAAGCTGAGTAACGGTTGTTTGAGAACGGTCATACCAAGCACAGGGAGACTGCTTCTAACCATAAAGAGCACAGCGAAGACAACACACCTGTCCAGAAGAATTATGAAGACCATGGGGATGACGCATGTAGACCTCGTCAGTGAGATGACCATTTAGAAAAGCATTCTTAACATCCATCTAATAGAGAGCCCATGATGAACATAAACCACATAAATCAAGGTACGGATAATAGTCATCTTGGCGACAAAAGTCTCCTCATAATCAATACCATACTCTTGTGAGAAACCTTTAGCAACCAGGCGAACTTTGTAATGCTTGATGGAATTATCAGAATGAGTCTTGACTTTATAGACCCATTTGCAACCAACCAGACTTTTGTCAACAGGCAAAGGAACCAGCTCCCAAGTAGTAGTCTTCTGTAAAGCGGACAATTCAGTCTCCATAGCTTAAATCCAATTAGGATCTTGATAGGCCTCCTTGTAGGACTGGGGTTCTGAAAAATAATGAACAGCAGACAAGAAGCTACTACAATTTATTAAAATTTTATTTACTTGTTCATGTTATTGTGCATATAACTCACGAAACCAATAAAAAGATTTGTAGTTATTAAATTATTCATATGACCAAGTTTTTCATTATATTCCTATGAAGCATGGGTACTTCGACAAATGTGCCATACTACTGGGTACTTATCGGGTATCGATACTTTATATGGAACTTCTACATACATACCGAGTACACGAAACATATACCCAAAATTTTCTTTTTAATTTTTGCCATTTACAACCAAGTCGTACCTCAATCAAAGTAGTATTTTTTTCTTGACATAGAGGTAATATTAGTTTCATTGGATATTTTTTATTGTTATTATGCTTAGCATGAATTAAGCTATGGTTTGTAATTTATTTAATATAATGACATTTAATTTTGGTTTAGACTTTTACTTTTGGCATTAAAATATGAATTAGATTGTAACAAACTAAATCATTCAACTAATAAATTTTGCATTACTCCAAATTAAAAATAATTAGTTTTTTATAAAGGTACCTAGCCGTACCTTTACCCTTTTTTTTAATAATAATTTTATCATATTGATGTAACCGTATTGTACTAGTACTCGTACACCTATAGGTGTATTCAAATGTCAACTCTCTCTATATCTCCTTGTATGTCTTTGAAAATTAGTATTTCTTGATTTTTTTTTTGTATAAAAGTGATTATTATTATTTTTTATTGTTTTGAAGAAGTAAAGTCAAACAAACCTATAGATTTGCGATTTCTAGAACTTTATAGAATTCATTATGTTTCTAACATTTCACCCAATTGTTGTTCTAAAGCTTAGACATTCAATCAATGATATTTGTGATCCTTAATTTTCAATTTTGTCAACTAGTTTCCTTTTTAATGTAACAAAGACTTATCTTTTTATTACCTTTTGAGAACCTTATAGATTTCCTTCGCATGTTAATAATAATAGTAAAATACTAATTACTAAATATTCTTTTTGCTTTACCTATCTTTTCTTCATTGTAGATAAATTATCCTGTGAGAAAAAATTCCAAATTTTCCAGCCTTGAAGTAGGGATGAGAGATTAACTGCCTGAACCGGACCAACCAATTTTCGGTCTATTTTTTATTTTTTCAAACAATCGGTGGTTCGGTTTGTGGTTTTTCAAATATTCAACCAAACCAAACTGGTCTGCAATATCATTAAGGTCTTCCTTCCATCCTGGCCATCCGCGTGCATTCATCACTCATCACAGCCATCCACTTTTCTATTCCACGTAACAAAAGAAAAGACTCCATATTTATTCACTCTCTCATATTCTTTTCATCATCTTCTTCTTCTTCTTCTTCTTCTTCTTCTTCTTCTCAATTCTTTAACTTTCTTCAGAACTCTCTTTCACATCACACCTTTCACCATCACTCTCTCACGACCATCACTCATCGGCAATTCGGGGTGTAGCAGCGAAATCAACTTAAGGATTCACAAACATAGTCTTGGTGGGTGGATGCAGTGAAATCGACTCAAACAACCTATAAAGTAATTTTTCAGGTTCTTCTTTCAAAATCCTAATTTTGAAGCCCCTTTTTGATTTTGAAAAACCTTTTGATTTTCAAACCCTGATTTGTGAATTTGTGAGTTTGAAACCTTGATTTATGAATTTTTGGATTTGTGAGTTTGATGAGTTTATTCAAGATATTATTTGTGAATTTCTAAAAGGAAAAAATTTGTGTAAATCATATTCAAGAAAATGGTTGTTTACTTGGTGGAACTTGCGTTTGTTGCCTAAAACCATAACAACCGCACCAAACTGTATGGCATGGTTCGGTCCGATTTATATGTTTGTTTTGGTTTGCTCGGTTTCCAAAATTAAAAAATCAAATCAATCAGTTTGGCCCAAAAACTAAAAGAAAGGAGCCGAACAGCACCGATTTCACCTCTACCTTGAAGGTGTTTTCCTAGCTATGAACCACCGTAGGAAAATTTATTTATGTGTGCAAGGATGGACCCAGAGTGGGCGATCGTCCCCCTTACAATTTCAAAAACACCATTTATTATAGTAGTATTATCCTATGTTACACGGACTCTTCAAAATAAATCAAATACGTGTGTCGGATACCCGACACTTGGACCAGGGTATGAGATATTTGTCGGATACTTTTCAACGAATACTTCTTATATCATCGTATATAACACTATTAATATACATATATAATGTTGTATAATTGCTATAAATGTCTTTTTGACACTATAAGTTACATATAGTACAATTTTCTCACATACTTGATTAAAAATATAAAAATATGACTTTTTTTTTGCTGAGTCCATATACCTTTAAATTTATGATTTGATGAGTTCAACCTCTAGATACATACCCGCACCGGCACTCGACACCCATACCTGAGTTTATATAACATAGGTATTAGCTACAATACATATCATAGAGACTCGCCCCCTCTACGTTTTTCTACTTTTAGAAAAAATTTAAGTGGTTGTCACTCTATGTATATGAAACATAAGATCAAAATATAATATTAAAAAAAATGGACGAAAAAAATAAAAAAAATTTCTTTGTTATAACTATTGTTAATTACAAGCCCAAGCTTCAAAAGAATTGAATAATGTATTAGCTAATTACTTAATCATGTTTATTGAGAAAGACATTGTACAAGATTTTAATATCGATTATATCATAGACATTTTTAATGACATGAACTAATGTCAAGTACAAACAACTCAAGATGCCTCACTTTAATATATAGATTGTTTTATAGTTGCTATTTTTTTGTAACTAAATATGGATACAAAAAAATGCTATTTATATATATATATATATATATATTTTAATCTTATTTTCACTTTTTAAACTAGTAGAAATTGATACTATAATTCATACTTTCTTTTTAAAAATTTTGTTAGTATATATATGTTTGTCCCCCATATGAAAATCCTGAGTCTGTCCCTGTATGTGTGGAAGGAAAAAGAATGGGGAGGGAAGAAACATGGATGATGATAGACCAAAAATTAATGTGCAATTAGTTTTTCACTACTTATATTCATACATATTTGGCAAGGCCTTGAGCAAGGTAAGGCAAGCGTGAGCAAAGAATAGAAACACACATCATATTCTTGAAGGGATTGCGTTTAGGAACCATGCTCTAGTCCACTTGGTTATAAATAAGTTTACTAAAATATCCCAACCGATTTTGATATTATCTACTTTTTGCTTTATATAAAGAAGAGTATAAGGGATTCTGCCTCATTTGGAACTCCCATTCTCTTCTATTACCTTGCCACCTTGTCGTCTCCTTGCCACCTCTTTGTTGCCACATTCTTTTACCTGATATCCTAAGGTGCCGTCTTTCTCTTGTGCCTCATTTGGCTCTCCCATTCTCTCCTATTACCTTGCCGCACTCTTTTACCTGATATCCTAAGGTGACGTCTTTCACTTTTTTGCCTCATTTGGCTCTCCCATTACCTCGGTGCCTTGTCGCCTCAGCACTCTTTTACTTAATATCCTAAAGCAAGGTCTTTCTCTCTCTACAAGTTGCTAGACATCATTCTTGTGGGCTAAATTTAAATTAGTAATAATTAAGTATTTATTTTAGCAATTCAGGGTTTTATAAATTTTTTGCCTTAAATTTCTATTATTTTTCAAATTATCGTGTTTGTTGCAATGAAGGATTTTACTCCTAGGAATTCGTGATTTTATTATTTTACCCTTACATTTTTGTGATTTTTCTAATTTATCATGTTCATCTATAGATCTCTGTAATTGCATTTTTAAGATTTTAGTTTTTGGGTTAGATATACGAATGTAGACGAGATCAAGGTTGAATAGGGTTATAATCAAAGGATGGGTTTGAATTTTCAAACCTACCAACACAAGGATTGGCAGTTCATACTTGGAATGGTAAAGATTAAAGAAATCCATCTCATATGTGTTTGGTCAAACTCTAGGAAGCACAAGTGCGGGTATGGGTACGCCTATACGCCAAAACCTAAAAAACGTGAGATATGGTTATTGCGGAATATTTTTATAATTGTAGTAGTACATGATATATAACAATTAAAAAATCAAATGCAAAAAATAATTAAAATATTTTTGTAATGGTAAAAAAATAACCCAAAGATTTTTTTATAAGGGGTACTTACGTGTAGGTCCTAATAAGTGTACTTATTGTCTAATAGGTCCTAAGGGAAAAATTTGTTATAAAAAGTCACTAATTGTAAGTTTTACCGATAATTTATAAAAATCATGACAAAAAAAAGTCACCAATTGTCAATTTTTAGCGACATATATAAAAAATTGTCACAAAAAAATTATTTTTAGCGACAATTTTACCAAGACTTATTTTCAATAGGACTTGATGGGAATTAAGTCCAACTATTAGGACCTATTGGTAGTCTACCCTTTTTTTAATTGCAAAAATACTCTACATTTTTTTTACAAAAAAATAGGCACAATATAATTTTTAGCACTCTTATATTTAAAAACAAAATTTTAAATTCATGTCCTTACGTACCCATGTCATACCCAAAGTATTTCACGTACCTACCGGACACTTATTTTGCATACCCGGTATCTAAGAAGCATAGACACTTCTAAGAAGTAAGAAGGTGATGTATCCGTGTCGAATACCAACACTTCTCAAATACTCTCGACCATGTGCTCAATGCTTTTTTTTCATTTTTGTAATTTAAAATAAAATCTTAATTTCAAACACATGTCTAACAGACATTTTTTGACGTGTTCGTCACTTCTTGACCATATCCATCACTAAAAATAAACATGAAACTAACACTTCTCAGACATTTGCTATTGACTTTCAAAGTTTAAAAAATTGACATATGTTATACGCTTAAAAATATATAAATATTGAAAATAATCTTATAGAAGTTTCACATAGAATTAAATAAAAAAAAAATGAAAAAGATACGTAAATGTATTATCAAATATGGCTAATGATGATGAGGCAACTGTCACAATTATATATGTTTGCTACAATTTGTCTGATTTTTAACTACTATATGGTTCATTAGTCTAAAAATTCATGTAAAAGAATTAGATATAAGATTTACTTTGTATAAAGTAATTATTTAATTTTGCATATATTGTGAAAACGATGCCATTTCATCTATTATACAAATAAAATCGAATCTTTTGAATTGAAATGAATCATAGTGAATCACAATTGAGTAGTAAGATTCACTCAATTTAAAATTCAACTTCACTAATCGAATCATTTTGTTTGAAACTCATATCGAATTGTGAATTGTAAGATTCTAACAACCATACCATACCGTATCATATCATATAGTATTATATTCGTGTCTATGCTTCATAGTCCAGTATGCATACTTGTATTGGGTAAGTCCCTGGTACTCGTATGGTAATAATACTTGTGTTTCATAGGTTAAACCTAATAGGAATACATATATTTTCTTCCCAAACTATAAATGATAGGATTTGAACCCTAGTGTGTTTGCACTGTACCCCTAAGTTACCACACAGCTAAGACATCTGTT
This sequence comes from Camellia sinensis, assembly GCF_055761805.1. Classification (NCBI taxonomy): domain Eukaryota; kingdom Viridiplantae; phylum Streptophyta; class Magnoliopsida; order Ericales; family Theaceae; genus Camellia; species Camellia sinensis. The sequence continues at coordinate 98,894,069 of NC_138972.1, forward strand.
TCTAATAAGAATACTTACAAGATATATTTATAGTCTACAAAGTTGTTGAATAGATTTTCCATGTAGAATGATGTAGTAGTGGCATTTGTGTGAATAAAATGTAATTCATGGTCCTTTTGTTTTAAATATGTAACTATTATGCCAAAATCATTTTACATGTGTATTTTTTTCATAGCATCTATTGTGTGTCACTACCTATATTTATTTTCTTTAAGATTTTATTTAATTGTCTATCCAAACACAGGTGAGGTCATCTATCTAGATTTTGTTGGACAATCTTCACTGCATTTAAATAAATTCTGTTTGTGTACTAAACAACAAACAAAATACAAAAGGAATAAAGGAAATGAGAGATTGTTTGATTACAAAATCAAACCAATAAATAAAAATAGATTTTTATTTTGTTATAAAAACAAAATCAAAATCCGATTTAAATAAATAAAACAGAAAATTAACAACTTACTTGATTAATTTCTTGAACAATATTTTGATCAAGTCCAGTGTTTAACACTGTGTCCTTAACATAGATTTGTCCTCTCCACGGTGTTAACAGAATGTGGACGTCTATCTCCCAAGATAAAATGATCAACAATGAATAAATGCAGCACTACAATTTATTTGCACAACGAACACACTAAGTGTATACACTCTTTCTCACAGAAATTTAATGCAGCAAAATGCAGAGATTATTTGCAGAGGAGAAGTACGAAAATTGTGAATGAAAACATCAAATGAGGGCTTCCTATTTATAGATGGAGTGGTGGCTTTTAAATTTGAATTCAACAGGTACCAAACTTGTTTGAACAGGTGGAAGACCTGTTTGGCACTGTTTCAACAGATAACCGAATCTGTTGGATTTAATTTGCATAGATTTAAATCTGTTTGAATTTAAATTCAAATAGGTATGGGTTTTCCTTGAATTAAACGGACAGATTTTGAAATCTGTACAGAAGGTTCGGACATATTTGAATTTAAACGGTTTGATTTTATTTTACCAAAAACTAAATTAAATTCAAATGTTTTGGGCCCAAAAAGCTAGGTATTGGGCCGGACAAGCCCAACCCAACCTCACACCACGCACCCGCGCCCAAGCCCAGGCCCAGCCCAGCCCACCCAAAGTTTCCCACCAAATCAATATGCGACAAGCCATTATTCAAACCTTAAAGAATTTCCACAAAAACTCCATTTTCATGGAGCTCGCTTTGGCTTCAATTTCCCATTCACCTGATAATGATTTTGAGCAACCAAATATACCACGTAAATCACAACGTGGTATAGAACGTGTTACCACTTAGACACACGAAATTCGACGCATGGGTCCTACCTAAAAATTAGACCAAAGTTTAGGAAAAAATCTATTTTTCCAGATTTTCCCAAAACCATTTCTAACAGATTTATGTAAAACCCAACTTGTTTATATCTTAAGGTTGGATAGTTTGGTTGGATTCATTATATTTCTTTACTTGATAAATCTAAGGGTAAAAAGTAATTCATTTTTTTCTTGAAGGCATATCCAAAATGTTGTTTGCATATTTAAATAGCTTTTGTTTTGAAACATCCAAACAATTTCAGGGAGACCTATTATTAATGCCAAGTAATTGAAAAGTCATACAAGATTAGAATCCCTAAGCTTTGAGATCTTTTCCTATTAGCAAAAAAAAGTAGCTTTTTCTACATTTGTAGAAGATCAAAAGGGGGATTGTTATATTCAAGGCAATAAATGACAAACTTATTACAATTAGATCCATTAAATAATTTTTTTTCTCCAAAGTCTATGTATACAAATTTATTTGTAAAAAGTCAATTTTGACCAAACACACTCCTTCCCCAGACTCTACTCTCCATCCAGTCCTCTCTGTCACAACAAATCCCTCTTTTCTGCCTGACAGTTGGTGCTCCATTATGCCTTCCCCTGACGTAGCTGCATAATAAGACAACGAATGTGTTGATATATAATATTCTAAATTGGGGTATGTATAGGTCTAAGAATATGAATTCAAATCATCTAGAGTATACAACATATTGAATTTTATGACTGAAAAATGATTAGATTCAGTAGATTTTATGTTTTTCATACCTTTTATATGCTGCCATGCTAGAGAAGAGAACTTATTTCTACCCCTTAATAAGTTCCATCAATGTAATATTGTGGGTGTTTGGGAAGTGGCTATTTTAGAGGCTTTTTGGCTATTTTGGTAGGTTATTTTGGTTTTTGTCGTTGGGTTGGATTTTTATTTGAGTTGTTGTATTGAAAAATGTGTTGAAATGAATTTTAAAGTTAAAATGACAACTTTGTCCCCAATCTCACATTTTTCAAAATTAATTTAAAGGGGCAAAATTGTCATTTTAGCTTTAAAGACTAGGCTGCCACAATTTTCAGCCTACACACTGTCATGACAGTGAAGGGCTGCCACTGCTCCGGCTATGCTTTTTTTTTTTTTTAAATATAAATCATTGGATGAGAATTTTTGAGACTTTTTGGCTTAAAATGTGTTTGAGGCTATTTTAGCCTCAAAAGCGGGTTCCCAAACACCCCCATTAACTTTCTCATATAAGGGTCGTTGGTATCAGAGTGATTTTGTTATTGGATCAATGCATGGGTTCTATAGACGAACAACAAGATTGTCTGGGATCTGTGGAGAAAGGGATGAGCTTTGATAAAAAAAAATTTGTCTATTTTTTGTCTTGTGTGTAAATAAATTTTAGTAGATAGGTTTTAAAGTAGGAGGCACGGATGTAGATACAACGATACCGATATGGCGATACGCCAAAATCTGAAAAAGTAGGATACAGGTGCGGCGGGGATACGTTCGTAAAAAAAAATTATTTTTTATAATTTTATTAATGTAATATGCAAGAAAATAAAACCTAAACTGAATTAATAAATAAAGATAGAGATTTTTATTAAATAAAGAAATATTAACATTAGAGCTCCTAAAATTAAAAATTTGGTAAATAAATACTTACATTAAAATAGTGTAGGGAAACAAAAAAAAAATTAGGAAAAAAAAAATAAAGTAGCCTAAAAACCATGGTAAAGGTTAGGCATGTACTCAATCTTTCTCTTTTCAAACACTTACTAATGTGTACTAATTGGCCGTTTTTTTTTAGCCTAATAGATAAGGAAAAAAGAAAAAAAGAAGAAGAACAAGAACAAGAACAAGAGCAGAGAGTATTGACTATTGACAAAAATATAAATATAAAATAACAAAAAACTTGGAAAAAAAATTATGTACTTATTTGGCTTATTAAAATATAAAAAATAAAAAATTAGAAAAAAAAATTGGATACTGGCTTATTTTGGCAACCTAGTTTTTAGCCACTTTTTTTGGTTAGTAGCAAAAGCCAAAAGTTGGCTTTTTTGGCTTTTTTTTCATTTGGGAAGTTGGTTTTTAGCCAACGGTGAAATTACAATTTTACCCCTCATGGGTCAAAATGTGTTACATAGGTGAAGTTGTAAATATTTTAAATAAATGGGGGTAGTTTAGTCATTTTATTATGATTTGACATCATAAACAAATATTAATCAAAAAAGTCAAAAGTCACTTTTTACCAACTTCCCAAATCATTTGTCTAAAAAAGCCAAAAGCTTGGTTAAAAGCCAAAAAGCCACTTTTTACCATCTTCCCAAAATATTTGGTGTATCCCTCGTGTATCCCTCACATATCTTGCCGTATCCCCTAAGTACGCTTCACGTCTTTCTCCCATATGCGAAATTAAGAAAAAAAAACCAAAAATAAAATAAAATCGGATACTTATTTGACATATCTAATATGTATCCCGCTGTATCGAACGCGTATCCATAGCTGTATCCGATATTCATATGGCACCTTTTTTAGAGTATCTGTGCTTCATAGGTTTTAGAAGAAAAATTTTCATTTAATGGACCTAACTGTCATATTTTTTATTTATTTATTACCTTTTATGTGATAATCCCATCAATTTATTGATCCATGATCTCTTTCTCTCTCTCTCTCTCTCCCTCTCACACACAAACACACCCGCGCACGCACGCGCTTTTTTTTGAACCTCTACATTATTTGCAGAGGGAAAAGAAAAGAAAAGGAAAAGATAGGAAAATAAGATAAGGGTCTGTTTGGTATTGTTTTCATTTTCTGTTTTTTGTTTTTCGTTTTTATTTTTTTGAAAACTTGGGAAACTTGTTTGATGGACTGTTTTCGAGAATTTTTTTGGAAAACAACCCATTTTTTAGGAAACACCAAAACATTATGTTCACATTATCAAAAACTATTTTTCGCACAAAATGAAGACAATGGATGTTTTTGAACTTCTCATTGTTTTTGTTTCCAAAAATGAAGAAAACAAAACTGATGCCAAATTACATAATTAAATAAAAAAATGGATTTCTTTGACTAATATCTGTTCATTTTCTTATCATTTTCCTAAACAAACCAAAAAAATGTAGAAAACTAGGGCTTGTTTTGAGCTCAACCATTAATTTGTACTCAAGTTTGATTGGTACGGTTTGTAATTTTTCACAAGCCTAGTGAGGTGATCTTATTGTAGCTTAGGCTCAGTTTATTTGGAAAATGAGTTGCATAATCAATTTTCAATATGCTCTCTCTCTCTCTCTCTCTCTCTCCCACACGTACACACACACACGTTTTGTTAATTTATCTATTGCTTATATTAGCGAGTCATAATCAATGTTGCTACATTTTTATTTGCTTTGTGTTTCAATATATTTTTATAGCAGTTAATCTCATTTTTTGTATGGTTCCATCCCTCTCATATCAAATTACTTAATTATATAAAACACGTGAACATGAGCTGTAACGCCCTCAAATAAATGCATAAATCAATCATTCATAATATCCATAGACATAGGGGAATAAAACATACATCCATTCATCAGAGTGTTCTTTACAAAAAGTACTACATGTTGACAACAAAAGTAAATGCCCTACGGGCTTATAACTTTCCAAGTCAACACTTGGTTATAACAAAAGAGGGTTAGAAGCCCTTTACAATTTAAGCCCTCGGCTTGGAAATAAAACATATAACATAAAAGAAAATCAACAAACGAAGCCTGTTGCCTCTAAACCACCCAAGCTAGGTCCTTGGAGGCGGCATGTCTCCTGTACCTAAAAATGATGTCCCATATAGGGTGAGCCAAAACCTAGTAAAGATATGCTAAACCAAGTATGAGAATTAACTAAAACATTAGCATCCGATAAATGATCCACACTTGTAAACAAACATATCCCCTTTCCAAAATCAATCAACATTTATAACCGTATCTCAATTCGCTTCCATTTATTATCCAAATCTATTCATAGACATGGTTCATTATCTAACCAAACAATTTAAATGAGACTACAACTCATCTTATTAACACTTCAATTATCCATAATTCAAAATGAGACTACAACTCATATTATTAACACTTCAATCATCAACATCATTCAGATGGATGTAAGGTTTTGGGATTTTTACCCTGGACACTCCGGCCAACTTAATTATCAATGGAGTCCATCTCCTATCTCCTCCCACACAATGGAGTACATCCCCTTTCTCCTCCCAAACAAATATACATATGCAATGTATTTAAACACTTCATCATATACAATGATCAATTAATGCACATATTCAATGTGTTATTCCAACTGTCATATTCAATGACATAATTCAATTGATTGGTTTCAATTTACCTAATCATCATGCAGTGTCTACAACAATCAAGACTATCCTCCACTGATAGCCCAAAGCAGTTATCTCTAAATAGATAAATAAATCTATCAACAGATAATTTATTACATTTTCCACCGGTGAGTGATTCATCAATCCAACTACACCAACTAGTCCCAATTCCATCCAATTTCATGATTTTCAAATCAATTTCATGTTCCTCACAATTACCAAATTAATTATTTAAATTCAATTAAGCATTTTCCATTTTTCCTAAACATTGATCCTAAGACCAAACTTCACCAATTAAACCCACAAATCCCCATTTTCAAGACTTCATATGCACATGGAGCTTAAAAACACAAAAACCCTCTTTAAATACTACAAATCTCAAACCCTAACTTCCCAAATTATCAAATCTCACCATTTATACAAAATGACAAATATTTATGTTAAGACTCATAAAAAGGAGTAGATTATCCCTACCTCAAATGAAGAGACTCAAAGGAGTAGAAGGATGGAACTCAAGATGCTCCAAATCCCAACTTTTTCGGATCAAATCGTAGCCCACACAAAGCTCAAGCTTTTATACAAAGGAAGTAGGGTAGGAGAACTCTAGATCAAGAGCACTTGTAGAGAGAAGGAATACTTTAGAGAGAGAGGCAGCCGTATTAGGGTTTGGAGATAAAAAGATATCAAAAAGTGAAGAAGAGAACTGCTGCTGCGATTTGATATATACGAAGCTCGCTCGAGTGAAGAAGTGGTCGCTCGAGCGACCAGACACAACAAATATATAGCGACCCCGGTCTTTTCCCACTTGATTATTGTATCCGGACTTAGGTTCCGTAGATTCTGTCATTGTATAATTGTTGTTGTTGTCCCTTATTTTCTCATTTGGAATTATAGGATGTGTTGGGCAGGTTTGTTTCAGGTTGGTTGGGTTTAGGAACCAAGTGTTGCTGACCAGGTTTTTGGTTCTTCGCTCGAGCGAGGAGTTGTTCGCTCGAGCGAATGGTTGCGTTTGTTTTGGACCTGTAGCTGTTCATTCTTGGCTCGAGCGAGATTTTCTTCGCTCGAGCGAGTTAGTTCGTCCTTCGCTCGAGCGTGTGTCTTGTTGCAGACCTGAGGGTTTGAGTTCTTCGCTCGATCGAGCTTTCTTTCGCTCGAGCGAGCGTTTGAGTTGTTGGCTCGAGCAAGGCTTCCTTGGCTCGAGCGTAGTTTCTCTGTGTCTGGTCGCTCGAGCGACAAAGTCTTCGCTCGAGCGAGCTTGTCCAGTTTATATACCCAGCAGCGGGTTTTGATCAGTCTTTTCTTATTCTTTTTGGTTCTAAACCCTAGGTCCGACTTCTCTCCCTCAAAACTCATCTTCTCTTTAGGTGTTCATCTACTTCTAGTGTGAATCCATCTTAAGTTCTTTGTAAGAAAGATAGAGGGCGGCTTGGGCTTCATTCTAATCTGAACATTTGGTGATTTGGAGCACATTGGAATTTGGGCATTCATCTCTATCTTCTCCATTTGGGTTGTTTTCTTTGAGGTAGGGATTTCCTACTCCATTATATAGGTTTTGTTCTAAGTTTTGGTATTTTAACATGTTGGGGATACTTGATAAATTTTGGGAAAAACCCTAGTTGTATTATTGAATTAATTTGTATAAGTAATTCATGGAATTGGGAAAAGAGAGTTAAATTCATGGAATTCATTGATTAAATGGCGTAATTGGGTAATTGGTATCATTTGTCTATTGAATTGTTGACATAGTTATTTTCAGTTTAGAAATAACTATTTTGGGCTATCGGTGGAGGATAGTCGTGATTGTTGTAGACATTGCATGTGGATTAGGAATAACTGAAACTAATCACATTGGTTAAGTCATTAATTTTGACTATGGCATTGATATAGAAAATACGTGTATTGATTGAGCATTGCATTTGCATACATTGTTTTGTGTGTGGGAGGAGATAGGGGATGTACTCCACGGTTTAGGGGAAGATAGGGGATGGACCTCTAAACCGGATTTTGTTTGGGAGGAGATAGGGGATGGACTCCATTAGCATCACTTTTATGTGTGCTTATTTATATAGAAGTGTTTTATTGATACAGCACTAAAATGTGTATCAATCTGGAAGTATGAAGTGTTTGATTTGAGCTTGAGTCTCATTTGTTTGTTGATATTGGAAGGATGTGAATATTATATATGTGATTCACAGTTGTAAGTTTGGCCGGGTTCTGAGCCATGTTGATAAAATTGGAAACTAAAACGTATCTTAGACAATAGTGTCATGAGATTGTAAAATGAAGTAATTGATTATCTTGGTTAACCATCTGTTGAATACTATTGCTTTATTCATTGCTTATAAGTGGTTTAGTATATTTCTACTGGGCTGTGGCTCACCCTTTATGGGAACATCATTTTCAGGTTCAGGTGATAAACTACCTCGAAGGACTTAGCTTGGGAGGGTTTGGCTTCTGGTTTGAAGAAGACTACCTTTAGTTAATTGTCTTTATTTATTAGTACATGTAAACATTCAAGCCTAGGGCTTTTCTTGTTTTGAGTTAGAACTCATATTTTTGTATCCAAGTGTTGGCTTGGAAAGATGTAAGCCTGTAAGGCATTTTATTCAATGTTACATGTAATGCTTTATTTAGTAATACTCTGATGAATGAATTAATATATTGTCTTCTTTAAGTAATGCATGTCAATGATATATATAATGGGTTATTTTTTGAGGGCGTTACAACTTGGTATCAGAGCGTACCGGGCTTGAATACTTTGGGTACGTGGGAAGTGATTAGTATCACATTGGGTTCGTCTCGTTTGATAGAGACTTAGTGTAATGTTATATGCTTATGTGATAACATGTTTATGTGATTATGTGGGTATGGAATGTAGTTTCTAGGATGTTGATTGGACCCTTGAGTTTCTAGTAGTCTTGTTGGAAAGGCACTTGATCACTGCTGCTTCCAACCGGAACTATAGTAACGCATTGGGACTATCATTATCCGGGAATGAAATTCGTAGGTGCTTATGTGATTATGTGCTTACGTGGAATGCATTATTGTTGTCCATTGCATTAGGACGCGAGTGTTTAGCTTCGGCACATTTATTAATGTGCTAATGTCTCTGTTTCCTTTATTAGGATGTCAGGACGAGGACGAGGACGCGGTAGGCGTGGTAGGCCGGGTAGGCAGGAGGTGCCTATGCCAGAAGAGATTCCGGCAGTTCAGGAGGGAATTGGCCAGGCTAATGTGGCCGAGCCAGTAGGCCAGCAGGCTATGGGCGCTTTAGCTCGAGAGATAGCAGGAGCATTCAGGGAGTCAGTAGGCATTCTCAGAGCTGAGAATCAAGCTCAGGTGGTTGCTGCTGATGCAGGACCTTCCTTTCTGAAGAGGGAGTTCTTCCGGTCTAATCCGGATGAATTTGTGGGTGATCTTAAAGAGCCGCTTAAGGCAGATGAATGGCTCGAACAGACAACGAAGACGTTTGAGATGCTTGGCATTGAAGACGAGGGGTTGAGAGTGACCTTGGCATCTTTCCAGTTGAAGGGGGATGCAGGTCAGTGGTGGAAGTTTACTAAGGGGCGTATAGGAGGTACGTGGGAGGCTTTTGTGAATGCTTTCCAGGAGAAGTTCTTATCTCCAGCAGTCAGGGAGAAGCTACGAGACCAGTTTTGTCAGCTTAAGTAGGCGAGTTCTTCAGTGGCCGAATGTGAGGCTGCATTCACTAGTTTGTCCAGGTTTGCACCTGAGTTGGTGGCGTCTGAGGAACGCCGTTGTATTGAGTTTGAGAAGAAGTTGAGGCGTGGCCTCAAGCTGAGAGTTGGGGGAACTATGATTCGGGATTATGGACGTATGGTTGATGCTGCAGCCCACATGGAAATCATGATGAAGGAGGAGGAGGAAGGGCAGAAGGGCTCCAAGAGGAGTCAGGATGGTCAGAATGATGGTAGGAGACAGAAGGGTTTTAATCCCCAGTAGTCTCAGGGTAGCTTTTCTAGATCGACTTTTCCTGTACCGAGTGTTAGTTCGGGGAAAGGCAGTCAGGGAGACATTACCTGTTTCAAGTGTGGCCAGCTGGGCCACAAGTCTCCAGTTTGTCCTCAGAGGGGAGGAGTTCAGAGAGCAGCATCTTCTTCGGCTCGATCTCAGAGCCAGAGTCAGGGTAGAGGTCAGCCACTCTCGTGTTTTCAGTGTGGTCAGCCAGGGCATATGAAGAGGTATTGCCCGTAGTTGGGTGGCACATCTGGTGCATCTGGTTTGAGGCCGACTCAGGGTCAGCAGCCAGCTCAGTCGGGTCAGGCCTCGAGGGCCAATCAGGGCGGGGCTTCATCGTCTCAGTCGGTGCAGCAATCTTATGCTCCTAGGGTTGAGCAAGTTGATCAGAGATCGTCTGGGCGCGTGTATGCTGTTACCGCGCAGGATCTTGTGCCAGCACCATCAGTTGTGAGAGGTACCTTTTTGTTTTGCAACTCGGTTGCTAATGTTTTGATTGATACGGGTGCATCTCATTCCTTTGTGTCTGCTGCATTTGCATCTGTTTTGGAGTTGGAGTTAGCACAGTTAGCATCTCCTATTTGTGTGGTATCACCTCTTGGGGGTGAATTGATTTTAAAACAAGGTGTTAGGGGTTGTGATATAGAGGTTGATTATCATAGAATCCCATTTTCCTTTGTAGTTATGCCTATGAGGGGTTTCGATGTTATTTTGGGTTTGGACTGGTTATCGTCATATCGGGCAGTTATTGATTGCTACCGCCAGAGGGTCACTTGTTGTACCGTGAGCGGAGAGTATTTTCATTTTCTGGGAGACCGGGTTGGTGATGTGTTGCCACCGGGGTATGTTCCGCGAGGTCGGAGTGAGCTTAGTGGGCTACTTGCTAACCTTTCGATTAGTGAGGATAATGAGACTCAGATTGTGTTCCCAAGAGTGGTTTGTGAGTACTCGGACGTCTTTCCCGAGGATCTTGTTGGTTTGCCACCGCATCGAGAGATTGAGTTCTCTATTGACCTGGTGCCCGGCACGGCGCCGATTTCTATGGCACCTTATCGTTTTGCCCCAGCCGAGTTAGTTGAGTTGAAGATTCAGCTCCAGGAGTTGCTAGATAAGGGTTTTATTCGTCCTAGTGTTTCGCCGTGGGGAGCACCAGCCCTCTTTGTTAAAAAGAAAGGTGGTGCTTTGAGACTGTGTATAGATTACCGAAAATTGAATCGGGCTACGGTTAAGAATAAGTACCCTATGCCTCGTATAGATGATCTGTTTGACCAGTTGAAGGGTTCCCGTTGTTCCTCTAAGATAGACTTGAGATCAGGTTACCACCAATTGAGGGTCAGAGAGGAGGATATTCCGAAGACGGCATTCCGTACGCGGTATGGCCATTATGAGTTTCTGGTGATGCCATTTGGGCTCACCAATGCACCGGCAGTCTTTATGGACTTGATGAACCGGATCTTCCGGGAATTCTTGGATCGGTTTGTAGTCGTTTTTGTGGACGACATCCTTATCTATTCGCCTTCTGAGGAAGAGCATGAGTCACACTTGAGGGTGGTGCTTGAGATACTTAGAGTCCATAGGCTGTATGCCAAGTTTGGGAAGTGTGAGTTCTGGCTGAGGGAAGTCAAATTCTTAGGCCACGTGGTATCCGGGGAAGGAGTGTCTGTTGATACATCTAAGGTGGAGGCGGTGCAGGATTGGGCACAGCCTAAGAGTGTATTTGAGATCCGCAGTTTTCTGGGATTAGCTGGGTATTACCGTCGGTTTGTGAAAGATTTCTCCATATTAGCTTCGCCTTTGACTAGATTGACTCGGAAGGGAGTCAAATTTGTATGGAGTGAGACTTGTGAAAAGTCGTTTCAGGAGTTGAAAGTTAGACTGACCACCGCTCCAGTATTGATTATTCCAGAGAGAGGGTTGGGTTATACTGTCTATTGTGACGCCTCACGAGAGGGTCTGGGTTGTGTGTTAATGCAAGAGGGGAAAGTAGTTGCCTATGGCTCACGTCAGTTGAAAATTCACGAGCAGAATTACCCTACGCATGATCTAGAGTTAGCAGCTGTTATATTTGCCTTGAAGATTTGGAGGCATTATCTTTATGGTGAGAAATTTGAGGTATTCTCGGATCATAAGAGTCTGAAATATTTGTTTACACAGAAAGATTTGAACTTGAGACAGAGGAGGTGGATGGAGTTCATAGAGGATTATGACTTTGAGTTGCATTATCATCCGGGAAAGGCCAATGTGGTGGCCGATGCCCTTAGCAGAAAACCTGTTGGTGTCATAGCTAGTATAGCCATCCGAGAATGGGAGATGTTGGGTGCACTTGGGGAGTTTGATTTACTTCTGGGCGAATCCGTTGAGGCTGCGGCCTTGTTTTCCGTTATTGCACAGCCTTCACTTGTGACTCGAGTGTTAGAGGCTCAGAGAGGTGACTTTGAGGTAGAATCTCTCCGTGAGAAGATTTCCGGTGGGAAGGTTGAGAAGGGTTTGACGGTGTATTCCGACCTGAGTGTGAGATACCGAGACCGTCTGTTTGTGCCGGAGTCTTGCCGAGAGGAGGTACTCCGAGAGTTTCATCATTCACGCCTTGCGGTGCATCCGGGAGGCACTAAGATGTATCGGGATTTGGGTCGCCAGTTTTGGTGGCAGGGTATGAAGAGAGATGTGGCAGCTTTCGTATCTAAGTGCCTTACTTGCCAGCAAGTGAAGGCCGAGCATCAGAGGCCAGCGGGTTTGTTGCAACCCTTGCCTATTGCCGAGTGGAAGTGGGAGCATGTCACTATGGACTTCGTTGTAGGTCTTCCGAGGACTCAGCGGGGTAGTGATGCTATTTGGGTGGTTGTAGACCGGTTGACTAAGTCGGCGCACTTTATTCCTATGCGTGTGAGAGATACGGTGGATCATCTTGCCGACTTGTATATTCGGGACATAGTGAGATTGCACGGGGTCCCAGTGACGATCGTCTCAGATAGAGATCCTCGTTTTACTGCCAGGTTGTGGCAGAGTTTACAGAGTGCCTTAGGCACTAAGTTGACCTTTAGCACGGCTTATCATCCTCAGACTGACGGACAGTCCGAGCGTACTATTCAGATACTTGAGGATATGCTTCGGGGTTGTGTTCTAGATTTTAGTGGGTCGTGGGAGAGGCACTTGCCGTTGGTGGAGTTTGCCTACAACAACAGTTTCCAATCTAGTATCGGTATGGCACCATTTGAGGCGTTGTATGGCCGACCGTGTAGATCTCCTGTGTGTTGGGCTGAGGTGGGTGATGCACCACTGTTGAGTCCAGAGTTAGTGAGAGAAACGACGGAGAAAGTTGAGTTTATCCGTAAGAGGCTTGTTACAGCACAGAGTCGTCAGAAATCTTATGCCGACCGTAGGAGCAGACCCTTGGTGTTTGCGATGGGTGATCATGTCTTTCTGAAGATATCACCTAGACGGGGTTTAATGAGGTTTGGGAAGAGTGGGAAGTTGTCCCCTCGGTTCATTGGTCCGTTTGAGATCCTTGAGAGGATTGGCGAGGCTGCTTATCGTTTAGCTTTGCCGCCGCAGTTGTCCGGAGTACATGACGTGTTTCATGTGAGTATGCTTCGGAAGTATGAGCCGGATCCATCACATGTGTTGGATTGGACCGATTCAGTGGTTGATGAGGATGTCTCGTATGAGGAGAGACCGGTTCGGGTATTGGATAGGCGGGATCAAGTTTTGCGAGGCAAGACCATTCCTTTGGTAAAAGTTTTGTGGAAACATCATGGAGTGGAGGAAGCCACTTGGGAGCGTGAATTGGAAGTCCGCGAAAAATACCCGGACATGTTTATTCATTTGTAATCTTGTATTTAGATTTTGTATTGTTGTTGAACTTAAGAACTTTACATATGTCTTAAGTTGTAAAACGATGAGTATGTTTTGGTAAATGGGTGTATCTTGAAACTTACTTCATTATAGAAGTTTAGTATAGCATTGCATATGTTGATTACATTGCTGAGTGTGTTATATATATCATGCAATTGAATATGATATGGGGATTGTTAACATTGAAAGGAATAATGCATAATAATGATACAGGTTGAGATTTATGTTGTGTTATATATTTAATATGAGATGCCTCTTGATAAAGAGATGAAATGACCAGTTTTGGGTTAAGTTGTTTACTAATGAAAAAAAAAAATTATTTTCAAAAAACTTATGCTTAATTTCGAGGACGAAATTCTTTGAAGGGGGGGAGGTTATAGCGACCCCGGTTTTCCCACTTGATTATTGTATCCGGACTTAGGTTCCGTAGATTCTGTCATTGTATAATTGTTGTTGTTGTCCCTTATTTTCTCATTTGGAATTATAGGATGTGTTGGGCAGGTTTGTTTCAGGTTGGTTGGGTTTAGGAACCAAGTGTTGCTGACCAGGTTTTTGGTTCTTCGCTCGAGCGAGGAGTTGTTCGCTCGAGCGAATGGTTGCGTTTGTTTTGGACCTGTAGCTGTTCATTCTTAGCTCGAGTGAGATTTTCTTCGCTCGAGCGAGTTAGTTCGTCCTTCGCTCGAGCAATAGTTCCTTCGCTCGAGCGTGTGTCTTGTTGCAGACCTGAGGGTTTGAGTTCTTCGCTCGATCGAGCTTTCTTTCGCTCGAGCGAGCGTTTGAGTTGTTGGCTCGAGCAAGGCTTCCTTGGCTCGAGCGTAGTTTCTCTGTGTCTGGTCGCTCGAGCGACAAAGTCTTCGCTCGAGCGAGCTTGTCCAGTTTATATACCCAGCAGCGGGTTTTGATCAGTCTTTTCTTATTCTTTTTGGTTCTAAACCCTAGGTCCGACTTCTCTCCCTCAAAACTCATCTTCTCTTTAGGTGTTCATCTACTTCTAGTGTGAATCCATCTTAAGTTCTTTGTAAGAAAGATAGAGGGCGGCTTGGGCTTCATTCTAATCTGAACATTTGGTGATTTGGAGCACATTGGAATTTGGGCATTCATCTCTATCTTCTCCATTTGGGTTGTTTTCTTTGAGGTAGGGATTTCCTACTCCATTATATAGGTTTTGTTCTAAGTTTTGGTATTTTAACATGTTGGGGATACTTGATAAATTTTGGGAAAAACCCTAGTTGTATTATTGAATTAATTTGTATAAGTAATTCATGGAATTGGGAAAAGAGAGTTAAATTCATGGAATTCATTGATTAAATGGCGTAATTGGGTAATTGGTATCATTTGTCTATTGAATTGTTGACATAGTTATTTTCAGTTTAGAAATAACTATTTTGGGCTATCGGTGGAGGATAGTCGTGATTGTTGTAGACATTGCATGTGGATTAGGAATAACTGAAACTAATCACATTGGTTAAGTCATTAATTTTGACTATGGCATTGATATAGAAAATACGTGTATTGATTGAGGATTGCATTTGCATACATTGTTTTGTGTGTGGGAGGAGATAGGGGATGTACTCCACGGTTTAGGGGACGATAGGGGATGGACCTCTAAACCGGATTTTGTTTGGGAGGAGATAGGGGATGGACTCCATTAGCATCACTTTTATGTGTGCTTATTTATATAGAAGTGTTTTATTGATACAACACTAAAATGTGTATCAATCTGGAAGTATGAAGTGTTTGATTTGAGCTTGAGTCTCATTTGTTTGTTGATATTGGAAGGATGTGAATATTATATATGTGATTCACAGTTGTAAGTTTGGCCGGGTTCTGAGCCATGTTGATAAAATTGGAAACTAAAACGTATCTTAGACAATAGTGTCATGAGATTGTAAAATGAAGTAATTGATTATCTTGGTTAACCATCTGTTGAATACTATTGCTTTATTCATTGCTTATAAGTGGTTTAGTATATTTCTACTGGGTTGTGGCTCACCCTTTATGGGAACATCATTTTCAGGTTCAGGTGATAAACTACCTCGAAGGACTTAGCTTGGGAGGGTTTGGCTTCTGGTTTGAAGAAGACTACCTTTAGTTAATTGCCTTTATTTATTAGTACATGTAAACATTCAAGCCTAGGGCTTTTCTTGTTTTGAGTTAGAACTCATATTTTTGTATCCAAGTGTTGGCTTGGAAAGATGTAAGCCTGTAAGGCATTTTATTCAATGTTACATGTAATGCTTTATTTAGTAATACTCTGATGAATGAATTAATATATTGTCTTCTTTAAGTAATGCATGTCAATGATATATATAATGGGTTATTTTTTGAGGGCGTTACAAAATACCTCACTCGAGCTCAAGAAGCCTGACTCGAGCGTACAATTCAAAGCTTCAGGTCTGCAACTCAGATGCACGCTCGAGCGCAATAGTTCTCACTCGAGCGAAGGAACACAAAACATAGAGCTCGCTCGAGCGAAGAATACCAACCTTCAGGTTTTTGAAAGACACAGACGTAGACGCACGCTCGAGCGCAAGAGTGCTCGCTTGAGCCAAGAGACACATCCAAGAAAGCTCGCTCGAGCGCAAGAACCTTCGCTCGAGCGAAGAAGCAAAAACCTAAGGCTCGCTCGAGTGCAAAAAGCCTCGCTCGAGCGAAGATGCGAAATTCTGGACAGCAACCATTTGTTTCAACACCCAACCAACCTGTTCCAAACTTACCAAACATATCCCACAACTCAAATACAAAAAATTAAAGGATGGAAACAAGATATAGGCAACAACAACCAACCACCGAACCTAAGTCCGGAACACATTATATGACGGGGAAAACCGGGATCGTTATACGAGCATAATTAGTGAATACTTTACTTGTTATACTAGTGAGTCATAATCAATCTTGCTACATTTTCATTTGCTTTCAGTTTCTATATATTTTTATAGCAGCTAATCTCATTTTTTGTATGGTTCCATCCCTCTCATATCAAATTACTTAATTATATAAAACACGTGCATAATTAGTGAATACTCTACTTGTTAGTTACTTTTAGTGCTTGCTTAGAATTCCCAAATCATGATCCATTGCTTGATTCTGTATGCAGACAGTGAACTGAATCAACCATATGATGAATACCAAAGCAAAAGCACCCAAAACAATGATTTATGACAACTCATTTTGCCAAGGAAAACCATTTCGTTTATTTATTCGTGACTGTCATTTTCATGAGATACTTAGCGTGAACACATCAAACACTGCAAAAGATATGAAGAAGATGATTGAGGATGTTGTTGAAGTGCCTCCTAGTCAACAATTGGTGGTTGAAAATCCAGATCACCCACCACTGGATGATGAAGAGATCTTGGGTACTCATAACATCCAGAAGTTGGGCTTAGTTTGGCTCTTAAGCCTGTCGATGAAGCTCCAGATAAAAGTCCCCTAGGCAGGTAATTGCACACAACTCAATATCTACAGCTTAATCTCAGTTTCAAGCATTAAGGACACGATCCATGACAATATGGGTGTCCCATCGAATAGACAAACTCTAGTCTATTCTGGAAGATCACTCGATGATGACAAGGCCTTGTCATTCTATGACATCCCTAGGAATTCCACCATTTACACAATCTTTGGGGCAGACAATGGAACGTCTGATTTGCTGATATTTGTTGATACTGGTAAAAATGAAGTTCTTGTAGTCAAAATGAAACCCTGGTTTACAATTCTTGATGTGAAGTCTGTGATTGAGAGCTACTGTGGAATTCCGATTCAAAGTCAAGAGCTTGTTTACTTAAAGGAGAAGCTTCAGGACTGGAAAACTGTTGAAGGCTATAATATAAACGATGGGTCCTTTATTTCTTTGAACATTTCTGGCTCATTGATCTGGATACATATCA
Organism: Camellia sinensis; assembly: GCF_055761805.1. NCBI lineage: Eukaryota > Viridiplantae > Streptophyta > Magnoliopsida > Ericales > Theaceae > Camellia > Camellia sinensis. Next base: position 98,911,450 of record NC_138972.1, read on the forward strand.
AGGTAAAGAGTCGAAACATGACCCAAAATGTCATATCAATTCAAGCAAGAGTTCTGACACTGTCAATGAATTTATAGCCAAGATTCCTCAAGGGGTCTTAGCGAGCATCGTTGGGGAACCAGGTCTGGTTCTGGAGGAGACTAGGCTTATGGGTGACAAGGCTTTAGCCTATTATGATCTCCATTCAGGATCTTTTCTCACACTGGAACGTGTTATCCAAATTTACGTGGCGATTTTGTGTAAGCAAACAGTTAAGGTGAACCTGAAGGCATCGGATCCCATCTATCGGATGAAGAGAAGATTGAAGAGACGTGCGGCATCCTCGATGAACTGCAACAACTGACTTATCGTGGAGATGCGGTGGATGACATGTTGAGTGCTGAGTAGTGTGAAGAATTACTGGGGAGCCTTTGGGTTCTCAGGTGGAACTAGGTTGGTAGGACTTGGTTCTTCTTTTGGCCATCCTATATGCATGTGTAGTGTGATCAATCCAGGTAACTTAATTGGAAAAGCAACTATATAGTATATGAAAATAAAAGGTAACAAAGTCTTTTTTTTAAGAGGGAAGGTGTAGACACCCCATTTTTGACCGTCCTCAAGACTTGGTTATGCTTGTAGGTACATCCAGCCACAAGTTCGATTGCTCGTCGAGTACTTGACTTTCGCGGCGGAATGTCACAGGTTTGAGCTTTTCAAACCCTGTATCCTTTCTGCCCTTTTTTTGGACCATGTGTTGGTCCTTTCAGCATGCTCTTCATGGTGCATTGCCGGCCACTCTCTACCCCTGCCGGCCATGCATTTAACCCTGCCTGCCACTGATGATGCCTGCCGGCCATCAATGAGGCACTACCGGCCACCATTGATGGCCGGCAGAATACCTTGTCTGAGCAGATTTCACACCAGATCTTTTGAGCTAGCTGGTTTCACTCATCCCTCCTCCATGTGTATAGAGGGATGAAACCCTTTTCAAGCTTGTTTAACAAGCTTTGCATTACATTCCTCTATATAAGGAGAGACTCCTCCTCCCCAGCAGAGGTTCAGCAATTTTGGAGAAAGTATATCTCTATCTATATATATTTCTCACTCTCTCTATATATATTGTGTTTGTTTGTGCTTTAAAGTGCATTTTTCTCTCACTTTTGCACTACAACACATAGTGATACACCACTATCTTTGAGCTGAGGTCCTTGGGAGTGTTATTTGAGCTCTGAAAGTTGGTTTTTGGCCTCAGAGGTTGCTGGTTTCGAAGTTGTGCTTCAAGGGTGAGTGTTTTCCCCTTTTAAGCCTTTTTTTGAATACCATATTGGCCATCCTTGCATATTGTTTTAGGCCTTACTTTCAACTAAAAAAATAGTTCTGTATTTAAGTGCTTTTCATGGTTGTTTAAGGCCTCTTTGGTGTTGAGTGTATTCTCTCCTCTTGTGTGCCTTGTTTGGCCTTGTTGTGTGCCATGTGTTAAGGTCTTTGACTTAGTCTTTGTTTGGCCTTTTAGCCACTGAAATCCAGTGGATTTTCAGTGGTAGACTTGTGGTTTTGAGGCCTCAGATCAGAGGGAGTGATCCCCTCTCTTCTTGTTTTGTTTACTTGTGTTATTGGCCTATCAAATGAGCATGTATCTCTATACTCTTGAGGCATGGTGTGAGCTTGTTTTTGTGAGTTTTTAGGTCTGACATGACTCTGTTTTTGGCTGGTATACACTTGTAGTGTAATTTTGCCTTGCTAGCCTAACATGCTCTATACTTTGATCCGTTATTCTAGCATGTTTTGACTCTATTCCAGCACGTTTTCACTCATGTTTTAACATGTTTTAGCTCTGTTTTGAGGCTTCTTGGTCGAATGATGCTTGTCATGCATGCTTGTAGTGCAAAAGCTTTTATTAGTCTTGAAATTTTGAGGAATCTTGCATGCTTAACTTGAGGTATTTGCATGTCTTGGCATCATTTCGAATGATATTTCAGAGCATATAGTGTAGTTACACTTCCATGTTTTTCACTCTTTAAGTGTTCTTGAGAGTTATACCTTTATGCCTTACTTGTGAGGCATTGCATGAGCCTCATTTTCTTACCTTTCAAGCCATCATCTCAGTCCATTTTTGCTACTGTTTTGGCTTGCATAGGGTCTATTTGGGGTTGGTTTGGCCATTTGAGCATTGTCTTGCATGCCCCTAGTGTAATACACTTCATTAGCTTTGATGCTTTGAGCTTTTCAACATGCATTACATGGGTTGTTTGCATGATTCCAAGCCATTTTGCATGCCATTTCAGTGCTGGAACACATGCCACTATACTCCATGTTTCACTCTTTCAATGCCTTTGGAGAGTTGTGTTTTGTGCCTTAAGCTTGGGCTAATATGCATGCATGTCTGTATAGTCCTTTGAGTTTCTATCTTAACATGTTTTGCCACTGTTTTGGGTATGGTGTAACTCTGTTTTGAGTTGGTTTGAATGTTTGGGCATTGTGATGCATGCTTATAGTGTTATTCTAGTGTTATTCTCTTAGCTAGCCTTGGTGTTCTTGGCCCCTTAACATGCTGTGCATGAGTGTTTGCATGATAGAGTCTTGCATGCCACCTTAACATGTCAAGCTTAGCATGATTGTTTACATAACATGTTGTCTGTGAGCATTGCATTGTGTTCAATCAGGCATTACGTTGAACACAAGGTGGATTAGCTCATTTCATACTCGAAGTGATGAAGTGAGCCAATCACCCTTTGGTCTCCATTTCCTTTGACTTCCCATGATAAGGAAATGGTCTTGGTGTCTTATTTGTCATGCATTTATTGAATTTGCACATGTTGGATCTTTGGCCATCATGCATCGAGATGCGTGATTGATGGTCATGGATCCGATTATGCCTCTCTCTTGATGTTTTGAGGTGATATGGGGTGGCATAGTGCATACATACCCTTGGGAGACCCTTCATTTTCTCTATTTTGTGCTCTGCTGCGGCTTGGTGTCACAACACACCAGTTGCCGACACCCCCCTTATTGATGGCCTGCAGATCTTCATTTGTGGCCGGTAATGTGCACTCTTGGTCGGCAGAATGGTCAGCAGCAGATCCTCATGGCCGGTAGGCCACTGGTTCACTCCTCAGCATGTTTTTGGTAAGATCCAGTAGCTAGTTTTCAAGGACACCCTGCAGACAGAGCCTCTAAAGAGCATCCGGAGAGCTTTCGGGACGAGAACCGAGCATGCGTCTTCCGCTTCTTCGATTAGAGTTAGAGCAACATAGTTTAAAGCTTTTCTTATTAATTAGCTGGAATTTGTAACTTAATTAATTTGTTTAATTAGTTTTGTGATGTAATAATTAGTTGTAGCTTGTTATTCAATTCGGTTGTGTAATAATTAGTCTAATTAGATTATTAGATTAATTAGAATAGCTTAGCATAGCTAACTTAGCGTATTATTCATTCGGACCCTCCGTTGAGAGGGCGAATTTTGTAATAAGTGTGCATGCGTGTGTGAATGTCTTCCAACCCCACGTCTTTCTCCCTTTTACTTACCCGCTTTTGATGGTTAGTTTTAGGGCATGTTTCAATTAGCATACTTATGCTTCGCATGTTTGCATTCATTCATTTGTCTTATATGCACCAGGCTCGACGCATCATACAAACCGCATTGTATTTCAATACATTTACTTGAATACGTGTTCAACAGCATGTTATCAAGTTGCATCTCATATGCCATTTTAGAATAGCCGAGCCTATTTCTAGTTGCATTTTGCATGTGTTACATTAGCCATCTTAACATGAACTAGGATCATGCATTGATTTCTAGCTAGTTCTCTGTTTTGGCTCGGAGTACACTGTAAGTGTTTATGCTTTAGCATCTTACATGCGTGTAAGTGTTGTCATGATAGCATGCTTGCCATGAGGCTAACTGCTTAAGTGTTTAACTGTCTGAATGCCTGTGGATGAAGGTTGGATTGCTTGAATTGGAATAATTCATTGAGATGCGAGTTTTAAGCCCACTTGAGAGTGACAAAATCATGTTTTCTAAGCCCACTTGACGGTGGCAAATCCACGTCTTAGCCTACTTGCGAGTAGCACCTTCAAACCATTTTCAAACAAACATGAGATATTTTGTTCCAATTTAGGTGACCTAGTCTATACTTGTATGTTGTGCGCATCACGTAGTAAAGCTAGCTAATGAATCAGAATAAGAACACATGTGTTTTCAAAAACAAAATATCATGTTAGTAAAGGCCGATCCTTTGATCGGGCGAGCGGGGGTGCTCATTTCATGACCTTCCCCTCTCGTACCCAAGTTCCCTAGCCGAAGCAACTTTGGTGATGACGGACACGTGGCCTTAGGCACGAGTCAGGCTTTCCTAAATTTTCCCAAAACAAAAACATTTAGGTGGCGACTCTGTATCTGGTAAAGCAGTCCATGTTTGGCACTTCTTTATTAAAATTAGTTTTCCAAAACGATTTGTCAGATTTGGACTCTTTGGTGATTTATCGATCTTGCATTGCACTTTGCGAGATTAGATTCAGAACCGTGACATTGAGTCCGAACTGTAGTAGCTAATGAACAAAACGGATTTCGCGCCATTTGTGCGCGGAGCTCGGGACGTTCGGGCACGTCTATAGAAGGTAACAAAGTCTCTTTGACTTTAAGTAACTTTAAGTAATTTCTAGTTTCAGTATGTAATCAAAACATAAAATAGGTCTACTCGTTTTGTTTTGGAAATAGTGTAAATATGTTATGTGTTAATTGCTTGGTTAGTGCAGGATACATGTTGCTTGGTTTGCTTGTGTAAATACGTTAATTGCTTGGTCTGTTTCTCATTATTATACTAGTAATTGTGCACGTGTGTTCATGTGGTATTTTTTTCCCATCACATTTATTATTCATTAAAGTTCCTATATGCATGTGTAGGGTGATCAATCCAAGCAGCTTAATTGCAAAAGTAACAATATAGCATATGAAAATAAAAGGTAACAAAGTCTTTTTAAGAGTGACGTTAAGTAACTTGAAGTAATTTCTAGTTTCAGGTAATCAAAACATAAACTAGCTCGACTCTTTTTGCTTTGGAAATGGTGTAAATATGTTCTGTGTTAATTGCTTGGTTTGTTTATATAAATACATGTTGTGTCAATTGCTTGGTCTGTTTCTCATTATTATATTAGTAATTGTACACGTGCGTTGCACGTGGTATTTTTTTTTCCCATCATATTTATTGTTCATAAAAGTTAAATATTTTATGAAGTTTTATTAGTTTTATGGAGAAATTACTCATAAATCCCATTTTGATAAATGTTGCTCTGGTTAGTCGTGAATGTTTTTTATTAAACCATTTAGTCCTGTTTATGATTTCTCTCCATTCCGAACATCAACTACATCAACTATATCATCACCATCAACAAACATCAACTATATCACCAACGTCACTAAAAAACATCATAAAAAATCAACCGTATCCAGAGAAACCCAGGTTCGATTTTAATGGTGTTACAAATAGATATTATTCAATGATGTTTAATCTGCTTCAAGCCTACCTCCTGTCCACCATCCTAACCTTCCCCTCCACCTTCATCTCCACAAACTCCTCCACCATATCCAGCACCAGCCTCATCGCGTCCACCGATTCCTCCACCGCCGCCGCGATCTCCGCCCTCAGCGCCACCGACTCCTTCCTCTTCGCCAACAGAAACCTCACCAATCCCTTCGAATCCATCCTCCGGCAACACATTCTCAACACCTCCGAAAAACTCCTCTCTCCTCCGCCGCCCTCAGCCTTCTCGATTATGAAGGCGGTGGAGTACGAGGCCTCATCCCTACTCCGCGAATCAGATCTGGGTTCCGAACCCATCTCCCTCTCTTTATTTCTCACAGAGCAGATCTGAGATGTGGGTTTTTGAGATGTGTTCCGAATCAGATCTGGGTTTCGATCTGAGATGTGTTCCGAATCAGAGCCGGGTTTCGATCTGAGATGTTTTTGATGTTATGATGATGTTTTTTTTTTTTTTTGAACCGGATGTTATGATGATGTTAGATCGAAAAAAAAATTTGTTATGATCATGATGTTTGATCAAAAAAAATTGTTTAGTTTGACGGATGATTTTTAGTGTTTGTTTGATGATGTTAATGCTGATATTTTGCTGATGTTTGTGGGTGTTTCACGATGATTAGATTATCAAAACATCATCAAATCAAGAACACCCAATAGGTCCTAACATCATCAAAAATGTTTGATGATTATTTGATGATGGTGGTGGGTGTTAACCCATTTACTAATGTCTTTACATTTAGTTGAACATCAGATTCTTTGTTCAGCATGTTTGGTCCTAACCCACTTGATAAACAGCAGAACATCAAATGTTCTGTTTTTGATGATCATCGGTGATAATCTGACAATCAAATTTTTTGTTTTGGTGTTCGATGTTTTAGCATCTGTGTTTGTGGGTGTTTGAAACATCATAAAAAAAGGTATATAATCTGATGTTTGTTTGATGATTATAATGTCTGATGTTGATGATAACCGGATGAACACCCACAAACATCGAATGAACACCGTTAAACATTAGGGTTATTTTAATCGTTATTTTGATGTTTAATCGTTATTAAAAAAATTGTTTAATCATTATTTTTGATGTTGTTTTGATGATAATGTTGTGATGTTTAGTTTCAATTTTTTTTAAAATAAATTTGATGTTTTAATGTTTGATGAATAATATTTGATGCTTGATGAATAATCTTAATGTTTAATAGTTGTGTTTGATGTTTGATTATAATGTTTGATGTTGGATGAATAATTCTAACGTTGATAACGTTTTCACCGAAATTATACGAATAATTCTTTCGTTGGTAATGTTTGATGTTTGACAAATACTTCTGACGTTACTAATGTTTGATGTTTGATGAATAATGTTTGACATAAAAAGGCCTATAGTAAGCTTTTAGAGAAATAGGACCTATTAGTCCAACAAAAAACATTCGGGACTAAGTAGATTAACATTTTCAAATTTGGGATTTATTGGTGCTTTCCCCTAGTTTTATCTGTTATAAAGAATTTTTTTCAGGAATTTACATTTTTATGTACGCATGTTATTGTCGTTGGAAAAAATGGATTTTTGGTGACTTTAATTAAATATTAAAGTGGGTCCCAACCATCTATTGTGTTGGGTCCAAGTGGGTCTAGATACTTTGCAATGAGATCTTTACACTACAAATAGAATGGCCAAAAAACCATTGAGAATTGAATGAGAAATTGCCCCATGAAGTTAGCTTCATGAAAAAGTTAATGGGATTTGTAACTTCTGCCTTTATTGCAGAGTTTAATAGTGCATTAATGGGGTTTGTAACTCCTGCCTTTATTGCAGAGGTTAGTGGTGCATTAGGGACCAGCCATAAAGGCTGGAGGCTTCTCCTCTCTCCCCTATACATGTATAAATTGAGACCTTCCTGTCATGTCTCAAACACAGAAATTGTTTCTTCCATTCTTTAGTCAGTTTGCTAGAAATTTCTTATTGTGAGAGAGTGCTGCCATTGTCGGTTCGCCAAATCTAACAGAAGGTGCTTCTGAGTTAGCCGGTTTAAACTATCTTATCATGGGAGACAGAAATCGACGTTTCTCCAGCACCCACGGTGAGACGGCTAATCTGTTTTAAGGACACTGTGGTATCACACAGAATTTGGTTTGATTTCTTGTTTTCATATTCAGATTAAATATGTTCTTATATTAGTCTTGTTTCATGTTTATGCTCTATGATGTAATTTATCAAGTACGGTTTTATTTGATGTTCTTTTAGTTAATTTAATAAAGCATGAATTTATTTATTTTGTTTCAATTACCCAATTTAAACAACAATTGTGCCTAGGAAGCAAAAGCGATATTGACGGTTAATAATTGAACTTAATCTCTGGCATTGATGTGTCCCAAGATGAACTTAATCTGATAAAGTATCTATTGAAAAATGCGGAGGTCTTGACAAAGATGACAATTAGAAATGTAATTTCAAGCATGGAAGAAGAGAATGAGTTTCTTAAGGAACTTGTCATGGCTCGTAGATGTTCAAATACCTGTCAAATTGAACTTGTTTGAGAATTCATTGATCAAGGTTTCAGGTGGCATTTCTTCTGGAGGTATGTGCACTTGTTTTGTTGAAAGTGATTGAGTTGGTCGACCCACATTTGGCCCATGGAGATAGTTATTAGCTTTTGGTTCCAAAACCTATGCTTTGAATTCTAGTTCACTACTCAGACTACATTCGAAATGCTGCAGAGAGTGATCTTCATATATATATATATATATATATATCAAGATAAATATGTGTTTTCCTGTACTTCCTTTGAAGTTGTTACTATCTTACACTGTAGAAAGATGTGAACATGTGACATGTGACTTTGTTTAATTGTTAACTTACATGGTTTTAGTGATATATATATATATATATATATTTATGCTTTATAGTTTTCTCCTCTTCTCTTTGCAGGTCTTGTGTTGGCATCATGTATATTACTTTTCATCTTGGATGGGTGATGTTCGAGTTTTGACTGAAGGATAAGAAGATTGGGAAGCTACATATAAGGTGGAGTGGAGCTACAACATTTCAAGTGCTTGGTGATGATTGTGAATATAGGTGGTTGTGATTTATAGCTTCCTTGTTTGTCTTTATGCTTGCAATGGTTTTTCCGATGTAATTTGAATCTGAGAACTCTTATTTGTGTTTGTTATTCTCTTTGAATGAAGTTATTATTTTGGCCCAAAAAATTTGGAAAAAACAACAACTATACATAAGATGCCACATTAATTCATATATCAAATTATACAAAATAAATATTTTTTTCTTTTTAAAAGAAGTAAAAATAACATTTTCTATGGTAAACCTGATGGCCGAAGAGCTCAGAAGAAGAAGCATGAGGATGAGCTCTTCGTATCTTTTACTCTTTTAAATATTCCACCTGGAGAGGTAAGTGATATGGTATATAATAAATTTATAAGTGATGAGAGTTCCAAAAAACATGTAAGACAATAAATAAATTAGTGAAAATGAATGTTAAGTGTAAAATTTTAAAGTATTAGACTTATTTATCTTGTTTATTTTCAGAAAATTGAGTTTATTTTTAAGAAAATTGATTTTTTTTTGTTTTTCGAATTTTTTTGCTTTTGGTCGAATTTTTTATTATTTTAAGATTTTTTATTTTTATGTTTTAGATGCACTTAACCTAGATATATTTGAAAGTATAATAGTTATAAAAAAAAAATTTAAAAAATCATCGAATATAAAAAATAAAAAAATTCAGTACATTTTTTGTATTATTGTGTATATATTGAATTTTTTAAATAATTTTTCACAAATATTTATTGTGTATATATTTGATGATTTTTTTTAAAATTTTTTTGATAAATATTATACTTTCAAATATATCTAGGTTAAGTGCATCTAAAATATAAAAAATCTTAAAATAATAAAAAAATTTGACCAAAAGCAAAAAAATATGAACAACAAAAAAATCATTTTTCTTAAAAATAAACTCAATTTTCTGAAACCAAACAAGATAAATAAGTCTAATACTTTAAAATTTTACACTTAACATTCATTTTCACTAATTTATTTATTGTCTTACATGTTTTTTGGAACTCTCATCACTTACAAATTTATTATATACCATATCACTTACCTCTCCCCGTGGAATATTTAAAAGAGTAAAAGATACGAAGAGCTCATCCTCATGCTTCTTCTTCTGAGCTCTTCGGCCATCAGGTTTACCATAGAAAATGTTATTTTTGCTTCTTTTAAAAAGAAAAAAATATTTATTTTGTATAATTTGATATATGAATTGATGTGGCATCTTATGTATAGTTGTTTTTTTTTTTTTAATTTTTTGGGGCAAAATAATAACTTCATTCAAAGAGAATAACAAACACAAATAAGAGTTCTCAGAATCAAATTACATAGGAAAAACCATTGCAAGCATAAAGACAAACAAGGAAGCTATAATTTACAACCAACTGTATTCACAATCATCACCAAGCACTTGAAATGTTGTAGCTCCACTCCACCTTATATGTAGCTTCCCAATCTTCTTATCCTTCAGTCAAAACTCGAACATCACCCATCCAAGATGAAAAGTAATAGACATGATGCCAACACAAGACCTGCAAAGAGAAGAGGAGCAAACTATAAAGCATAAATATATATATATATATATATATATATGTATGTATATATATAAAGATAAATATGTGTTTTCCTGTACTTCCTTTGAAGTTGTTACTATCTTACACTGTAGAAAGATGTGAACATGTGACATGTGACTTTGTTTAATTGTTAACTTACATGGTTCTAGTGATATATATATATATATATATATATAGGAAGATCACTCTCTGCAGCATTTCGAATGTAGTCTGAGTAGTGAACTGGAATTCAAAGCATAGGTTTTGGAACCAAAAGCTAACAACTATCTCCATGGGCCAAATGTGGGTCGACCAACTCAATCACTTTCAACAAAACAAGTGCACATACCTCTAGAAGAAATGCCACCTGAAACCTTGATCAATGAATTCTCAAACAAGTTCAATTTGACAGGTATTTGAACATCTACGAGCCATGACAAGTTCCTTAAGAAACTCATTCTCTTCTTCCATGCTTGAAATTACATTTCTAATTGTCATCTTTGTCAAGACCTCCGCATTTTTCAATAGATACTTTATCAGATTAAGTTCATCTTGGGACACATCAATGCCAGAGATTAAGTTCAATTATTAACCATCAATATCGCTTTTGCTTCCCAGGCACAATTATTGTTTAAATTGGGTAATTGAAACAAAATAAATAAATTCATGCTTTATTAAATTAACTAAAAGAACATCAAATAAAACCATACTTGATAAATTACATCATAGAGCATAAACATGAAACAAGACTAATATAAGAACATATTTAATCTGAATATGAAAACAAGAAATCAAACCAAATTCTGTGTGATACCACAGTATCCTTAAAACAGATTAGCTGCCTCACCGTGGATGCTGGAGGAATGTCGATTTCTGTCTCCCAGGATAAGATAGTTTAAACCAGCTAACTCAGAAGCACCTTCTGTTAGCTTTGGCGAACCGACAATGGCAGCACTCTCTCACAGTAAGAAATTTCTAGCAAACTGACTAAAGAATGGAAGAAACAATTTCTGTGTTTGAGACATGACAGGAAGGTCTCAATTTATACATGTATAGGGGAGAGAGGAGAAGCCTCTAGCCTTTATGGCTGGTCACTAATGCACCACTAACCTCTGCAATAAAGGCAAGAGTTACAAACCCCATTAATGCACTATTAAACTCTGCAATAAAGGTAGAAGTTACAAATCCCATTAACTCTTTCATGAAGCTAACTTCATGGGGCAATTTCTCATTCAATTCTCAATGGTTTTTTGGTCATTCTATTTGTGGTGTAAAGATATCATTGCAAAGTATCTAGACCCACTTGGACCCAACACAATAGATGGTTGGGACCCACTTTAATATTTAATTGAAGTCACCAAAAATCCATTTTTTCCAACGACAATAACATGCCTACATAAAAATGTAAATTCCTGAAAAACATTCTTTATAATAGATAAAACTAATAAAACTTCATAAAATATTCAACTTTTATGAACAATAAATATGATGGAAAAAAAACGTGCAACGCACGTGTACAATTACTAATATAATAATGAGAAACAGACCAAGTAATTGACACAACATGTATTTATATAAACAAACCAAGCAATTAACACAGAACATATTTACACCATTTCCAAAGCAAAAAGAGTCGAGCTAGTTTATGTTTTGATTACCTGAAACTAGAAATTACTTCAAGTTACTTAACGTCACTCTTAAAAAGACTTTGTTACCTTCTATTTTCATATGCTATATTGTTACTTTTGCAATTAAGCTGCTTGGATTGATCACACTGCACATGCATATAGGAACTTTAATGAATAATAAATATGATGGGAAAAAAATACCACATGAACACACATGCACAATTACTAGTATAATAATGAGAAACAGACCAAGCAATTAACGTATTTACACAAATAAACCAAGCAAAATGTATCCTGCACTGAGAGGGTAATTTATAAGAAAATTGGGCCGAGCTGAGTAATGGGCCGTTCTATGGGCTGTAGTGAGAAGGTCTGGGTAAAAGGGACTTGGCAAGTGGACCAAGTGTTAGCTCGGTCCAAGAGTGCTTACAGTTACCGCGGTTGGAATGGATGTAGTTAGCTCGGTCATAGTATTTAAGACCGAGGTATTTGGGCTGGTGGACCTTGCTCTTGTTAGCTCGGTCGTAGCCTGCTACAGATAGCTTAGTCAAAGCTGACTATGGTTAGCTCGGTTTCGGTTGACCAAACCAAGGTACAGGCAATAGAGGGAAGGACCGAACTAAATGGAGCTCAGTCATTTCTGCTAGTATAGCATGGCTATGTTAGCCCGGTCGTTTTGTCATACTACCGAGGTAAAACCATCTCACTTGGTTTAAGCAGTGAGGGGGGTGTTGAAGGATAAGCATTATCTTTCTGGAAAGTGATTCCTAAGAGGACTCTGCATGGAAGAATAAGAGTCCTATTAGGATTATGCCATGCGGAACCTATAAAAGCTCACGACATAACCTATGGGAGAGGTAACACAACTTTGATTCCTGAATTCACAGAGCTTTTGTCTATTGTCTATTGTGGTGACTTAGGCATCGGAGGGGTTTCCGGCATACACCCTCCGGTTAGCTCACGTTTGTGTTTTCAGGTGGCAAAGTGACAATGTTTGGAGGAGTGCAAACTTGATCAACAGGATCATACGAGAAAAATTATTTTGTGCTCGTACAATTGGCGCCGTCTGTGGGAATCACAGAAAGAACAAAACCTCTTGATCAAAGTTTTCCTCGCTAGATTAGACGCAATGGCGCACAATGAAGATTTGTCGCAGTCCGCCATTGACGGACAAACCCCAGAGGGAGATGGGAGGCGCGAGGGTTTGCCTTCCATCCCTCCCATGGCAGATTTAGAGCCCCAGCAACAGAACCCCCGGAGGGATGCAAAGGGAAGGCGAGGTAACAACCCCCGTCACTCTCAAAGCCCCGAACGGCAGAGGTGGAGGATTGACCCTCAGGTTCTGGAGGATCGCGTGAAGGAACATGATGAGTTGATGCGAAGGATAGCGGCGGACATGGAGTTGATGAAGCGCCAGATAAAAGGAAAATGGGTGACGACAGGAGATGGGCGCAAAGGCAGTAGTACGACCCCTCGCTACTCAGAAAGTTATGGTAGACACACCACGCCATCACAAGTAGAGAGTAGGAGCCTTAGAACAAGCGACACTCAAACAAGGACGTCCAGAACTCGTTGCTCCAAGTCTGAAAGAACGAGAACTAAGAGATCATATATTGAAGGAAGCACCTATCGGCCCTCGCACATGCACCAGACATCATCCAGGCAGACAGAGTTGCCCAGATCATTTGATTTGCGAACTGTGCTTGACGAAAGGGCACGGTGGAAGGAAGATGCCAAGGCAAGCGACCCGCGCAGAGTTTCAGCCCTTCAGCGGTTGGCTCCTCGGACGCATGGAAGCGTCGAGGTAGGAATGCCAATATCGCACCTTGCCTACGAACCAACAGATAAAGCATTGGCAAGACTACATAGTTCGCCGTTCATTCCGGCAATTAAGAACGCACCATTACCTTCAAGCTTCATCCAGCCTAAATTTACGACTTACGAGGGGAAGACAGACCCCTACATGCACCTAAGCCACTTTCACCAGGTCATGGCAGTATACCGGCGAAACGAGGCTTTGATGTGCATCCTATTCCCATCCAGGCTTGGCGACCTAGGTTTAACCTGGTTCGAATGGCTACCAGAAGGCAGCATAGCCTCCTGGGTGCAATTAGCGGAAGCATTTGTGACAAGGTTCAGAACAAACACCAAGACGCCAGTAGAGATCGATCAGCTACTCTCCATTGACATGGGCGACAAGGAGACGTTGAGATCCTACAACAGTCGTTATTAGGAGACCTTCAACCAGATAGGATATTACCCCACAAATCTCGCCATCGCACAGTACAAAAGAGGTCTTCCAGTCGGAAACAGGTTGAGGGACTCAATCACCATGACGCCACCCCTCACGATGGAGGCCTTGATGGAGAGTGTACACCAACATATTCGGGTGGAAGAGGATGATGCCCGTGCTAAAACCAAATCTGATGCATCAGCAGTACCAGATAAAAAGACTACGGCAAAAGTCAACGCGGTAGAACGTCCAAACAGAAACGGGCGAAGCAGGCGGGACAACGGAGAGGACCAAGATAAAAGGTGGTTAAGAATCCGCACTGTCATCATCCCTGTATTCAAAAAGCCGATCTATCAGATTCTCAGTGAAATACATGATGAGCCTTTCGTCCGATGGCCAGCTAAATTGGGGGAAGCGCAAAAGGACTATGACGAAAGATCTCGGTGCACCTTCCATAAGGAAAAAGGGCACTGCACTGAAAATTGCACGCCGTTGAGACAGCACCTAGAGGAGTTAGTGGCAGCAGGGCACCTGGACCAATACATAGAATGAGGGACACAGCTAGCCCCCCAAAACCACGATCACCCAGATGGAATGCCGATTGACGCCCCACCTCAAGGCGTGATAAATGTAATACATGGGGTATTCGAACCTGAGTGAGTATATGAGCTCAAGGGAATAATCAAGAAGACTGAGCACTTAAGGGAGGTATTAAGTGCGCAGCCTACCATTAAAAAGGAGAGAACAGAAGCCACGAATGTCATGTCTTTTTCAGACAGAGACTTGGCAAGGATATATTACCCTCACAACGATGCATTGGTCGTCACTCTCTGCGTCAAGGATTACGACGTCAAGCGAATTTTGATTGACCAAAGGAGTTCATGTGAGATAATGTATTACGAAACCTTCAAACAACTGAAACTAGAGGACAAAGACTTGGCACCTGCCGTATCTCCCCTAATCGGATTCAACTCAGTGCCAGAGCGGCCAGTTGGCAAGATTATCCTCCCAGTCAGAGCAGGAAGCATGACGAAACAAGTAGAATTCTAGGTATTGAAAGTCCCCTCCACTTACAACATAATCTTGGGAAGGACATGGCTGCATGTCATGCGATCGATAGCGTCAACCTACCATCAAGTAATGCAGTTCCCCAACGAAGCTAGAATAATTGAAGAGGTTTTTGGAGACCAGATCATGTCCAAAAAATGCTTCGTCACAGTAAATGGCAGCCGCGCTGCCAAAGGGTATGTACAGATAGTGGAAGAACCTGAGAACAATGAACTGTTTGCGGATGTTGGCAAGGCCGCTGAACAGAAGGCAGTGGAAGACTTGGTACAGGTAAGGATAGATGAAAAAGACCCAGAAAAGTTCTTTCTGCTCGGCTCGTCTTTGTCCAGCACTGAGAGAATAGAGGTGGTGGAATTCCTAACCTCTAACATCGAAGTGTTTGCCTGGACGCCGTATGACATGCCTGGCATTGACCCAAACTTCATTTGTCACCAATTAAACGTCCACCTAAATGCCAGACCAATTATACAGTGCACTCACAGATCAACACTCCACCACGCCGAGATAGTGGCGGAAGAAGTGGGAAACCTTCTAGAGGCGGGAGCTATCAGAGAAGTGCACTACCCCAAGTGGATATCCAACATAGTAGTGGTGCCAAAGAAGAATGGGAAATGGCGTATCTGCGTAGACTACAAAACAGTCAACAAGGCATGCCCAAAAGATAGCTTTCCCTTACCCAGGATAGACCAACTGGTAGACCTAACGGCATGGCACAACCGACTTAGCTTTCTTGATGCATACAGAGGTTATCATCAGATCGCTATGTATGAACCAGACCAGGAGGTCACACCTTTTACAATGCCAAGAGGTCTGTATTGCTACAAGGTCATGCCCTTTGGCCTAAAGAACGCAGGGGCAACATTCCAACGGATGGTCACCAAGATGTCTGAGCCATTGTTAGGCAGAACAATGGAGGCTTACATAGATGACATGGTGGTCAAGAGCAAGGATGAAAGGGACCATCTCAGGGACCTAGGTGAAATGTTCCAGATCCTGAAAAATAACAAGTTGCGCCTTAATGCTTCCAAGTGTGCGTTCGGCGTAGGATCAGGCAAGTTTCTAGGCTTCCTGGTGACCAATCGTGGTATAGAGACAGACTGCTTTCAGATCAAAGCAATCCAGGATCTAGAGAGGCCCAACACAGTAAAAGAAGTACAACATCTCACCGGTATGGCAGCCGCGCTCAACCGGTTCTTAAGTCGGTCGTCAAACAGATGTCGACCATTTTTTCAAGCATTAAAAGCCAAGTTTGAATGGGATAAAGAATACGACCGCGCCCTAGAAAGTTTGAAAGAATATATGTCTTCTCCACCATTGCTAGTAACCCCAATAATTGGAGAAGAGCTCTTTTTGTACCTAGCAGTTTCACAGCATGCAGTTAGTGCGGTATTAGTCAGAGCTGAAGAAATCCAATGCCTCCCCATGTTTTATGTCAGCAAGACATTGCTGGGCGCAGAAACTAGGTACTTACCATTAGAAAAATTGGCCTTAGCCTTGATGATGGCATCAAGGAAGTTGTTGCATTACTTTCACGTCCACACCATAATCGTCCTCACAGCCTTCCCATTAAAAGCTTTGTTTGAGAGGGCGAACTTTTCTGGGCGAATCTTGAAGTGGGCGGTGAAATTGGGGCAGTACGACATCAAGTTCCAACCCAGAACCGCGATAAAAGCCCAAGCTTTGGCAGAATTTGTCGCAAAATTCACATGAGGAAGTCATCACATCTGCCCAATGGACTTAACTGGTGCAACCGAAATGGGGATGGAAAGCGCCGCAGGAAGTGCGGAACCCCTGATATAGGATGCCCAGCCACATCCCAAAACAAACCAGAGTGAAGACAAACACGGAGAAGCAGACCATGCTACATCAGGCCCCAATGACTCATCAACAGACAAAAACTCGGTACAGTCAGATAGTAAGGGGCAAATAGAACGTGTGAACTTGGAAGAAAACATTAGCAACACTCACGACCCAAAGACATCATCCGACCCCGTAACCTACTGGAAGTTATTCGTTGGAGAGATGTGGAAGCTTTTTGTGGATGGAGCATCTAACAGGCACGGTGCAGGACTTGGCATAGTCATCATCTCACCAGATGGCCTAGTAGTGGAATAGGCAGTCAACCTTGGCTTCCCAGCATCAAACAACGAGGCGGAGTACAAAGCACTTTTAGCGGGCCTAAAATCAGCACTCTCTATGAAGGCAACCGAGCTAATGGTTTACAGTGATTCCCAGCTAGTCGTAATCAAAATTTCAGGCGACTACGAGGCAAAGGACGAAAGGATGGCTAAGTACCAAGAGTTAGTCAGAAAAGAGATCATGAAGTTCGAAGTAGTGCGGATAGAGCAGATTGGCAGAGAAGAAAACAGCAGAGCGGATGAACTAGCAGGCTTTGCTTCGATAGCAGACACATCCATCCCACATTCGTTACTAATCGACTTCCTACTAAGACCAAGCATTGAAGAACCCGAAGAAGCTGAAGTATGTTGTGCCGAACTAGGTCCTTCTTAGATGGATCCCATTATAATGTTCTTAAAAGACGGCATCTTACCTGAAGAAAATAAAAAAGCCAACAAGATTAGAGCAAAGTCGCAACGATTTTGGCTCTCCCCGTCAATGGCCTTGTACAAGAAATCCTTCACAGGACCTTACCTAAAGTGTGTTCATCCCAGCAAAGTTGAAGCATTCTTGTTCGAGATACACGAAGGCGTATGCAGAAGCTACCAAGGGGGAAGA
Source organism: Camellia sinensis (assembly GCF_055761805.1). Lineage (NCBI taxonomy): Eukaryota > Viridiplantae > Streptophyta > Magnoliopsida > Ericales > Theaceae > Camellia > Camellia sinensis. The sequence goes on from NC_138972.1 coordinate 98,929,242, forward strand.
TCATTGGCTTATAGGGCAATCTCGCAAGGATGTTGGTGGCCTTACATGCAAGCAGATTCAGAGAAGTATGTCAAGAAGTGCGAGAAATGTCAGAAGTTCTCACACCAAATACATCAACCAGCCAGAAAGCTTCTACCATTAACTAGCCCATGGCCCTTCGCAATGTGGGGCTTGGACATAGTAGGGCCACTCCTAACGGCTCCCGGCAACAGAAAGTTCTTTCTTGCAGCAATAGACTACTTCACAAAGTGGGTAGAGGCAGAAGCACTAACATCAATAAAGGAGAAAGATGTGAAGAAGTTCGTCTGGCAGAATATCATCACTCGGTTCGGCATACCCAAGGCGCTCATATCAGACAACGACACTCAGTTCAACAGCAAAATTTTTAGAGGCTTTTGTGTGGAGTACAAGATAGAATTCTACAACTCTACACTGGCTGTAGACACCCCATTTTTGACCGACCATAAGACTCAGACGTCACCAGTTGAGCACTCGATGATGTTGCATTTTGTGCTCGTTCTGAGGTTTCAGAGTCTCGGCTGCGAGCCTTGCCTCCGGACTTCGGGGCTCTTTTTGCGCCTTGCCTCGGTTTGCGAACCGGATCCTGTTTTCTTTGTTTTCTCTTCCCAAAGGGAGGGAGAGGCCTCGTAAACCATCTCTCAGTGGCCGTAGGCTATGTTTCATGGTCGTAGGCCATTTTTCCCGTTTGGAGCCTAGTTTTCGGTTTTCAGAGCCGTCGGCCGTGTGCCTCGGTTCGGGACCGTTTAACTACCTCTGTTTGCTCCGGTTTTCGGCACACACCTTATTTCCTCCCTTTAGAGGGACACTGTGGCCCGGGAGACCACCTTCGTGGTCATACGCCACTTCTGGTGCCTAACAGCCTGTTTTCGGGGCCCCGAACCGGGCATTTTGGCCCCCCGAACCTTCGTTTTGCATCCGTTTTGGCCCGTTTTTGGCAGAGACCCTATTTTCCTTGTTAGGGAGGGGGTAGTATGGTGGCCGACCACCTTTTTCCCTGAAAAGCCAGTTTTCTTATTTTCTCTCTCCAAAAGCCGATTTTTCTGACCAAAAGCTGGTTTTTTCCACTTTTGAGCCACATTTTCTGGCTTTCCATACCACCATTGTGTTGTGCTCATCTGGGAGGCCACCAATATGGGTAGGCCGGCCTCTGAAAGCTAGCTTTTCTCTCTCTTGGGCCACATTTTCGGGTTTTTCTCTACACAGCTGTGTTGCACTCATCTGGGAGGCCACCTTTTTGGGGTGGCCGGCCAGAATTTCTTGTTGACCCTTTTGACCCCTGGTCGGCCGACCAGGGGGAGTGGCCGGCCGGCCACCTTAGCTGGTCGACCAGCTTCCTGCTTTTTGCTCTTCTCCAGTGCAACACAGCTGTGCTAGCTGTTTTGCACTTGACCCATTGTCCGAGGGTTTTGTCCCTCTTTTGGTCCTTAAAATGGGGTTTTGACCCCTTTGCTTAGGGAGAAGGATGATTTGGCCCCTTTGGTCAAGCTTCTTGAGGAAGCTTGACCCTTTTTGGTCTAGCTTCTTCAAGAAGCTTGACCCTTTGGTTAAGCTTCCTTTAGAAGCTTTGAACCCCTCTCTTGGCTTCTCCAAGAAGCCTCACCCTTCTCCCTCTATATAACACACACTCCACCTCCCTTTGCAAGGGTTAGAAGCTTTGGGCTGAGATATATACACACAAACCTCCATTGTCACTATTCCAAGCTCTAAAACCCAAATTTTCTTGGTCCATTTGCACTACAACCCTTAGCACCACACCTCCATCATCCATTCCAGCACCTTGGAAGTCATTTGCAGAGGTTGAAAGCTCACCAACTTGGTCCGAAAGCTGCTGGAGGTCGGCTCTTCAAGGGTAAGTGTCTATTTCCCTTAAACTTGCATTTTTTTGCTTCATTACTTAGCTTCACTTGCAAGTATTTCTGGGCTTTGTGATAAACTAGAAAGTGTCATATTTTGAGCTCCTCTTCAACTTTATTTAAGGGCACTTTGTTGTTTGAGGTCATCTACTTCCCCTTACCCTCTATCTCTCTTTTAGGGTTGTTTTTTGCATCATACTTTAGCCCTACTTGTGGACATTTTCGAGATTTGTTATAAACTGGAAAAAGCCTTTTTTTGACCTCCTCTTTAATTTTTCTTAAGGTCACTTTTTCGTTTGGAGTCATCTCCTTCCTTGCATGCTTCATCTCTTCATGATTAGGGCTATGCATTAGAGCATTTGCATTGGACTTATTTTGGCCTCTTGACCACTGAAATCCAGGGAATTTTTAGTGGCTTTGATGAGGTTTTGAACTTTGAAATCATAGAGGGGTGACCCTTTCACCCCTCATTTTCTTTACTAGCATCATTGGCTTTCCAAAGGGGCTCTATTTTGCATGCTTTGTAGTCACTTTTTGGGCCCAATTTTATGGGTTTTAAAGTCTTCCTTAAGTCTGTCCAGGGCCCTTTTGATCATATTTTATGTCTACAATGCATGTGTAGAGCAATCCCATCCAAGGCTCTTCAAAGGAGCCTTTCTTTGCATATTTCCTAGACTGATTTTAGGGCCAATTTTGTGAGTTTTAGGGCTATCATAACTCATTTCCAAAGTTTTTTTGGTCATGTTAAGTGTCTATCTTATATGGGCTTAACAACCCCTTGAATGGCCTTCCAAAGAAGCCTTTTGGGACTGCCTTGGCTCTGTCTTTTGACTTCATGATCAAATAATGCTTTCTTTGTATACTTGTAGTTCAATACATGTGCCTAGTTTTGAGTTTCGAGGCTTATTCCACGCATCGGGTGCCATATTTCCATGTTTTGGGATCATTTAGCATCATGTTTTAGTGCTGGAAATCATATGTTTATATGCCATCTTTCATCCCTTGCCATGCTTTGGTAGAGTGGCATTTGATGCCTTAGGTTCAGTCCTCGGTATGCGTGCATGTGTGCACGCATTTCGGTCGTCTCATTTTCATCTAATGGCCACTGATGTGAGTGTGGCTGAGGTCCACTCATGTTGGTGTATGTCCATTATGCATTGTGTATGCCATTTCATAGCATTGCGTATGCTAGGTTGTATGTTATAGCATTGTGTATGTCATGTTGTGTCGTGCATTGTGTATGCCATTTCATAGCATTGCGTATGTTAGGTTGTATGTTAGTCGCATTGTGTATGTCATCTCATTTGCATTGTGTTTGGGATAGGAGTTAGCACAAGCACGGGAAACGAGGGACGTTTCGTACTCCGAGTGACGGATGATAGAGTTTAGGTCTTGTTGTGTTTATATGTGCATTCATTTCACATCAAGTCGTGCAATTTGACTCCTCGGCCATCATGCATCGAGATGCGTGATTAGTGGCATGCGGATCGAGAACTACGCTCCCTGAAGAGTAGTCATGCATACATATGTGAAAATACTTTGCCATGCCCCCTTTCTTGCTCTCTGTTGCAGCAAATCAGAAATCAACAGCCTTCTGGAACTTCGCACAACATTCTGGGATTAAGTGTAAACAGAGACGAATCGGGGCATCGCAATGGATTTCCACGCCAAACAACTCAAGCATGCATCATTCATCATTCGGATTAAGAGCTGAGGCAGTCCATAGATTTGCGTGCTAATTTATCTGCTTTCCTAGATTAATTTGTTAATTAATTAGGATTTTGTATTTATTCGGACTGTACTATTTATTCAAACTGTATATTATTTATTCAGACCCTCCGAGCGAGGGTGCAATTATAATAAGTGTGCGTGCGTGTGATGTATGTCTTTCAACCCCACGTCTTTCTCCCTTTTATTTACCAGCTTATGATGGTTAGATTAGGGCATGTTTCAATTAGCATACTTATGATAGCATGTTTGCATCATTCATCTGTATTACATGCACCGGGCTCGGCGCATCATACTAACTGCATCTGTATCTCAATTTCGAGTTGAATACTTGTTAGCTCTAGCATTTCACATGTAATTTTAGAATAGCCGAGCCTACTATAGTTACATTTTGCATGTGTTGCATTGGGCATTTCTGTATAGTTAGGGTCATGCATGAATTTCTAACATAGCTTCTGTTTTGGCTTGGAGTACTCGGTAAGTTTTATGCTTTAGCATCCTCGCATACATGTGAATGACTGCCATGATAGCATGCTTACCATGAGGCTAATTGCTTATGTGATATAACTACCTGAATACCTGTGGGTGAAGGTTGGGTTATTTGGATTGGAACAATTCATTAAATGCGAGTTTTAAGCCCACTTGAGAGTGGCAAAATCATTTTTTCTAAGCCCAATCGAGGGTGGCAAATCCACGTCTTAGCCTACTTGCGGGTAGCACCATCAAACCATTTTCAAAACAAACATGAAATGTTTTGTTCCAATTCAGGCGATCCAGTCTATACTTGTATGCTGTACGCATCACATAGTAAATCTAGGCTAATAACCGGAATAAGAACGCATAATGTTTTCAAAACTAGATATCATGGTTAGTAGAGGCCGATCTTTGATCGGGCGAGTGGGGGTTCTCACGAAGTGACTTTCCCCAATCGTACCCAAGATCCCGAGCCGAGGCAACTTTGGTGATGACGGACACATGGCCTTAGGCAACGAGTCAGGGTTTCCTAAATTTCCCCAAAATAAAATATTTAGGTGGTGACTCTGTATCTGGCAAAGCAGTCCATGTTTGACACTTCTTTCAAAAAATCTGTTTTCAAAAACGATTTGCCGGATTTGGACTCTTTGATGAGTCATCAGTCTTGCATTGCACTTTGGGAGATTAGATACAGGACCGTGACATTGAGTCCTGAATTGTAGTGAGCTCAAAATGAACAGAACGGGACTCATCCTCCCGGGGCGTTCGGGGATGTCTACACCGGCATACCCCCCAAGCAAATGGCCAGGAGGAAGCAACAAACAAGGTCGTCTTGGATGGATTGAAGAAAAGATTAGAGAAAGCAAAAGGCAAGTGGGCTGATGAACTTCCTCATGTTTTATGGGTTTACCGTACCATACCTCGGCAATCAACCGGAGAAATGTCATTCTCTTTAGCCTATGGCATGGAGGCAGTAATCCCACTAGAAGTCGGCCTCCCCACAATTAGAAGCAAAAATTTCGATCCAGACTTAAATGGGAAAGCCATAGCCTTGGAACTCGACCTTGCGGAAGAAAGAAGAGAAAGAGCACTGGTTCATATTGCCTCATACCAGCAAGAGTTGTCCAGAAAGTATAATAAGACAGTACATCCAAGGCAATTCAAGATCGGAGATTGGGTGCTGCGTAAAGTAATGGGAAACACCTTGGTACCCGGAGATGGCAAGTTAGGGCCTAATTGGGAAGGACCTTACAAAGTAATTGGATTAGCAGGAAAAAGGGGCATACCACTTGGAAGATGAAGACAACAAAGCCATTCTCAGGCCATGGAACACTGCCAATCTCAAACTATTTTATTTTTAGCTTTTCTTTAAACTCAGTTGTAGTTTTCCTTTCTCAATAAAACAAGTAGTTTCTTTTCAGCATAGTTGTTTCCTTCTGTAAAAGACTGTTTTAGTGAGCTAGGGGCATTGAAAGCATAGTTGGTCGGAATAACCAACTTTAACCCCTCCTAAGCCTAGGATAAGGATCCAGGCTGCAGGACATTTGGCAGGAATAACCAAACACTTTACTCTAGGTTGGCAGGAATAACCAACTTAGAGGTTGGCTGGAATAACCAACACCCCTCCTAAGCCCAGGATAAAGGATCCAGGCTGCAGGACGTTTGACAGGAATAACCAAACACTTCACTCAGGGTTGGCAGAAAAAATCAACTTTGAGCTCTCTTCAGCTAAGCTTAGGATCTAGGCTGAAGAGGTTGGCTAGAAAAACCAACACTTATTGTTCTTCAGCCAAGATAAGGATCTAGGCTGAAGAGGTTGGCCGGAAAAACCAAACACTTATTGTTCTTTAGCCGAGATAAGGATCTAGGCTAAAGAAGTTGGCAGGTATGGCCCGTTAGATTGCAAAGTTAAGACCGGGATAAATATCTCGGCCAGAGAATTTACTTCATTCAGATTATATTGGGAAAGTAAATACAAGCATAGAAGTAAACCGAACAGACAGTTGAGGAAAACAAAAGATGATTTCATTGATAATGCAAAGTCAAAGTACAAGAGATGGGGCCATAAGCCCGGTTACAAAAACTTCCAAAGTTAGCACCTAAAGAAAAGAAAAGTACATAATCAAGCAAATAGGTCATCTAAATCCGCATCCAGAACAACCCGGTCTTCACCCAGAGGTAGCTCGATTGTGCCTAGCCCCCCTTGGTTGAGCTCGGACGAAGGCACCGCATCAGACACGGCGGACAAAGAAGGGACGGAGACCAGTGGAGTTGGGGAGATAGACTGGCGGCCGGGCTGGGTGTTGTCTTCTGGAGCAGAATCTTCGTCCTCTCCCTCCTGCAGAAAATTTTGCTGAATGGCAGCAGTGTACTCCGCCATACAGCTCGGTATGAAATACGGGAGAGGGTTGAAGACCTCGGTCTCTGGACCATGACCGAGCTACGCCACAGCCGCCTTCCATCCGCATTTGAAGAAGAGATCTTTCGCAGCTTCGCATTGCTTGATATAAGTGGCCTCCCTCTCCTTGTAACCCCGGTCCTCTGTGTTATCTACTTTCTTCTCCAGCTTGGCAATTTCAGCGTTCTTCTTGCCCTCAAGCTTGGCCAGCTCGCATAGGTACTTATCTTTTACCACGGCCACGGCCTTTTTTATCTGCCTCAGCCGAACTGACTAGACCGGTCAGACGTGCCATCTCGGTTTGTAGCTCGGCTACTTGCTTCTTTGACTCTTCCAGCTCGGTGGTTTTGGCATTAGCTTCTACCACAGCCTACCTTGTGGTTTTGTGCAGTTCCAGCACTCGCTTGTGAGCGATGTGGTTTTTCTGCATGGCCTGCAAAAGGATGGTAAGAAACTTTTAAAAGAAATCGAGTGGAAAGTCGTTCAAATTAGAAAGACAAGCAAAGGGGTAACTTACCAGCACCATTGATTTTGTGGCTGAGCGAATGGCCTTCAGCTCAGTTAGATGGTTGTGGTGCTCCATGTCGGGTGGAAGGCAAACACTTTTGGCATGGTTGAACACCAAGAAATGGTCCTTTTCTACGACCACGGTGTCAGAATCCTTGATAGCATGGTTCTGAAACGTGATCTTTGGTGCCCACTTTGAAGAGCTAGCTCGGTCAGAGCGCTCGGGTGGAGGGCTTGGTGGATTGGTTTGAGGAACCACGGTTTCATCCTCGTCGACAAGGCGTGGCTCGGTTGTGGAAGTCCAAGCACGCTTGCTTGCCCGAGATGATGAAGGCTGATGGGTTGGCAGGGCTACCACGATCTCTTGAGTTTGGCTGGCTCGTGGTACCTCGGCTTGGTTTGTTTCGGTTAGGAGGGCCGTTACTGCTCGTTTCTTGGCCATCTCTTGCTCCGCTGTCAACGGGATCAAATTGACTTGAGGCAAGGTTGGGTCTGGCTCTGGTGAAGGCTCAAGGAGGAAATCGGTCACCCTGGTCTTCCTACAGCTGTTGTATCTGTATGTCGGTTCAAAATTCAATAGCTTGGCCCAGCTTCTGCTGGGATATCGCAGAGCGGTGCGAAGTGCATTCAAGTTGGGGTAGCTGTACTGGGACTTGAGAAAGTTCAAAATCTGCATGAAGTAAAAGAGACAACAGTTAGTGTGATTCAAGATGTGAAAACCGAAGCAAAGAAAAATGTGAATTTGAGCCGAGGTAATTATACCGGCGACTCCTTTGTTCCAGTTTATTCGGTTGCCTGGGATCTAGGCCTCATGGTCTTCAAAACACCAAGAAATTCAGAAAAAATCATCGTCGTTTACATCCTTATCTGGGGTATTTTTTATTATCTTTTCACGCTGGCGCCTTATTCTTAAATAGTAAACCTAGCCATCTTCATTTGACCCTATGGAATATAGGTGGAAGAGCTTGGCTAAACCGAGGTTAAGGCCAGCTCAGCGGTTTAGCTCGGTGATGCCATTTGTTATACGGGTATGAATTTGTGGAAAGTTGGGTAGGGCAGAGGTTGGTTTGTCTAAGGAACTTGCAAAGAAGAGGTTGTACAGGGAATCTTAGTCCGGTTTCTACAATGGAAAGAAGGGTAAAGGGAACAAAGCCAGGGTTTCCCCAGGGTGTGGTATCTAGTTCGGCCAAGGTAAGATGGACATCATCAGGGATATAGTAGTCCCTTCGAAACTCGGCCATAGCACTTGGTGAGTTTACTAAGAACCTGTACTTTCCCATATGGGCTTAAATTATGTATAAATTATCCTTAAGTGTTATCTCGGTGTTGAGATGATATGGAGTATCTTGGCTGAAGCGTTCAAGGGAGTGCTTGGCCAACCTAAGTCTGTAAAGTGAAAAGGAAAAGTGTTAAGCACAGATCGATGGATCGTGCTAAAAGCATAAAAGGAAAGATAAACGCTATCTTCGCTCAGCTGTGTGGGTTACTATTCATTCTTAGCTCGGTTCAAACAAAGGACCTTAGCCAGGTTAAGTAAATATGAAATGCGTAGCCCGATGGGAACTTTTGGGCAGCATCCTAGTTCGGTTTTGACTAAGGAAGCTAGTTTAGCCCCAAGTTTTAGCTCGGACAGTGATTGTGGCTTTCTAGCACGGTATTATGCAAACCTAAGGCAGATCGCTAGCTTGGATAAAGTGTGGCAAAAGGTACTTAGACCTATTGTAACCACAGGTTTAGGTTCGGTTGATTAAGTTTGGCTAAGCTTACGCCTAAATACAAATAGTATCCTAGTTTGGTTGGAGTGAAATTTTGGATCAAAGGGAAAATTGTTCGGATTGTTCATGTATACAGTGGTCATGTTACAAGGTTTTTTTCCAGGAAACACAAGGCTAAAGCAAAAATAGAAATATGTGTTTTTGACAAAACATACAAATACGCATACTATGTTGTACCAAATGAATACGAAATCAATAAAAGGGAAAGAGGATTAAGTTACTTACAAGTATGAAGATGAAGGAACTGGAGATGGAAACAGTGACAACAACAAACCCGAGCTTTGCAAAAAACAGTGGTTGCAGAAATGGAGGCTCAAGTAAGAGAGAGAGAAGGTAAATAGTGAAATGACGGATTCGAAGCTTTAGGGTTTGTTTTGTGAAAAAAAAAGGAAAAAAGGCGGGACTGTTCAAAATTCGCGAGGTACGAGAGCGGCGTGACAGCTACACTGGGCCAATAAGAGTGTGCCACGTGTCCTTGGAATAAGAAGCAATTCAGTTACAGCGACTGAAAAGACGTTTTGACCGGACGGATTGGTAGCACAGTGTGAATTTAGCCCGGTTGAGAGGCTAAAGTTTTCAGCTCGGCTGGAGACGGGTAATTCCAATCATGCTGCACAGATGGAATTAAGGGACAATCGAGAGGGTAATTTATAAGAAAATTGGGCCGAGCTGGGTAATGGGCCGTTCTATGGGCTATAGTGAGAAGATCTGGGTAAAAAGGACTTGGCAAGTGGACCAAGTGTTAGCTCGGTCCAAGAGTGCTTACAGTTACCGCGGTTGGAATGGATGTAGTTAGCTCGGTCTTAGTATTTAAGACCAAGGTATTTGGGCTTGTGGAACTTGCTCTCGTTAGCTCGATCGTAGCCTGCTACAGATAGCTTGGTCAAAACTGACTACGGTTAGCTCGGTTTTAGTAGACCAAACCAAGGTACAGGCAATAGAGGGGAGGACCGAACTAAATGGAGCTCAGTCATTTCTGCTAGTATAGCATGGCTATGTTAGCTCGATCGTTTTGTCATACTATCGAGGTAAAACCATCTCACTTGGTTTAAGCAGTGAGGAGGGTGTTGAAGGATAAGCATTATCTTTCTGAAAAGTGATTCCTAGGAGGGCTCTGCATGGAAGAATAAGAGTCCTACTAGGATTATGCCACGCGGAACCTATAAAAGCTCACAACATAACCTATGGGAGAGGTAACACAACTTTGATTCCTAAATTCACAGAGCTTTTGTCTATTGTCTATTATGCTGACTTAGGCATCGGAGGGGTTTCCGGCACACACCCGCCGGTTAGCTCACGTTTGTGTTTTCAGGTGGCAAAGCGATGACGTTTAGAGGAGTGCAAACTTGATCAACAGGATCATACGAGAATTATTTCGTGCTCGTACATGCACTAACCAAGCAATTAACACATAACATATTTACACCATTTCCAAAACAAAAAGAGTAGACCTATTTTATGTTTTGATTACATACTGAAACTAGAAATTACTTAAAGTTACTTAAAGTCAAAGAGACTTTGTTACCTTCCCTCTGAAAAAAAAAAAAAAGAAAAAAAGAAGACTTTTTTACCTTTTATTTTCATATACTATATAGTTGCTTTTGCAATTAAGCTACCTGGATTGATCACACTACACATGCATATAGGATGGCCAGAAGAAAAACCAAGTCCTACCAACCCAGTTCCACCTGAGAACCCAAAGGCTCCCAAACAATTTTTCACACTGCTCAGCACTCAACATGTCATCCACCGCATCTCCACGATAAGTCAGTTGTTGCAGTTCATCGGGGATGCCACACGTCTCTTCAATCTTCTCATTCATCCGATAGATGGGATCCTATGCCTTCAGGTTCACCTTAACTGTTTGCTTGCATGGAATTGCCACGTGAATTTGGATAACACGTTTCAGTGTGAGAAAAGATCCTGAATGGAGATCATAATTGGCTAAAGCCTTGTCAACCATAAGCCTAGTCTCCTCCAGAAACAGAGCTGGTTCCCCAACGATGCTCGCTAACACCCCTTGAGGAATCTTGGCTAAAAATTCATTGACGGTGTCAGAACTCTTTGCTTGATATGATATGACATTTTGGGTCATGTTTCGGCTCTTTACCTTGATATGTAACCTAATCAATGAGCCAGAAATGTTCAAAGAAATGAAGGACCCATCGTTCATATTATAGCCTTCAACAGTTTTCTAGTCCTCAAGCTTCTCCTTTAAGTAAACGAGCTCTTGACTTTGAATCGGAATTCCACAACAGCTCTCAATCATAGACTTCACGTCAAGAATTGTAAACCAGGGTTTCATTTTGAGTGCAAGAGCTTCATTTTTACCAGCATCAACAAATATCAGCAAATTAGACGTTCCATTGTTTGCCCCAAAGATTGCGTAAAGGGTGGAATTCCTAGGAATGTCATAGAATGACAAGGCCTTGTCATCATCGAGTGATATTCCAGAATAGACTAGAGTTTGTCTATTGGATGAGACAACCATATTGTCGTGGATCATGTCCTTGATGCTGGAAACTGAGAATGAGCTGTAGATATTGAGTTACGTACAAGTACCTGCCTAGGGGACATTTATCTAGAGCTTCATCGACAAGCTTAAGAGCCAAACTAAGCCCAACTTCTGGATGTTATGAGCACCCAAGATCTCTTCATCATCTTGTGGTGGGTGATCTAGATTTTCAACCATCAATTGTTGACTAGGAGGCACTCCAACCAAGGTTCTAAATATCGGCCGGTACGTGCCGTACCGGCCGGTTCGTACCGGAAAATTGTAGTGCCGAGTCGGATACTCACCGGTATACCGGTGGGAATGAATTTCGCGTCCGTAACGTCTGAGTCCCGGTACGTAGCTGCTTGAATCCGATACATGGGCCGATACGGGCGATACAGTCGAATACATTCGCTTTTGTTGTTGTGCTCTGTTTTTTGTATTTCTCTGTTTCTGTTTCTGTTTCTGTTTCTATTTCTGGTTTTTTTTGTTGTTGTTGTTGTTGTCGATCTAAATCTGAATTTATTTTTTTTGTTGATCAATTTGTATTTCAAATTTAGAATTCAAAATTTGTCGATCAACTTGATCGGATTCAGAATTCAAAAAGTTGATCGACAACATGTATATCCATTTCTTACCTATTCCATTGTCGATCAATTTGTTGTTGTGCTCTATTTTTTTTTTTTTTTTTCTATTTATGGGTTTGACGGGAAGTTGATCAACTTCCGATCAACTTCCGATCAATTTGTTGTTGTGCTCTGTTGTGCTCTGCTTTTCTTGTAAATGTTTAAGTTTATTTATTTATACACCTACACCTCTATTTATATTAATATATATATATATATATATATATATTTTCTCAATACAAGAAAAATAAATATTCAAATCAATTTTTTTATTAAAAGTTTAACATATGCCAAAAATAAATACATATCATTTAGTTGAAAATGAGTCAAAAATAATCATACATATCAAAATTTTGATTAAAATGTAACAAATTAAGGTTAAAAGGGTTGAAAAAATATATAAAATTTAGTTTTAGAGGGATTGCTAATGATTTTTAAAATTTCACGGTCGCGACACCCGATTCCCGATACGTACCGGCCGATACTACCGATACCGATACTCCGCGATCGATACCGTTACGTTACCCGATACCGCGATTTAGAACTATGACTCCAACAACATCCGCAATCATCTTCTTCACATCTTTTACAGTGTTTGATGTGTTCACGCTAAGTATCTCATGAAAATGACAGTCACGAATAAATAAACGAAATGGTTTGCCTTGGTGAAATGAGTTGTCATAAATCATTGTTTTGGGTGCTCTTGCTTCGGTATTCATCATATGGTTGATTCAGTTCGTTGCCTGCACACAGAATCAAGCAATGGATCATGATTTGGGAATTCGAAGCAAGCACTAAAAAGTAACTAACAAGTAGAGTATTCACTAATTATGCACGTGTTTTATATAATTAAGTAATTTGATATGAGGGATGGAACCATACAAAAAAATGAGATTAACGGCTATAAAAATATATAGAAACTGAAAGCAAATGAAAATGTAGCCAGATTGATTATGACCCACTAATATAACAAGTAAAATATTCACTAATTATGCTCATGTTCACGTGTTTTTATATAATTAAGTAATTTGATATGAGAGGGATGGAACCATACAAAAAATGAGATTAACTGCTATAAAAATATATTGAAACACAAACCAAATGAAAATGTAGCAACATTGATTATGACTCACTAATATAAACAATAGATAAATTAACAAAACGCGCGCGCGCGTGTGTGTGTGAGAGAGAGAGAGAGCAGATTGAAAATTGATTATGCAATTCATTTTCCAAATAAACTGAGCCTGAGCTACAATAAGATCACCTCACTAGGCTTGTGAAAAATTACAAACCGTACCAATCAAACTTGAGTACAAATTAATGGTTGAGCTCAAAACAAGCCCTAGTTTTCTTCATTTTTTTGGTTTGTTTCGGAAAATGATAAGAAAATGATCAGATATTAGTAAAAGAAATCCATTTTTTTTATTTAATTATGTAATTTGGCATCAGTTTTGTTTTCTGCATTTTTGGAAACAAAAACAATGAGAAGTTCAAAAACATCCATTGTCTTCATTTTGTGCGAAAAACAGTTTTTGATAATGTGAACATAACGTTTTGGTGTTTCCTAAAAAATGGGTTGTTTTCCAAAAAAATTCTCGAAAACAGTTCATCAAACAAGTTTCCTAAGTTTTCAAAAAAACAAAAACAAAAAACAAAAAACAGAAAATGAAAACAATACCAAACAGACCCTTATCTTATTTTCCTATCTTTTCCGTTTCTTTTCTTTTCCCTCTGCAAATAGTGTAAGGTTAAAAAACGAGCGCGTGCGCGCGCAGGTGTGTTTGTGTGTGAGAGGGAGAGAGAGAGAGAGTGAGAAAGAGAACATGGATCAATAAATTGATGGGATTATCACATAAAAGGTAATAAATAAAAAAAACATATCACAGTTAGGTCCATTAAATGAAAAATTTTCTTCTAAAACCTATGAAACACATGTACTCTAAAAAAGGTGCCGTGTGAATATCGGATACGGCTATAGATACGCGTTCGATACAGTGGGATACATATCAGATATGTCAAATTAGTATCCGATTTTTTTTTTTTTTTTTCTTAGTTTCGCATATGGGAGGGAGAAGTGAAGCATACTTGGGGGATACGGCAAGATATGTGAGGGATACACGAGGGATAAGCCAAATAAGTATCCAAATTTTTTTTCCTAATTTTTTTATTTTTTATATTTTAATAAGCCAAATAAGTACATAAATTTTTTTTCCAAGTTTTTTGTTATTTTATATTTATATTTTTTTTAACAGTCAATACTCTGCTCTTGTTCTTGTTCTTGTTCTTCTTCTTTTTTTCTTTTTTCCTTATCTATTAGGCTAAAAAACCAACGGCCAATTAGTACACATTAATATGTATTTGAAAGGAGAAAGATTGAGTACACGCCTAACCTTTACCATGGTTTTTAGGCTACTTTATTTTATTTTTTTTCCAATTGTTTTTTCCCCTACACTATTTTAATGTAAGTATTTCTTTACCAAACTTTTAATTTTAGGAGCTCTAATGTTAATATTTCTTTATTTAATAAAAATCCCTCTCTTTATTTATTAATTCAGTTTAGGTTTTATTTTCTTGCATATTACATTAATAAAATTATAAAAAAATATTTTTTTTTTACGAACATATCCCCGCCGCACCTGTATCCTACTTTTTCAGATTTTGGCGTATCGCCATATCGGTATCGTTGTATCCGCATCCGTGCCTCCTACTCTAAAACCTATCTACTGAAATTTATTTACACACAAGACAAAAAAATAGACAAAAAAAAAGTCATTTTTATCAAAGCTCATCCATTTCTCCACAGATCCCAGACAATCTTGTTGTTCGTCTATAGAACCCATACATTGATCCAATAACAAAATCACTTTGATACCAACGACCCTTATATGAGAAACTTAATATTACATTGATGGAACTTATTAAGGGGTAGAAATAAGTTCTCTTCTCTAGCATGGTAGCATATAAAAGGTATGAAAAACATAAAATCTACTGAATCTAATCATTTTTCAGTCATAAAATTCAATATGTTGTATACTCTAGATGATTTGAATTCATATTCTTAGACCTATACATACCCCAATTTAGAATATTATATATCAACACATTCGTTGTCTTATTATGCTGCTACGTCAGGGGAAGGCATAATGGAGCACCAACTGTCGAGCAGAGAAGAGGGATTTGCTGTGACAGAGAGGGATGGATGGAGAGTAGGGTCTAGGGAAGGAGTGTGTTTGGTCAAAATTGACTTTTTACAAATAAATTTGTATACATAGACTTTAGAGAAAAAAAATTATTTAATGGATCTAATTGTAATAAGTTCGTCAATTATTGCCTTGAATATAATAATCCCCTTTTTGATCTTCTACAAATGTAGAAAAAACCACTTCTTTTTTTGGCTGATAGGAAGAGATCTCAAAGCTGAGGGATTCTAATCTTGTATGACGTTTCATTTACTTGGCATTAATAGTAGGTCTCCCTGAAATTGTTTGGATGGTTCAAAACAAAAGGTGTCTAAATATGCAAACACCATTTTGGATATGCCTTCAAGAAAAAAATGAATTACTTTTTGCCCTTAGCTTTATCAAGTAAAGAAATATAATCAATCCAACCAAACTATCCAACCTTAAGATGTAAACAAGTTAGGTTTTACGTAAATCTAGACAGATGACCTTGCCCTGTGTTTGGAAAGACAATTAAATAAAATCTTGAAGAAAATAAATATAGGTAGTGACACACAAATAGATGCTATGAAAAAAATACACATGTAAAATGAATTTGGCATAATAGTTACACATTTAAAACAAAAGGACCATGAATTACATTTTATTTACAAAAATGCCACTACTACATCATTCTACATAGAAAATCTATTCAACAACTTTGTAGAGTTTAAATATATCTTGGAAGTATTCCTATTAGAAATAGATGTCTTAGCTGTATGGTAACTTAGGGGTACAGTGCAAACACACTAGGGTTAAAATCCTATCATTTATGGTTTGGGAAGAAAATATATGTATTCCTATTAGGTTTGATCTATGAAACACAAGTATTATTACCATACGAGTACCAGGGACTTACCGAGTACAAGTATGCATACTGGACTATAAAGCATAGACACGAATATGATACTATATGATACGATACGGTATGGTATGGTATGGTTGTTAGAATCTTACAATTCATAATTCGATATGAGTTTCAAACAAAATGATTCGATTAGTGAAGTTGAATTTTAAATTGAGTGAATCTTACTACTCAATTGTGATTCACTATGATTCATTTCAATTCCAAAGATTCGATTTTATTTACATAATACATGAAATGGCGTCGTTTTCACAATATATCGAAAATTAAATAATTACTTTATACAAAGTAAATCTTATATCTAATTCTTTTACATGAATTTTTAGACTAATGAGCCATATAGTAGTTAAAAATCAGACAAATTGTAGCAAACATATATAATTGTGACACATGCCTCGTCATCATTAGCCATATTTGATAATATATTTATGTATCTTCTTCATTTTTTTTATTTAATTCTATGTGAAACTTCTATAAGATTATTTTCAATAATTATATATTTTTAAGGGTATAACATATGTCAATTTTTTAAACTTTGAAAATCATTAGCAAATGTCTAAGAAGTGTTAATCTCATGTTTATTTTTAGTGACAGATATGATCAAGAAGTGACGAACACGTCAAAAAATGAGTGTTAGACATGTGTTTGGAATTAAGATTTTATTTTAAATTACATAAATGAAAAAAGAGCATTGAGCACATGGTCAAGAGTATTTGAGGAGTGTTGGTATTCGACACAGATACATCACCTTCTTACTTCTTAGAAGTGTCTATACTTTTTAGATACCGGGTATGCAAAATAAGTGTCCGGTAGGTACGTGAAATACTTTGGGTATGACATGGGTATGTAAGGGCATGAATTCAAAATTTTATTTTTAAATATAAGAGTGCTAAAATTTATATTGTGCCTATATATATATATATATTAAATGTAGAGTATTTTTGCAATTATAAAAAAATCTTGGGGTTATTTTTTTTACCATTACGAAAATATTTTAATTATTTTTTGCATTTAATTTTTTAATTGTTATATACCATGTACTACTACAATTATAAAAATATTCCGCATTAACCATATCTCACGTTTTTTAGGTTTTGACGTATTGACGTACCCATAATGTACCCATACCCGCACTTGTGCTTCCTAGAGTTTGACCAAACACATATGAGATGGATTTCTTTAATCTTTACTATTCCAAGTATGAACTGCCAATCCTTGTGTTGGTAGGTTTGATGATTCAAACCTATCCTTTGATTATAACCCTATTCAACCTTGATCTCGTCTACATTCGTATATCTAACCCAAAAACTAAAATCTTAAAAAAGCAATTACAAAGATCTATAGATGAACATGATAAATTAGAAAAATCACAAAAATGTAAGGGTAAAATAATAAAATCAGGAATTCCTAGGAGTAAAATCCTTCATTGCAACAAACACGATAATTTGAAAAATAAAAAATTTAAGCAAAAAAATTATAAAACCCTGAATTGCTAAAATAAATACTTAATTATTACTAATTTAAAGTTAGCCCACAAGAATGATATCTAGCGACTTGTAGAGAGTGAAAGACGTTGCCTTAGGATATCAAGTAAAAGAGTGCAGCAGCAGTGAGGCGACAAGGCACCGAGGTAATGGGAGAGCCAAATGAGGCAAAAAAGTGAAAGACGTCACCTTAGGATATCAGGTAAAAGAATGTGGCGGCAAAGAGGCGACAAGGTAATAGGAGAGAATGGGAAAGCCAAATGAGGTAGAATCCCTTAATACTCTTCTTTTTATAAAGCAAAAAGTAGATAATATCAAAATCGGTTGGGATATTTTAGGCCTCGTTTGGGAACTCTTTTTTTTAGTCAAAAAGTTACTAAATTAGCCAAAAAGCCAACAATCCATACCAAAAAGTCAAAGATTCTATTTACTCCCTACTTTTTGCACATCTTTTCGTAAAAAGTCAAAAAGTTATCCCAAACATACTAGTTTTTTTTAGTTCATATTTTAGCCAAATAGTCAAAAAGTTACTAAATTAGCCTGTTCCCAAACGAGGCCTTAGGCTAAGTTTGGGAAGTCCCAAATAAGCCAAAAAGCCAAAAAGTTACTCAAAAAGTTAAAAAGTTAACACTATTCACCAAAAGTCAACAATTACGGCTGCACAACTCCCAATTCAAATTTTCCTCTACAAACCAATTTTTACAATTTTTTATTACACATTTTTCCATAAAAAGTCAAAAAGTTAACCCAAACATCCATATTTTCAATCTCAATTTTTTAGTCCAAAAAGACAAAAAGTACACTTATTTAGTCTTCCCAAACTTAGCCTTAGTAAACTTATTTATAACCAAGTGGACTGGAGCATGGTTCCTAAACGCAATGCCTTCAAGAACATGACGTGTGTTTCTATTCTTTGCTCACGCTTGCCTTACCTTGCTCAAGGCCTTGCCAAATATGTATGAATAGAAGTAGTGAAAAACTAATTGCACATTAATTTTTGGTCTATTATCATCCATGTTTCTTCCCTGCCCATTCTTTTTCCTTCCACACATACAGGGACGGATCCAAGATTTTCATATAGAGGGGGCAAACATATATATACTAACAAATTTTTAAAAAAGAAAGTATGAATTATAGTATCAATTTCTACTAGTTTAAAAAGTGAAAATAAGATGAAAATTTATATAAATAGCATTTTTTTGTATTCATATTTAGTTACAAAAAATAGCAACTATAAAACAATCTATATATGAAAATGAGGCATCTTGAATTGTTTGTACTTGACATAAGTTCATGTCATTAAAAATGTCTATGATAGAATCGATATTAAAATCTTGTACAATGTCTTTCTCAATAAACATGATTAAGTAATTAGCTAATACATTATTGAATTCTTTAGAAGCTTGGACTTGTAATTAACAATAGTTATAACAAAGAATTTTTTTTTATTATTTTTGTCCATTTTTTTTAGTATTATATTTTGATCCTATGCTTCATATACATAAAGTGACAACCACTTAAATTTTTTCTAAAAGCATAAAAAACGTAGGGGGCAAGTCTCTATGATATGTAAATAATTTTTGCTAATACCTATGTTATATGAACTCAGGTATGGGTGCCGGGTGCCGGTGCGGGTATGTATCTAAAGGTTGGACTCATCAAATCATAAATTTAAAGGTATATGGACTCAGCAAAAAAAATGTCATATTTTTATATTTTTAATCAAATATGTGAGAAAATTATACAATATGTAACTTATAGTGTCAAAAAGACATTTATAGCAATTATACAACATTATATATGTATAATAATAGTGTTATATACAATTATATAAGAAGTATTCGTTGAAAAGTATCTGACAAATATCTTATACCCTCGTCTAAGTGTTAGGTGTCCGACACAAGTATTTGATTTATTTTGAAGAGTCTGTGTAACATAGGATAATACTACTATAATAAATTGTGTTTTTGAAATCGTAAGGGGGAAGATCGCCCCCTCTTGCCCCCCTCTGGGTCCATCCTTGCACACATAAATAAATTTTCCTACAGTGGTTCATAGCTAGGAAAACACCTTCAAGGTAGGGGTGAAATCGGTGTTGTTCGGCCCCTTTCTTTTTAGTTTTTGAACCAAATTGATTGATTTGATTTTTCAATTTTGCAAACCGAGCAGACCGAGTTACACATATAAACCGGACCAAACCATGCCATATGGTTTGGTGCGGCTGTTACGGTTTCAAGCAACAAACACAAGTTCCACCAAGTAAACAACCATTTCTTGAATGTGATTTACACAAATTTTTCCATTCAGAAATTCACAAATAACGTCTTAAATAAATTCATCAAACTCACAAATCCACAAATTCACAAATCAGGGTTTGAAAATAAAAAAGGGGTTTCAAAATTAGGATTTTGAAATAAGAACCTGAAAATTAATTTATAGGTTTTTGAGTCGATTTCGCTACACCCACCCACCAAGACGATGTTTGTGAATCCTTAAGTTGATTTCGCTGCTACACCCCGAATTGCCGATGAGTAATGGTCGTGAGAGAGTGATGGTGAAGGGTGTGATGTGAGAGAGAGTTCAGAAGAAAGTTAGAGAATTGAGAAAAAGAAGAAGAAGATGAACAAAATGTGAGAGAGTGAATAAATATTGAGTCTTTTCTTTTGTTATGTGGAATAGACAAGTTGATGGCTGTGATGAGTGATGAGCGCACGCGGACGGCTAGGATGGAAGGAAGACCTTAATGATATTGCAGAGCAGTTTGGTTTGGTTGAATATTTGAAAAACCACAAACCGAACCACCGACTGTTTGAAAAAATAAAAAACAGACTGAAAATTGGTTGGTCTGGTTCAGGCAGTTAATCTCTCACCCCTACTTCAAGGTTGGAAAATTTGGAATTTTTTCTCACAGGATAATATATTTACAATGAAGAGAAGATGGGTAAAGCAAAAGCAATAATTAGTAATTAGTATTTTATTATTATTATTAACATGAGAAGGAAATCTAGAAGGTTCTCAAAAGGTAATAAAAAGACAAGTCTTTGTTACACTAAAAAGGAAATTAGTTGATAAAATTAAAAATTAAGGATCACAAATATAATTGATTGAATATGTCTAAGCTTTAGAACATCAATTGCGTGAAATGTTAGAAACATAATGAATTCAATAAAGTTCTAGAAATCGCAAATCTATAGGTTTGTTTGACTTTAGTTCTTCAAAGCATTAAAAAATAATAATAATTACTTTTATACAAAAAAAAAAATCAAGAATTACTAATTTTCAAAGACATACAAGGAGAGATAGAGAGAGAGTTGACATTTGAATACACCTATAGGTGTACGAATACTGGTACAATACAGGTACATCAATATGGTAAAATTATTAAAAAAAAATAAGGTAAAGGTACAGCTAGGTACCTTCATAAAAAAATAATTATTTTTAATTTGGAGTAATGCAAAACTCATTAGTTGAATGATTTAGTTTGTTACAATCCAATTCATATTTTAATGCCAAAAGTAAAAGTCTAAACCAAAATTAAATGTCATTATATTAAATAAATTACAAACCATAGCTTAATTCATGCTAAGCATAATAACAATAAAAAATATCCAATGAAACTAATATTACCTCTACGTCAAAAAAAAATACTACTTCGATTGAGATACAACTTGGTTGTAAATGGCAAAAATTAAAAAAAAAAATTGGGTATATGTTTCGTGTACTCGGTATGTATGCAGAAGTAGCCTATAAAGTATTGATACCCGATAAGTACCCAGTAGTATGGCACGTTTGTCGAAGTACCCATGCTTCATAGGAATACAATGATAAACTTTGTCATATGAATAATTTAATAACTACAAATCTTTTTATTGGTTTTGTGAGAGATATGCACAATAACATGAACACGTAAATGAAATTTTAATAAATTGTAGTACCTTGTTTGCTGTTCATTCTTTTTCAGAACCCCAGTCCTATAAGTAGGCCTGTCAAGATCCTAATTGGATTCAAGCTATGGAGACTGAATTGCCCGCTTTACAGAAGACTACTACTTGGGAGCTGGTTCCTTTGCTTGCTAACAAAAATCTGGTTGGTTTCAAATGGGTCTATAAAGTCGAGACTCATTCTGATAGTTCCATCAAGCATTACAAAGTTCGTCTGGTTACCAAAAGTTTCTTACAGGAGTATGGTATTGATTATGAGGAGACTTTTGTCGCCAAGATGACTATTGTTCGTACCTTGATTTGTGTGGCTGATGTTCATCATGGACCTCTCTATCAGATGGATGTTAAGAATGCTTCTCTAAATGGTCATCTTGCTAAAGAGGTCTGCATGCGTCATCCCCATGGTCTTCCTAATTCTTCTGGACATGTGTGTTGTCTTCGCTGTGCTCTTTATGGTTAGAAGCAGTCTCCTTATGCTTGGTATGACCGTTGTCAAACAACTGTTACTCAGCTTGGGTTTTATCCTTATGTCCAGGATTCTGCTTTGTTTCTCCTCCACACTTCTGCTGGTTTTATTACCTTATTACTGTATAATATGATCATCACTGGCACTGACTCTTCTACTATCTTTGAGGTCAAGCAGCATCTCTTTTGTACCTTCAAAATAAAGAATTTGGGCCCATTGCGGTATTTTCTTAGTATTGGTAGCTTCTTCTCCCAAGGGCTACTTTCTGTCTCAGGTTAAGTATGCAAATGAGGTTATTCACCATGTCAATTCTAGTATGGTGTATAATTTGGAGAGAATGGGGCGGATTCTTTGGTGTGGGATTGTCCACAGTCTAAAGAGGTTTTTTCGATGTCTTCAT
Organism: Camellia sinensis; assembly: GCF_055761805.1. NCBI lineage: Eukaryota > Viridiplantae > Streptophyta > Magnoliopsida > Ericales > Theaceae > Camellia > Camellia sinensis. The sequence goes on from NC_138972.1 coordinate 98,951,492, forward strand.
TCTATTGTACTCTTGCGGGTGGTAATGTTGTGCTTTTTCCTTGGAAGTGTATATGGGTGACAGGTTTACCATCTAAGCTTTCTTTGTTTGGATAGTTTTGGGTCGTACTTTGACTATTGACAATTTAATTCATCATCAGCATGTTCTGGTGGTGTTGTTTATGTTGTGGGGACGCTGCGTCGGTGGATCATTTGCTTATTCATTGTTTGGTTACGTCTCAACTTTAGATGTTAATTGTTGCTACTTTTGGTTTGGTTTGGTTTGGTTTGGGTGTAACCGGGCTCCATGTTGGGTATGTTGCAGAGTTGAGGTTGGGATGGGAGGAGGCGTCAGAAGGCTGGTTACTTGCTTCCCATTTTTTGCTTTGGCTAGTTTGGTTAGAGTGGAATAGGCATGCTTTTCAGGGTGTGTCTCAATCAGTTCCTTGGTTAGAGAGCCAACTTCTTATGGCGTTGAATAGTTGGGTTATGAGCTCAGTTGATCAAGATGTTTTGACTTTTGTAGATTTTGCGGAGGATTTGATTAGTTAGCTTTGTTTGAGTCTTTGCGGTCTTTCTTTTCTTTGGAGGTTTTGTTTAGTTAGCTTTGTTTGGGCCCTTTATAGGTATTCTATTCTTGTATTCGTTTGCATCGTCTTGATGCTTTTTTATGAAGTGATATTATCTATCTATATAGATATATATATATTTTCTTTTTCGTTGACCAACGCGTAAATTCAATGTGATTCAATTGCTCAATTCATTTAAGAGCAAACACTTTGATACTCTTACTTTATTCACGACCTTTTAAGAAATTATTGTCATTTCTATTAAAAAAATTTAACATTCTAGCTCACACCACTGCCAAGTTATCATAATTCATGGATTGGGAGCTTCGGCTGACCTAGCTCATAATTCCACCTTCACACCACTACCAAATCAACTCTCAATGCCTTTCTTAGTGTCGTGTATGCCTTAGCACCCAATACCCATCAGGCTGCTCATTTGCACATACATATTATTTGACTTAGGAAAGGAAACCACTTCTATTACTCAAAGAATGATTACAAAGCTACTGGAGACTTCAAACTTGGTTAGAGGGAAAATAAGACCCCTATCTTAGTAATAAGTCTCCATGTCTTCAAGGTCTATATTAAATATTTGTAAATTCATCCAATGGCTGCAAACAGATTCCAAAATCTTCCCACCTCCTTAAGGTAGACTGTGAAATCTCCCTTACAAATATCTCAAATATTACATAAGTTGGAAATATATCCCTTTCTTAAACTATTTACTCACTAGTCATTATACTTTCTCCACTCAATTCAAGCATACTTTTTGTAGTTCTACACTTCTATACTCTTTCGCACCATTCTAACCACTTGTGTACTAACTAGCACATACTTAGATAGCTCTTAAAAAATTCTAAAGAGTCACTAGACACTCTTCACCGAAACATCTATTCAACGAATAAAAATTCAGTATAATAGTAATACCATATCATCATCGGCACGTGATATCATCATCCAATAATTACGTTACATGCCAGCACGAGAAGCCCCACTATGTATATATGGCGGTTACATAATCATCTTGAGGTATACATGAGTAGTGGGGTTCAACCTCCCATGTGTAGTTTTATTGTTGGTTGGTGATACCATGTGTCAATGATGACATGTATCACCGTTACACTAAATTTATGACAACCCTCATCTTGTCTTAGTCATATCCCTGAACATTTATATGATTTTGCCTTGTTAAGTTTGTACATGCAGACTTAGACTTGTTTTGCCTAGGTAAAGGTCCTTGTCTTGTCTTGTCTTGATGCTATCATGTTTTGTCTAAGTATTGTATGCATGCTTTGTTCCTTACTTGGTGCTGCCTCAAGCCTAGGTCATGTTAAGCCTAGGTCATCTTAAGCCTAAGTCATGTTAAGCCTAGGTCATCTCAAGCCTAGGTCATCTATCCTCGCTGTCTCAAGCCTAGGTCACACCTCTTACACCTAGGCCGTTGAGCGCCAACACCTAGGACCATCTTGGAACCACCTTAGTTGACCTCCACCGTCACCTAGGCATATTGGCCGAGATGTGCATCACCTAGGCCGAGGTGTGCATTACCTAGGCCAAGGTGTGTATCATCTAGGCTGAGATGTTAATCATCTAGACATCCTAGATCCTTGATCCTTGAACCTAGCAACCCCGAGACTGGTATGACCTAGGCCGAGGTGTGGCACATCTAGGTCAAGTGTTATCCTTCCTAGCCGAGATCATTGAAACTTCCTTGTCCGAAGCCAATGTCTTGATCCGAGATCATTGCCTTGTTAGAGTGCCCATGCTATCTTACTTGTTGTACACACCTTGTCATATCCTTGTCTTTTCACTCTGGTACCTTTTTTAGGAGAGCTAATCAGATGATGCCACGTGTCCTAGCAGTGGTTTAAGCCAGCTAGCAGTGAAGGAACCCATGTCATTTTGTCATATCTTTGTTCTTGAAGAGAGAGAAGCTCTAGGAAGAAGAAGGAGTTCTTGAGAGAGAACTAAATTTCCAAGCTTGATCCTTAGCCTTTGATCTGTGTTTTGAGGTCAGATTCTTGATCTACTCTTGTTGTTCTTTATGTTGATCTAATCACATTGCAATTTAGCATGATTCATGAGCCATGCATTGATTTAAAATTTTGTTTTAGAAAGAGAAAATGATGTTCTTGTGTTCTTGAAGAAAAGCCTTGTTTTGATCCAAAAGTTTGTAACAAGTTCCATGTTTTTGTGTTTGTTTTCATGGAATCTTCAAGTATGGGTACCCAGGTCCATGTTTTTGAACTCGTATCATGAAATCTCAGATTTTAAATAAAGAAGTTATGATTTTAGCATTCATGTTCTTCAAGGGGAAACCCCGATTTCCAGACTTCATTTCCCTAAGTGTGGTCACTGTGACCACTCTTGCCTAGATCTCACACCTAGGCCAAGCATCGTACCTCACCTTGGCCTACCTTGCATGATCACTTGCACCTTAGTCTATCTGGCATGCACACCTAGGCTGACCACTGCACACTTAGGCTGACCATGGTACACCCTTGCCGGTACCTTGTAACATCTCGGCAGGCAGCCGCACACCTAGGCCTAGGAGACCACACCTCGGCCAAGAGGTGTGGGACCTTGGCCAAGACCCCCAGAGTTCACCTAGCTAGGCCATTTTTTTTGCCTAAATCATCCATGTGCATCCATTCCAAGACCTGGTTGGTACCCAGCATGCTTTTCCAAGAAGAAAAAGAGTTTTTTGACTCCTAGCACATGTTTTACTTTGTCTTAACTTGGTTTTGGAAAGAGTGTCGGGATCTTATTTACCCATGTGAAGCTTATTTTGAGAGTGCATTTCATACCCATCTTTGAGCATCTATTCATGTCTTTTGGAAATGCATTCAGTGGATTTTGCCATGTATATGTAGGTCTTGGATTCTTTCCTTAATCCCTACATCCGAAGAACTATTGAGAGTGGTATTTCTAATAAAGTTATGTTATAATGTTTTGATAAAAGCTTTGCTTTGTTTTGTTTTGGAAAAGTGTTTGATCAAGTATGAATGATTATCCATTAGCTTTTGTATCAAGTATTACCTTTGTTTTGATGACATTCTTGGAAAGTCCTTAGTGCTAGGGGACTATAATGCAACTAGTACCCTTGTTTGAGATATCTCTCTTGCCACCGACGGTCTTGTAGGGGTGGATTTGTCTAATCGATTCTGGGTCTATTATTCCCTTGTTTTGTCAGGAATGTCATCCCTTGTATTATATTGATGCTAATAAGCATCCCTTAAAGCTTTGAAAGACTTTAATAGATGAACTTGGTTGATCCCTTGATTTTGTACAAGCTATGATATGTATTGTTTTGATAAAGATCTCAGATATTATTCATTCAAACCTTTATTACTTATATCATTCACTGAGTATACAAACTCACCCTCCCCTTTATATATATGTAGGTGATGAGCAAGAAGGCGGTGACACCTAAGATGTTATGTGCAAGATGTTTTCATTCGTGTTTTGTATCATCTTGAAGATTATGCTTCTTAGTTTGTAATTCATGTCTTTTGTATATTTTGGCTTGAGAAGCCTTTTGATCAAGATGTAACATGTACTATATTTGATTTGTATTCAAGTTGTAAAACTATGTTAAGATGTATGTCATTTCATTTGATTAATGCACAGCTCTTATGGACTACTTAGATTTAAATTTATTGCTTCCGTACATGTAAGCCCCATACGTATACTCTGATTGTGTAAAACTTTGTAAGTTAGCCTTTGGTAATCTCGGTTACTGGCCATCATGGCACCATTCTACTAAGGGCGGAATGGGGTCGTGAAAGAATTTTTGCTCCTATATGAGATATGACTAATACTAACATCAAGAGTGAAACATTACAAGTTTGACTTTCACTCTACCTCTCTAAAAGCTCATTTGATGTGGAAGGCAAACAAGTAGTACTATATATTCATTAAATGGTTTCAGAATGCCTTGCTACATTATGAGAGAGAGAGAGAGAGAGAGAGAGAGAACTATACAACTAAGCACACAGTATTCCCATAACTGCTATATCTAATTATTTCCTTTTAAGAAAGTCTATGAGCTTGGAGACCCTAATCTCTATGGTTTAGAGATATTTGACATGCAATTTACTAAAAATCATATCTTTATTGAATCACATTGATGCAGAGCATAGTATAAGAAGCTCAAGAAAATTAAATTCAAAGAAGTGATGATATTTAAAAATTAGCATGATTCCAAAGAGGAGTAGATTAGAAACCATACATAATCATGTTTATATTATTTTTAGAGTCATATATTATGGTTACTTTAAGTTTTCTAAGGTTTTCAAGTCAAGGGTATTTTGGTAATTTTCATATTTGCTAACAGGAGATGTAGGGATCGTTCATGGTTTTTTTAGTGGATCAAGTTGGTTAGAACCTCTATACTCTTATTGCAAATTAGCCCCCAAAACCCACTTTTGCTACCATCCTTACTCGTCCTGCATCATTTTGGTATTAGAGCTTAAGGATTCACCACTATGTTCTTACAAAGTGGGAGGTCCTATATACCACAATATAGCATACCCCATACGAAATAAGTTCTAGATCTTAAAGGAAGGGTCGATCCTATGGCGTTCTCTAATTGACTTGCTTCAATTGAAGAAATTTTTGATTGCTATGATTGGACAGATGATCGGAAAGCTAGATTTGCTAAAATGAAACTTGTAGGTTTGGCACAACTTTGGTAGTATCGTGTTGGAGAAAATATAAGAAGATATCAATTGCCACTAAGAAACACATGGCAATTGAAAAAAGCTAGGCTTCAAGAAAATTGCAATCCTCTCACAATTTGATAAAAACATATATGGCGATTCTACATTCTCGAGAGAATGTAAATAACAGATTTTTAGGTCTCAAATACACTATTGCAATCCTCTCAAAATAGAAATTATTTTTATATTGTTAAGACAGAATTCAGAATACAAAGATTTTGGATTTCTACCAAGAATAGGTAGTCTAACCAAACAATAAATTTTTTAAATTTAAGTATTCCAACTTAAATGGCTTATAAGACCCTTCTTCCAAAAGCACTCTATATAATACAAGAATGTCATAAGAAGTAGTAAATTAGAAAAAGAACGGAAAAGAAAAAAGAAACATTGTAAATGCATATATTCGACTATAGTAAGAAGTGAAATTAACAAGTTTGAAATCTTAAAAAACAAAAAGAATTCAGTCTTTCTTTATAAATTTTGTGTTTGAGAGTGTGTTAGGCATGCTCCCTCACAATGACAAATATTAACTAATGTAAACACCACAAATTTGATATACAAGTTGGCGTGGAAACTCTAAAACCAAATACCCACGTTAATGAGATCTAAGCAAAAAGTAAGACCTGATGGAAATCAAGAAAAGAAACAAATTACAATAACATATAACATATACCTTAAGTTGAAGAAAAAAACACGTGATATACCTTTTTAAGACATGATAACGGAAAAAATATAAAAGGAATGAATGAAGATTGTGTCCATGCCGATATTTCTCTCATATAAAAGATGGAAGAGAAATGGGACTTGTTGAAAAACGTTGTCTGCATAAGTGCTCACACAGTTACCCAAAGATGCATGGTTTCATAACTAATGTAACAAACGAAACAACAAAAAAAATTATGCTCTATTCTCTATTCTTTGGTTGAGAAATTAAAATTGCGGAAACAATACAGACTAGTCCTAGCTTAACAAAATCAGAAACCTCAAAATTCATCAAGTGCTCTTCTACTGTGATAGAAACTAGGTTTAGTACTCTCATAGAATAAAATTTCCATAAATAAATAGTATTTATCTTTCTTCAAAAATAATAGGATAAATTACACTAACCTCCCCTAAAATTTAAAGAAAATATAGTAAGTTCCATAAATAGACTGTCTAGTGGTTGAAATTGGGAGATAACATTACTAAATTCTTTCATCAAAAAGTTTGTGCTCATAGGATTTATAACAAAATCCTTAGTCTCAAAGCCAGAGATGGTATAGTGTTAGATTCATCTGATATGATCAAGGCATAAATTGTTGATTACTATAAGTCCCTTTTAGGTACCAGATTTGAGCAGAAATAGGAAACCATGGATAGTCTAAACCATATAGGATTGCCCAAAGTATCAGAAAATATGAAGCACAGGCTAATGAAGGAGGTCACAAAAGAAGTAAGTAAAGAGGGCTAAGTTCAAAATCAAGGCTGATAAATCCCCTGGTCCTGTAAGATTCCTGAAAGCTTTTATGTCTATTCAATTGTACCAAAGATTACAATCAGACCTTAGATTATATAGCCCTAAATCCTAAACTAAAAAGGAAAATGCAATTATGTCTCTAATAGGACTCTAACACAATCATGCCTCTAATAGGACTCTAATTTGTACAACCACAATCATATAGAAAATACACAAAATATATTCTCACACCCTGGCTCAAACTCAAGGTGTTTTAACAGAAAACACTGAGAGTTTGCTAAGAAGAAACTGAAACCGAGCGGTAGTGTGAGTCTGCGTGAAGAAGTCCGCAAGTTGCAAAGCCGAAGGGATGTAAGGAAGGGAGATAGAGGCAGACTGCAGATACTAGCGAACAAAGTGACAATCAATCTCAATATGTTTCGTCCGCTCATGAAAGACAGTATTGTGGGCAATCTAAACAGCACTGCGGTTGTCACAATTGAGAGAGGTCGAAGAAGACTGAGAGACACCCAAATCAGACAAGAGACAATGACGCTAAACAATCTCAACAGTGGCATGAGCCATAGCACGATACTCAGCTTCGGCAGTAGACTGAGCAACAATTGATTATGTCTTGTTTTTCCAAGAGATCAAGGAATCTCCAAGAAACATACAGAAACCATACGTAGACTTACGATCAGTAACATCACCAGCCCAATCAGAGTCAGCATAGGCCACCAAGTCCAAAGAGAAAGTAGAGAACAACAATAAGCCCTGGAAGATGGTACCCCTGAGATAGCGAAAAACATAAACCAAAGTAGCCCAATGGGTAGAGTGAGGAGTAGAAGAGAACTGACTAACCACATGAACAACATAAGCAAGATTAGGGCGAGTGACATTCAGATAAACTAAACGACCCACAAGCTCGCGATATAAAGTGGGATCATCCAGAGGGACACCATCAGTAGAGTTAAGCTTTACATTAAGCTCAATAGGTGTATCAGAAACCTTAGTATCAGTACGACTAACATGATGAATGACTTCATTAGCATGCTTAGCCTATGACAGAAAATAGCCCTTGGAAGAAGAAGCAATCTCAATACCAAGAAAATATCGTAATGGACTCAGATCCTTCATGAAAATCCTAAAGTGATTCGTGATTAGATCAAGATTAAAATATTCCAAATCCCAATTATTCAAAATAAGCAATCTAAATCATCAAGCACTTACGAAAGTGATTTAGATTGTTGTTTTTCTGAATAAACAATAAATTGACACAAACGATTTTTACGTGGAAAAAATCACAATTGAAGAACCTTGAATTATAATCAAAAACCACGGGCGAAACGCCACTAATCAATCCACTACTGAAGAAAGAAAGATTACAAAGATAATACACAAATTATCCAACTCAGTCAATTTGTCTTCGAATCTTTTGTAACTCTTTCACCACGCCTTCGTCTCGGAACTGATCAGACGAACTGATCAATCCTGAACTTGAATCCACAACTTCACTTGTCGAATTAACGACTACGTACAGAATCAAACGCCTTTTGAAACTCTACGTTTGAATCTTCAGAATCCACCGAAAAGAACTCTCTTGAATATAAAGTAACAAACTCCTTGATGTATGAATCTCAAATCATAAGTTTAGAACTCTCTCAAAAACATCAAGGAAAAACACACAAAAACCACCAACAAAACCCTAGGACTCTTGAATAAGATCTAGGAAAAATAATACCTAAAAACAACCTAAACAGGTATAAATAGGCAACCTGAGTCCGCGATCTCCGCTCGAGCGCCCCACATCCAGCTCGAGCAGATTCAGCAAAACATGCTTGTGATAAAACAGAGTTCCGCTCGAGCGCTTGAGAACTTGCTCGAGCGCGAAATCACACACTCCAGTATTTTTACAGACCTGACAAAATACTGAGAGAATCCAATCTCCGCTGAGCGCCAATGGTCCCGCTCGAGCGGGAAGAACAAAAACATAGGAAAAATTACAACTTTTTCAACACAAAGTTTTGTACCCGGATTTGACAATCAAGGGACCTAACAATCTACCCCTTTGTCAATTCCCGGACAAAACCTTTCTAAACAATTGTCCTTAAACACACGCACTAGACAAGATTAATAACAAAGAGAAAAGAATCTAAACAACTCTATTATCAAACAATCTTGCCATGTGATCAATCCATCCATCCAACTTCATCCAACATTCACCTGGGAAATAATTTTCCTTAAACACACGCACTAGACAAGATTAATAACAAAGAGAAAAAACTCTAAACAACTTTATTATCAAACAATCTTGCCATGTGATCAATCCAACTTCATCCAACATTCACCTGGGAAATAGCTAGCAACATACCAGAAAAACAAAACTTGTGGAACTGCATAAGAATATATCAAAACATACATAGAAAGATAACCATGATACAGTATCCATAATGACCACAATAATATCCAAACAAATCAGACTTAACCACCAACTACAATATTCAAAATATCCAAATATCAACAAAGTAGCCAAATATACCAAATATACCACCAAATATGTACACCAAAAACTCTCCCCCTTTTTGGCCGGGAGACAAAGAAGAAAACACAAAGATCATGCATTAGGGGGTTGAGGCTGTGGAATCTGAAGTAAGGAAATGATGTGCACCAGCTGTGTGGTAGTCTGGAATGCAGTCTGCACCAACTGACCAAGACGGCCATCAAAAGTAGCAAAGCGTGCATCCAGAAAGTCCAACCGCCGGGTCATAGCCTCCTCGAAATGCTGAAGCTGGTCACTAAAAGCCCGGGATGGAATAGCATCCTCGTCACCACTAGCTGCGGCAGCATCAAACTCAGCCTCTTCAGCAAGGCCAGCAGTTGTACCTACAGAAGTACCAGCCCTAGAAGACTCCCCCTTGTGAGCACGACTCTGAGACACAGTCTTTTTAGTGAAAGGCCGAGAGGGAAAGGCAAACTCATCATCCTCTAACACTTGAACCTCAAGCTTGGACAAAAGACGGTTGATCATACAACCATAAGGAAGTCCTAACTGTTTATTCCCACATACACATATCATCTTTTTAGTAATTAGTGTGGCAAGATCAAAGGACATGTGACGAGCGAGACAGAACAAAATGAATCCTTGGTCTTGATTAACTTCGGATGAGTGAGTGGTCACAATGATGTTGGCACATACAATAAGATTAAGCAGTCTAAACTCTGGAAGGAGTTCAAACTATTTAATCAAAACACCCTTAAGCCAATTGCGAGAAGCACCACATAACACCTCAGCCACATGATAAAATCACAGGTAGGATGGCCTGGAACTGGAAAAGGATAGTGTTCAGGGAACACTTGATCAATCTTAAGAAGTCTGCGAATGAGATCAGGTGTGACAGAAACGGATTTTGACCGAACCCAAGTAGTGAATGAAGGCTCAATGTCACTAATTTGCTCAATATTGCAATAAAATTCTCGACCCAGTCGAGATTTTGACGACCAGAAAAAAACAACACCAAGTCACCACCAAGGGGGTCAAACAATGGACGGATGTGAATGGACTCGAAAGTGTTAGGCTGGACATTCCGTTCTAGGTGAACAGTTCGAGCCTCAAAAGATTTATGGAACAATTTGGCTTGTTTAGCAGTCTGAAACCTATCAGTATTAAAAGCAGGACGAGACACTGTGGCCTTTCGGCGCTTAGGGGCAGACATGATGATGTGAGACACAACTAAAACCCAAAAACCCAACAATTCCAAAAAAACCAAACCGAACAGAGAACAAAGAAAACATTAGTAATATTAGTAACAATGAGATTGAGAATAATGAAAACAAATATGACACTTATAATATGATGTAACTCACATACACAATGACTAATGTAGAGTTCAGACTGTAGGGCATAATAGCAATGTCAAACACCAAGTAGAAGAACAAATAACACTAGTGATCACTGATGAGAAACCAAACCCTTGCAAAACAAAATCAAAGAGACACCATAGCAATACTTGTAGATACCCACAGTCTAGCACATTCGAACCCAAACCCAACAAAAGCATGAAGACAAAAAGAACAATGATAAACCCAAGATCTAATGACACAACAAAACACATAAAAAAAAAATATACAATCCACCATGAAAAAACCATTACAACTCAGTGAAAGTGTGTGAGAGAAGGGAATAAACAACTAGACACAGAACACCCAAAAACCCGAAATACAACCCCCATAAGAGCCAAAATTACAGAAAAAAACAGAGGAGGTGAGGGAAAAACACTTACCAAGGTGGAATCGGCGAGGAAGAAGAAGAAGGAAGACGAAATCCAACCCACAAAGACCACGATCCAAACCCTAGGGAGAGAGATTGGAAAAGAGAGAAAAACAATGACCTGAAGAGTCGGAGGAGGGAGTTTTATACAAAATAGGTCCACTCGAGTGTAAGTATTAACGCTCAAGCGTGAGGCAAGGCAAGCTGACACCCGCTCGAGCTCGAAGAAGGACGCTCGAACGCAAAAATACCTCTCTCAGAACTGTAAAGCAAAGAGCAAACTACTGCAAGGCTCAAAATCACGCTCGAGCGTAGGAATATCCGCTCGAGTGGGGGGAAAAAACAAATTTTTTTTTAAAAAAAAATAAAAACAAGATACTTAATATCTAGAAGAGAGACCTAGAACATAAGTAGATGATCAATTTTGGCCAAAAAGAATACTAAGATGAAATAATCCGCAATTCATGAATTCTATAATCTTGCAATATTAAAAAACAATGACACTGGAAATCATGAGCAAAGCAGATAAAATATAATCAGTGAGCATAAGCTACATGAGAATGTACAACTCCAAATCCAACATGAGAGCTCACAAAATAAGGTGTGTGTGTGCAAGCCATGAGAGTCCACTGAGCTTGAGTTAATCCTTGTAGTGATCGGATGGCTAGACCTCCACTAAGAGTAAATTAACAACACAGCGAAAAGTCAAACCACTAGGAATCACGGGGTATTTGTTGAGTAAATGCGGAGGCTCCCCCTCAATCAATGAGTCCCTTTTTTTTTTTTTTGACTTTTCTTTCTTGTGGGCACTCACTGGTGGCATTCACGCTCAAGAGTATGGAAACCAAACCAGAGAAGAATGAAATCATAAAGGATGGCCTGGTTGGTGCCTCTGAGGTAGCCTTTTCCTAATGCCCGGACTTCAAGGAACTGAGGGAGAAACCGTGGAAGTGAAAACAGATGGTAGATGGTTAAGAGACTCAACATCACCCATGATATACTAGTATCGGTCAATTCCACTGTAAAAGTACAAGAAACACTGTTAGTGGTCCATAGAAAACTTTGATCACTTGTGCAGAAACCACTGTAGCAATTTATCTTAAGGATGTGTATAGAATGAGATCATGAGGTTAATGAGTATGGGCATTCAAAATGAGCTATGAACAGAGAACAATGTGATCTTGTAAGCAGCATGAGTAGTGTACAAATAAAGTTGGATGCAAGACAAACAGATATCAATGACAATGAGATTGTAGCATCCAAGCACACATAAAGCCAAACACTCACACCTACTCAAGGAACAAGTAACACTCTAGTGATCGAGCATAACACCCAAGGTCTTTCTAAGGAACTCAAACCGAAGAAGATCAAGGGGTTTTGTAAAAATATCAGCTTTTTGATGCTCAGTGGGAACATGCTCAAGAACAACAAGGCCCTCTTCCACTAACTCTCGAATAAAATGATGACGAATGTCAATGTGTTTGGTGCGAGAGTGTTGGACATGATTTTTTGAAATGTTTATGGCACTTGTGTTATCACAGAAAAGAGTGAGAGTGTTCTGTTCTATCCCATAATTATGAAGCATTTGCTTCATCCACAGCATTTGTGCATAACAACTCCCTACAGCAATGTACTCAGCCTCAACAGTTGAAAGGGAGATGGCATTTTGCTTTTTACTATGCCAAGACACCAGATTATTCCCAAGGTAAAAACACCCCCCAGATGTACTTTTCCTATCATCAGCACACCTTGCCCAGTCGGCATCAGAAAAACCAGTAATTTCAGCAGTAGTGTCAGTAGAAAACCAAACCCCATACCCCAATGTCCCATTAACATATTTGATGATGCGTTTGACTGCAAGAAGGTGAGACTCTTTTGGACTGGCTTGGTAACGGGCACAAACACCGACACTGAAAGAAATATCAGGACGACTGGCTGTGAGATACAGAAGACTCCCTATCATACTCCTATAAAGGGTAGGATCTACATCAATTCCGGAGGAGTCTTTGGAGAGGTGAAGACTGGTGCTCATGGGAGTACGTGCATGTTTGGCCGACTCAAGACCAAACTTGGACGCAAGATTTTTGGCATACTTAGACTGAGAAACAAACATACCTGAAGGAGACTGTTTAATTTGAAGACTCAAAAAATAAAACAACTCTCCCATCATGCTCATCTCAAACTCATGTGTCATGCAATCCGAAAAATATCTCACAAGATGATCAGCAGTGGATCCAAACACAATATCATCAACATAAATCTGAGCAACAAGAATATGAGACTTAGTATATTTCACAAATAAGGTCTTATCCACACTACCCCTTTGGAAATCATTATCAAGAAGAAAGGTAGTAAGTCTATGATACCAAGCCTGAGGAGCATGTTTCAACCCATACAAAGCCTTGTCTAACTTGTAGACATGATTCGGACATTTAGGGTCCTCAAACCCTTTTGGTTGCTCAACATATGCCTCTTCTTTCAAGTACCCATTCAGAAAGACACTTTTCACATCCATTTGAAACAATTTGAAACCAAGATAACAAGCAACACCAAGTAAAATACGAATAGATTCGAGACGTGCAACTGGGGAAACGTCTCATCATAGTCAACACCTTCTACTTGAGTGTAACCTTGAGCAACCAACCTAGCTTTCTTCCTAACCACAGTACCATTCTCATCAGATTTATTTTTAAAGATCCACTTGGTACCTATCACATTCATGTCCCTAGGTCTGGGAACTAGAGTCCAAACTTTGTTACGTTCAAATTGACCTAATTCTTCATGCATAGCATTAACCCAACTATCATCTAGCAAGGCCTCTTTAAAGTTCTTAGGTTCAATTAATGAAGCATAACACATATGTGATACCTCATCCCGAATCTGTCTTCAGGTTTTCATTCGATCCGATACACTTCCAATCACCTGTTGAGCTGGATGATTCAGTTTTACCCTTACTGATGGTTTGAACTCTGGACTTGCGGTGACAGAAGCATCAGGAGTGATGTCCCTTTGAGCACTTTTTGGACTTGAACTTACTTGTGAGGATGGTGCTGTAACAATTTCTTGTGATTTGTCCTCAGCTTCTCCTTGATTTTGTGGTTCAGTATTCAAGATTGGAGACTCACCATTGTCATCCTCATTTGTTGCTGGAGTAGGTGCACCTGTGTCATCTATAACCACATCGATAGATTCCATTAAAGATGAAGTTCACAGGTTATAGACTCGAAAAGCCCTACTGTTGGTTGAATACCCTAGAAAAATACCTTCATCACTTCGGGAGTTAAATTTGCCCAAGGGCTCTCTATCTTTGAAGATGTAACACTTACTCCCAAAAGTTTTGAAGTATTTTACATTAGGTTTCAAACCCTTCCACAATTCATATGAAGTTTGTAAAGTGTCGGGCCTTAAATACACGCGATTTATGACATAAACAGCAGTATTTAGGACTTCGGCCCAAAACTTTGGAGGAAGACACTTACTAAGGAGTATGACCCTAGCCATTTCCTGAACAACTCTGTTCTTCCTCTTAACCACTCCATTTTGTTGTGGAGTAATGGGTGCAGAAAATTCATGCTTAATTCCATGTATATCACAAAAATTAGAAAATGAACTATTTTCAAATTCACGACTATGATCAGTTCGGATTCTTATGATACGCCCAATGGAAACACCCTGATTATTTTGGATTTTAAAGACTAAAGCCTGGAAAGCATCAAACGTATCATATTTTTCCCTTAAAAAATTTACCCAAGAAAATCGAGTAAAATCATCAACAGTTAGAAAAATATATCTTTTACCTCCAATGCTTTCAGTGCGAGTAGGACCCATTAAATCCATGTGAACCAATTCAAGAGGACGTTTGGTTGTAAAGCTGTTCACCTTTTTATGAGGGGCACGGGTTTGCTTTCCAAGTTGACATGGTCCACACACATGGCTCAAATTCTTACCCAGTTTAGGTACTTCTCTCACAAGCTCTTTGTTAGCTATCTTAGTTAGGTCTTTGAAATTCATGTGGCCTAATCTTTGATGCCACAAATCAATATTACTTATGATGGCAGAGTGACAAGTAAGATCATTAGTAGTGACAATCCCATAGCAGTTATCAGATGTGCGAACCCCATGTAAGACAGTATTTCCCTTTTTATCCAAAATTTAACATTTATTTTTTGAAAACAATACTTCATGATGGGAATCACACATTTGACTAATGCTCAAAAGATTTACTTTAAGACCATCAATAAGTAGAGCATTATCCAGCTTGGGAAGACCAACAACACTTATAGTGCCCTTACCAATGACTCTAGAAGTGCCGCCATCTCCAAAGGTAACAATTCCTCCTTCATATTTTTCAAGGGAGGTGAAGTAGGATTTGTTACCAAAGATATGATGAGAGCACCCACTACCAAGATACCACATGTGTGAATCACGTGCTTTTAGAGCAGTGTGAACAACTAAACAAGTCAAATCATCTTTTCTCACCCAAATCTTTTTAGTCTTGGTATTCCACCTAGACATGTAAGGTTGTCTCCTAACCTAAAAAGTATTCAAATTTCTACCCCTTTTGAGACACCTTACCAAACAATTCATAGCAATAAGGACGAATGTGGCCATACCTACCACAGTGATGACAAATAAAAACAGGTTTTACCTCCTTTTTGGTGATCTTACCCACTTTCGGTAGATGAAGAGAGGAATCATCCTGGTCTACCTTCAACTTTCCCTTTGCTTGAGTCTTCAGGTTATATGAGGTAGAGGCTTGTCTCTTGTGAGCTTTCGCACCATAACCTAGCCCACTTTTGTCGCAACCCATTTGTTGAGACCCGAAGATGTCTTCTAAAGATTTGGAATCTTTGTTCCACATAGCAATTGTGGCTCTAGGAACACGGGGTTCTTCATCTTTCTGACAGACTATCTCTTCCAATGTAGCTTGTGACATCTCAAGGCTTTCAAGCTTCTCTTCATATGTGGAATACACTTTCAGAAGTTCATTCCTTTCAGTTTCGCAGGATAGAAGTTTTCCACATAGGTCTTGCCTATCACTTGAGATCTTGATGACATTTTGCTTTGCTGCTACAAGTTTTCCTTTTAGCTTGACATTCTGGCTTTCACATGCTTTGAGCTTGAGAGTGAGTTTGTCATTGATTTTAGATAGATTCAGAGATTCATCATAGAGCTTTTCGTAAGCTTGTTGTAGATCATCACCAGTGATCTCGTCATTGCCTTCAGATGTAGATGTTTCATCATCTTTTTGCTCTTCATTCTTCTTGACCTCATCCAGTCGGGTAACTAAGGCAGAAAAGTTGCTGGATGGTGGTGAAAGTGGATTTCCTCTTTCATGGAATTGGCTCAAAATCTCTCATGCCTCTTTAGCCTTTGTGTAATGAACAACCCGTTGCTGTTCTTCAGTAGAAATTGCTCCACGAATAATGATCAGGGCTCTCTGATTGCTCGGATTGTCAGCACTTTCTGTATCTTCTTCAATGGCTTGCCAGCCTTCTAGGTCAAAAGCTCTCAGAAACGCCCTCATTCTGATCTTCCAATACAGGTAGTTACTCCCATCAAAGGTGGGTGCATGATGCAGGTTCTGACCACGAGCTAATTCTGCTGGCTTTGGAAGAGGTTGAGTGAAAGTGGACCAAAATGCCATGAAAGCAGTATCCCCATCTTCACCGGATTCAGGTTCTTCGAGTTCTTGTTCCGACCCGCTTTCATCATCCCAGGTCACTGTGTAGACTTTCTTTCGATTCTTTTTCGAAGGGCATTCAAGGGCAATATGACCATACCCTTGACATTCATAGCACTTGACCCCTTGCCCCTTTACAATCTTCTTTTCAGTTTTTGGAGCAAGTTTTGGTGGAAAAGTTTTGGGTTTTTCATTACTCTTGCCTTTTGAAATAGGGTCTCTGAAATTAGGCTTCTTTTTCTACAAAATTTTTTTAAACTGTTTAGTAAACATAGCCGTCATCTCAAACTCTAAATCAAATTCAGTCTCCAGAGTTTTTGCAGTCTCATGAGCACTAGTGAAAGCCACACTATCTTTTTGTTTTTTCTTTGAAATCTGGTGGGCTTCATAAGTCTGCAAGTTTCCAACCAACTGATCAAGCTTGAGGGTATCAACATTCTGAGCCTCCTCAATGGCTGTCACTTTTGATTGGAACCTCTCGGGTAAGGACCTCAAAATTTTTCCAACAACTTTAGCTTCCGGGATTTTTTTCCCCGAGTGTGAAACAGGAATTCACGATATCACTAAGTTTTGCATAGAAATCATCAAACGTCTCATCATCGTGCATAAAAAGGGTTTCAAAAGCGGAGGTGAGACGTTGAAGTTTTGACCTTTTGACAGAAGTAGTACCTTCGTGAATCGTTTCCAAAATGTCCCAAGCCTCTTTTGCTACCTCACACGTGCAGATACGACGAAACTCTTCAGGTGTGACGGAGCAAAACAGGGAATTGAGAGCCTTACTGTTCCAACTCGAGTTTTGGTAATCAGTTGTGTCCCATTTATCAAGGGGTTTAGGAATATCAACACCATCAACGGTGACAGTAGGTTCACTCCATCCATAGATTACGCTGTGCCAAACTTTCTCATCGATGGATTTTAAAAACGCTCTCATACGAGCTTTCTAATAAGAATAGTTTGTACCATCGAGTAAAGGAGGTCTATGGGTCGAGTTACCTTCACGAATAGAATCCATATCACTAGTCACACAAAATCACACTCCAATATTTTTAAAAAAAAAGAGTGACCTGCTCTGATACCAATTGAAAATCCTAAAGTGATTCATGATTAGATCAAGATTAAAATATTCCAAATCCCAATTATTCAAAACATGCAATCTAAATCATCAAGCACTTACGAAAGTGATTCAGATTGTTGTTTTTCTGAATAAACAATAAATTGACACAAACGATTTTTACGTGGAAAAAATCACAATTGAAGAACCTTCAATTGTAATCAAAAACCATGGGCGAAATGCCACTAATCAATCTACTACTGAAGAAAGAAAGATTACAAAGATAATACACAAATTACCCAACTCAATCAATTTGTCTTCGAATCTTCTGTAACTTATTCACCACGCCTTCGTCTCAGAACTGATCAATCCTGAACTTGAATCCACAACTTCACTTATCGAATTAACGACTACGTACAGAATCAAACGCCTTTTGAAACTCTACGTTTGAATCTTCGGAATCCACCGAAGAGAACTCTCTTGAATATAAAGTAACAAACTCCTTGACGTATGAATCTCAAATCATAAGTTTAGAACTCTCTCAAAAACATCAAGGAAAAACTCACAAAAACCTCCAACAAAACCCTAGGACTCTTGAATAAGATCTAGGAAAAGTAATACCTAAAAACAACCTAAATATGTATAAATAGGCAACCTGAGTCCGTGATCTCCGCTCGAGCGCCCAACATCCCGCTCGAGCGGATTCAGCAAAACATGCGTGTGATAAAACAGAGTTCCGCTCGAGCGCTTGAGAACCCGCTCGAACGCGAAATCACACACTCCAGTATTTTTTCAGACTTGACAAAATACTGAGAGAACCCAATCTCCGCTCGAGCGCCAATGGTCCCGCTCGAGCGGGAAGAACAAAAACACAAGAAAAATTATAACTTTTTCAACACAAAGTTTTGTACCCGGATTTGACAATCAAGGGACCTAACACTTCATTTCGAAGGTGCGGAAGAGATACTGCTTGACCTCAGAGATAGCAGAAGAGTCCAAGCTAATGATGATCATATCATCCACATAGAGTAAGAGAGCAACAAAACCAGCCGAGGTATGTTATAGAAATAAAGCAGAGTCAGAAGCAGAAGGATGAAACCCGAGCTCGGTAACAGTAGTCTAAAAGTGATCATACCAAGCATGAGGAGACTACTTCTGACCATACAAAGCACACCGAATACGACAAACCTGACCAGAGGGATGGTGAAGGCCAGGAGGAGGACGCATGTAAACCTCCTTCATGAGATGGCCATTAAGAAAAGCATTCTTAACATCCATCTGATAAAGAGGCCAAGAACGAACAGCAGCAACAAAGATCAAAGTACGGACAGTAGTCATTTTGGCAGCAGGAGCAAATGTCTCCTCATAGTCAATACCATACTCTTGAGAGAAACCTTTGGCAACCAGACGAGCTTTGTAACGCTTAAGAGAACCATCAGAATGAGTCTTGACTTTGTAGACCCATTTGTAACTAACCAGGTTCTTACCAGCAGGCAAATGAACCAACTCCCATGTACTAATTTTCTGTAAAGCAGACAACTCATCCTCCATAACTTGAACCCAATAAGGATCCTGACAGGCCTCCTTGTAAGACTGAGGTTCTACAAAAGAGTGAATAGCAGACAAAAAGGTATGAAAAGAAGTAGAAAAACAAGTATTAGACCAACCCAACTTGTTTGGAGGATGACGTGCTTGAGGAGGATATCGGTGTGCAGTAGGATCAGAGTCGTCAAAAGTAGGGGGAGCAGTAGTAGGGGTAGAGACTAGGAATGGCAACGGGCCGAGGCGAGACTGGGGACCACACTCCCCGTCCCCGATCCCTAATGGTAGAAATTTCCCCGTCCCCGGCCCCAATCCCCGACGGGAAGCCTATCACCGCCCCCGTCCCCGTCCCCTAACGGGGATCGGGTTGCCCTGACCCTGAAAATTTTTCGACCAAAATGAACAGATCTAAGTTCAAAATGTAAAAAACAAACAGATTTGAGAGAGAAAGCCAATCAGAGAGAAGCATATATGAACAGATCTGAGCTCAAAATGAACAAGAAGCATATATGTTCATCATCATTATCATCATTAACAACAACACAGCCATTCAGAGAGAGAGAGATGAACAGATCTAAGCTCAAAATGTAAAAAACAAAAAATAAACAATCGACACATTCAAAGAGAGAGAGAGAGGACGACAGTCGGCGGTGCTTGAGAGGAGAGACAACAGCGACGGAAAGAAGAGACAGCAGCGATCGAAGAACAGTAGCGATCGGCAGTGAGACAGCGGCCATGGGAGGGACAACGATAATGGGGAGAAGGGACAGCGGCGATGGAGGACGACGGCGATCAGCGGTAATGGGAAGAGGGAGATCGACGCCGTGAGCACAGAAACTGTGCAGAGAGAGAGAGGGAGAGAGGGTAAGAGAAGAGAAATGAATGTGAGTGATGAGAGAGAGAGGCACCTCAAACATGTATATATATATATATGGATATTCAGGAAATATTCGGGGAATTATTCGGGGATATTTCGCGTCGGGACCAGGGCCGGGGGAACCTATCCCTGTCCCCGGCCCGAAAACCGTTGGGAATTTAATTTTTAATACCATCCCCGGCCCTATGGGGATAATTTTCAGGAAAAACCCGTTCAAATCGGGGTTGGGGGATCGGGTCCCCGTCGGGCCGGGGTCAAATTGCCATCTCTAGCAGAGACAACAGGTGAAGGAGAAGCCTTACGACGAGAGTAAACTAATAACGAAGGAGGAGAAGCAGCCAGAGGTGTAGGAGGAGAAGATGGAACAAGCTTAGGGGGAATAGTGGAGATGTACTCATCAAACGAGACCTCAGAAGGAAATGGGTCAATGTGACCAAAATCCTCTTTGGAAACTGGAGCAGTGAGAGGGGGAAGCTAAAAGTAAGATAGACGTTCGAGAAAGGCAACATGACAAGAGACATAAAGGCAACGGGAGACAGGATCGTAACAATAGTAGCCTTTCTGAGTAAAACTGTAACCCAAAAATACACATAAGACAGACCGGGCACTGAGTTTGGTCCTATCTTTACGAGGAAGGAGGACAAAACAAGCAGACCCAAAGACACGCATGAGGGAATAATTGGGAGGTTGGGAATATAGAGCCTTATAAGGGGATTGATCGGAGAGTAAGGGAGTTGGCATGCAATTAAGGAGGAAAGCAATAGTAAAAACTGTCTCACCCTAGAATGGTGCCGGAATAGAGGTAGAAAGAAGAAGAGATTGAGCTGTCTGAAGGATATGACAGTGTTTACGCTCAGCACGACCATTTTGGGCGGGGGTATCAGTACATGAGGTTTGGTGAATGGTGCCCAATTTGGCCAAATACTCACAGAATTCAGTTTTAAAGTATTCCCCACCCAAGTCAAACCGGAGTATTTTAATTGTGGCCCCAAACTGTGTAGTGATCATAGACTGAAAGGTATAATATATCTGGTAGAAGTCAGACTTATGAGTCATAAGATAAACCCAAGTGTAACGGGTGCAATCATCAACAAATGACACATAGTATGCAGAACCCCCCTTGTGAGAACAGGAGAAGGGCACTAAACATTAGTATGAACTAAAGAAAATGGTGTAGTAGATGTATAAATACTGTTACGGAAAGATAAGACTGTCATTTTGGCAAGTTTACACCCTCGACACTCGGTAAGTTGACTAGGTGAAAAGTCCCAACTCTAGTAAGATTTTAGACCTATTTCTTGTTGCAATGTTACCTACAAGTGCATTGCAGAGGTTATTGCTAATAGATTAAAAAAGGTACTTCCTGAAGTTACTGATTCCGCTCAATCTGCATTTATTAAAGGGAGAGCGGTGAGGTATTGAGATTGTAACTTGTAAGGGATTGAGTGAGTGAAATACTCTTGTAACTTTCTCTCTATATAGTGAAATTCACTGCCCGTGGACGTAGCCGCATTGTCGAATCACGCAAATCTTGTTTTTTCTCTATTATGAGTGTTTTGGTGTTTGTTTCTCTGTCCCGGCGCACAACATTGAAGTGGCTACTATGATACAAAAAGGTGTTTGGCACTGGCCTGCCAGGCAAAGTGAGGCTCTGAAAAGGATAATTGAACAAATTCCTGTAACTATGAATCTAGTGACAGGGCAAGAAGACAGGGTGAAATAGGTAGCTACAACAATGAACAATTCTCAATTAAATCAGCATGGGATGCCATCAGAGAAAAACAACAAATTGTACCCTGGCCAAACATTATCTGGTATAATCATAATGTTCCTAGATGGTCTTTTACTCTGCGGTTAGGAGCCCTTGGGAGATTAGTTAATATGGATTGAGTTTTTAAATAGGGTTTGGCTCAAAGTGTGTGGATAAGCTGCTGAGGACCATTGCCATTTATTTTTTGGCTACAATTTTACAAAGAATATTTGGAGCCACTTTCTTATGTTGTTAGGATTAGTAGACCTCCATTTACTTTGAACCAAGAGATTCGACGGGCTGGGCAACACATGCAGGTTAAAAGATTTGGCCAGAGATTGTATAAGCTCTCTCTATCTGCAGCAGTCTATCAAATTTGGAGTGAAAGAAATGGCAGAATTTTTAAGCAGAAAGAAAAGCAAATACTTGAAGTAATTGGCAAGATTCAGACTAATATTAGAAAGAAGATAGTTACTTGGGGGAGAGTTGATGATAATATGGTGAACAAGGGCCTTATCCAAAGTTTTGGTCTATCAACTTGTCTCATTAGGAGAGTCATAGTAGTGGATTGATCTAAGTTGTTACCCACAAATTCAGTAGTTGTTTCTTTTGTTTGAACATAAGTTTGCTCTTTGCACAGATCGGTTTTGTTTTATAAAATTTACCTTACCAAAAAAAAAAAAAAAAAAAACATTAGACTTCCTTAAAAGGATTAAATTTATATAACAACTACTCTCATTTTCTTCAAAAAATCGTCAATCATAAAAAAAATCATATTGTTATCTCTTTTATATTGAAATATATATTTTACTTATTAATTCTAGTCCCTTTAGCTAATACAGAATGCTATATTTTCTTTGAATCTGGGAATGTTGGTGTAATTTACCCAAAACAATTAAAATGATTAACCCATTATTTACACATATGAGCAAGCAATTCAGTAATTCGGAATGCTGATCATCTATAAAAAGACAATGCACACTACACTAGCAATTATTGGGCTAATTACACTTTTCACCCTTGCAATTTGACACGAATCTCACTTTAGCTCCTACAATTTCAATTTTAAGAATTTAATCCCTACACTTTTAAGTCTTGTTTCAATTTTGCCCTTCCATCTAAATTAGAAGCTAAAATTAATAATTTTAGGATCCTTGTCAATTTTTGAAGGTATACACATAAACAAAATTAACAAAAATTTAAACAGAACCATCAAATTGAAAATACGTGACCAAATTGTTCAAACTGAAACTATAAGGGCTAAAATGATATTTAGGTCAAACTACGAGTGTGAAAAGTATAATTAACCCAACAATTATTGTTGGAGGCCACAAAACTCCATAGAAAATCTCAAGCTTTTAAGACTCCATATAGGAATTGGAGATACATACATACATGTAGTATATCCTCCAGTAGGGAAGGTCCCTCCATGAATGAATGTAGGATGTGAATCGGGAGGAGCCCCCTCAACAACTCTTCAAGGAAACAGTTGTGAGAAAGATCGTCTGTAAATTGGTCTGTTGCCATCACTACTCCCAAATTTGTTGTCAATGAGTAGGTTTTACATACAGTTTGATTGTGTGATTAGGGAGGAAAATAAAAGAAATTGGAAAGACTATAGTACACATCATCCGTCAACTGGTGTACGCACCAAAAGCAAAAGTAAATGACATAATTTTATAATTTTTGATTCATAATTAAAAATATTTTTCTTATTATGTAAGGTATTTTGGGTCAATTTACACGCACAGATTAAATCTCTACAGTCCAAACAAGTCTTTCGACCCCAAGGTATTACGCCCTGCAGGCCGTGGCTCCAAGCTATGCATTTGCTGGTTAAGGGATTCGAACTTGAAACCTGGAAGGGAGTAAACCTCTAAGTTCCAGTCGTCACCTAGGCCAACCATCCTGTAATTATAATTAATAAATATTAATCATAACTAAAATACATTTATCTCTTGATGTATATCATGTGATTAGATAAGCAGAAAGGAGGGAAATGGGAAGAAAGGTCAATAATTCCTATTCTGAAGGTCTCCAAACGATTGGGAGATAAATATGAACGGAAATTAATTCTATTCCACATCATAAAAAATTTCATTTGAATATAAATTTTTAAATAAAAATCAAATATTTAGATATAAATTTATAAATAAAAATAAATTATTCAAATATGCATCCCTTCAATTGTTTATGTTTAACCAACTGTTTTTTTTTTGTTAATAATTTATGTCTGAACATTTAATTTTGTTCGTAAATTTATATCGAAACAATATAAAATGGTATGTATTAAAGTTTTATGTAGTGTGAGAATAAAATTAACCGAAAATGAAACATGTGTTGGTGTAATACAAAAACTATCATTTTAGATATATTAAAGAAATAAGAAGGCTAATATTTATGAAAAGTTAATTTGATAATCTAATATTATAACATTTCTTTTGTTTTTTAATATAACTTAACTAAATAATATAAGGGATAATTCTTTTTTCTCTCTTTCTTATTTATCCAAACAGAAGAGAGAAATCACAATCTTGGATATAGAAGTTGACAGTCATGAAATTCTCGGAAAATCGTTATTATGAATCGTTCTGATGTTATGGCCGTAACATGGGGTTCGGGCACTATTTTTTTATTTAAAAAAATAATAAATAAATTAGTATTATAAAGTGAAGGTTACAGGTGATTCTATTTACACTCAAATAATAATTTAGTACTTCTAATTAAAATTTTAAAATTTGAATTCCTATTATACCTTAATATAAATTTACTAATAAGGATAATGCATATTAAATTTTAAAATAAAATATCATTTTTTTCTTATGGTACACCCAAACCACTTGTAAATATTCTTCATATTCAATTATCTTCATCGTCTTTCTCAAATTTTAATTATTTTCTCTTCATCTTCTTCCTCACTCTAAAACTCCAATTTACCTCACCAAAACTCACCATTATCATAAACATCATTATTTTTTTTATTGTTTTATTATTTACAAATTAAAAAAATCAATAAATAAATAAAAATAATAAAATATATACATATTTTGTGGTTAGAATGATAGCAAAAATATTATAAATAATCGAAACACAAAACACAGCACTACTCTCACTCCTCAGAGGGCCCAACAACCACAAAGGAGGGACACCCTCCCAAGTACAACACCCACTTCTGTTAATCCCAAACTTAGCCATCAAATGAGCAACCTTGTTCCCAACCTTTTTGTCATAACACATCTGGTCACATTCTTAACTAAAGCAAATCATGAATAAGCATACCCACTCTCTGCTCCACCTCCTTGACCCCTATTTACCATATCTACAGTTAATATTAACGGATTTAATTGATATTGACATAGTGAAGACACCGTGCTTTTCAAAGTGATTTAATTTAAGGTTTTTGATTTGTTTATTGTTTAGATGTACCTTAAAGGGTAATTTAGAAAAAAATAATAGGGTGTATTGAGAGTAAATTATAATCCTCAATAATTTAATAAGGTGTATTAAGAAATCAGGCATAATTAATGACTTTTTGAGTACAAATAGAATTTCCCAAAAGATACTAGTTTTGTTGACATATTTGAGGAGAAAGGGCCTTGAACCCATGACTATGGGTTTAATAAAGAAAGTTCTTAGAATATTATATTATAAATAAATCAGTGTTGTATTTATTAGGGGAATATTTTTTTTAAGGTCCTTTGTATTAAGATTTTATAACATAAAGGACACCCAATATTTTCATAATGTCTAAGGTCCCTTAATATCAATCCAGAAAAAATTCGACCCAGAGAATTTCTCTGGACTTCTCAAAAAAATTCTCTTCAGAGAAATTTTGAAAATTTCTTTGGACTTTCCTAAGATTTTTTTTCCAGGGAATTTCTCTACACTTTAGAGAAATTTGTGTTTTGACTCAACTAGAGAAAATTGATCAAAAAAGAACCTCAAGATCAATGTATACCTAATCATTATCAAACTAGAGAAAATTCATTCAAAATCACATTTTTCATTTTTTTTCCCTTCCAATATCTGAGCAAGTAAAAAAATTAATAGAGAAACTGAAGCAACCAAATATCACAAAAAAAACCAACACATCCCAAGTTTTCAAGAGAAAATTCGCACAGTGACTAAATCCAGAGAAAATTCACACAATAGCCAAATCTAGAGAAAATTCACATAGTACCTAAATCCATAGAAAATTCACATATATTCTGCATAAACCTCCAGAATCTTTGAGTACACAATCACTACTCGTATCATCTCCAAACTTGAACAAAATTGTTAATTTTTGAAACTCCAACTTGAACAAAATTCACAGAGAAAATCTCACTCTCCAGAATTTCTCTGGACTTTCTAGAGAAATTCACATTAACCCAAAGAAATTCTTCAAAACCAGAGAAAATTGTAACAACCCTCATGCTATTTACTGATTAATGACTGATTGATTACCGATAATCACCGATTACTGCTAAACGGAACTGATAATGACTGATAACTGGATGATAATTGAACTGATTAAAGTACTGAACTGACTGGCCGAAATTTAAATTGAATTAAATGAATACATCTGTTTGAATTGCATTCTATCTGTTTGACTGTATGATTATCTGTTCATGCTTATATGTTTAAACTGCTAATTGAAGGCCTTATCGGCGGCCGAATCCGGAATTGGTCAGTGTTTTATGATCCTCATAATTAATGTAATTTTATGGTATAATTATCTGAAAACCGATTAGGTATGATTAAATTAGATTAAAATAAGCCAATTAAAGAGTTTGACGTAATTACACTTTTTCCATCTAGTGAGGCCTTTGTTTACTCATATTTGAGCCTTGTGTATGCTTTATCAAAACATTTCTTCAGCCATATTTTGAGCACACCACCGAACTAGAGAGAGAGAGGAAGTGAGAGAGTGGAATTGTTCTAGAGAATTGGCTTGAAAGGCTTGAAGAGATCATAGGAGATTTGCCTAATTGGACTCCTAAACCTTGAATACAAGCTCTAGGTAAGGATTTCATCTTCTCATTCTTGTGTTTGAACTGGTTCTTGCATGGTTCATGTCTAGTTGTAGAGCTAAGTCATGAATTGGTCCATTAATAGTGAATTGAAGCTCAATCTTTGCATGCATGTTAGTATTGTTGGATTTTGAGTTGAGTTCATGGCAAAAGGTTACATGCATGTTCATAATTTTGTAATGGTCCATGTTTTCACCATGTTTTGAAAAGAATTGGCTCCTTAGAGCATCACATTGGAGCTTCAAAATGGTTTGAATTCATGCATGTTTGCATGTTCTTCTTCTTCTTGAAAATTGTTTGAAATTGGGTTTGAATAAAACACCCTTGGGCTTTGATTTCCCAAATTGAGTTTTGAATCATGTTATTCTATGTATCTATAAATGTTTTCCAGAAAATGGGCCCAAGAGGATCGGTTTTAATGCTTTTGAACTTGGTTTTTGGCTTGGAGGTGCAATCTGGAATTTCCAGATTCTGCACTTCCGCTCGAGCGTAGGAAGTGCCGCTCGAGCGTAGAATTCGAGCATCTAGTATTTCTGCACTGTTTTGCAGTCCGCTCGAACGGAGGATTGGGCGCTCGAGCGGAGTCATGTCTCACGCTCGAGCGGGCATCGAGCGGAGATTTCACCCATCCAGTACTTTTACAGTAAGCTCGAGCGGGAAAGTTTACGCTCGAGCATGTACCTTTGTTGCATGTCCGCTCGAGCGGGGAAACCTGAGCTCGAGCGGAACTCTGTTTTTCTGAAAATGCTTTTAAATGTACATCTTTGCATCCTCATCCCATTCTAGGCATTCTTAGGCCTAGTTTAAGGCATCTTGTTGAGGATATAGATATAGAACACACCGAGGCATTAGGAATTAAGTTATTACCGTTCCCAATTGGGTAGCTTAGTGTGTGTTCAATCTGTTAACTGTGTAGGGTTGGCGACTGGGGAGACACGCTCTAGCATACTGTAGCCCAAACTCTGTGAGTAACAATTGTGTAAAGATATGTTCAACTGATATCTTTTGAATACTGAACTGAACTGTTTACTGAACTGGTATTACTGAATGAATGTATGTCCTTTATTTCTGAACTGTACTGTGGCATCCTTAGTACCTACTGCTTACTGTTACTGTTACTGTTACAGAGATCTCTGTCGGTTCCCTCGTGGAGCCACTACTGTTTACTGACTGATGGCCATCATTACTGTTCGGTCTTTTAAGACCTACTGTTACTGTTATACTAATGGATGTACCACATATGACTGTTTACTGTACTAAACAACTGAAATACTGATTGAATTGAACTGTTTTCATTACTGTAAGGACATTCATTCTAAACCCCTTTACGCTTTATGTTATTCACTGGGCTTTAGCTCACTGCTCATATATATATGTAGGTGTACAGGCACCAGATCGGAGCTAGGAGCGTCAGGGTAACTCCAGTTTTGTCAAGCCAGCCTTTGTGCCTCACTGCGAGGTTCCGAGTTGCCATGCTATGGCTTTGGGGTGTTTTGTTTGTTTTCCCCCGCCTGTCTTCATACTGTCTAACTGTTCTGTATGGACTGAATGTTTACCGTACTGTTATCAAGGGATTAGGTCCCTGTACTGTGTGACTGTAAATTCTGTATAGACCGTACTGTTTGTATGTATGAATGCATGAAAAATCTTTTTGGCATACAGACCGTCACAGCTCATTGGACATTGTTTAATTACTGTTTTGGCTTCCGCCAGGCCCTGTACTCTGTTTTACTGTATTACTGTTCAGCAGGCCTTCGGTAATCTTGGATTACTGGCCGGTTACGGTGCTAAATCCATAGGGCCGGGTTTGGGTCGTGACAAAAATCTTACCTCTACCCAGAGAAAATCACTCAAACCAGAGAAAATCTCCCTCTCCAACCCAGAGAAATTCCCCTTTACAATCTTTTCTGGTTGAAAATCATAAACCTCAGGCAAAATGTGTTCCATGGTTCACACATTGGCTCCAGAGAGAAAAATTTTGATTTTGTTGACAAAACCACTAATGTAGAGAAAATTCAAAGTCAGAACCATAAATACAATAAGAACAATCAATTTGGCGTTGAAAAGTAGATTTCAAACCCAAAGAAATTCTCTGTTTCTCTCTAGAGAAATTTCAACAATGAAAGACCTACCAGAGAAATTTGAACAGAGAATTTCTCTCGGTTCAAACCAGAGAAAATTGAAATTTCTCTGAGTTCAAACCACAGAAATTCTCTCCAGCCAGAGAAAATTCACAAACAATTATCACAATAAGAGAAAATGTAGAGTAATTTGACATCTTTACACCCTTATCTTGCTCCTATTCAATATAGTAACAACAAGAGAGATTTTTCATTCGCAACAATGACTTGAATTACATATCCACCATCCATCAAATTTCTCTAGCCTTCTCCTCCATTTCTGCTCGGACAATTTCAACCGCTACTTTCCAATCTCTGCACAGTTTTCTACATTTTTATATATCAAAACACAGTGTTGTTACGCAATATGTATGTATGTATATATATATATATATATATTAGGTATGTAGTCCAGAATAATAATATTGAGAAATGAGAGCTTACATTTTGATGCTTTATAAGTACAAGTAACCAAGTAGATGTGTGGTTAAGAGCGTTCGTCTGCAAATTTCAGTCGATGATGATCGAGGATGAGAAAGAGAGAGAGGTGAATCTAGCGAGTGCCATGATTGGTGATATAAATTGATGAAATGACGTACGGGAGGTTGACGAAGGGTGTGATGGATCTGTGTAGGGTTAAGGGAATTTTCTTTGTGATATATGGATGTTGGGTTAAGGGACCTTAGACATCACAAAATAATATTGTGGATCTCTTCTACCACAAAAAATGGGAAAGAAACCTTACACTAATTTTCCCTATTTATTATTATTATTCATACTAATACTTTAATGATTAAAGTCATAAATTTTTTCACAAATCTGTAATTATTTCTCAAAATTAATTAGGTTTTCCATGTTATTTGTTAATTCATTGTTTAATTTTTGGAAGATTGTTTGGCTCACTTTTAATAGAAAAAAGTCTAGTAAGATAAAAATTAATCACATAATTGAATATATTCTTGTATGAGGTTAGTTCCACTTTTTTGTAACAGTTATGTTGGGTATTACGGATCTTTCATATGCATTGTGCCCCGGTTTGGTAATCTCATTGGGCTAAATAATCACATATGGACAAAAAAAAAAAAAAAGTTAAAAGGTCAAAAAGTCAACAAAAACGTTTGTCATTCACAAGGTAAAAAGCCAAATAAGAAAACCAAACAATCAAAAAAGTCTCAGGTTAAAAAAGTTTAAAAAGTCATTGCCAAACGAACTCTACATTTGCTATGCATAATATTTTAATCATTTTTCAACAGTCTCAAATAGGGTACTGTTCAATATGAAAAATGCTATGAATCCCAAATAATGTACTAAATTTTTTACCAAACTTCTCACATGGTATGGGACCAACCGTGTGGGTCCCACACCCAAGTGAGAGGTTTGGTAGAAAATTTAATAAATTATTTGGGATCCCTAACATCATTTGTTCAATATTATTAAGGGGTTGTTTGGGATGTTCTAAATAAATGCACTTTTTTGACTTTTTATGAAATATGGGTTGGGTTTGAAGTGATGTGATAGAGAGGTAATGTGACTTAAATAGGATAGTAACTTTTTAACTTTTTGACTTTTTTAAGTTATGACAAACAAAGCCTAAATATTTTAATATTGCACTTGAGCCCACAAATGTAACGCATGGGTTGGCTGTTTGGAGGGGTATAATGGGTGTTTATGTGATGTTGTCGTTACCAAAAAGCCCAAAAGTATACTATAGCATTTTTTTCCTTGTCCCTCCATTGCGAACAAAACGGAATCTCAAAAATGGGAACGCCAACGTTTCCTTGACGATGTTGTAGTGTTGATCCTCAATTTGTGTGAGTTGAACGCTGGATTTGGGAATGTTACACCCAGAATTCGTTATTCCCCAAATAACATTACAAAACCCCCAAAAAATCCTAGAAAATCATGAAAACCCCTTCTATCAAATTTACAGAGGCGAAGCGGCATGGGCACTAGGATATCATGGAGTGCAATTCACATTGAGGACGTAACGTCGGCGATTTAAAATTAATCCGTCGATGGCATCGTTGATCGTGTGTTAGCGCGATGATAACAAGTATGGGTGCCTTCGATGTAAGTTTGGTTGTTTATGGAACAATACGACATCAAGGTCGATGCTCGAAATGAGTTTTTGTTTAATTGATGTGTCGTGCTTGGTTTTAGGTAAACTTGTTCACGTCACAGGTTTGGAGTTCACCTCACAGGTTTGGAGTTCACCATTGATTGCAAATGTAATGTTGTGCATGTTTGTAATGTGACAGATGCGTGGTTTTGTTGGTTAATGTTGTAATATTTTCATAGAGTGTGGGGGTTACTAATAATTGCAAATGTGATGTTGTACATGTATTAATGTAATAGACGCATGATGTTGTAGCTAATGTTTGTATGATTGGGTGTGTATTTTGTAATGTTGGGGGCTAGTGGGAGGATGTATGCCTGTTGGTGGCGTTTGGTGGTGATAGGGGATAGTGGTTGTTAATTGTCAGGAATTGTCGAACTATGTCGATGTTATGTGGTTGGTGGTTGGTGTTTGGTGCTAATGTTATAGATTGTTAGTGGGAGGCTTAATGGTACGGCAATATGGCTCTGGGCTGATGTTATATAGGTAAATGTGAACGTTACAATCCACGCACCTCTCTAGGAAAACGCAAATGATTTAACATCAATAATGTAACACCAAGTAGGTAACATCAATAATCCCCACAATCACTACACGAAATCTCTTGAAAAAATGGAAATGTTAAACCATACTTTATCCACGTACACTCAATTCCAAAAAAAATAAAAAACATAATCACAATAAGAGGCAAACAAGTAAACTCAAATATTACTAAATCAAATCAACAATACATACTACAAATAAAAAGGACTATTTGGCTTATAAAAAAACATGTAAGACTAAATGGACTAACATTTCTCCAAATGGGATTTATGAGTAATTTTTTCTTTTTCTTTAGGTTCATCTGTGCATCTAAAAAGTAAAAAATATTACTTAAGATATTAAAAAATTGATTAAAAATAAAAAAAAATACAAAAAAAAATTAATTTTTAAAAAATAATCAAAATCAAGCAAGGTGAATCTATGTTTAAAGAAATTAAGTTTATATATATATATATATATATATATATATATATATATAATAATTTTAATTGGGTTGGGACGGGTGCAACGGTTAGAGAAAGAAAAATCGTTCCCTCTCCCCTTGTTTGCTCATGGGTGGGGGGAAAGATTTGTGTGGCGGGAAAGATTTGTGTGGCATGAGGCTTGAACTGTGAGGATAGAGTAGGTGGGGGAAAAATTGTCAAGAAGTGTTGATGAGGTATTGTTTTTATACCATGCTTCGTCTAAAAAATGTTTTAGAAAGGGTGACAAATTAAATAAACTTTTAAATTTGTGAAAAGTATTTAAAAATTAGTAAAAGGTCAATTTATTAATTGTTTTTTCTTGTGTTTTATAGAAAACTTGTTAACAAAATCCAAAAATAGTAGTATTGGTCTGGATTTGTAAACTTAATTTGATTTTACATTGAACAGACATTATAATTATTTCATGTTATGCTAGCTCTAATCAAATACTTCTAACGTTACCTTTCAAAGTGGTTCACATTTCTAAAATGGTGTTTAGTATAAAATTCTCCATTCTATATTCCTAGTAAAGGTGTGCGCAAGTTGATTTGGATTGCTTTTGACAATGGGTATAAAAATGGTTCGTGACCCGTGGGCAGTTCGAAACCCACCCGCGGTTCAGGGTGAGCCTGCCCTAAGCCCAACCCAAGACCCTGGGCCTGGACTGGGGCCATCATTTTAAAACTTGACCCGGCTTGATTTGGCCCAAAAAAAATTTCGCCCGCCTGACTCGTGGCCCACCCACCCACCCCCAAACGACTCTCTACTATCCAACGACCAAGATTCAAATAAATAAATAATATTCAAATAGTCAAATAACCGTTTACTTCCAACGGTAATTTTTTTTTTTTTTTTACAAATTGACCCCTTTCCTCCCAAACTCCTATAAATATCCCCTCTCTCCCATTGTATTTCTCACAAACAATTCTTTCTCTCAACTCTCTCAATTAATTTTAAATCTCATCCCTAAGTGACAATTGCATTTGTGCAAGAAGAAATTTTTTATCAGAAGAAGCTAATTTTTGTATTGCATTTGTCAGTCGATAACATTAATTAGTTGAATTAAATTTATTAGTATTCATTTTTTTACATTAATTATTTCTTAACATACATTAGTCATTATTTAAATTAATTGTTAGTTCTTATATATTATTTTACTTACATTACAATAGATCCTAATATTCTTAATATTTATGTCGATATTGTTACATATACTACACATTATGAATCTGTTAGTTCTCTTACCTATAAGCTAACTTTTCTGTGGGGCTTTGTATTTAATTAAGGTTCAGTAGAAAGTACCTGTAATTGTTCGTCTTGAAGGCACCAATGTTGACCAAGGGAAGAGAATTCTGAAGGTAAATTTGAAACTGGGTCCATTCAAATGTTACCAACAGAATGTTCACTGCGCCTTGTAGAGTTATTTGTATGATGAAATGAAATAAAATAAAATTCAATTGATGAATTGAATACTGTTTGACCTCAAATATGGTTTGCAGAAATGTGGTATGACGTTAATTACAGCAAAAGATCTGGATTATGCGGCTGAGAAAGCAGTCAAAGCAATCAAATGAACTGTATATAAAACAGCAATGAACTGTTTGAGAATACCTACGGTGACTTTTTATTTACAATTTTTTATTAACTTTTTTAGTTCATTTCGTGTTAATGTATAATGTAAACAATTTTCTACCTTTATTTAAAAGTACAAAATATATAAAAATATTGAAGTTTTTCTTTGCAAGTTAAATTTCATGAACAAGTCTATTAAATTCAATTATTCATTAAAATATTTAATTTCAATTTAATTCTATTTCTCTAATTTAAAAAAATTAAATCTTATTTATTTATTTATTATATTGACCATGAAATATAAAGGTAATGATCATATTAATCTCAAATAGAAAACAAAAATATTCTATTGACACTTATATTACGTATATATATATTTTTTTTATTAAACGGATCATGAAACCTCCTAATAAAAATAATATTAAAATATTTAATAATATTGAACAGTACCCTATTTGAGACTGTTGGAAAATGATTAAAATATTTTGCATAGCAAATGTAATGTGTATGAAAGATCCCTAATACACAACATAATTGTTACAAAAAAGTGGAAGTCACCTCATCATATAAGAAGATTATATTCAATTATGTGATTAATTTTTATGGCACTAGATTTTTTCTATTAAAAGTGAGCCAAACAATCAATCTTCCAAAAATTAAACAATGAATTAACAAATAACATGGAAAACCTAATTAGTTTTGTGAAATAATTACAGATTTATGAAAAAATTTATGACTTTAATCATTAAAATATTAGTATATGTAACGCCCCGGAAATTGGACAGGGTATATCTATTTATGCTACAAAACCCACCTGATAGACAAACATATATATTGCTAACTATTCCATACATTCATTTCCATTAAATCCCAAATGTCAAATACATGCTATTCACATCTCAATGCCCCAGTCCCAATCCCAAGCATACATTTTACAACAAGTATGAAACGGAAGTCAAACAGATAATAAGTGTCCTACAAGCTTACAAATTTATCCAAGAACATTCTTGGTTACACAAAATGGGGTTTGAACTCAACGCAAATATAGCCCTAGGCTTACATTCAACTGAAAAATCTAGAAATCCCCTAGATATTGATTTGTGATTATGTAACAATTTTAAGCAGTATATAACAATCCCAATCAAACAATCAAGACAAATCAACACAACGATTTTAACGTGGAAAAACCACAATTGGACACCTCCAACTGTGCTTAAAAAACCACGGGCAACAGCCACAAAACAATCCACTAAGAAGATTTAAAGGGATTACACAGGTATACTCTCAATTGCCTAGCGAATCCACGCTTAATTGAACCAACCTCTATGTGCCTCTTCCAACCCCATCTTCACCTCGGAATTATCTTTACGATGAGCTACTCTAGAATCCACCGAAGCTTCAGGCTCGAATTCTTCAGAATCCACCGAAGAACAACTCTCTCTCTCTCTCTCTTGTGTATAGCAAACAAAACCTTTGATGTACTCTCTTTAAATCATGAGTTGAATACTCAATAAAATATCAAAGAAAACTAACAAAATATCCCCAGATATAAACCTTAAGAACCAAAAAGAAGATCTGGAAGAATTAAATAGTTTTGGGAGAAAACCAACTATTTATAGAAAATCCAAAAGTAATCCTAGTTTTGGAAGAAATCTAATTTCTTAAAGAAATCCTTGTCAAACGGGATTGCCAATAATAAAACCTAACAATCTCCCCATTTGGCAATGCCGTGACAAAACACACCTAACAAATAAAATCCTAAACACCCCAACCCATTACAGCCAACAAAACCCAACTTCTTTCTCAAGGTCATGATCTGCAAAACAGTTATTAGTGCCACAATCTCCAAAACAACTATTAGTCCCACAAGAGTATATGAAAAAGTAATAGACATATGACACGATTATCTTGAAACATGAGATAGAAAACATGAATAGATGAAAACTAAGACTCATGAAAAACAACTCTCAAACAACAAAAGCAAGATCATAAACCACACAAGCAATGATATGACGATGTAAATACCAGGAACATACAAGAAGGAAATAATAAGAAACAGTGCATAGCAACATGCAAAACAACTAAAGCCAATCTCCCTTTCCAAACAAAACAAAGTGTTCATGCTAACAAACTCTTGTAATGAAAAACCAAACTCCCTTACCAATGCAAATCAAGATGAACCAAACTCCCCCGCACTAAAATAAACCACAAACACTGAAAACATTGAACAAGAAGAAAAAAACAACAAAAATAATATGGTGGGGCAAGCAAGGAATTTCAGATTAGTACCTTAAAACACATAAGATTATCCAAGAAGCACAATTACTAGTAAACACAATGTGCACAGTCTGTAGAAGATTCCTCATGCAAGAAAGTGATGCATTATGTGAAAAGCATAGATCCCATGATAAAAAGTGTGTGTGATTCTTGGAGTTCGACAAACACTGGATTCAATCCTAGTAGTGATCTGAAAGTTGGACCTCCGACAAGAGAATCTAAGCACGACAAAGGAAAGTCAAACCACTAGGAATCAAGGGGTATTTGGTGAGTAAAGGCGGAGGCTCCCCCTCAATCTCCCCCTCAATCAATGAATCTTTTTTTTTTTTTTTTTTACACACTTTTTCTTACTTTTGCACATTATTTTTTTTTTCCATATTTTTTCTTTTTCTTTTTCTTTTTCTTTTTCTTTTGCACAATCATTGGCGGCTGACACGCTCAAGAGTATGGAAACCAAACCAGAGAAGCATAAATATAATAAGGATGGCTTGGTTGGTGACTTTGAGGTAGCCTTTTCCTCATGGCTAGACTGCAAAGAATTAAGGGGAAAGCCGTGGAGGTGCAAAAAGATAGAAGGTGGTTAAGAGACTCAACATCACCCATGATATGCTAGTATAGGTCAATTCCTCTAGAAACGCAAAAGATCAATGACAGAAGTCCATAGAGAAAAAATAATCACTAAGGCGGAAGACTCCAAAATTTACTAATCCAAGAGTGTGTACAGAATGAGACATACTAATAAAAAATACACACTCCAAAATGAGTAATGGCCACAGAAAACACACATATATTAACATGTAATGGATATTCTCATCAAATCCAATATGCACCAAGGACCACTCAAAAATTTCAAACTTGCAAAACCATACTAAGAAAATCTTTTTGGGATTTTTTTCTTTGTTTTTTTTTTTCAAAAATAAAGCAAGACAAAAAAAATGAACAAGCAAATATTTTTTTTTCCCATTAAAAACAACACACAAAAACCCAAAAGCTAAAACAAATAAACAAATTAACACAAGTCAAGTTTTCTCACCCAAACTACTTTAGTACGAACAGAGTTGTGAGAATTGCAGTTCTTGGGTGGTGTCTTGACGTTGTGGTTCCTTTCTCCTGTAATAGGAACCCGTCTCGACATGGTTTCCAACTTCCTATTCCTAGGTCTAGGCAAATATACTTTCCCATACAACTTATAACAATAAGGGCGAATATGACCATGCATACCACAATGATGACAAATAAAAACAGGGTATACCTTCTTTTCTTTTACCTTACCAACTCTAGGAAGTTTAAGAAGTCCATCTTTATGTTGAATTTTTTGTTCTCCCTTTCCTTGAGTTCTTGTATCATGAGATGTTGAAGCACTCTGTTTTTGCTCTTTTTTACCACCAAAGCCAATGCCACTCTTGTCAGAACAGATTTGTTGAGACCCAATGATATTGTCCAAAGTTTTTGATCCTTTGTTCCAAAGACCAATGGTAACCATGGCACACTTGAGCTCTTCCTCTTTCTTGATCATTAGTTCTTCCAACGCAACTTGTGACATCTCGAGAGATTCAATCTTTTCTTTATACATGGCATGGGTTTGTAGTAGCTCATTCCTCTCTGTCTCATAAGTCAACAGTTTTGCACAAAGAACTTGTCGGTCATCAGCTACCTTGATGGCATTAATCCTGGCCTCGGAAATCTCCTCCTGCAGTTTGACATTCTCACTTTCATATGCTTTGAGTTTCTTTGTGAGTTTGTCATTCAATTTGAATAAGTTAAGAGACTCCTTATACAACTTTTCATAAGCTTGCTCAAGCTCTTCATCATCACTCTCCGAGGATTCGTCAAGTAGGGGTGGTCAAACCATAGAATTTCCCTCACGAATTGAATCCATTATCACAAATTAAACAAGATCTCGTTCTAAAAGAATTTTTTTTAAAAAAATAGAACGACCTGCTTTGATACCAATTGAAAAATCTAGAAATCCCCTAGATATTGATTTGTGATTATGTAACAATTTTAAGCAGTATATAACAATCCCAATCAAACAATTAAGATAAATCAACACAATGATTTTAACGTGAAAAAACCACAATTGGACACCTCCAACTGTGATTAAAAAACCACGGGCAACAGCCACAAAACAATCCACTAAGAAGATTTAAAGGAATTACACAGGTATACTCTCAATTACCTAGCGAATCCACGCTTAATTGAACCAACCTCTATGTGCCTCTTCTAACCCCGTCTTCACCTCGGAATTGTCTTTACGATGAGCCACTCCAGAATCCACCGAAGCTTCAAGCTCGAATTCTTCAGAATCCACCGAAGAACAACTCTCTCTCTCTCTTATGTATAGCAAACAAAACCTTTGATGTACTCTCTTTAAACCATGAATTGAATACTCAATAAAATATCAAAGAAAACTAACAAAATATCCCCAGATATAAACCTTAAGAACCAAAAAGAAGATCTGGAGGAATTAAATAGTTTTGGGAGAAAACCAACTATTTATAGAAAATCCAAAAGTAATCCTAGTTTTGGAAGAAATCTAATTTCTTAAACAAATCCTTGTCAAACGGGATTGCCAATAATAAAACCTAACATCAACAAATAACCATAAAACAAAAATGAAGCCTCAGCTCCGAGTCCTCCAAAGTCAATGCCTTGACGGAGGCATATCACCTATACTTGAAATGGTTTCCCTTACAGGGTGAACCACAGCTCAGTAGGGATATACTACACAACATATGAACCATGACAAGACTAAAGAGGAGTATGCGCATGCCATGCTCATGATAAAACAATTTATCTCTCTTTTTATAAAGCATGCAATGCTGAGAGGCAACAACATATATAAAACCATTTCTATTTTCAACCATATCTGTTACATAAATACAGGCTCTGTGAATCTCTAGGTGAATGTCTGCAAGTAGGCCCTAATGCACTACCACTGTCATTTTTACCAGTAAACTAGAGGGCATGACACCTAACCACGCGGTTTTGCACCCCCTACCCAGATTCACCAAGTATTCATCTTTTTGCAAATAGATATATTTCCAATGAAATGAATGTAATGAAATTTCCAATGCAACAAATGAGGAATGTGGTTCAATTTACCTAAGTCTCATGCATTTCTACAACAATCATAGCTATCCTCCACCGATAGACCAAAACAAATATTTCTAAACAGATATTTAAACAATTAAATTTTAAAAAAAATCCGATAAATACAATCTATACAACATCCCATCAAATGTGAATAACTACACTAGTTTTCATATCACAATCACGTCTGGTAACCTCTCAAGGTCCATTTCTAATCGTGTCGGTTTTATTCCAACAAATACATTAAACAAAATAATACCGTTAATGCCCAAAAAAACATCATTTTCTTTCCAAACTCATTCTCCAAGTATTATTCAACTATGACATCCTATTTTGATCAAAAGCCCCAAAAGTTAAACATAATTCATTTGTTTTCTTTAAAAAATACTCTTTTGGTCGCAAATCGGTAAAAATTTCAAAACCGATCGAGGTGAAGTCCGTTTTTGTTCAAATTTAAAACATAGCTCTTTCATAACCTTACAAACATATTCCAAGTTTACACTTTCGCAATTTGAGTATCAACTCTTTATTTTTCTCAAAATTTCTCTTTTAAGCAAATAAATCACAAATTTTCTAAAAATTCTAATTAAATTATATACAATTCTAAACTCCATATAATCAAGTAAAAGTGCATAAAGAAGTGTAGGAAAAATCCTCACCTTAAGCTAGAAGAGGAAACAAGCAGGAAACACCAATTTTTCACTTTGTTGGATTTCGATCTCCACTGGTCAAAACGTTGCTCTCACCAAGCTCTTCACTTTGATCTTAAGAACTATGGTCTAAAACCTAACAGATTTTGGTGGATCAAAATTTTTACATGATGAATGCAAAAGAAAAGAAAAAAAAAATGTGAGAGAGAGAGAGAGAGAGAGAGAGAGAGAGAGAGAGAGAATTGCATTATATGTTCTGTCTTGGATGTGCTACAAACCAAACATAACAAGAGTGATGTTGCGCAAATCGTTTGACCTTAGTTAGCATCTGACTCACATACTCTGTTTCAGTCTGGCTTGGAGGACGCTGATGATCAAGCTCATTGTATGGATCAATCACAAGTCCGTTCACCCCATGTCTTAGAACTGCTGCTTTTGCAAGCCCAAGGACCCAATTGATGCTTGGAAGGCAGCCATTCTCACTCTTTATGAGATAAAATGTATCACTCAACCATTTCTTTCCTTGCTCTAACTCATCAACACTCATCCGTTCAACAAATTCACCATACCTTGCATCAAAGAAGGGCTTTTTAATGTGTTTCTCTAAAAGCTTCCTTTATTATTATTTTATTATATATATATATATATATATATATATATATATATATATATATATATATATATATATGCGTACAATTAAAAGTACAATTATAAACTTTATAAGATTTTGTAACCCAATTTATAAAATGATATCATTATTTTTTCACCACAAAATATATTTCGTTTGATGATACACATCATAAAATATAATATTTTGTTCACCACGAAATATACGCCCATTTCATTTACTACAAAAATATATAATTTTTCACCATATGGGTCACACCACAAAATCAACTATCAAATATTTATTATAATCCTATATAATAAATAATAACAACTCACAAGATAGTTATTACCAATCACATTTTAAAAGGACTAAACAGTGAAACACGAGTCATTAAACAAACTCAATTTAAATTTTTTTTTTTTTTTTTGGTCATTACAACCTACCCTCCTTTAAGAAATTTCGTCCTCAAAATTAAACTCAAGTAATGTAATACATTCTACAGTCACCCACAAACTCACTCAGGTACTTACTAATGCATCAACAAATTTTCTTTGACTACTACATGAGCCTCAACAAGTCACACCGATAACAAATCAAATCATGACATTTGCATAACAATTGATTATAAAATCCTTACTAGTATAAACAATTAAGTGATTCTTCTATCCACATCGATAACCCACAGCAACAAAATAGGATCTAATCCCTTAAGCATAACAAAATTTTGACAAAACGACTCCCCAGAATACAAAGACACCATACCTTATTGGTGATAATCTAACTTCAACGAACTATCTCCATCGCCTAATGCACAATGCATCCCAAGGCCAAAATAACTATCGCTACTCCGAGACCTTAACAAAACGAAATAATAACTCTTCAAAAGCACTTACCACCAACTCAAATAGTGACCGTCAACCGTCACAAGAAAGACAATACCTTACCAACACTATTCTACATCACACTAATATTACGATAACCCACGAGATCAAACCCAAATTAAACAACTTTTACTATAGTAACTCACTTGTTGACAAGCATCAATACTGCTCTTTAGGCCAGTTAACAGAATAGTCTACCTCTCACTCTAGAAGTACACAAAACCAATCACAATAAGACACATATAAAGATTAACACTGAAACAGTTCTAAAATTCCCAAATAGTTAATAAATAGATTAGCCTCACTGAATTAAAATCAATTACAACCATAGAAACATAATCATGGCATGATAACACAACCACCCAATTAAACATAAGAGATTCACCCTACTCCATAACATATTCAATGTACATCCTAATATCAAAATAACATTTCTATCGTAATTCCCAAACATCGATGAAAAGATCCGGATACTTCTCACGGACTTCAGCCTTACGTTCCCAAGTTGCCTCCTCAACCCCCGTGGTGTCTCCACAACATTTTCACTAAGGGACAAATATGAACAAAAGATACACAGACACATACGGACAAATACGGAGAAAATACACAGATACGTGTATATACACAGACACATTTGGAGAATATGCCGTTATTAACAAGGAATATTCTGTCTATGGACGTCAGCGAGCATATATCGTTACTATGACGGAATATTCCATTAGCTGATGTCATCGCGCTTAAGCAAAACACGCAAAAAGGAAATAAAACACGAATGCAGGGATATGGGGTTTCGAACCCCCAACCTCGGGCTCAGCCTCTCCATTCTTAGACGCCGAACCAAACCACTTAACCAAGTCACTCTTGTGACAAAAATAGTTGAATAAATGTATATAATACATAAATATACAATATATATACATATATGTATACAACTTTCCTGCTTCTCTCTCTTCCTTCGAAAACTGTGTTTAACACGCGGCCTTGCTTTTGCGTCAGTTGGCCGACAAAAGCAGACCTCCTCGATTTGTAAGCTCACCTCGGCTCTCTCTCCCTCTTTGTCTTCTTCTCTTCCGTCTTCTTCTTCTTCATCACTTTCTTTCGTCTACTTGATCACTCTCTTCTCCTTCTTCTTCCTCATTCCCCTTGAGAGAGACAGAACATTGAGACTGAGCGGAGGAGAAAAGCTACCCCAAAACTCAGTCTGTTATCTGTTATTTCTTTGTGACTCCTTTCTTTTTTTTTACACTTCTCACCACACATGGCCTCATCTCGTCCTCTCACTCTTTTTCTGGATCTCAATGATCCAAGGTCTCCTGGACCGAGTGTCCCTGCTCCTACTCTTCTTAACCTTCCTAGACCGAGTGCCTCTGCTCCTACCCTTCTTAACCTTCCTGAACATAGTGCCCCTGCTCCTACTCTTCTTAACTTTCCCATGATGTCAGTTGAGCAAATCATGGCCGCTCAATCTGACATTGAGGCCAACCACTTCACACTGAGATCCTGCATAGAGACAGTGACTGCGATTACCAAATTGTCTCACCGGCTGTAGAATAGGACTAGTGAGGTACATCAGTTAAAAGCCCAACTTTCTCTGCTCCAACGCATGTACAAAGATGCATGAGCAGAGATTTGCGCTCTGAAGACGGAGAATAAAGAGCTGAAATGGAAGACCACCATCATGGCCCGATTCGGAGCACCTTCGTACTTCGCCTTTGACAACCAGCAGGGGGCCAACTCTCTAGGCGGTCCTGTACGCACTGAGGCAAGGCCTTCAAGGGTCTCCCAAGATGACAAAAGGAGAAAGAGCTTGGCGGGAGGGTCGAGTAAGTGAAGTTAGCGTGTGGCCGTTATCAAAGACAAGGCCCTTTTTTTTTTTTTTATGCACATCAATGGCGTAATTGGCGTAACACTTTGAGCTTGAAAACAATTTTGTTTGACTAAATTTGAGAATGATGGAATTTTGAACTCTAAACTGGACATTGATTCCATATTGACCTGAATCAAATCATGGCTTAACGAAAGAAAACAAAGCAAAACAATCCAAACACACTTATATACATTGACTGGTATTAACGAAAGAAAAACTGTGTAAATCAATATATGAGCAATAAAATTACAGGACAAAAAGGTACCTCTCACAACCGAAGGTGCTGGCACTAACTCTGGTGTGGTAACAGCATACACACGCCTAGTAGGTCTCTAATCCACTTGCTCCCTTCTTGGAGCATAAGCTGGATGTACAGACTGAGCCGAAGAGGCTCTCAGAGTGGCCCTCGAGGCCTGTGCCAACTATGCTGGCTGGTGACTCTGAGTCTGCCTCGATCCAGATGCACCAGGTGTGCCACCCAACTATGGTCAGTACCTCTTCATGTGTCCTGCCTGTCCACACTGAAAGCAAGTCAAAGACTGCCCCCTCCCCTAACTCTGGCTCGGTGGGCGGATTGAAGACGGAGCAAACCGCTGTCCTCCCCCCCTTCTGTGGGTAAGAAAAGGACTTGTGGCCCAACTAGCCACACTTGAAACAAGAAAATCCTCCCTGGCCACCTCTCCCTGCCCCCTGAACTGGGCACTGGAAAAGTAGACCTAGACTGTGCCCCATGAGACTGTTGTGGTGTAAAACCCGTCTGCCTCTTGCTGTCTCAGGCCCCACCCTGCATCTCTTGGCCTCTCTGCCTGAAATCCCTCATCTCCTTCTCTCCAGCTCCTAACCGGGTTTCCATATGTGCCGCTGCCTTGACAAAACGGCTGTACTCCCACATTAGAGACCCGCTCACACAGTAGGCAAGCTCATCTCTCAGTCGAGTCTCAAACTCGATACAACGGCGCTCTTCTGTCGCCACAAGCTCGGGAGCAAATCTGGACAAACTAGCAAAAGTGGCCTCGAACTTTGCCACC
This sequence comes from Camellia sinensis, assembly GCF_055761805.1. Taxonomy (NCBI): domain Eukaryota; kingdom Viridiplantae; phylum Streptophyta; class Magnoliopsida; order Ericales; family Theaceae; genus Camellia; species Camellia sinensis. The sequence goes on from NC_138972.1 coordinate 98,995,598, forward strand.
GGTGTGCCAAGTTGCTGTTTGAGGTTCTTGAACTATTCCCTCAACCTCTCTCTGATAGTAGCAGGCATATACTTCTCCTGAAAGGCGTTGACAAAGGCCTCCCAGGTCACTCCAATACGTCATCACGCGTATTTCCACCACTGACCCTCTTCTCCCTTCAGTTGAAAGGATGCCAAGGTCACTCTCAGAGCATTGTCCTCAATGTCTAGCATCTCGAATGTCTTAATCGTCTGCTCTAGCCACTCATCAGCCTCTAGTGGCTCTTTAGGATCTCCCACAAAAATATCCGATTGGTACGGAAGAACTTCATTTTTAGCAGGAGTGGTTCTGTCTCTGCAACTGGGGTTGCTAGGGCCTGTGCTAGGTTCTCAGTAGGGCTGAGCAAGAAATCCGTAAAATCCGTAATCCGATCCAGTCCAGTCCAATCCGATAGGTTTGGATTGGTTTTTCGAATCCGTGGTTCGGTTCCGGATTGAAGAATTAAAAATCCGTAGTCCACGAATTGGTTCCGGATTGAACCTCACGGTTCCGGATTGGAACCGATCCGGACCGTATACAAATAGTCTATATTTTTATTATACATCCTCCCCCATAGTATCTTCTCTTATTCTATATAAAATCTAAACTCAAACCTAAACCTCGTATAATATCTTCTTTTATTACTTTTGTTTTTTAGTTTTTAGTTTTAATTTGTAATGATCTAAATACTTATGATGAAACTAGTTTTTTTATGATTGTTTAAATTCTAGAACATTATGTCGCTATTATAAAAAAACATGTTGCTATTGTAGAACTAATATAGCGCTATGTTTATATTTTTATAAAATTAAAGTATTATATATATATATATATATATTTTTTTTTTTTGTTATTTAATTATGTGAATCCGTGGTCCTAAACCGATCCAATCCGTGTTGAAATGGATTGGTTCGGATTGGTTCCAAGATTTAAACGGATCGGATTGGTTCCGATTTTTCAGGAACCGTAGATAACGGATTGGTCCTGGTTTTATCCCAATCCGGTCCAATCCGGACCATGCTCACCCCTAGTTCTCAGCCCTCAGTATGTTCAGTGCCCTTGCTATCTCTCGTGCCAAAGCATCCATGGCCTGTTGCCCAGCTGGCTCAGCCACATTTGTCTGCCCTGTCCCCTCCTCCTGCGCCGAAATCTCATCCGGTATTGGCATCTCGTGCCTCCTAGGCCTACCATGCCTACCACTGCCCCTTCCATGTCCTGACATCCTAATAAAGGTAACACTCGAGATTGGCACAGTCACAATTGTACCGAAGCTAACTCACTCACGTCCTAAGGCAATGGACAACAGTTAATTCATTCCACATAAGCACATAGTCACATAAGCACATACAGATTTTCTTTCTAGATAATGATTGTCCCATGACATTGCTAGAGTTCCAATCAGAAACAGCAGTGATCAAGTGCTCTTCTGACTGGACTTCCAGGAACTCACAAACCCAATCAACATCTCAGAAATCAAACCCCATACACATATAATCACATAAGCATATTATCACACAGCACCTTATCATATAGATATCTCTATCAAGCGAGATAAACCCACTGTGATACTAACCACTCCCCACGTACCCAAAGTATTCGAACCCGGTACGCTCTGATACCAAGTTGTAATGCCTCAAAAATTGGGTAGGGTATATCTATTTATGCTACAAAACCCACCTGATAGACAAACATATATATATATATATAGCTAATTATTCCATACATCAATTTTCATTAAATCCCAAATGCCAAATACATGCTATTCACATCTCAGTACCCCAGTTTACATCCCAAGCATACATTTTACAACAAGTATGAAATGGAAGCCAAACAGATAATAAGTCCCTACAGGCTTACAAATTTATCCAAGAACATTCTTGGTTACACAAAATGGAGTTTCAACTCAACGCAAATACAGCCCTGGGCTTACATTCAACAAAATAACCATAAAACAAAAATTAAGCCTCAGCTCCGAGACCTCCCAAGTTAATGCCTTGACGGAGGCATATCACCTATACCTGAAATGGTTTCCCTTATAGGATGAGCCACAGCCCAGTTGGGATATACTATCCAACATATGAACCATGACAAGACTAAAGAGGAGTATACTCATGCCATGCTCATGATAAAACAATTTATCTCTCTTTTTATAAAGCATGCAATGCTGAGATACAACAACAGATATAAAATCATTTCCATTTTAAACCGTATATGTTACATGAATACAGGCTTTGTGAATCTCTAGGTGAGTGTCTGCAAGTAGGCCCTAATGCACTACCACTGTCATTTTTACGAGTAAACTAGAAGGCTCGACACCTAACCACGCGGTTCTACACCCCCTACCCAGATTCACCAAGTATTCATTTTTTTTTTGCAAATAGATACATTTCCAAACATTTCTAAAAAATAGATACATTTCCAATGAAATGAATGTAATGCAATTTTCAATGCAACAAATGAGGAATATGGTTCAATTTACCTAAGTCTCATGCATTTCTACAACAATCACGGCTATCCTCCACTGATAGCCCAAAACAGATATTTCTAAACAGATATTTAAACAATTAAATTTCAAAAAAAATTCTGATAAATACAATTTATTCCACATCTCATCAAATATGAATAACTACACTAGTTTTCATATCACAATCACGTCCGGTAACCTTTCAAGGTCCATTTCTAATTGTGTCGGTTTTATTCCAACAAACACATTAAGCAAAATAATATCATTAATGTCTAAGAAAATATCATTTTCTTTCCAAACTCATTCTCCAAGCATTATTCAACTATGGCATCATATTTTGATCAAAAGTCCAAAAAGTTAAACATAATTTATTTGTTTTCTTTAAAAATACTCTTTTGGTCGCAAACCGATAAAAATTTCAAAACCGATCGAGTCGAAGTCCATTTTTATTCAAATTTAAAACATAGCTCTTTCATAATCTTACAAACATATTCCAAGTTTACACTTTCGCAATTTGAGTATCAACTCTTTATTTTTCTCAAAATTTCTCTTTTAAGCAAATAAATCTCAAATTTTCTAAAAATTCTAATTAAATTATATACAACTCTGAGCTCCATATAATCAAGTAAACGTGCATAAAGAAGTGTATGAAAAATTCCTACCTCAAGCTAGGAGAGGAAACAAGCAGGAAGCCCCAATTTTCGACTTTGTTGGATTTCGATCTCCACCGGTTAAAACGTTGCTCTCACCAAGCTCTTCACTTTGATCTTAAGAACTATGATCTAAAACCTAATAGATTTTGATGGATCAAAATTTTTACATGATGAATGCATAAGAAAAGAAAAAAAAATGTGCGAGAGAGAGAGAGAGAGAGAGAGAGAGAGAAAAATGCATTATATGTTCTGTCTTGGATGTGCTACAAACCAAACATGACAAGAGTGATGTTGTGCAAATCGTTTGACCTTAGTTAGCATCTGACTCACATACTCTGTTTCAGTCTGGCTTGGAGAACGCTGATGACCAAGCTCATTGTATGGATCAATCACAAGTCCGTTCACCCCATGTCTTAGAACTGCTGCTTTTGCAAGCCCAAGGACCCAATTGATGCTTGGAAGGCAGTCATTCTCACGCTTTATGAGATAAAATGTATCACTCAACCATTTCTTTCCTTGCTCTAACTCATCAATACTCATCCGTTCAACAGATTCACCATACCTTACATCAAAGAAGGGCTTTTTAATGTGTTTCTCTAAAAGCTTCCTTTATTATTATTTTATTTTATATATATATATATATATATATATATATATATTTATGCGTATAATTAAAAGTACAATTAAAAACTTTATAAGATTTTGTAACCCAATTTATAAAATGATATCATTATTTTTTCACCACAAAATATATTTCGTTTGATGATACACATCATAAAATATAATATTTTGTTCACTACGAAATATATGCCCATTTCATTTACTACAAAAATATATAATTTTTCACCATATGGGTCACACCACAAAATCAACTATCAAATATTTATCATAATCCTATATAATAAATAATAACAACTCCCAAGGTGGTTATTATCAATCACATTTTAAAAGGACAAAACAGTTAAACGTGAGTTATTAAACAAACTCAATTTTAAATTTTTTTTTAGGGGTCATTACAGTGTGAATAATAATAATAATAATAATAATAATAATAATAATAATAAATGTAACACTGATTTATTTATAATATAATATTCTAAGAACTTTCTTTATTAAACCCATGGTCATGGGTTCGAGGCCCTTTCTGCTCAAATATGTCAACACCACCAGTACCCTTCAGGAGATTCTATTTGTACTCAAAAAGTCTTTAAATGCGCCCAATTTCTTAATACACCCTGTTAAATTATTTAGAATTATAATTTACTCTCAATATATTCTATTATTTATTTATATTTCTAAATTACTCTTTAATGTACACCCAAATAATAAACAAATCAAAAACCCTAAATTAAATCACTTTGAAAAGCACGGTGCCTCCACTATGTCAATATCAATTAAATCCATTAATACTAAGGCTTGGTTTTGGCATCTACTATATAATCCATCTTTTTATCTTTTTATTTTTTTTTCATCACATTACCTCTCTACTTTTCTGCATATCTTTTCGTAAAAAGACAAAAAATACACTTTTTTAGGACACCTCAAACCAACCCTAAATGTAGATATGGTAAATGGGGTCAAGGAGGTGGAGCAGAGGGTGGGTATGCTTATTCATGATTTGCTTCAACTAAGAAGGTGACCAGATATGCTATGACAGAAGGGTTGGGAACAAGGTTGCTCATTGGATGGCTAAGTTTGGAATTAATGGAAGTGGGTGCTGTATTTGGGGCGTCAGGATCCTCTAGAGTATAATGTCTAGAGTGATCTCCTACAGTAAATAATCCAATGGCTGAAATTAAAACTCACCAAAACGACGTCGTTTTGGTGAGTAAGTTTAAAAAAAAAAAAACAAAAAAAAAAAAATTTGAACACATTCTATCCTTCTTTCAACAACAATGGCGAGTCAGCCTCATCACCGACCCCCAAAAGACTAAAATTCTTGTCGAAAATTGAGTCCTTGGTCTCGAATTTCGTTGCCCAAGCCAACGCAATGTTCTCATTCTCTTTCTTACCATAGAAATAATTGATTACAAAGATAACCAAGAACCATCCGCACGCAATCTCGACTAAATACGATCGTTGAACATTAGCAGTGTTCTTCACAGTTTTTTCAATTTTCAAATCCAAATTCGATTCGGAATCGGTTAAATTCACGATTTCTGGAGGTTGGTATTGTACAGGGAGGCCTTCGAATTCGTCTTCGTCCCAGTACTCGAACGAACTCGTTGAGGGTTTGGAAGGTATATCTGAATCAGCTGAAAAAGGGGTTTGATCAGGGGGTCCATGATCGGACTCGGTGGTGTCGGACTGAGTGATAGTCGGAGGTGTTGGGGATCGGAGAGGGAGATCGATGAGATGGAGAGAGTCATGGTCTAGGGTTTCGTCGTCTGCGTTGAAACCCCCGAAGTGTGAGTCAGCGACGGAAACGGTGGAGAGAGTGAGGTGGTGGAGGAGAGAGAGAACGAAGATGAGAGCAAGGAGGTCGCCTCTGGGGAGGAAGAGGGAGGAGAGAGGAGAGAACCACAGAGAAGAAGAGCAGTGTCTCCTCGCCTCCATCGCCATGATTGTTAGAGAGAGAGTGGGATTTCTAGAAAGAGAAGATGGTCTGTCTGTGAACACACTGTGATTTTCCGAAATTGGCTTGCAGGGGTGAAAAGCTGGTTTTTTTTTTTTTTTTGGAAAGTCCTCACCAAAACGACGTCGTTTTGGTGAGGACGATTCTCAACCGTCGAATCATCCACTCTAGAGGATCACTCTAGAGAGTTACTCTAGAGGATCCGGACGCGTATTTGGGAGGGAGTCACTCTTTCGTGGTTGTTGGGCCCTCTAAGAAGTGAGGGTGGTGTTGTGTATTGTGTTTTGACTATCTATAATATTTTTGCTATCGCTCCAACCACAAAAATTATATATATTTTATTATTTTTATTTGTTGATTGATTTTTTTTATTTATAATTTTTAAATAATAAAACAATAAGAAACAATGATATTTATGATAACAGTGAATTTTGATGGGGTAGATTTGAGTTTTAGAGTGATGAAGAAGATGAAGAAAAAATAACTAAAATTTGAGAAAGAAGATGAAAATAATTGAATATGAAGAATACATATAAGTGGTTTGGGTGTACCATAAGAAAAAAATAATATTTTATTTTAGAATTTAATGTGTATTGTCCTTATTAGTAAATATATTAAGGTATAATAGAAATTCAAATTTTAAAATTTTAATTAAGAGTACTAAATTATTATTTGAGTGTAAATAGAATCATAACTAATCTTCACTTTATAATACTAATTTGCTAGTGGTCACCCGTGCGATGCACGAAATTTTAGAATGTCAATAATCACTAAAAAAAAAATTACTATTCGATTGTATTTCTTAATATTTCTGTTTAGTTTGTGTATATAAATCTTATTTCACATCATTAAAAATATGTAATATTTCACATTATTGAAATTTTTTAAAAAACTCTCATACATTAAGTAAATCATCGCATAAATAATATCTAATTTATCTAAGAATTATTTCAGACAACCAAAAGTAGAGTAACAAAAGCATATTATAATTAATCAAAATGACTAATATTAAATAAAAGTAACACTAATTTTGTTTAATCAATAGTAGATATTACATTAATCATCCCACATAATATAATGAATTGAAATAAAATTAATTTTAATTCCCATTATATTCAGTTAGTGGTTATTTTTTTTTTTTTTACGTGCTATTTGTTTTTTAGTTATATTGATTCATTAAACATAAATAGGTTTGGAATGATTAAAAAAAAAAAAGGTTGAAAATGCATAGAGTTGACTTGACAAACATAAATAATATAAATATTTAAATTATTCAAAAAAAATTTATCATTTTTAATGTGAGATCTCTTCCATTTGCTCAAACTCTGAATCTGAATATTAAAAAAAAAAGAAATTTATGGTTTAGTTCTCAAAGGAAATCAGTTCTTGAAAATAAATTTAATCATGAGTTATTTTAATAGGTTAATCAACAATAAAAAATTAACTGATGAATATATTTAAAGTATAAACTTATATCCAATATATTTTGATGTGTTCTTCATTTTCAATCTAACATATGCGCCAAAAAAAATTAAACACAAATAGTCAATAAGTGAGAGAGTTACTCATTTCCGATGTACCCCGAGAGAGAGAGAGAGTTACAAATTGATAATAGTAGTGCTTTAAAATAAACAAATAAATAAAAATAAAATAAAATAAAATAAAATCTCAATTAAATGATACATTATTAGCAAAAAGAAAGAAATAAAGAAAAAAATAGATTGTAACAAAAAAAATTAAAATAAAATAATAATATCTATTTATATAAACTCACTTTCTCACAAATGGAAAAAGTCATGCAAGTACACATTTCAAATGTAAAACAAATATTTAAGATTTTTAGGCACCGAAAAGGGATCAGAAATGACTTAATGCTGATTGTTTCCCCTCCCCCCAATCTTCTGTTCATGGTTTCTTTTGCATAAACTTGTTTTTATATTGAAAAGATTGTACTTAGACAATAGATATACTTATATGAAATTCTATCATATTTCAAATTTATATGGATAATTAATTGATGATTTTAAAAGATAAAATATTAAGTTCAACTTGAAGATAAATTTTAAAAAGATTAAGATGAAATATATGCGAATTGCATAACAAACTAACAAAAGATAAACATAGATTGTTAAAAAAACTATCCTCTTTTTGGGATATTTATATCCCAATCTTTTATTTGACTCTTTATATTATTTTGTGGTTAAAATTTGAATAGTTATCTTTCTATTTTATTTTTTTATATTTTTATCTCTATCTCTTTGTTGTTCATATCTAAATATTTATCATTTTATTTTAATATATATATATATATATATATAATATTCTTGGCTTTTAAGATGTAAATTGATCCACCACCGATGGCCCTGGCCAAACCCCATCTTACTACCATAACAGCAGAACGATTCATAATAACGATTTTCCGAGAATTTCATGACTGTCAACTTCTATATACAAGATTGTGATTTATCTCTTCTGTTTGGATAAATAAGAAAGATTGAAAAAATATTGAATGGTGTTATTAGCACCTCATGAATTATTTTAGATCTCTTATTTCTTTAGGCCCTCACTTATAAATTTTGAAACCGTCAAAATTTCTTTTCCCCTCAAATAATATCAAAATTATTCTTGTAAAAATATTCCACCCATTGAAGCACACCCCCCACACCTCAAAAAAATCCCTCTTCTAAAAAACCCTAACAAACCCTACCAAAAAGAAGAAGAGCCAAAAATTATCCTTGTGAAAATATTCCACCCATTGAAGCACACCCCCCACACCCCAAAAAAATCCCTCTTCCAAAAAACCCTAACAAACCCTACCAAAAAGAAGAAGAGCCAATGTGATTACTGTCTCTGCTGCCTCATCCACCATTATCACTGTTGGTATGTTCTCTCTCTCTCTCTCTCTCTATATATATATATATATATATATACATAATTTCTTAGTTTTCTCATAATAATTTCTTCTCTTGCACAAAAAAAACTGTAATAATTGGTTTGGTTGATTTTGTTGAGAGATATTATAAATTTTGAGTTTAACAGAGATCTACGCAGCAATATTATTAAAGCTACACGATGAATGAACAACTTTTGAACATGATAATGGATTTGGGTTACTCCCAATAACTTCTGCAAGTGTTAAAAATTTTGACAATTTAATACATTAAGAAATTTCCATGTTCGGACCTGCATTTCCGAACATTACTTATTTGTTAGGGAATGCCTTCCCAAACAAATTACTAATGTTTGGGCCTGCATTCCTGAACTTGAAAAAATGAAAACTTATGCAAGCGTTAACAATTTTGACCGTTTAATGTATTAAGAAATTTCCATGTTTAGACCTACATCCCTGAACAATATTTATTTGTTTGGGCCCGAACAAAGAAGTAATGTTTGAGTCTGTATTCTCTAACTTGAAAAAATGAAAACTTCTACGAGCGTTAACAATTTTGACCATTCAATGTGTTAAGAAATTTTTATATTCGGATCTACATTCTCGAACATTACTTATTTGTTCGGGAATGCCATCCCGAACAAATAAGTAATGTTCGTGCCTGTATTCTGCCAAAGGGTTATCGTTGTTACCGTCGGAATATTGTCATTGTCGGAGAAGTGTAGATAGTCAAATGGCTGCTACTATTACCGCCGAAATATTGCCGCCAAAGGATTTTCAAGGTTTTGAAGGTAGGTAGGTTTTGAAGGTGGGATTTGGGAAGATAGATGGGTGGTGATGGAGGTATGTGCTCTCATAAACGTTAATTCATAATGTAGTAGGTGTGTAGGTTTAATTGTGAGATGATGTGTCCCAAAATTAATAATGTCCTTTTTAGTAATTTTATTTGAGGTTATTATTGTAATAAAAAAAAAGATAAAAATTAAGGGAAATTCTATTTCCACACACCTGATTAGCTTAGGGCACACACTTAATGAAATATTAATTTAATGACAATTACATTCTAAATAAAAATTACCATAATAGACATCCAGTAACACCCATAATATTATATAGAAAATTCTCTGTATACATCTTTTAGGAACAAAAAAAATTCAATATACACCTTTTGAATTAAAAAAAATTAAACTCTAATTTTTCCATTGTTGTCATTTTACTTGTTACACACTCTATACTCATTTATTGCTTGCAAAGCAGTACTCTAAAAAATCTCTTATATTGCTTTAATCTCTAGGTTTATACTGTACTATTTACATCATTTAATTATTAGTTTCACAATTTTTACTTGAGTTTGATATGGAAGAGTTGCAAACCTATGGAAGTTCAAACTCAAGTAAAAATATATCTGATGACAGCAAAATCAGTGCTGAAAGGTTAGTTTTTTCGTGTAGTAATTTTATTTTATTTTTGCGTTTTCTAGTCGGATAGTCAGTGTGGAATTTTATCAACCTATTCGGAAATCAACTTCCGAAATACAAGTTATATTTCGATATACAAGTTCTGAATTTGTGTATATTTTTCGATACTTTGAAATTTTGTATTTTGTTCAGATCTAATTGGTCGAAATTATACAGATTATTCGGTGATTAAGTTCCGAATTAAAGAAACAAATTCGGACACCTAGTGTTGAGATCTCCAAACCGTGCCTTGGAGTGTAGAGATATCTGAAAATGGTAAATGTAATAATAAAATGATAAATGTAATAAGAAAATGGAAAGATTTCTTACATTAAACAAAGGTTTTCAATAGTTTTTAGTGGAGATTCAATGGAGCTCTTCAAGGTCTTCAATGGAGACGAGGAAAGTTCGAACCTTTTTTTTTTCCCCCTCTGTTTGAACGAAGTCATTTTGGTCTTCACAAAAGTGGGTGGAACTAGAAATGTCAATTAAGGTCAGTTAAAGTGTGTGCATTTGAGGGTAAAGTGTGTGTACCATGGTTATGAGTGAAGGATGTAATTGTAATTTTAAGGGTGTGGATTGAGAAAATTTGTTCATAATTAAATTAATAGGTGTGTGTATTGAGAAAAGATTTGCCTTAAGTTCATTAGGTATGTGAAAATAGAATTTCGCAAAAATTAAGGAGTCTAAAATAAGTTATGGGTGCTAATAGCAGCATTCAAAATATTTATCTCTTATATTGTTTAGCTAAGTTATATAAAAAAAAACAAAAGAAATGATATAATATTAGATTATCAAATTAACTTTTCATAAGTATTAGTCTTCTTATTTCTTTTATATATCTAAAGTGGTAATTTTTTTGTATTATAACAACACATGTTTCATTTTTGGTTAATTTTATCTCACACTACATAAAATTTTAATACATACCATTTTATATTGTTTTGATATAAATTTTTGAACAAAAATTAAATGTTCAAACATAAATTATTAACAAAAAACAGTTGATAAAACATAAACAATTGAATGGATGTATATCTGAATAATTTATTTTTATTCATAAATTTATATCTAAATATTTGATTTTTATTTAAAAATTTATATTCAAATGAAATTTTTTATGATGTGGAATAGAATTAATTTCCGTTCATTTACCTCCCAATCGTTTGGAGACATTCAAAGTAGGAATTATTGACCTTTCTTCCCATTTCCCTCCTTTTTGCTTATCTAATTGTTTGATATACATCAAGAGATAAATGTATTTCTACCCTACATACTTTTTGAAAATTTTATGTCATTTTATCTTTTAGTTATGATTAATATTTTTTAATTATAATTATAGGGTGGTTGGCTTAGTGGGTGACAACTGGGGCCTAGAGGTTTGATCCCTTTCAAGTCTCAAGTTCGAATCTCCTAGCCAGTAAATGCATATCTTGAGTCCACAGACTGCATGGTGTAAGCCCTCTTTACGCTTTGTGTCGAAAGGCTCTGAATCCCTTAGCCAACAATGTATACCTTGAGTCCACGGACCGTATGGTGTAAGCCCTGTTTATGCCCTATGTCGAAAGGCTAATGCATACCTTGAGTCTACGGACCGCAAGAAGTAAGCCTTGTTTATGCCCTATGTCGAAAGGCTTGTTCAAGCTGTAAGAACTTAGCCTGATACACGTAAACTGGACCAAAATACCCCTACATAACAAAAAAAAATTATTTATGATTTATAAGATCTTTATTTATATATATTATTTTAATTATGAATCAAAAATTATAAAATTATCTCAATTTGTTCTTGGGTATAGGATACACCAGTTGACGAATGTGTACTATAGCCTTTCCCATTTCTTTTATTTTGTTCCCAAATCACCCAATCCAAACTGTATGTAAAAAACCGGAATTGGGGTCACTGTTGTGCCTGTTGTGACTCAATTTAAGGTGCATTATGAGCTTATTTTATGATATGAACCGTTCATTTTGTAGGGTTTGTTGAGTACTTCATGCCTACCAAAAATTATATTAATCGGATATCAATAACTATATGATCGAATCGCATATTTTTTATACTATTTCTCAAAAGAAAAACTTATTGTTTATTTTTTTAGTTATTGATCATATAGTTATTGATATCCGATTAATAAGATTTTTGATAGGCATGAAGTACTCAACAAAATCTACAAAATGCATGGTTCAGATAATAAAAATAAGCTCATAATACACCTTAAATTGAGGTACAACAGCCACTAGCACAGCAGTGACCCCAAGTCCAAACCTACTCATTGACAACAGCTACTCATTGACAACAACTTTGGGAGTAGTGATGGCAACAGACCAATTTACAAACGATCTTTCTCACAACTGTTTCCTTGAAGAGTTGTTGATAGGGCTCCTCCCGATTCTCATCCCACATTCATTCATGGAGGGACTTTCCCTACTGGAGGATATACTACATGTATGTATATATCTCCAATTCCTTTATGGAGTCTTAAAAGCTTGAGATTTTCGATGGAGTTTTGTGGCCTCCAATAATAATTGTTGTGTTAATTATACTTTTCACTCTTGTAGTTTGAGCTAAATATCATTTTAGTTCCTATAGTTTCAGTTTGAACAATTTAGTATATACCTTTGTGCGGGGAGCAAATATTCAGGCAAGCCCACACTCCTTTCTTCCAAGCTCCTGTCTGTTCAATTGACCTGCGAGCACAACGGCGGTGAGATACCCGGCGGTGTGTGGCCGGAAAACCCCTCCGACGATCAAGTTAGACACACACACAGGGATAGAGAGAGAGAGAGAGAGAGGACTGAGTTGAGTGTTTAGTGTATGTCTCACCAAATGTTTATCTGTCTGCGTATGGGGGGCGCAGTCATGCTTATATACCTTCTGCGCCCCAAATATACTCCCAGTGATCTCTCAACACGTGGCACTGCTATCCCATCTGTCAGCATAAACCTTGCTGAGCACCACCTAACCCAACTGCCTACCCATGTTCCTGGGAGCTCGGCAGCCGGGCAGTATCATCTCAGCCATCGTCTGCCATGCTGCGCTTCATGCCTAAGTACTCCAACAGCTAAGCTCAAATGAGGATCGGACTCGGCGGCATCTCGGCAAAGCTGAGCTCAGGACTACTCACACTTGTCTGCGGTCGACCTACCTACCGAACAAACGGGTACCTCGGTCCAACCTTGCCTTTCCTGGCAATGGACTTTTCACCTGACCGGCTTCGCAACCACGGATCCTTGCAGCTCGGTCAATCAACATGCTGCCTTAACCGAGCAGCTTCCATCAAGGCCGGGCCACACAACTTGGCCCAACACCTGTTCGGCCCAAATTTGTCTGGCACAACACTGTCCGGCCCAAATCTGTCTGGCCCAACCCTGTCCGACACAAATTCCATATCATTAATCTCCCTCTCAATTGCCCCTTAATTCCGTCCGCGAAAGCGTGACTGGGATTACTCACTTCGACCGGGATAACACTTCCTCGGCCCTCAGAATGCTAAATGGCAACCAGACTAGTTAACATTCCTGTCTGCAAACTTGCCCGGTTATACTCCTCGGCTGACGTTCTCTTCTTTGAAAGTAGCCCAGTTGGCTCCTCAACTTTTCAACCCATCTCTTCAGTTCTGACGTCGCCATAAATGGGGACACGTGGCGGGCTGCCATTGGTTCTCAAGCAGCTAACCCGCCGTTTTGCCAGAATTTGAATTTGGGCGGTCTCGTTTCCTCTATAAACATCCCCCCCTCGTCTTCCTTGAGGTCTTACTGACTCACTGCCATTCCAAGCAACCCAAAGCTCTTGCCTCTCCTTTGCCATTCCCGAACCCGCGCTCGAAGAAGAAGCAGCCACTGCTCCATATTGGTAAGCTCTCCAGCCCTTGTTATTTGTTATTTTCATTGATACTTCATACAATAGGGCAGCAAAACGTAGTTCTTAGGACATAGGACATAGAAATCATCCCAAACCTCCTACTACTCATGGTGTTCTTCATTTTTGCTGATGAACTTCGAAGAACTTGGGCGGTCCGGGCTCCAGGACTTCGTTTGATCTAAAAACCACCCCCGACTGACCAAATAAAATGTTTGCCCCAACCTTAGTGAAAACCGGGGTAGGCAAAGGGTTTGGTCGATCGACCGGGCTAATATTTGGTCCGATTTACGGCCGGGCTCCTTGGCTAACAACCGAGGTGGTTTGGCACAATCTATGACCGGCCGGGCTCCTCTTACACTTGACAACCTTTTCCTGCAGAGTCCAAGTGGACCCCTGACCACTTCCGAGGCTCTCAAAGACCGAGCAGCCAACAATTCACAAGTCAGTGCCAAACCTCCTCAGCCGAAAAAATTTGGCCAGTCCTTCATGGGGAAATTTCGATTTCTCGTAGATACTCCGGCTGCACTGGCTGCATTCAGGGAGGGGTACGGCATCCCGGCCGATGTCCACCTTGAACTTGCAGAAATTGAGACAACGCCTTGGGGCAGGGAGGAATGCCCTTTCACCGTGCTATCAATCGTCAAAAGGGGCCTTCGTTTCCCACTTAACCCATTGATCACCGAGTTCCTCCGCCGCACCGGGCTTGCACCCACTCAAGTGTCCACCAACACCTACCGAATAATAAACGGTGTGCACGAACTTAACAACCGGCTAGGCACAAACTTAGGCTTAGCCGAGATATTGCGACAATATACTCTCGGTCACACCGGCGATGGTCTCGCTTACTATCTTAAGATCAGGCCGGGCAAAGAAAAAATCATGACCGGAACACCGGACAAAGACTTGCACGATGACGATTTCTTCTGGGTAACCGGTAATTACGAAACAGCCGAGGTACCGGGCTGGTTCATAAGCAAGAACTTCGGCTCCGCATGTAAGCCATGCTGTCTTGTTTGGTCAATTCGTTTTAATTATTCTACGCTTAACCATTTCCCTGTTCCTCATGCAGCAATTCAAGCCTTACATACAAACTACCAATACCCCAACGCAGAAGCAATCCGGACCGTGCTCCGCTACAGCCACCGAGATTGCAACGAATTGCTCGGCTACGTGCCAACTTACAGATACTCAGCACCCCGCCGGAGTAAAGTTACAGACTTTCTCCGTGCTCCAACTCCTCCCCGAGACCCAACTTTGCCAGACGTCCCGTTTATCCGGTTATCTGACGCCGAGGAGATGGCAAAAATGAGTCGCATCAAGAACTTGCTGACCGCGACATCGGCCGAAATACCGAGCATTGTCCCCCATTCCCAAGTTGCTAGTCAATCCAGCAACCCTGTGGTCGCCCTGGCGTCTCCAGCTGCCAGGCAATCCAGGCAAGAAGCTCGCCGGGCTAGCAAAAGGCCTCGCGCAGATCCATCTGCCGAGCTGGTTGCCGAGCTCTCCACCGAGCAAACCACAGAAGCCGCAGACCCAACTCCAGCATGGCGGCCGCAGCTTAAGCACCGGGGAAAAGACATCCCGGCTAACGCTTCGATCAAGGGTGATAAAGAGCACCTGCTTGACTTTGATCTCTCAAAAGCCCTGTTTTTACCGAGCGATGTGGTCGGTAGCGACCACGTTCCGGACACTCGGCTTGTGAAGTCTTCTGTAAAGTCCATGGCCAAGGTAAGTCTCAATCTTTTGCTGAAATTTTTGTTAAGTGTTAGCACAGTTTCTAATTTCTCCCAGCTTTCTCCTTGCAGGCTATCCAAAAGCAGCACCTGGTCTTGGAGCGAATCCACCGACTGCGGCAGAAGGCGAATGACACTGCCGGCCAAGTCCAGAGTCTGCAGACCGAGCTCGGCCTAGCAAAGTCCTCACTTCAAGTGGCCAACGCTGACAACAACAGGTTGCTCGGCCAGCTTGGGGAGGCCGAGAAGAAGAGAGACGAACTTCAGGCCGAGCTGGATGAGCTCAAGGCGTCCAGGGAGAAGAAGTGTGAGAATGCCAACAACGTCGGCTTTAAAGAGGCCGAGGATAGCTATAAGAAGCAGGTCTTTGCTACTCAGGATATTTATTTCAAAGCGGGCTAGAAGTCAGCCTGCGAACATCTCGGTCAAGGCCCAGGCACCGATGTGTTTGCCGCTCCCGTGGTTGCCTTCCTACCGGTCTACCTTGTGCCTTATGCCAACGACGTCTTCAGCGCGTTGCAAGCTGAGGCCGAGGAGGAACTTGCCAAATAAACCAAGGTAAATGCCGAGGAGGGAAGCGGCGAGGAGTTGCCCGGAGAAAAAGAGGCCGGTGCCCAAGAGCGAACAACGGGTGATCTGGACGCCGCTGAAGACGAGTTCTCCCATCTTTCCCCCTAGTGTAATTCTCTTTTTCTTTCATTTTGTGCTTTGCGTATGTAACCGGGCTCTATGCCCCTCCTTTGTACTTATTTTCTCATCAATGAAAGAGCCTTAATTTCACAAAAGTTTGCACGATTTTCTCCAATTCTAACTTTAGCAAAACATCTCGGTTTAGACCACCAGGCCTAACCGGAATGCACATCGCGGTATAAGTAGCAAAATTGAACTTCGTCAACCGGAACAACCATCTCGGTGGGAACATCAGAGTTGAACAAATCACCAAGTTTTTCAACCGGAGCAACACATCTCGGTTAAAAATACATAAGTTGAACAAAACATCAACTTCTTCAACCGGAGTGGATCATCTCGGTTTTAATATCTGAGTTGAACAAACCATCAACGCCTTCAACCGGTGTAAATCATCTCGGTTGGAATCCCAGAGTTGAACATACCATTAACTCCTTCAACCGGAGTAGGTCATCTCGGTTGGAATCCCAGAGTTAAACAAACCATCAACTCCTTCAACCGGAATAGGTCATCTCGGTTGGAATCCCAGAGTTGAACAAACCATCAACTCCTTCAACCGGAGTAGGTTATCTCGGTTGGAATCCCAGAGTTGAACAAACCATCAACTCCTTCAACCGGAATAGGTCATTTCGGTTGAGAATACCTAAGTTGAACAAAACATCAACTCTTTCAACCGGATTAAATCATCTCTGTTGAGAATCTCAAGTACTCCAAGCAATCAATCAAAATGTTGAAGCAAAGAAGACACTTCTATATATTGACAAAAAGAATTACATTCTGAAGTGTAAGGCAAAAAATTCTTTTGCACAAAAAGAAAACAAAAGCTAGAAATAGTACAGTTTGAGATTGGCCGCATTCCATGGCCGCGGGATTGCTCTACCATCCAAATCTTCCAAGTGGTATGCCCCCTTGCCCGCCAGACCGGTCACCTTATAGGGTCCTTCCCAATTGGCACCTAGCTTGCCTTCTCCTGGCACCAGGGTATTACCCATAACTTTTCTCAAGACCCAATCACCCACCTTGAACGGTATGAGGTGCACCGTCTTGTTGTACTTCCTGGAGAGCTCTTGCTGGTAGGCGGCCACATGGATAAGAGCCTTTTCCCAGCGTTCTTCCACCAGGTCTAATTCTAGAGCAATGGCCTCGGCGTTCAGCTCAGGCTCAAAACCTTCACTTCTGAGAGTGGACATGCCAATTTCCAATGGAATGACCGCCTCCATGCCATAAGCCAGCGCGAATGGAGTTTCCCCGGTCGACCTCCGAGGGGTTGTACGGTATGCCTAGAGGACGCTGGGGAGTTCCTCAGCCTACTTTCCCTTCGCCTTCTCCAGCCGTTTCTTCAGCCCGTCAAGAATGGTCTTGTTTGACGCCTCGGCTTGACCGTTGGACTGTGGGTAAGCCGGGGTGGAGTTGTAGAATTCAATCTTCAAATCTGCACAAAACCCTCTGAATAGGCGGCCGTCAAACTGGGTGCCGTTATCAGAGATCAAAATTTTGGGGACGCCGAAGTGGGTTACCACATTCTGCCAGACAAACCCGCTTCACGTCTTTCTCCTTAATGGTTGCCAAAGGCTCAGCTTCAATCCACTTGGTGAAGTAGTCCGTTGTCGCGATGAAGAATTTGCGGCTGCCTGGTGCGGTTGGGAGCGGTCCCACTATATCTAACCCCCACATTGCAAATGGCCAGGGGCTGGTGAGGGGAAGAAGTTCTCTGGCCGGCTATTGGATTTGATGTGCAAACTTCTGGCACTTTTCGCACTTGCAAACATATTTCTGGGCGTCGGCCTGCATGCACGACCACCAATAGCCTTGTGAAATAGCTCGGTAGGCCAAGGACCTGCCCCCAATGTGACTGCCACAGATGCCTTCGTGAATTCCATACAGGAAGGTTTCCACGCTACTTGGGTGCACACACTTCTGGTAAGGACCGGTGAAAGACTTTTTGTACAAAACGCCCGAAGGAGAGAGCCAGAACCGCTCTGACTTTACACGCACTTTGTGTGCTTCCTTCTTGTCGGTTGGAAGAGTCCGCTCTCTGAGAAAAACGATGATAGGGTCCATCTAGGACGGACCTAGGTCGGCGCAGAATACTTCTGTCTGCCCGGTTTCTTCAATATTGGGTCTCGGTAGGAAGTCGATCAAAAGAGGGTTGGGATATGAGCGGTCGACCATAGAGGCCAGGCCGGCCAGCTCATCTGCCCGGTCATTTTCTTCTCGGCCAATCAGTTGGACTCTAATCGCCTGGAATCGCTTGATGTGGTCCTTGACCAAAGCTTGATACTTCATCATTCTGTCATCCTTGGCCTGGTAGACCCCAGAAACTTGGTTAACCACAAGCTGGGAATCACTGTAAACCATTAACTCTGATGCCTGCATCTGGAGCGCGCTCTTGAGACCGGCCAAAAGCGCCTCGTACTCAGCCTCATTGTTGGATGCAGGGAAGCCAAGGGTGACAGAGTGTTCAATTGTCAACCCGTCCGGTGATATCAAAACAATACCTAGCCCGACGCCGTGACGGTTCGAGGCTCCATCAACAAAAAGTTTCCACATCTCCCTTACGAAGAGTTTCCAGCATTCTGAGGGGTCCTGAGAGGCTTGAAGGTTGATGGGGTCACAA
This sequence comes from Camellia sinensis, assembly GCF_055761805.1. NCBI lineage: Eukaryota > Viridiplantae > Streptophyta > Magnoliopsida > Ericales > Theaceae > Camellia > Camellia sinensis. The sequence goes on from NC_138972.1 coordinate 99,014,554, forward strand.
CTGCTCGGCTGTGCGGTTTCAAGTTCTGTGTTGATTGGTTCCAATTCAGTCCCCTTTGATAATTCGGCACCGGATTCAGCAAGTTGATCTGTAATGCTCAAGTCCGTAGGTGAATCACCAGGTGGCGGTACTATGCCGGCCGCAGGCTCTGAGCTCTGTGGTTCCAGTTCTTCCCCCCTGGTGATGCGGGACCGGACAGAGCAGGTGGGTCGGTGATACTCAACTCCGTACTCAACTCCGTCATCGCATCACCGGGTGGTAAAATCGTACAAACTGAGGATGCTTCAGTGGTGCGCACAGACTCTACATTGCTACCTCCGCAGAGTGGTTGTATCTCGGATGGTCTTACGTGTACCTCATCATCTGCCGCGGTAATATCGACCGGGCACACCGGATGAGTTCCAGGTGAGAATTCGGCGACGAAGTCGGCCAAAGTCTGGGCTTTGATGGCTGTGCGTGGCTGGAACTTTACGTCAAACTGTCCCAACTCGATTGCCCACTTAAGAATCCGACCGGAGAAGTCGGCTCGCTCGAATAAAGCTTTGAGGGGGAACTCGGTCAAGACGACGATGGTATGTGCGTGGAAATAGTGTGCCAATTTTCTTGAAGCCATCATTAATGCTAAAGCAAGCTTCTCCAACGACAAGTATCTCGACTCTGCCGGTAGCAAAGTTTTGCTGACATAAAAGATGGGGAGATGCTTAATTCCTTCAGTCCGGACGAGCACCGCACTGACTGCATGCTATGGCAGGGCCAAATAAAGATAGAGTACTTCTCCAGGCTCCGGTGTGACCAACAGTGGCGCTGAAGACAGATACTCCTTGAGCTCGGCCAAAGCTCGGTCACATTCTTCATCCCAGGAGAACTTTGATTTTAAAGACTGAAAGAAAGGGCGGCAGTGATCTGATAACCGGCTTATAAATCGATTAAGCGCGGCGGCCATTCCGGCCAGATGTTGTACGTCTTTCGCCGAGCTAGGCCGTTTTAACTCTTGCACGGCTTGGATTTGTGTAGGGTCTGCTTCGATACCTCGGTTTGTGACTAGGAATCCCAAAAATTTCCCGGATCCCACGCCGAAGGCACACTTGGACGCATTCAGGCGTGGTTTATGCTTTTTGAGAATGGCGAACATCTCGGCCAAGTCGGACAAATGATCTGCCTGATGCCGGCTTTTAACCACCATATCATCAATGTAAGCTTCCATTGTCCGGCCCAATAAAGGAGCAAACATCTTGGTCACCATCCTCTGAAAAGTTGCCCCGGCGTTTTTCAAACCAAAAGGCATGACTCGGTAGCAGAAGAGTCCCCTTGGTGTAGAAAATGAGGTGATTTCTCGGTCGGGGCCATGCATGGCAATCTGGTGATAGCCGCGGTAGGTATCTAAGAAACTCAGCCTGTTATGTCCAGCCGTCAAATCCACAAGCTGGTCAATTCTAGGCAAAGGAAAGCTATCTTTCGGACAAGCTTGGTTGACGGTCTTGTAATCAACGCAAACCCGCCACTTCTCATTCTTCTTCGGCACCACCACCGTATTTGAGATCCACCAAGGATAGTGCACTTCTTGAATCGCTCGTGCCTCCAGCAAATTCTTGACTTCCTCCGCAACCACCTCGGCGTGATGCAGCGCCGATCTCCTTGTTCGCTGAATGACTGGCTTGGCTCCGGGGAAGACATTAAGATGATGGCAAATAAAACTTGGATCGAGGCCGAGCATGTCGTAAGGCGACCATGCAAAAACCTCGATGTTGGCCATCAAAAACTCAACCATCTCGGTCCGTTCTGTGGCAGTAAGGCTAGAGCCGAGCAAGAAGAACTTGTCTGGTTGCTCTGTATCAATTCGCACCTCTACCAATTCCTCGACAGCTTTGTCCTCGGCCTTGGTGCCCACATCATCGAAGACCCCCTGGTCCTCCGGTCCCTCAATCATCTGAACAAATCCCTTGGCAGCCCGGCTACCGTTGACTGCCACGAAGCACTGCTTTGACATGACCTGATCGCCCCAAATATCCTCGATTGCCCCCATAGCCGAGGGAAATCTCATTACTTGGTGAAAAGTCGATGCCACGGCTTGCATAGCATGTAGCCACCCCCTTCCAAGGATCAAATTGTAAGTAGATGGCACCTGTAACACCCAGAACTCCACCTGTTTGACCACGGATCTCGCTTTGACCGGTAGGATAATCTTTCCCAAAGGCCACTCCGGTTGTGAGTTGAAGCCAACCAATGGCGAAGTCGTCGGGGCCAAATCCGTATCTCGGAGCTTGAGCTGCTTGAACGCGTCATAGTACATGATCTCGACCGAGCTTCCTTGATCGATCAAGATCCGTTTGACATCGAATTCCTTGACGCGGAGTGTTACCACTAAGGCGTCATTGTGCGGTGTCTGAATGCGCTCCAAGTCCTTTGAAGAGAAGCTGATCACATCTTTCGCTTCCGTCTTCCCCCTCTTGAGCGCAGGCTGAACTGACAAAACTTCCCTTATGTGCTCTGCCTTCTTGATCATACCACAGAGCTCGCAAACTCGCGCCGGTTCCACTATGCCGTGGATGACATTCACAACCCCCTGTGGTGCATCTCGGTCATCCGGTCCCCGCGGATCAACCAGAACCTGATTTGCCTTATTGCCCCCATCAATGTAAAGATCCAGGTGCCCGGCTGCGACTAGCTCTTCCAAGTGTTGCCTCAAAGGCAGACAGTCCTCTGTTCGGTGGCCTCGCTCCCGATGAAATATGCAACGATACCGCGGATTGAAGCCTTTTTGTCCATCGCCTAACTTAGCGAGAAATCGGACATATTCCTCGTCTCGGATCTCGCTAAGTATGCGATAGATTGGAATCTTGAAGACCGTGGTTATGCCAGTTCGTGCCTTTAACCTTCTGTTTGCGTCGGTCACATTATCCCGGGGGTAGTCATCCCGGTCATTCCGACATCCTCTACCCCAGTTTTTGCGATTCGAACCACGGTCCGATTCCTCTGTTCGGTCGCTTGAGCGGCTGGACTCTTGCCGAACTACGTGCACTTTACCTGATGCCTTCTTGTCTGTTGCGACCGGAGTTGCCTTAACGGTAGATGCTGACGCATCATCCTCGACCCGGATGTGCTCATTGATGCGCTGCATGAGCTGGCCCATGGATGTCGGTTGGTGCATGGTAAGCGAGTCCCACAGTCTATATCCGACCGGGAGACCACGCTTGTATTGAGTGATTGCAAGGTTGACCGGGCAATCCAAGATCTCGTTGAAGGTCTCCCAATACTTGGAGTTATATGCCTTCAGCGTGTCGCTCGGTTCCATCTTGACACTTAGTAAGTGATCGACTTCTTTTGGTGTTTTTGTGTTGGTTTTGAAGCGTGTCACAAAGGCCTCGGCCAACTGATGCCACCTTTGTATGCTCCCTTTCGGCAACCTCTCGAACCACTTTAAGCCCAGCTTGCCTAAACTTGACGGGAAGATTAGGCACATAAGTCCGTCATTTCGCCTATGTCCGGCCATAACCTGTCGGAAGTAGCTCACATGCATGTAAGGATCGGTTTTTCCGTTGTAAAGTGTGAACTTAGGCTGGTGGAAGCTTGCCGGAAGCGGTGTTGTTTCTATTTCCAGGGAAAAAGGAGTGGCGCTCAGCCTGGCCAAGTCCGTATCTACAAAGAGTGGCGCTGCTTGGCGGGGTGGAGGCATTCCGACCTCCTCGCTGGCGTGAACCCCGTAGGATAGCCGTTGAAACGCCGGCACCCTTTGAGCCTCCTGTCGGCGAGCTCGTTCCTTCAAGACTTCCCGCAAATCCTCTGAGTGAGCGGAATATGAATACCTCGCCGTCATCACCGGACGCGATGGCTGGTAGGTGCTATCCTGCATGCTGGAATTTTTCACGTGAACTCCTGAATCACCAACTTTGTAGCTTCTGGTAATGGAAATGGATGGAGTGTGTCGCTGACTCTGACTGCCTGAACGGCGGGACGGGGTGCGCTCACTGTGGTCCACCACTCCATCTACACCCTTCCCCTTGACATGCCGCTTCAGATCCTCCATCTCTGCCGCCATTCACCGGATGACAGCGTCTTGGTCCCTCAACTTACTTTCCAGACGTCTGGCGTGTGAGTTTCTCCTCCGCCGATGACAGTCTGGACTCCGTGAATGTCCATGACTTCTTCCGCGCTTATCCCGCGCGTCTCCTGACTGTCTTCCGGTGGGTGTCCCCAAGTCTGCCATTGGACGGATGGCGGGAGGTCCTTCTCTCCTTCGGGTGAACTCCGGGGTGGCTCCGTCTATGGCAGACAACGGAAACTCGTCGTTGTTAGCCATGGACGGCGATCAGATGAGCCTGGAAGACAAGGTTTTGTCTGTCAAGCTTCCCACAGATGGCGCCAATTGTGCGGGGAGCAAATATTCAGGCAAGCCCGCACTCCTTTCTTCCAAGCTCCTGTCTGTCCAATCGACCTGCGAGCACAACAGCGGTGTGTGGCCGGAAAACCCCTCCGACGATCAAGTTAGACACACACACAGGGATAGAGAGAGAGAGAGAGAGGACTGAGTTGAGTGTTTAGTGTATGTCTCACCAAATGTTCATCTGTCTACGTATGGGGGGCGCAATCATGCTTATATACCTTCTGCGCCCCAAATCTACTCCCAGTGATCTCTCAACACGTGGCACTACTATCCCATCTATCAGCATAAACCTTGCTGAGCACCACCTAACCCAACTGCCTGCCCATGCTCCTGGGAGCTCGGCAGCCGAGCAATATCATCTCAGCCATCGTCTGCCATGCTGCGCTTCATGCCCAAGTACTCCAACAGCTAAGCTCAGATGAGGACCGGACTCGGTGGCATCTCGGCAAAGTTGAGCTCGGGACTACTCACACTTGTCTGCGGTCGACCTACCTGCCGAGCAAACAGGTACCTCGGTCCAACCTTGCCTTTCCTGGCAATGGACTTTCACCTGACCGGCTTCGCAACCACGGATCCTTGCAGCTCGGTCAATCAACGTGCTGCCTTAACCGAGCAGCTTTCATCAAGGCCGGGCCACACAACTTGGCCCAAAACCTGTTCGGCCCAAATCTGTCTGGCACAACACTGTCCGACCCAACTCTGTCCGGCCCAAATCTGTCCGGCACAAATTCCATATCATTAATCTCTCTCTCAACCTTGAAGTGTATTTTCAATTTGATGGTTCTGTTTAAATTTTTGTTAATTTTGTCTCAGTGTATAAAATTGACAAGTATACTGAAATTATTAATTTTAACCTCTAATTTAGACCGAAGGGAAAAATTGAAACTAGACTTAATGGGTAGGGATTAAATTGTTAAAATTGAAATTATAGGAGCTAAAGTGAAATTAGGGTCAAATTACAAGGGTGAAAAGTTTAATTAGCCCAATGATTGCTAGTGCAGTGTGCTTTGTCTTTTTATAGATGATCAGAATTCCGAATTACTGAATTGCTTGTTTATATGTGCAAATAATGAGTTAATCCTTTTAATTATTTTGGGTAAATTACACCGACATTCCTAGATTCAAAAAAAAAAATATAGTACCTACTACAATTTTGACATAATTGGCTAAAGGGACTAGAATTAATAGGTAAAATATACATTTTAATATAAAAGAGATAACAGTATGAATTTTTTATGATTGACGATTTTTTGAAGAAAATGAGAGTAAGTGTTATAAATTTAATCCTTTAAGGAAGTCTATTGTTTTTTTTTGTGGGTGAGGTAAATTTTATAAAACAAAACCAATGTGTACAAAGAGCAAACTTCCGTTCAAACAAAAGAAACAACTACTGAATTTGTGGGTAACAACTTAGATCAATCCACTACTATGACTCTCCTAATGAGACAAGTTGATAGACCAAAACTTTGGATAAGGCCCTTGTTCACCATATTATCATCAACTCTCCCCCAAGTAACTGTCTTCTTTCTAATATTAGTCTGAATCTTGCCAATTACTTCAAGTATTTGCTTTTCTTTCTGCTTAAAAATTCTTGCATTTCTTTCACTCAAATTTGATAGACTGCTGCAGATAGAGGGAGCTTATACAATCTTTGGCCAAATCTTTTAACCTGCTTGTGTTGCCCAGCCCATCGAATCTCTTGGTTAAAAGTAAATGGAGGTCTACTAATCCTCAACAACACAAGAAAGTGGCTCCAAATATTCTTTGTAAAATTGCAGCCAAAAAATAAATGGCAATGGTCCTCAGCAGCTTGTCCACACACTTTGAGCCAAACCCCATTTACAAACTTCATCCATATTAACTAATCTCCCAAGGGCTCCTAACCACAGAGTAAAAGACCACCTAGGAACATTGTGATTATACCAGATTATGTTTCCCCAGCGTACAATTTGTTGCTTTTCTCTGATGGCATCCCATGCTGATTTAATTGAGAATTGTTCATTGTTTGTAGCTACCTATTTCACCCTGTCTTCTTGCCCTGTCACTAGATTCATAGTTTCAGAAATTTGTTCAATTATCCTTTTCAGAGTCTCACTTTGTCTGGCAGGCCAGTGCCAAACACCATTCTGTATCGTAGTAGCCACTTTAGTGTTATGCGCAGGGGTCAGAGAAATAAACACCAAAACACACTCACAATAGAGAAAAAAACAAGATTTGCGTGGTTCAACAATGCAGCTACGTCCACGGGCAGCGAATTTCACTATATAGAGAGAAAATTACAAGAGTATTTCACTCACTCAATCCCTTACAAGTCACAATCTCAATACCTCACCTCACTCCCTTTAATAAATGCAGATTGAGAGGAATCAGTAACTTCAGGAAGCACCTTTTTTAATCTATTAGCAATAACCTTTGCAAAGCACTTGTAGGTAACATTGCAACAAGAAATAGGTCTAAAATCTTTACTAGAGCTGGGATTTTTCACCTTTGGGACTAAAGTTATTGTTGTACTGTGCCATGCTTTAAGCAAATTGCTTGAGTGGAAGAAAGACTTTACTGCAACCACTATGTCAGAACTCACCAGATCCCAGTTCTTCTGATAAAAACCAGCATCGTACCCATCAGGCCCAGGGGATTTATCTGCCTTGATACTGAACATAGCTCTCTTTACTTACTTCTTTTGTGACCTCCTTCATTAGCCTGTGCTTCATATTTTCTGATACTTTGGGCAATCCTATATGGTTTAGACTATCCATAGCTTCCTATTTCTGCCCAAATCTGGTACCTAAAAGAGACTTATAGTAATCAACAATTTCTGCCTTGATCATATCAGATGAATATAACACTCTGGCTTTGACACTAAGGATTTTGTTATAAATCCTATGAGCAGAAACTTTTTGATGAAAGAATTTAGTAATGTTATCTCCCAATTTCAACCACTTGACAGTCTATTTATGGAACTTACTATATTTTCTTTAAATTTTAGGAGAGGTTAGTGTAATTTATCCTATTATTTTTGAAGAAAGATAAATACTGTTTATTTATGGAAATTTTATTCTATGAGAGTATTAAACCTAGTTTCTGTCACAGTAGAAGAGCATTTGATGAATTTTGAGGTTTCTGATTTTGTTAAGCTGGGACTAGTCTGTACTGTTTCCACAATTTTAATTTCTCAACCAAAGATTAATAGAGCATAATTTTGTTGTTGTTTTGTTTGTTACATTAGTTATGAAACCGTGCATCTTTGGGTAACTGTGTGAGCACTTATGCAGACAGGGTTTTTCAACAAGTCCCACTTCTCTTCCATCTTTTATATGAGAGAAATATCGGCATGGACACAATCTTCATTCATTCCCTCTATATTTTTTCCGTCATCATGTCTTAAAAAGGTATATCACGTGTTTGTTTCTTCAACTTAAGGTATATGTTATATGTTATTGTAATTTGTTTCTTTTTTTCATTTCCATCAGGTCTTACTTTTTGCTTAGATCTCATTAACATGCGTATTTGGTTTTAGAGTTTCCACTCCAACTTGTATACCAAATTTGTGGTGTTTACATTAGTTAATATTTCTCATTGTGAGGGAACATGCCTAACACACTCTCAAACACAAAATTTATAAAGAAAGAATGAAATTTTTTATTTTTTAAGATTTCAAACTTGTTAATTTCACTTCTTACTACGGTCGAATATATGAATTTACAATGTTTCTTTTTCCTTTTTCTTTTTCTTTTTTCTTATTTACTACTTCTTATGACATTCTTGTATTATAATGCTTTTGGATGAAGGATCTTATAAGCCATGTAAATTGGAATAATTAAATTTAGAAAATTTATTGTTTGGTTAGACTACCTATATTTGGCAGAAATCCACAATCTTTGTACTCTGAATTTTGTCTTAACAATATAAAAATAATTTCTATTTTGAGAGGATTGCAATAGTGTATTTGAGACCTAACCTAAAAATCTCTTATTTACATTCTCTCGAGAATGTAGAATCGCCATATATGTTTTTATCTAATTTTGAGAGGATTGCAATTTTCTTGAAGCCTAGCTTTTTTCAATTGCCATGTGTTTCTTAGTGGCAATTGCAATCTTCTTATATTTTCTCCAACAAGATACTACCAAAGTTGTGCCAAACCTACAAGTTTCATTTTAGCAAATCTAGCTTTCCAATCATTCGTCCAATCATAGCAATCAAAAATTTCTTGAATTGAAGCAAGTCAATTAGAGAACGCCATAGGATCGTCCCTTCCTTTAAGATCTAGAACTTGTTTCACATGGGGTATGCCATATTGTGGTATATAGGATCTCCCACTTTGTAAGAACATAGTGGTGAAACCTTAAGCTCTAATACCAAAATGATGCAGGATGAGTAAGGATAGTAGCAAAAGTGGGTTTTTGGGGCTAATTTGCAATAACAGTATAGAGGTTCTAACCAACTTGATCCACTAGCAAGCGCAGCCCTGACCATAGGCCCACAAGGCCATGGCTTAGGGTCCCTCAAAATAAGCCCAAAAAAGGGGCTCCCTCCAATTATAATTTAATGTGATATATTAGGTATGTTAAGTCCAAAAAAATTTGAAAAGGCCCAAACTAACTTAAAATAAATTGGTCCATTAAAAAATTAAAAGGCCTAGCACTGCAGCCTAACAAAGCAGCAATTTGAAAGGCCCAACAATTAAACTAATTCTTAATTCCTAACAATTAAAGGCCAACAGTGAAGGCCCACTTTGACAGCAGCTTGAAAGGCCTATCTAATTTCTAAGCCTACTACCTTCCCTTAGTCCAATTTTCCCTACAGCTTGTTTTATAGCACACTAGCAGCCCAAGCCAACCAAGCAACAAAGCAGCAGCACCCAACAAGGCAGAGCAGCAGCACATGCATTTTTTTTTTCTTCTTTCTATTCAATTAATTAAATATTTGTCTTGTCTTTTGCTCAATTAATTACTATTATAATATTGGTATTTACATCATCAAGAAGAATTTGTTTGAGTTTAATAGTTCACATCACATAATTTAAATGTTTTGTGTTTTGTTAAGTGGTGGTGGTACTCTTGCTTTGAATTTTGATCTAAAAAAATATTTTGATCTCAGCTCATCATGACTTTTAAAAGAAATTATCCGTCTGGATTGGCAAAAAGGAAAAAGAAGTAAAGAGTCGAAAAATTAGTCGAGTGTCAAAGAGGAGCTATTGTAATGCTAAGTATTTTTTGTGATTTTAATACAAATATTTTATCCTTTACCTTAAATTTTTTTTTTCATTCAAAGAAAAAAAAAATGTGAAGGGCCCCAAAAATTTATTAGTTGATTATCGGCTTTGAGCCCCTGAAATCTCAGGACCGGGCCTGTCCACTAGAGAAACCATGAACGATCCCTACATCTCTCGTTAGCAAATATAAAAATTACCAAAATACCCTTGACTTGAAAACCCTAGAAAACTTAAAGTAACCATAATATATGACTCTAAAAATACTATAAACATGATTATATATGGCTTCTAATCTACTCCTCTTTGAAATCATGCTAATTTTTAAATATCATCACTTCTTTGAATTTAATTTCCTTGAACTTCTTATACTATGCTCTACATCAATATAATTCAAGAGGGATATGATTTTTAGTAAATTGCATGTCAAATATCTCTTAACCATAGAGATTAGGGTCTCCAAACTCACAGATTTTTGTAAAAGGAAATTGAAAAATCTAGAAATTCCCTAGATATTGATTTGTAATTATGTATCAATTTTAATCAGTAAATAACAATCACAATCAAACAATCAAAGGCAACAACGATTTTACGTGAAAAAATCACAATTAGAGCGCCTCCAATTGTGATAAAAAAAACCACGGGCAAAAGCCACAAAACAATCCACTAAAAAGACATAAATGAATTACACAGGTATACTCTCAATTACCTAGCGAATCCACGTCCAAATTGAACCAACCCCTATGTGCCTCTTCTAGCCCCGTCTTCAACTCGGAATGGTCTTGCCCAACGTTGAATCCACGACGCCGATGTTGAATCACGACGATGAGTCACTCCAGAATCCACCAAAGCTTCAGGCTCAGATTCTCCAGAATCCACCGAAGAACAACTTTTTCTTTTGTATAGAATAAACAAACAAACCTTTGATGTATACTTCTTAAACCATGAGTTGAATACTCAATCAAACATCAAAGAAAACTAGCAAAATAGCCCCAGATATAAACCCTAATATCCAAGAAGAAGATTTGGAAGCGTAACCCTAAAATCTGACTGAAACACATTTATAGCAATCTGTTCCACAATCTCCGCTCGAGTGCCGGAATGGCTGCTCGAGCGGAAAAAAACATCTCCCAGTATTTTTGCAGGCGATCAAACTTCTGGAACCAAGGATTCTCCACTCGAGCGGGGGAATGTCCACGCAAATGGACAAGAAACTTCGAATGCACATTTACATTTTGCTTTGGGGCGCTGCCCCTCAACCCCGTCGTGGCACTGCCCCTCAGCCCGATCCCCGTCATAGTCAGCGAAGTGGTAAACATGAAAGAACTATCTTCTGAAACTTCTCTACAAGTGTAGCTTGGCTTTTCGCGCTCCCTTTCGAAAGAATGAATAGCCTTTACAATTCGGACTCCACTTATGTGTTGGTTTTGATTCTGATTTCACAAGTGCAATGTGAAACAGTGAAAACACAAAAAGAGTCAAAATCCGGCAATTTCTTTTGAAAAATTGATGTTTGAATCAAATGCCAAAAAATAGACTGCTTTTCCAGATATCAGAGTCACCACCTAAATATTTATTTTAGAAAATTTAGGAAACCCATGACTCGTGCCAAAGGCCATTAGTCCGTCATTACCAAAGTGTCTTAGTTCGGGAACTTAGGTATGAGAGGGGAAAGTCAATAATTGAACATCCTATTCACCCGATCAAAGATCGGCCTCTACTAATCATGATGTGGTTTTTATGTACAGTATATGCTCTTATTCTATATGTAACATATGTCACGACCCAAACCCGCCCCTATGGGTTTAGCACCGTAACCGGCCAGTAATCCGAGATTATCGAAGGCCTGCTTAACAGTAATACAGTAAAACAGAGTATAGGGGCATGGCGGAAGCCAAAACAGTAAATAAACAATGTCCAATGAGCTGTGACAGTCTGTATGCAAAAGACTTTTTCATACATATATGTAGTCAGTGACAAAACAGTATGTACATATATACAGTCATTCAGTTCAGGGACCTAATCCCTATTAAACATTACGGTAACAGTCTACAGTTTACAAAACAGAACAGAAGGGGGAAAACTAAAACACCCCATAGCCTTAGCTTGACAGGCTCGGAACCTCGCAGTGAGGCACATAGGTTGGCTCGACAAAACTGGAGTTTACCCCGACGCTTGGTGCCTGTACACCTACATATATATATGAGCAGTGAGCTAAAGCCCAGTGAATAACGTAATGCGTAAAGAGGTTAAGAATGAATGTCCTTACAGTAATGAAAATAGTTCGTTAATTCAGTATATCAGTCATTCAGTCATACGTGGTACATCCATTTGCATAACGGTACAGTAAACAGTAGGTCTTAAAAGACCGAACAGTAAATGATGGCCATCAATCAGTAAACAGTAGTGGTTCCAACAAGGGAACCGACAGAGATCTCTGTAACAGTAACAGTAAACAGTAGTTGTTAAGGATGTCACAATACAGTTTAGAATATAGGACATACATTCATTCAATTAACAGTATCAGTTCAGAAAACAGTACAGTTCAATTGTTCATAAGATAATCATTTTGAACATATCTTTACACAGTTGTTACTCACAGAGTTCTGGGCTACAGTAAAGCTAGAGCGCGTCCCCAGTCGCCAACCCTACACAGTTTACAAATTGAACACACACTAAGCTACACAGTTGGAAAAGATAATAACTTAATCCCTAATTTGCCTCGGTGTGTTCTACATCTATATCCTCATTAAAATGTTTTAAACTAGGCCTAAGAATGCCTAGGATGGGATGAGGATGCAAAGATGCACTTAGAAAACATTTTCAGAATTTTCAGAAAACAGAGGTCCTGCTCGAGCTTGAATGCAGACAAAGGTATCCGCTTACCGCTCGAGCGTAGAATTTACCGCTCGAGCGTTCCGCAAAACAGGACAAAAGTACTGCATGTGTGAAAATCACGCTCGATTGGGCGCTCGATAGCCGCTCGAGCGTAAAATAGAAGGTCCCGCTCGAGCGCTAATTACCCCGTTCGAGCGGACTTCAAAACAGTGCAAAGTGCTGGGAGCACGAATTTCACGCTCGAGCGCCAGTAACCCCGCTCGAGCGTGAGTCCAAATTCTGGAAATTCCAGATTTGAACTTCAAGCTCAAAACCAAGTTCAAATGTACAATTTCGATCCTCTTGGGCCAATTTTCCAGAAAACATTCCAAAACTCATAATTTAACATGATTCCAAAGCTCAATTGTAAAATCAAAGCCCAAGGGTGTTCAATTCAAACCCAATTTCAAACCAATTTTCATGAACAAGATGAACATGTAACATGCATGGACTTAAATCATTTCAAAGCTTTAAATACAAGCTCAAATGAGCTAACTCTTACAAAAACATGATAAATTCATGGTCTACTCTCAAAATATAGACATGCAAGTGAGGAATGATGAATTACAACTTCAAAACTTATCAATATGCACATGCATGCAACAATTGAGCTCTAATTCAACAATTTGAGCCATATATTGGCTCTAGACTTTAACTTTGCTCAAAACCATGCCAGAACAAGCTAAACACAACAATGAGAGGTTGAATTCTCTTACCTAAGTCTCCAATACAAGGTGATGAAGCTTAATTTGCAACCTATATTCCAATTCTTCAAGCCAAAGCACAAAATCAAGTTGAATTCACTCCAAACCTCTCACTCTCCTCTTTTGGTCGGTTGTGATGTTCAATTGTGGCTAATGAAATGTTGCCTAAGTATATAATAAGTCTCAAATATGGTTCATCTAGTGGGCCACTAGTGTGGTGTTTTGGTAATTAAGCCAAACTATGCAATTTATCAATATTTAATCTAATTTAATCATAACAAATCAGTTTTCAGATAAATATACCATAAAATCACATAAATTCTACTGATCATGAAACACTAATCAATTTCTGGTTCGGCCGCCGATAAGGTCTTCAATTTGTGGTTTAAACATAAAAACATAAACAGATAATCAAACAGTCAAACAGATAGATAATGCATTTAAACAGATACAGTCAATCAATCAATTTCAGATTTCAATCAGTCAGTTCAGTTTTTCAATCAGTTCAATACTTTTCATAATCAGTCTCAGTTTAGCAGTAATCGGTAGTTTATCGGTAGACAGTGGTGAAGGTTGTTACAGTCTCCTCTCCTTGAAAAGAGTTTAGTCCTCTAAACTTGAGTTACCTTCGTTTTGGAAGAAAACAGGATTCAGTGGAAACAGTTCAGGATATCTTTTGGCCATGTCATCTTCCCTTTCCCAAGTGGCATACACGTCACCATGGTTTTGCCAGTCGACTTTCACTAACGAGATCTCTTGGTTTCTCAACTTCTTGATTCGTCTGTTTACAATTTGAATAGGCCGTTCCTCGTAAGTGTAGTCATCACTCAGCACTACACGAGTAGGCTCTATCACATGGAAAGGATCCCAGAGGTAGTCCCTCAACATAGAAATGTGGAAGACGTTGTGCATATGCTCCATTTCAGGAGGAAGCGCAACTTGATACGCCACCGGATTGATTTTCTCAATAATCTCATATGGTCTGACGTATCTCGGCGCTAACTTGCCTTTGACTCCAAAACGAGTCTGGCCTTTCATCGGTGTCACTTTCACAAACACGTGATCACCCACTTCATATTCTTTATCCCGTCTTCTGACATCAGCATAACTTTTCTGTCTGCTCTGTGCGATTTTCAGTCTCTGTTGTATCAATTTCACTTTCTCAGTCGTTTCATATACAATCTCGGGCCCAAGCAAAGGCCCATCTCCAACTTCTGCCCAGCAAATCGGAGATCTAAATTTTCTGCCATACAATGCCTCGAAAGGCGCTATACCAATACTTGAATGATAACTGTTGTTGTAGGCGAATTCAGCCAATGGCAAATGGTTTTCCCAGTTTCCCTGAAAATCAAGGACACACATTTTCAGTAAATCCTCCAGAGTCTGGATGGTCCTTTCTGACTGGCCATCGGTCTGAGGATGATAAGCACTACTCAGTCTCAATTCAGTACCCAATGCAGTCTGTAAGCTTTGCCAAAATCTCGATGTAAACTTCGAATCCCTGTCAGAAACAATGGACACAGGCACTCCATGCAGTCTAACAATTTCATCAATATAGAGTATAGCCAATTTGTTCACATTATAAATTGTCTTAACAGGTAAGAAGTGAGCAGATTTAGTCAGTCTATCAACAATAACCCAAATTGAGTCCATACCTTTACTGGAGCGGGGCAATCCCACAATAAAATCCATGGTGATATGTTCCCATTTCCACTCCGGTATAGGTAAGGGCTGCAATAAGCCTACGGGTCGTTGATGTTCGGCTTTAACTTGTTGGCAATGAAAACATTTCGATACAAAATTAGCAATTTCTTTCTTCATTCCCGGCCACCAGAAATTCAGTTTCAGGTCTTGGTACATTTTCGTATTCCCCGGATGGATGAAAAATTTTGAATTGTGGCCTTCTTGCAGAACTCTTCTTTTCAGTTCAGTATCATTCGGTACACACAGTCTTTCTTGAAATTTCAGTACATTCTTTTCAAATTTGAAACCCGGCCTTGGTTTAGTTTCCCTTTCTTCGATGATCTTCTTCAAGAAGTCATCCGATTATTGTTTCTCTTTAATTTCTTCAATCAGTGCCGGTTGAGCAGTGAATAGTAGCTATTGTTCCACCTTGTTCTCGTAAAACAATTTCAACTCCAAATTTTTCAAAGTCACAAAGTAATTCTTTCTGCCCGGTAAGCAAATAGGCTAAGTTTCCATTTGATTTCCGGTTCAGTGCATCGGCAACGGTATTGGCTTTCCGGGGATGGTACAAAATCTGTAGGTCATAGTCTTTAATCAGTTCTAGCCATCTCCGTTGTCTCATGTTCAGTTCTTTCTGTGTGAAGAAATATTTCAAACTCTTGTGGTCGATATATACTTCACATGTCGCCCCATATAAATAGTGACGCCAGATTTTCAGTGCAAATACTACTGCAGCAAGTTCCATATCATGGGTCGGATAGTTCTTTTCATGCGGTCTCAGTTGTCGAGAAGCATAAGTAATAACTCTCCCATTCTGCATTAAAACACACCCCAAACCCTTATGAGAAGCATCACTAAATACAGTATAACCATCCGTACCTGAAGGAAGGGTAAGAACCGGTGCAGTAACAAGTCGAGTTTTCAACTCTTGAAATGCTGATTCCCTTTGGTCAGTCCAGTTAAATGATATCCCCTTCTGAGTTAACTGAGTCAACGGTAAGGCAATTTTGGAGAAATCTTTGACAAATCTTCTATAATATCCAGCCAAACCCAAAAAGCTTCGGACTTCGGCCACATTTGTTGCTCTAGGCCAGTTTACGACAGCTTCAATTTTCTGTGGATCAATGGAAATTCCATCTTTGCTAACAACATGCCCCAAAAACATAACATGATCAAGCCAAAATTCACATTTAGATAGTTTAGCATAAAGTTTTTGTTCTCTTAGGGTCTGCAGGGCAAGTCTCAGATGATGTTCATGTTCTTCTATACTTTTAGAGTAAATCAATATGTCATCTATGAATACAACTATAAAATCATCAAGGTATGGGTTAAAGATTCTGTTCATGAGGTCCATAAATGCAGCAGGTGCATTGGTAACTCCGAAAGGCATAACTAAAAATTCTTAATGTCCATACCTCGTTCGAAAAGCAGTTTTGTCAATGTCTTCTAGTTTAACTTTCAATTGATGGTATCCGGATCTGAGATCAATCTTAGAGAAAACTTGAGCACCTTGTAACTGATCAAACAAGTCATCGATACGCGGTAATGGGTATTTATTTTTCACAATTACCTTATTCAGTTCACGGTAGTCAATACACAGTCTCAGTGAGCCGTCTTTCTTCTTCACAAATGAAACAGGAGCGCCCCATGGCGAAGTGCTAGGTCTGATGAACTTCTTATCTAACAGTTCTTGCAGTTGCACTTTTAATTCTTTCAGTTCAGTTGGAGCCATTCGGTAAGGAGCTTTAGATACTGGCTGCGTTCCCGGAATCACATCAACGGTGAATTCAATCTCCCTGTCAATCAAATCCCCTGACAGATTTTCTGGAAAAATATCTGAAAATTCTCTGACTATAGGAATACTGTTCACATTAACACTATCATCAGTAGATACAGTCAATACAGAACACAGATATCCCTTACATCCCTTTCTAATCAATTTAACAGCTTTCACAGATGAAATCAAATACGGAGGAGGTACTACTCCAACCCCATTAAACACAAATTCGGGTAAACCCAGTGGACGGAAAACTACTTGTTTCGTTACACAGTCTATGGTAGCCTGGTATTTCGTTAACCAGTCCATTCCTAATATTACATCAAAATGATCAATGTTCAGGGGCAGTAAGTCAATAAACAAATGTGCATCTCCAACAATAATTTCACAAGCAGGGTACATATATGCACAGGTCATAGATCCCCCAATGGGTACAGCCAACAGATAATTCATGGGTTCTAACGGTCTATTCAATTTTCGCGAAAAAGCATGCGATACATACGAATGTGTAGACCCCGAATCAATCAGTACATATGCATTTTGAGTACAAATAGAGAGGATACCTGACACAACGGTCTCAGTATTTTGTACGTCTCCCGGTACTAGGGCGAACACTCGGCCCTACCTCATAGGCTCTTTCCCAGTAGCTTTAGGGTTCGGTTTTGGTGCAACAGTTGATGTTGCTACGCTTGGTACAGCTTTACTATTGGCTTGTGGAGAAGAGGTGCAATCTTTAACCATGTTGCCCACCTTGCCACACTTGTAACAGGCGCCAGATATTTTATAACAAACCCCTTTGTGCTTCTTGCTACACTCAGAACAGGGTGGTATGAAACCACACCCTTGGCTGGGGCTAGTTGTTGACCCCGTATTCTGTTTCTTGCTCAATGGGTCATGCTTGCCTTTCTTGAATTTAAAACCCTGCCTTTTACCATGCCATTCAGACGCTGGTGTTTCAGTTTTCAGTGCCTCGATGTTCGATTCGGCCATCAAGGCTCGGTCAAGAACATTTACATAATTCGGTAGCTTCAAAACAATAATTCTGTCCAGTATTGCAACATTAAGGCCGCCTTCAAACTTTCTGGCCTTCTTATAATCAGTGTCCACCATATGTGGTGCATATCTAGCAAGCTCGGTGAACTTCGTTTCATATTCAGTAACGGACATTGTGCCCTATCTCAGCTGTTCAAATTTAGTTACTTTTATGTCCCTAACACACTGAGGGAAGTACTTTTCAAGGAAGGCTCCTTTGAATTGAGCCCAAGTCATAACAGTATTGTTATCACGGATAAGCATCCACCACCTTCTAGCTTCTTCTTGCAGAGTAAAGGTGGCTAATAGCACTTTATGTGCTTCGGAGCACGGAAAAACCTCAAACAATTTTTCTGTCTCGAGAACCCATGCTTCAGCTTTTAACGGTTCAAGGCTTCCCTAGAAGGATGGCGGTTTCATTTTGCTGAACTTATGGGTGAGAGCAATTATGTCCCCATCATTAACATTCACATTCTGCTCTGACTGTACCGGAGGAGGAGCTGGGGGCTGTTGATTCTGTTGTTGATCTAGTTTTTCAGCTATTAGTTCCATCATTCTTTCGAGTCTTTCCATTCTTGCCTTAGAGGATGAGGATTCAGATTCATTTGCAGTTCTCGCATTATCCATTTCACTATAGGCAGTTATAACAGTTATCAACATAGGCAGTCATTTGTTTAAACAGATTAAAACATTAGCATATATTCAGTCATGTCATAGCCACACACATATCATGCTCAGGTAATGCCCTAATCGCTTTTCTAGGACATCCTATAGCTCATTTGGACACGTGTGTGCGGTATAACTCGTGGTAAGTATCACTCTGATACCACTCTGTCACGACCCAAACCCGCCCCTATGGGTGTAGCACCGTAACCGGCCAGTAATCCGAGATTACCAAAGGCCTGCTTAACAGTAATACAGTAAAACAGAGTACAGGGGCATGGCGGAATCCAAAATAGTAAATAAAAAATGTCCAATGAGCTGTGACAGTCTGTATGCAAAGGACTTTTTCATACATATATGCAGTCAGTGACAAAACAGTATGTACATATATACAATCATTCAGTTCAGGGACCTAATCCCTATTAAACAGTACGGTAACAGTTTACAGTTTACAAAACAGAACAGAAGGGAGAAAACTAAAACACCCCATAGCCTTAGCTTGACAGGCTCGGAACCTCGCAGTGAGGCACATAGGTTGGCTCAACAGAACTGGAGTTTAGCCCGACGCTTGTAGCTGCGGTCTGGTGCCTGTACACCTACATATATATATGAGCAGTGAACTAAAGCCCAGTGAATAATGTAATGCGTAAAGAGGTTAAGAATGAATGTCCTTACAGTAATGAAAACAATTCGTTAATTCAGTATATCAGTCATTCAGTCATACGTGGTACATCCATTAGCATAACAGTACAGTAAACAGTAGGTCTTAAAAGACCGAACAGTAAATGATGGCCATCAATTAGTAAACAGTAGTGGTTCCAACAAGGGAACCGACAGAGATCTCTGTAATAGTAACAGTAACAGTAAATAGTAGTTGCTAAGGATGCCACAATACAGTTTAGAATATAGGACATACATTCATTCAATTAACAGTATCAGTTCAGAAAACAGTACAGTTCAATTGTTCAGAAGATAATCATTTTGAACATATCTTTACACAGTTGTTACTCACAGAGTTCTGGGCTACAGTAAAGCTAGAGCGTGTCCCTAGTCGCCAACCCTACACAGTTTACAGATTGAACACACACTAAGCTACACAGTTGGGAAAGATAATAACTTAATCCCTTATTTGCCTCGGTGTGTTCTACATCTATATCCTCATTAAAATGTCTTAAACTAGGCCTAAGAATGCCTAGGATGGGATGAGGATGCAAAGATGCACTTAGAAAACATTTTCAGAATTTTCAGAAAACAGAGGTCCCGCTCGAGCGTGAATGCA
Organism: Camellia sinensis; assembly: GCF_055761805.1. Taxonomy (NCBI): domain Eukaryota; kingdom Viridiplantae; phylum Streptophyta; class Magnoliopsida; order Ericales; family Theaceae; genus Camellia; species Camellia sinensis. Next base: position 99,034,162 of record NC_138972.1, read on the forward strand.
GACAAAGGTATCCGCTCGAGCGTAGAATTTACTGCTCGAGCGTTCCGCAAAATAGGGCAAAAGTACTGCATGTGTGAAAATCACGCTCGATTGGGCGCTAGATAGCCGCTCGAGCGTAAAACACAAGGTCCCGCTCGAGCGCTAATTACCCCGTTCGAGCGGACTTCAAAACGGTGCAAAGTGCTGGGAGCACGAATTTCATGCTCGAGCGCCAGTAACCCTGCTCGAGCGTGAGTCCAAATTCTGGAAATTCCAGATTTGAACTTCAAGCTCAAAACCAAGTTCAAATGTACAAATTTCGATCCTCTTGGGCCAATTTTCCAGAAAACATTCCAAAACTCATAATTTAACATGATTCCAAAGCTCAATTGTAAAATCAAAACCCAAGGGTGTTCAATTGAAACCCAATTTCAAACCAATTTTCATGAACAAGATGAACATGTAACATGCATGGACTTAAATCATTTCAAAGCTTTAAATACAAGCTCAAATGAGCTAACTCTTACAAAAACATGATAAATTCATGGTCTACTCTCAAAATATAGACATGCAAGTGAGGAATGATGAATTACAACCTCAAAACTTATCAATATGCACATGAATGCAACAATTGAGCTCTAATTCAACAATTTGAGCCATATGTTGGCTCTTGACTTTAACTTTGCTCAAAACCATGCAAGAACAAGCTAAACACAACAATGAGAGGTTGAATTCTCTTACCTAAGTCTCCAATACAAGGTGATGAAGCTTAATTTGCAACCTATATTCCAATTCTTCAAGCCAAAGCACAAAATCAAGTTGAATTCACTCCAAACCTCTCACTCTCCTCTTTTGGTCGGTTGTGATGTTCAATTGTGGCTGATGAAATGTTGCCTAAGTATATAATAAGGCTCAAATATGGTTCATCTAGTGAGCCAGTAGTGTGGTGTTTTGGTAATTAAGCCAAACTATGCAATTTATCAATATTTAATCTAATCTAATCATACCAAATCAGTTTTCAGATAAATATACCACAAAATCACATAAATTCTACTGATCATGAAACACTAATCAATTTCTGGTTCGGCCGCCGATAAGGCATTCAATTTGCGGTTTAAACATAAAAACATAAGCAGATAACCAAACAGTCAAACAGATAGATAATGCTTTTAAACAGATACAGTCAATCAATCAGTTTCAGATTTCAATCAGTCAGTTCAGTATTTCAATCAGTTCAATTACTTTTCATAATCAGTCTCAATTTAGCAGTAATCGGTAGTTTATTGGTAGACAGTGGTGAGGGTTATTACAACATACAAGTATAGACTAATTTCATGAAAAGTTGGAACGTTTGAGTCCATGTTTGTTTTGAAAAAAATGTTTTGAATATGTATCACTGAAAATGGTGATCTCATATATACATGAATCAAAGTATCCCAATTCAAGTGATTAGCCTTCATTCACATGCATTCAAACAGGTATATCAAGTAAGCATTTAGCTTCATGGTAATATGTTTGATATGAAAGTAATCACACTTATGGAATATGCTAAAGCATAAAAACTTACCTTATGTCCGAAGGCGAGTCAAAAGAAAGTAAATAGTTAGAAAAAATATATGATCCTAATTAATGCGATATGGCTAATGCAACACATACAACATGCAAGTAATAAGCTCGGCTACTACCATGGCATACGAGTCAATTCAAGGCATGTGATAGAGCATGTATTCAAGTAAAGAGTTTGAATTTGACATTTGAATAATATGATGAGACGAACTTTTATGCATGCAAAACGAATGGATGCAAGTCATGGAAATGCTAATTTGAAAATATAATGTCCTTAACCTAACCATCATAAGCAGTGAAATAAAAGGGAGAAAGAATGGGGGTTGGAAGACATACAAGTTATTACATATTTGTCCTCGCGAAGGAGGGTCCGAATGTCCAAATGTCCGAATAAATAATTATTACAAAACCGAATGAATAATAAATGAAAGGGGCTGTCTAATTTATTACAATAAACCCTGACTCAATAAACTTGGTATAACGTTCGACCGAATTCAATTAATCATATTGTTTCTTTATGTCGGTTGTAATCCAATTTTAACCAATTTTATTAGCCTCTTTTATTACCTTTCCATTTCTTTATCTTTTCTCCTGTTTGTGCAAAAGTGATATTTACGTCCACTAAGTCCAAAATGCAATAAAGAGAAACAAGTATCAACTTAACCCGAGAAAATTTTCTTCGGGGGAAATTACAAAGGAAAAGTCAAACTTATTTACAAGCGATAAGGGATTCCAAGTTAAACTCAAGATGTGAAACAAGGACTAGTCAAACTCAAAAGAGTGATAATGACTTAGAAAAATCCAAACTTGAGTGATAATGACTTGAAACCCAAACTTGATAATAAGTGATAATGACACTTTCCTTTGTGATTTCCAAGGGTCAATTAGTCCCTTAAAAGTAAACACACTGATGAATAAAGAGAAATGAAAAATAAAAGATTGTGCTTTAGTATAAGAATATGTATACATTTGGGGTAGTGAACCTCCAAAGAATTTAAACCGTTAAGTATAGAGCTTTTTATGCCTTTGGTAGTAAATGTCCTAAGAGATTAAATCAGTGAGCATAGAACGTTGTATACTTTTGGTAATGAACTTCTTAAGTATAAAACATTTTATGCCTTTGGTAGTGAATCTCTAAGGAGATTAAACCATTAAGCATAAAACGTTTTATACCTTTGGTAATGAACCTCCTAAGCATAAAACGTTTTATGCCTTTGGTAGTGAATCTCCAAAGAGATTAAATCATTAAGCATAGAGCGTTTTATACCTTTAGTAATGCACCTCCTAAGCATAAAACGTTTTATGCCTTTGCTAGTGAATCTCCAAAGAGATTAAACCATTAAGCATAGAACGTTTTATACCTTTGGTAATGAACCTCCGAAGAGATTAAACCATTAAGCGTGGAAGAGTTCCTTTCTTATACTTGAACCACAATCTTAATTTTTCACAACTTTTAATCGAAATAAGCAAAGAATGGAGGGAGGTCGCAGAGATGATTATGCAAAATTGATTAATTGGTTAGTACAAACAAACTTGATATTGAAAACATAAATCATTGAAATAAATTAAACAGCCCCTTAAATAGCATACAATAGTACTAAAATTAGAAATTTACCACTTTTACTATTCACCGCCGGAGGTTACTATTCACCACCGGAGGTTACTATTCATCCGGTGGGGTAAATTATTTAAAGTAATAAATTACAACAGTGTATATACAATATTTAAATTACAACAGATATGTGGGTGGTGCAGCCATCCCATTAAAGCAATAAAAAAACAGTTATGAAAAGAAGTAAATGAAGTATTTAAAAAAATTATATCACATTTTTAAATTAAATGAAAATTTGCGAAAACTCACCTTTTGGGGAAATGATGAATTTTCTGAGTCACCAACTTTCTTTTGATTGCTCTCAAGTCTGTGGAATGTGTTCTCAATTCTCAGTCCAAATTTGGAATTACAGTTTTAGTGGTTGGTTTTTGAATGGTGTATTGATGAAATGGAAATAAAAATATCAAAGAAAATATTTTATTTTCCCTCTCTCTCTCTCTCTCTCCCCCTAAAAGAGCTAATTTTCTTTCTTTTTGATTCTTTTTCTCTCACTCTCTCACACCACTTCTTTTTTTCCTCTCTGATTCTCTAATCTAATTCTCTGACCCTTCCCTTCTTTTTCTCTTTTTTTCTTTCCTTTTGCTGGGCCTCTCCCCTTGTCCTTATATAGGCAAAACATAGAATATAATAATATATATATATATATATATATATATGCGTATAATATAATATTTAATATATGTGTTTGATGTCGACAGCCGAGCTGACCGACATCAATTAGTTTTATTATATAATATATAAAATATATAATTTATACCCATTTATATAAAAACACTAAAAATATGAACAAACACAAAATTATGCAAAATTATAAAATACTAAACTAATGAAATATTTAGTAGTTTAAAACAATTTAGCCATCATGGTGAAGGTTAGGATTAAAGTTCAAATTCCATCTCTCTTTGTAACGCCCTCAAAATAACAACATTAAACCCATCAATAAAGATATGCATTGATATGTAAAAGTTCCACATTCTTCCATTTATCAGAGTTCCATTACAAAAGTATTACATGTTAACAACAAAAGCAAATGCCCTATGGGCTTACAGCTTTCCAAGTTAACACTTGGTTACAACAAAAGAGTACTAACTCATTTACACATTAAGCCCTTGGCTTGAATTTACATGTAATACATCAAAAAGTAAAACGACAAAAGTATGTCCGCCTCTAGCCTCCCAAGCTATGTCCTTGGAGGTGGCATGCTACCTGTACCTGAAAATGATATTCCCATATAGGGTGAGCCACAGCCCAGTAGAAATACACTAAACCAACGATGAACAATGACTAAAAGATTAGCAATTGATAGATGGCCAACACTGATACATTCACATAAATCACATATTTATGTTATACGACTTATGAGTCCAAGTTACTTTTCATTTTCCCTTTTTCAACAGATAGGCATATAAGCTCTATCCACATTCTCAACAGATATGTATAAAAACTATATCCCACATTCACAGATAAGCATATAAGCTATATCCACATTCTCAACAGATATGTATAACGACAATATCCCACATTCACAGATAAGCATATAAGCTGTATCCATACTTCACAAAGATAAGCATATGAGCTCTATCTTCACTTCTCTAGACAAGCATATGAGCTGTATCTACGGAGTTCATCCCCTATCTTCTCCCAACACTATCCGGTTTAGAGGTACATCCCCCATCTTCCCCTAAACCGCGGAGTACATCCCCCATCTCCTCCTCTACATATAACGTATACAAACACATTAGTTCTATATACAATCACTCAATACATACAGTTAATGTATTCTATCAACCGTCAAATTCTATGACACATTCCATTGATTAGGTTCCGTTTGCCTAATCATCATGCATTGTCTACAACAATCACGACTATCCTCCACCGATAGCCCAAAGCAATTATTTCTAAACAGAAAATAAATGTACAAATGGATATTCAATCAACATTTCATTCCGGTGAGTGACAAATAATTCAACTACACCCTTTACCCCTTTGCATTCCCAATCTCAACAATCTCATTTCATTTCCTCATTTCTCACAATTAATTATCCCAATTAATCAAACAATGTAATTAGGTCATTTCCATAATTAACATTTCAACCCTTAGGTCCCATTTTCATCAATGATTCAACATTTATTCCATTTCTCTATGCCAAACATGCATCTAGGTTTATTATGAATAAAACCCCAACTTTTGTAAAATAACACAAAAGCCCCAAACTTTCACCAAATTACCAAACCAACCCCAACATCTCAAAATACTAAAATTTAAAGACAAAATCCATAGAGAGGAGTAGGATATCCCTACCTCGAAGTTTGAGCCAAAAAGGAGATGAAGACTCGCAGATCAACGTGCTCCAAATCCAAACTTTTTCAGATTAAGTCGAAGCTCTCAACGCCCTCTATCTTTTTAACAAAGGCCCTAGGTTAGATTCACACTCTAGGGAGATCAAATCTTAGAGAGAGTGTAGGTTTAGAGAGAGAGAGTCTCGGATCTAGGGTTTGAAAGAAAAAGAAAGTGAAAAACTGATGTTCAAAAACGCTACTGACCGCTGATATAAAACACGCTCGCTCGAGCGAAGCCTTTGTCGCTCGAGCGACCAGACACAGAAAACTCTCGCTCGAGCCAAGAAGTTCTCGCTCGAGCCGAAAACTCAGAAGTGCGCTCGAGCGAAAGAATGCTCGCTCGAGCTAACAACTCAAACCCTCAGGTCTGCAACCAGAAGTACGCTCGAGCGACAGACTTCTCGCTCGAGCGAAGAACAAACCAGACCGCTCGAGCGAAGAAAACTCGCTCGAGCCAAGAAATGCAACTCTCAGGTCCAGAACCAGACGCAATCGCTCGCTCGAGCGAAGCCACTCTGGCTCGATCTACCAGACACGAACTCAACTCTCGCTCGAGCGACCAACTCCTCGCTCGAGCGAAGGTCCAAAAATCTGGGCAGCAGCACTAGGCTCCCAAACACAACCAACCTGTAACAAACCTGCCCAACACATCCTATAACTCAAATACGAAGTAAAAAGGATGTAAACAAGATAATAATCAACTACCAACATCCACGGACACATGTCCGGATCACTGTTCAGCAAGGGTAAACCCGGGATCGCTATAACTGAGGATTCTGTGAGAAACACATTCTAATTGTCCTCATCGGGCAATCAAAAAAAAGCGTCTAAGTCTTAGGGCCGTCAAAATGAGGTGTCTACAGTTGCCCCTCTTTGACAGAGCTTGAAGTCATTTCATGACGTGAGTGAAAGTCAAAGCCCGATGACGATCTTTTTGACAAGGCCAAAAGACTTGGGCAAACAACCAAATGTGCAAATGCAAGTGGTTGAACCAGAAGGTTGCCTACGTATCCCGTTTGCAAGGAATCAAACCTGCGTAGTTCAGGGGCAAGATGCAGAATGATATGTAAAACATAACTTATGATCATGCAATGATATGTAAAACATAACTTATGATCATGCAATGAAATTCAATCGAGACAATGATGTGACACTGAATAAAAGCATAAATTTTGGATGTAGTGAATGTGAGATCCAAACGCTTCATCCGCGAGAGGAGGAAAGTGAACTTGAGATCCAAACGCGTCTTACGTGAGAGGAGTATGTGAACTTGAGATCCAAGCGCGTCTTACGCGAGAGGAGTATGTGAACTTGAAATCCAAGCACGTCTTACGTGAGAGGAGTATGTGAACTTGAGATCCAAACGCGTCTTACACAGGAGGAGTATATGGACTTGAGATCCAAATGCGTCTTACGCGAGAGGAGTATGTGGACTTGAGATCCAAACGCGTCTTACGTGAGAGGAGTATGTGCACTTGAGATCCAAATGCGTCTTACGCAAGAGAAGTATGTGAACTGGAGATCCAAACGCGTCTTACGCGAGAGGGGTATGTGAACTTGAGATCCAAACGCGTCTTACGCGAGAGGGGTATGTGAACTTGAGATCCAAACGCGTCTTACGCGAGAGTAGTATGTGGACTTGAGATCCAAACGCATCTTACGCTAGAGGAGTATGTGGACTTGAGATCCAAACGCGTCTTACGCGAGAGGAGTATGTGAACTTGAGATCCAAATGCGTCTTACGTGAGAGGAGTATGTGAACTCAAGATCCAAACGCGTCTTACGCGAGAGAAGTGTGTGAACTTGAGATGATAAACATCAAATCTTAACATGTTTCACATGAAAAGAGGGAAGGTAAAGTCAAAATCCAAACGCGTTTTGCGCGAACGGAAGAAGGTATAGTAGAATGATTAGGGGTAACCTCTATACGCAGAAGCCACAGATGCCGTTTCTTTTCTTTTTTTTTTTTTTTATTCACAACTTTCCCTATTCTCTAATGGGGTGACAGACTAGGTTGGTTCAATATCCAGAATTGAGGCGCATACACGCTACCTCAACCTATGGGGCTGCCATACAGATTTCAAGCCAGGGATACACCCCTAGGTATTTAAACCAGACTTTAGTCTCGGAAATTCCAAACCTTTGCGTTCTAGGCATCGCTATTCGAACTCTAGTTTCCGCCGTCGCAGTTGGTCTCCTAAGAACTCATTGCAAACACAAGCAGGTAGCTATAGCAGACCACCTGAAGTCGTTCGGGCACGACAAACACCAAAGGAATTGCACCTCTAGAGGATTTAAGGTCTCCTAGACCTCGACAAGTGCAATAGATAGTGCGATGCGCAAGATAGTGCAATAGATTGAGATTGTGTGGTAGACGCTTGATTGTGCGATAGATGCACAATATGGTTATGATCGTGCGATAGATGCACGGTGCGGATGGGATCATGCGATAGATGCATGGTGCGGATGGGATCGTGCAATAGATGCATGGTGCGGGTGTGATCGTGTATATAAACAAAATATACACAAATATGTACATATCGTATACATATATTCATATACAGACATATACACAGACAGAGGCATATATATACATAGATAATATGGTATATATACACAGATAGATACGGATATATACACAGATATATACGGTATAGATACACAGACATATACAGATATATACACAGATATGTACGGTATAGATACACAGATATATACGGTATATATATGCACGGATATATACGGATATATATATAGGCATATACGACACAGACATATACAGACCTATATACAGACATATACGGACATATACACAGGTGGGGAATATTTTGTTTGCAGCCATCAGCGGGAAGATGCCGTTACTGAGAAGGCATATTCCGTTTGCTGACGTCGGCACACGTACTCCAAACACGCAAAAAAGAAAGGAAAAACAAAAAATGCATGGATGTGAGGATACAGGGTTTCGAACCCCTGACCTCAAGCTTAGTCTCTTGGTCCTTTAACCATTGAGCCACACCACTGTTGTGACAAAATATTCAAAAGTATATATATATATATATAATACATAGGTATACGAGATATATATACACAAAACCAAAATCAAAACAAAATAGAGAAACACTCAATGTGGGGTTCGAACCCCTGACCTCAGGTTCAGCCTTTCGGCTTGTAACCGCTAAGCTGCGCCACTGAACCCAAGCCATGCTTGTGACCAAATTTGCAAACAAATATATATAATACATAGATATACAATACATATACACATATATATGCAACTCTCCCGCCTCTCCTATTTTTGTCTCACTCTCTCTTTCTTCATCTTCTTCGAGCGTCGTGTCTGTCGCACAATTTCAACAATTGCGGCGCCTGACCGACAGGCTATCCAATCCTGCCTTGATTGTCAATGATCGTCTCGGCCTTTCTCCCTATTTGTCTTCTCCTTCGGTCTCTTCTTAAGTTGAGGCCTGCGAGAGAGAGGTAGAGCAAAAGCCTGCAAACTTTCTCTGCCACCACTTTGCAACCTCTTTCTTTTGCATTACTCTCCTTTTGCCATGGTTTCTTCACACGGTTCTCTCACTCTTTTTCCAGACCTGAACGAGTCCACGATAGAGATGACTGATTCTGACTCGCTTGAACCTCAACCACGAGCTCCTCCTCCTTCCCTTGTTTTCAACCTTTTAGCAATGCCAGTTGAACAAATCATGGCGGCACAGTCTGACATCGAAGCAAACTTGTGTATGCTGAGGTCATGTGTGGAGACCGTGACAGCGGTCTCCAACTTGTCCTGTCGACTACAGAACAGGACGTGTGAGGTGCATCAGTTAAATGCACAACTCTCCTTCCTCCAACGTATGTACAAAGATGCTCGAGTAGAAATTAGTGCGCTAAAAAAGCAGAGCAAAGAGTTGAAATGACAAGCCACCTCCGTGGCTCGATTCGGAGTTTCTTTGCACAACCAACTTGATGGCCGACGAGGAATAATCTCCTTTGGAAGCTCTGCAAGGGCCGAGGCAGAGTCTTCAAGAGCTTCGAAGGGGTAAAGATGAAGCGAGGCAGATGATAGTAAAGTCAGGCAATGAAGTTGTGTACAAAAAAAGGTAGTTGTAATCTTCGTCGCCGGGCTGCTGCCGGAGAAGAAAGAAGAAGAAAAAAAAAATCCCCCTCTCTCTTTTTTTGTTTTTGTTTTTGTTCTTCTTTTGTTGTTGTTTCTTTTTTTTTTTCTTTTTTCCTCATATTGTTGTTGTTGTTTTTTTTTTCTTTTTTTTCTTTCTGTATATATTTTGTACAAATGTGATCGGGTTAATCTCCGAAATTAATAAAACGAGTTTGTTTGTGAATCTGAATGGCAAATCAGAACGGTTTGAATATTTAGATGTTAGAAATGGTTGTATTTCAAACCGGACCATTTGAGCCTATTACTGAAAACGTAAAAGAAAACTCAATGAATTGAATTTAGGAAAAACACACTTGCAAATACAATGGACACAAAACAGACACAAAACCAATTTACGAAATTATTTTTTTCTTTCTTTATCTTTGTTTTTATTTATTTATTTATTTATTTTTTGAACAAAACAAAACAAAAACAAAATTTTGTTGCGACTGTAATACACACAAATTAAATTACGACCTATTGGGACAAAAGAAACGAAAACAAAACAAAAATAAAATGCTTCCTTCTTTTCTTTTTTTTTTCATTCATTTTTTTTTTAGATAAATAAAAACCCTTTCTCTTTTTTTTTTCTTCCTTTTTTTCATTCATTATTTTTCAGATAAATAAAAACCCTTTTTTTTTTTTTTTTTCTTATTTTAGATAAACTAAAATTCCAACCAAAAGCCCCCTTTTATTTATTTATTTTTTATTTTTTTATATTTGCTTTGTAGTTTAAACACTAGCTTCAGATAGATTCTTTTCTTTTTGAAAGACTTCTCTTTTGTTTTTTATTTTGCAAAATAATGATCGGGATTTGACCCGCTAGTTTTATCAAGTGTTATTGTGGATGATCTCTTCTTGCAAATATCTTGTACTGTGTTTGCATATGATGACCGGATAACACTTGCATGATAATCTTTGAAGAACACTTGCGTTTGAATTGGTTCATGAATCAGATAATAATATCAACCAGACAAAATGAAAAAACTACAACTTGATAATAAAAGAAACATAATGAAAACAACTTGAACATACTAAAACAAAAGACTTGGTAATAAAACAAGACTTAAAATACAACCACAACACAAGAGGACAAAAGGACACAAGAGGACAAATCCACAACTACAACACAATGTTTGGCCCACCCACCACTAAAGGCTATCATCACTACTCCATCTAAATTCTATAAATGGTACTCCCATAATGTCGTTTCTGGCAGAAGAGCAAGGGTTTACATTTTGCTCTCAAAATGGAAATGTTGCCCACCAATAGGCTCCAAGACTGGATAACCACTTTGGATGGCTCGGAAAAGATGAACTTTCGCGGTTTCGGCCTAAATGCTCTTTTTCCGTTGAGCCGCACTTCACTTTGCTTTCCATTTCTCCATGCCGCTGCTCGGTGCTAGAATCCAATCACACATATATTTCGTTTCGGTTCACAAGAGATGTGTCCGACACTCGAAGAATTTCAAGCATTGATGGAATCTCAACGTGATAAAGAAATCATGCTTCAACCCTGTTTTGGCCATGCTCAAGCTTTAGGACGAATGTGTGGGCTTACCTTATACAAAGCTTGATCCTTGGCTCATAATGGGGAACTAGATATTCCAGATTTGATTTGTCGATTTTCCATCACCGGTGACAAAGACGACCTCCTTTGGCGAGGTTATCGTCAGCATGCCCTTTGCTTATGCTTACTCGCACACTTCCTTCTTGCCCCTAGTCGCGGTGGAGTTAGCATTAAACTGATTAAGTAGCCCAATGCCTTAAGGAGGGTAAGAGTTGTATGGGCTAAGTGTTGGCCAAGACTTTGACGGGCTTGGATGCTTTTCAATGGGGAGAGACTACTCGATTTGCAGGGAGTCCATTACTTCTTCAGGTATTGTTTCCCACCCTCCTTATTTATGATCCTTACATCACTCGACATTCAATCACTTCTTTTTTTTCCTCTTAAAACCCTTTTCTTACTTTTCTCTCAACGTACATCTCTCTATTCTTTTATCTCGCTTATTTTTCATCCCTTTCCCTAGATATGGTTGATGGATAAGCTGAAAGTGGTGGATCCTTGCCCCAAGTACTCGGCCAGGACTTACTTTCTTCGTCCACAGCTAGTGGAGTTCTCCTCAGAGGAAATGTGGTGTGACTAGATGCACAGCAGATCTGCGGCTGACATTGCTTGGCGTAGCCCCCAGCTTAACTTGGCTAAGATGAGTTACAGCATGTTCCAGCAATCAGGTATACAATTGATTGGCCTTACACACTGTGTATTCTATTTTCTATTCAGGTTCAGACGCCAGTTTGGACATGATCAGATTTGTCCAGATTAAGGGATAAAGTATGCAGTTTCATTTCCTGTTCGTGGTTCGTACTTGCCTCGGTACCTCAGTGCTTGGAATACGAGAGAATTCTTGGCCCCTGCCCTTACTTTCAGTTCCATCCTTCCTGACGAATACTTGGTTTGGCTCGAGGATGAGGAACAGATTAGGCCGACCTCGGTTACAGAAACTTCCACAAGCACGAAAAAGAGACGAAGAACTGACACTTAACTCATCTATGCCCCTAGTTTATTGCTTTGTCTTTTCTTTTCAAGTTTTTATGTAAAATCAACTTTGGTTTGGAGAATGTACTTGTGATAAATCAATAAAATTAAAGTGAGTATTGAAAAGTTTCCTTTTGTGTTGTAAACGGTAAAGTTTTGAGAATAAAAACAAAAATTGAATTAAAACTTTTCAAAATAATTTTTTTGTTTTTTTGTTTTTTTCCTCGGAAATGGTCACCATCGGATACATACATAATTAATCCTAAGGCTGTACAGCCCCAAATCAGAAGGTCATAACCAAGTCGACAAACGATAGAGGATGACGGATAGATAATGACGGATTGACTAAACCAGATAAATAGGACAGTTGGCCGAACTTCGGGATGAAGTTGCCTACGTATCCCAAAGATGAGAATCAGGCCTTACGTAGTTCGGAGATGGTTCACTCGAGTATTTATTCTCTCCTTTCGCGCTCTAACTTTTGCCAAGGTTGCCCTTTCAGGTTTTCGACCTTGCGAGATCAGTTTTTCTTTATTTATAATTTTATTTATTTATTATTATTTATTTTTTTATGCTCTAACTTTTCCCTAGGTCACCCTTTCAGGTTTTCGGCCTAGCGAGCCTCTCAAGGATAATATTTCTTCAACTTGTCTATGTTGATCGGTTGAGAAAACTCCAGGCCATCCAAATCCATAAGAATAATTGCTCCTCCGGACCTTAGGGTCATGGATGGGGGCTCGGTTGTCTTTGAGCACCATGTCTCTTTCCTTGAGATTTCTGGACTTGACTTTCTTATTAAAAGCCCTCGCAATTCTACGCTGGTAACCTTGGATATGATACAATGCCTTTAACCTCCTCTCGTCAAACAACATCAATTCTTCAAATCTACTTTGTTGCCAGTCCGCCTCCGCTATCTGACACTCAACCATAATTCTTAGCGACGGTACTTCAATCTCAATTGGCAGAACAACTTCCATCCCATAAACAAGAGAATAAGGGGTTGCTCCTGTAGATGTTCGGATCGATGTTCTGTAACCCCAAAGTGAGAATGGAAGTTTCTCCGGCCAGTCTCTGTAGATTTCAACCATTTTCTGTAAAATTCTCTTGATGTTGTTGTTTGCAACCTCAACAGCTCCATTGGTCTGCGGCCTATATGTTGATGACTTACGGAAAGCCACATCATATTTCTCAAGCAGGCCTATCACCTCTTTCTTGAAATGAGAGCCATTATCTGAGATGATCTCGTTTGGCACCCCATATCGATAGATGATGTTGTTCTTGATGAACTTAGCCACATACGATGCCTTTAGAACGGCATAGGATTGGCCTCCACTCACTTTGTGAAGTAGTCGATTGCTACCAAAATGAACTCATGCCCGTTTGACCCCTTTGGCGTGACTGCACCGATAACGTCAATTCCCCAGACTGAGAAAGGCCATGGTGAAGTCATATTGTAGAGTTTCGACGGCGGAATGCACATGCAATTGGCATGGATCTGACATTTGTGGCATCGCCGTACAAAGCCAATACAGTCCTCCTCCATGGTTGACCAGTAGTAGCCTTGTCTAAGGATTTTCCGAGCTAGCAGCACACCATTCATGTGAGCCCCGCACTCTCTTCCGTGGATAGCTGCCATAAGGCGCCTTGATTCTCCTTCCTCAACACACAACTTATGCATTCCCAGATGGCCTCTTTTGTATAACTTGTTTCCGTAGATGATGAATTGGATGGCCAGACGCCATATTCCCCTTTTGTCCTTGGCACTTGCCCCTGGTGTGTACGCCTCTTTGTCCAGGAAATTCCAGATGTCATAATACCAAGGGTTTGTGTCTTGAACCTCATCTATCACGGCGATGGTCTCATATGCCGGCGTATACTTCTGTTCAACGATGATCGGGCCAAGTGGAATGTCCACCATGGAGGATAAAGTTGCCAACGCATCAGCAAATCGATTGTTCTCTCTGAGCAAATGCGTGAATGTCAATTTCTCAAACCTCGAAATTAACATATCCAGGGCCTGATGATAAACCTTCATTTTCTTTTCCTTAACCCGCTAATCTCCGTTAGCTTGAGACACAACCAAATTCGAATCTCCGATAACATCCAATCTTATTGCCCCTAGTTCTAGGGCAGCTTCCAAACCAGCAATACATGCTTCATATTCTGCTTCATTGTTGGATACTTTAAACCAGAGTCTGAAGGCTAGAGGTATGTGTGAATCATTGGGTGTTATGAGCAATACACCGATCCCATAGCCATACTGATTAGACGCTCCGTCAAAGTACATTGTCCATGGTTCCTCTTCTATCTGCAGAATGTCTTCATCTGGGAATAGATACTCCACTGCTTCATCATCTCCTTCTACTGGGTGATCCGCCAGAAATTCCGCTACAGCTCTCCTTTTGACTGATTTGCGTGTAACATACTTGAGATCAAACTGGGAGAGAAAATGCAACCAACGAGCTAGCTTACCCATAAGTGCTGGTTTCTCAAAGAGATATTTGATGGGATCTAAGCTCGAAACTAGAATTACAGAATGAGCTAACAGGTAGTGTCTCATCTTCCTCGTTGCCCAAACCAAAGCTAAGGAAGCTTTCTCGAGAGGAGTATAGCGAGTTTCATATTCTAGCATCTTCTTGCTTAGATAACAGATGGCCTTCTCCACCTTCGCTTCTGATTCTTGCACTAGCATGCACCCCATGGTTGAATTTGTTAAGGATAAATACAAGATTAGTGGTTTTTCCAGTTCTGGTGGCGACAATACAGGAGGATTTTGAAGGTACTGCTTAATCTGCTCGAAGGTGAACTGACACCGATGATCCCATTGGAATTTCTTTCCTTTCTTCAACAAGCCAAACAGTGGTTCACAAGTCAAGGTTAATTTGAAGATAAACCATCTTTTGAATTGCACCTTATCCAGAAAGCCGCTCACCTCTTTTTCAGTCCTTGGTGGTGGCATTTCTACGATGGCCTTGATTTTAGAGGGATCTATTTCAATTCCCCTTTGTGTAATCAGAAATCCCAGCTTTTTTCCTGCAGTTACCCCGAAGGTGCTTTTCTGTGGGTTTAACCTCAGTCTATACTCCTTGATCCGCTCAAAGAATTTTTCCAGTGCGGTGTAATGACCTTCTTGCTCTTTAGACTTGACGATCATATCGTCCATGTACACCTCAACCTCTTTGTGCATCATGTCGTGCAAAATGGTGGTTATAGCCCGCTGATATGTAGCCCCAGCATTTTTTAGTCCAAAAGGCATAACTCTATAATGTAGACGTCCCCCGAACGCCCCGGGAGGGTTAGCTCCCGTTCTGTTCATTTGGGGTTACTACAGCTCGGACTCTCAAAATGTCACGGTTCCTAATCTGAACCAAAGAGTCCAAATCCGGCAAATCATTTTGAGAAACTGATTTTTGAAAAAGTAGTGCCAAACATGGACTGCTTTGCCAGATACAGAGTCGCCACCTAAATATTTTATTTTGGGAAATTTAGGAAACCCTGACTCGGTGCCAAAAGGCCACGTGTCCGTCATCACCAAAGTTGCCTCGGCTCGGGAACTTGGGTACGATTGGGGAAGGTCACTTCGTGAGCACCCCCGCTCGCCCGATCAAAGATCGGCCTCTACTAACCGTGATATCTATTTTTGAAAACTTTGTGTGTTCTTATTCCGGTTATTAGCCTAGGTTACTATGTGATGCACACAGCATATAAGTATAGACCGGGTCGCCTAAATTGGAACAAAACATTTCATGCTTGTTTTTGAAAATGGCTTGCTACCCGCAGGTAAGCTTGAAACATTTGATGATTTATTCCAATTCAGATAACCCAACCTTCACCCACAGGCATTCAGGCAGTTATATCACATAAGCACATAGCCTCATGGTAAGCATGCTATCATGGCATTCACTCACACGCATGCAAGGATGCTAAAGCATAAAACTCACCTAGTACTCCAAGCCAAAATAGAAACTACATTAGAAATCATGCATGAATCCTAAGTATACAGAAATGCCTAATGCAACACATGCAAAATGCAACTATAGCAGGCTCAGTTATTCCAAGATGGTATATGAAATGCTACAACTATCATGTATTCAACTTTGAAATTGAAAGTACAATGCAGTTAGTATGGTGCGCCGAGCCCGGTGCATGCAATACAGATGAATGAATGCAAACATGCTGTCATACTGTATGCTAATTGGAATATGCCCTAATCTAACCATCAAAAGCGGATAAATGAAAGGGAGAAAGACGTGGGGTTGGAAGACATACATCACACTCACCCACACTTATTATAGTTGTGCCCTCACTCGGAGGGTCCGAATAAATACAGTCCAAATATTACAGTCCCGAATAAAAGAATATTACAGTCCGAAATATTACAAAATCCTAATTAATTAAAGAATTAACTAAGAAAGCAAATAAAACCGGCGTGCAGGTCAGGGACTGCCTTGCTTCTGATGGATGATGCATGTCCGGATTGTCTTGCGCGGAAATCCACCGGAATGTCCCAATTAGCCTCTGTTTACACCTGTTTCTTGAAATGCGTGTCAAGCCTCGAAAAGTTGCTGATTCTGCGTTTTGCTGCAACAGAGAGCAGGAAAGGGGCATAGCAATGTATTTGCACAGATATATGCATGTCTCGATCCTCGTGCCACCAATCACGCATACCGAGGCATGATGACCGAGGAGTCGAAATGCATAACTCAATATAGGATGAATGCACATGAAACTACAGCTAAAACCTAACTCCATCATGGATAATCCGGAGCGTCGGTGACTGGGGAATTGAGACACATTCCGTCACTCGGAGTACGAAATGTACCTTGTTTCCCGTGCCCGGGCTAACTCCTATTCCGGACATGATGCAATATGCATGATATGCATGAAATGCAACTAATATACAATCCTAACATACACAATGCTATGAAAATGAGATGTCTCGAAATGCGTGCACGCAGGCACGCAAACCGAGAAAATGGTAGAATGCAATGAAAATAAAATGCCTAGAAGTGCGTGCACACGGGTGCGCAAACCGAGAAAATGGTAGAATGCAATGAAAATGAAATGCCTCGAAGTACGTGCACACGGGCGCGCAAACCGAGAAAATGGTATGTGTCTCGAAATGCATGCACGCGGGCACGCAAACTGAGGCGATGATATGTGTCTCGAAATGCGTGCATGCGGGCACGCAAACCGAGGCGATGCAAAAGCGATGCGAATGACATGAAAAATGCAACATGGACTTATACTAACATGAGAAAGCCGCAGCTACACTCACATAAGAAGCTGGTTGATGAAAATGAAGTGCCTCGAAATGCATGCACACGGGCACGCAAACCGAGGCGATGGCATACGCAATGCAAATGACATAGAAACATGATATGGGCTTATACCAACATGAGTGAGCCTCAGCCACACTCACATAGGATGCCAGCGGATAAAAACGGCGTGTCTCGAAATGCGTGCACACGGGCACGCAAATCGAGGCGGTGCAAAAATGTGATGAAATGACATGGAAATGACAAATGGGCTTATACCAACATGAGCGAGCCTCAGCCACACTCACATGGGATGCCAGCGGATAAAAACGGAGTGCTTCGAAATGCGTGCACAAGGGCACGCAAACCGAGGCGGTGCAAAAATGTGATGAAATGACATGGAAATGACAAATGGGCTTATACCAACATGAGCGAGTCTCAGCCACACTCACATGGGATGCCAGCGGATAAAAATGGAGTGCCTCGAAATGCGTGCACACGGGCACGCAAACCGAGGCGGTGCAAAAATGTGATAAAATGACATGGAAATGACAAATGGGCTTATACCAACATGAGCGAGCCTCAGCCACACTCACATGGGATGCCAGCGGATAAAAACGGAGTGCCTCGAAATACGTGCACACGGGCACGCAAACCGAGGCGGTGCAAAAATGTGATGAAATGACATGGAAATGACAAATGGGCTTATACCAACATGAGCGAGCCTCAGCCACACTCACATGGGATGCCAGCAGATAAAAATGGAGTGCCTCGAAATGCGTGCACACGGGCACGCAAACCGAGGCGGTGCAAAAATGTGATGAAATGACATGGAAATGACAAATGGGCTTATACCAACATGAGCGAGCCTCAGCCACACTCACATGGGATGCCAGCGGATAAAAATGGAGTGCCTCGAAATGCGTGCACACGGGCATGCAAACCGAGGCGGTGCAAAAATGTGATGAAATGACATGGAAATGACAAATGGGCTTATACCAACATGAGCGAGCCTCAGCCACACTGACATGGGATGTCAGCGGATAAAAACGGAGTGTCTCGAAATGCGTGCACACGGGCATGCAAACCGAGGCGGTGCAAAAATGTGATGAAATGACATGGAAATGACAAATGGGCTTATACCAACATGAGCGAGCCTCAGCCACACTCACATGGGATGCCAGCGGATAAAAACGGAGTGCCTCAAAATGCGTGCACACGGGCACGCAAACCGAGGCGGTGCAAAAATGTGATGAAAGGACATGGAAATGACAAATGGGCTTATACCAACATGAGCGAGCCTCAGCCACACTCACATGGGATGCCAGCGGATAAAAACGGAGTGCCTCGAAATGCGTGCACACGGGCACGCAAACCGAGGCTGTGCAAAAATGTGATGAAATGACATGAAAATGACAAATGGGCTTATACCAACATGAGCGAGCCTCAGCCACACTCACATGGGATGCCAGCGGATAAAAACGGGGTGCCTCGAAATGCGTGCACACGGGCACGCAAACCGAGGCGGTGCAAAAATGTGATGAAACATGGCAAAAATGATATGCAAGCATGCCAATGCAATTTCAGCAACAAAATATGGGGTAAAACAGTCCCGAAATGAAGCGAAATGACATGAAATGCAAGGAAATGTCCCGAAATGCAACATTAGGCATCCGAAATGGCCTATAGCCATGCCAAACATGCACAATATGGACATGCAATGCAAAGACAGAAGCTAGACAGTCCCAAAATATGCACTTTTACAGTTATAAACAAGGCCAAACAGCAAGCATAGGTAAAGGAAAAATGGCATGCAAGAATAGGGGCCAAAACAGGGGTAATGAAGCAAGTGATATAAGCAAAACCCAAACTGAAAAATTTCCTTCTACAACACTGAAGAGGGACCAAAAATATGAACATTTACAGTATATGGCAGCCTCAAAATCAGTATACAAATATGCTAAAAATGTGATGCAAAACAAGGCTCAAAAGGTGCTATAACATGAAGTATACAAAATAATCACCAAACAGAAAAAAAATGTTAATGAAACATGAATTATAGGCCAAAATAAGGTCACTTTTAGTTCGGACCAAGGTCCAAAAACAGAAGCAAAGGGGGCTACCAATTTGTGCAAAAATGGGGCCAAATAAGGGATATAACTACAAGTGACACATGGAGACACCAAACAATGTTGAGCCCTTCTCCAATGTTGAAGAGGGGCTCAAAATAAGCCTTATATCAGTTTACAACATGCTCGAAAATAAATTTCTCATGGGCCAAAAATAGCATGCAAAATCATGACATACAAGATGATCAATGAAGCAAGTGTATTATGGAGGGCTCAAACAGGGTTGAGCCCTTAATGAGAAGTGAATATGAGCTCAAAATATGGCCCTTTTCAGTTAGGGTCGGAGCTTGAAACAAAAATAAAGTGGGGCTTAGAAATAGATCAAGAAAAAGGGTCAAAAGGGTAAAAGTGTTACTTACCCTTGAAGATTCAAACTTTTGTTGCTTCTTGGATGGATTTGCAGCTTCTTTAGCCTTCAAGAATCCTTCCTTGTTGCTGGAAATGAGATGGTGGTGGTAGAGCTTGGTGGTGTAGAAGGAATGATGGTTAGGGGCTTAGGGTTTTTTGAAGAATTGAGAAGGAAGAAGATGGAGTTGGCTATGGAAGCTTTAAGGTGAGTTTTTCTAACCTTAACAAAGAAGGCCACCAGCTGGTTATAAGGGTTCAAAAGGGAGTGTAAAGGTGGGGGAAAAGGAGAGTAAAACTCCCCCACAAAATATCCCCCGGATAAATATCTTGTCTGGGGGATATTGCCCAACAGCTGTAAAGTGTACAGTGCGAGGAACACGGCCGGCCTCTCACTTTTGTTGGAGGTGGCCGGCCGGCCACACCCCCTAGCCGGCCGGCTAGGGGTCAAAAGGGTCAAGGTGATTTTCTGGCCGGCCAGCTATTGGGGAGGTACTCCTATGTGTGTACAACACAACCATGTGGTTAAAATTCTAAGAAAGTGGGTCCAAGGGGTTCAACATTGGCTCGGAAAGAGGGGGTCAAAAGGGTCAAGTTGAATTACTGGCCGGCCATGAACTTTTAGGGGCCTCTCATGTGTGTAGATCACAGATATGTGGTTGAAAGTTCAGGAAAAAAGGTCCAAGGGGTTCAACATTAGCCCGGAAGAAAGGGGTCAAAAGGGTCAGGTGACCTTAATGGCCGGCCACCAACTTTTAGGGGCCTCCCAGATGTGTAGATCACAGATATGTGGTTGAAAGTTGGCAACACTACCCCTAGGGTGTTCAACACTAGCCCGGAAGTGCGAAAAACGGGCGTCGGGAGGCTCCGGAGGAGAGATAACTGGCTGCTGCAACAATTGCTTGCCTCCCACCCTTCAGTGACCTTCTTCATGATAAAACAGAGGTACCTGCCAAAAATAAACGAAAACCGTTGCGAAACTAACGTTCCAGGGCCAAAACACGCAGTTCGGGGTCCCGAAAACGGGCTGTTAAGCACCGAAAATGGTATTCGACCTCGAAGTGGGTTTCTCAGCCCCCAGTGTCCCTCAAAAGGGATGAAATAAGATGTATGCCAAAAATCAGAGCAATAGGAGATGGTTAAGCGGTCCCGAACCGAGGCACACGGCCTGACGGCTCCGAAAACCGGGAACCGGACTCCGAAATGGGAAAAATGACCTACGGCCACCAAATGTAGCCTGCGAACATTGAGAGATGGTCTACGGGACCTCTCCCTCCCCTCAGGAAAAGAAACAGAGAAAACCGAGTCTGGCTCGCAAACCGAGACAAGGCACAGAAAAGGGTTCGGAAGTCCGGAGGTAGGGCTCACGGCCGCGACTCTGGAACTTCTGAATGAGCACATTATGCAACATCACCGAGCGCTCCATCAGTGACGTCTGAGTCTTAAGGTCGGTCAAAAATGGGGTGTCTACATATAACAGTAGGTACCCCACGGCGTGGTGAAAGCAATTTTCTCTCTATCCTCCAGTGCCATCGAAATCTGATTATACCCAGAAAACGCATCTATGAATGAAAGCAAAGCATGGCCAGCTGTGAAGTTTACCAGTTCATCGATGTGTGGCAATAGAAAATCATCTTTTGGACTTGCTCTATTTAGATCTCGGAAGTCGACACAGACCCTAATTCTGCCGTCCTTCTTTGCAACCGGAACGATATTAGCCAACCAAGTCGGGTATTCAGATACCATCAAGAAACCTGCATCAATCTGTTTGCTGACCTCCTCTTTGATCTTTAATGCCCAATCTGGACGAACTCAGCACAGTTTATGTTTGACTGGTCGGGCCTCGGGATTAAGAGGGATCCGGTGTTGTACAATCTCAGGATCTATTCCAGGCATGTTTTCGTAGGACCACGCGAAAACATCTTTGAAATCTTTTAATAAAGTGATTAAACGCTCGCGTTCCTCTGAAGACAACGTAGATCCGATCTGGACCAAACGGGGATCCTTCTCAGTACCCACATTAATTGCAGTGATTTTATCTGTGCGGGGCTTAATATGCCTCTCCTCCTCTTGGTCAACCAAATTTTTCAAAGCCCGAGGAATTTCTTCCTCTTCGTTTAAGTCAAAATTGTAAAAATCGAGATCAGTGCAACAAACTAAAGGCACAGAGAAGTAAGCAAACTCTACGACATTCCCATTAGTAAAGTCTAGGTCCTCGGTTACAGTTGACTCAAAAGAAAAACTAAAATAAGACTTTGACAGGACTTTGGCATCCGGGTTACCACTCCCGAACGTACCAGACTCAGAAGAACTCGAATCTGACTCCAACTCTACAGACTCGATGGAATCAGATTCAGACTTATTATCTGATTCAGAACTGCTGATGATGCCCTTTTCAAATTTCCAGATTAGGTGTGGAGCCTCAGATGCATCCACAATAAGTTTAGAGAAATCCGCTTCTGGTTTATCCTCGATCATTGAGATAGTAAAACTATCCCCCAAGTTGTCAGACTCAGTTTCGACAGTAGAATTTGCTAGTAGGTCATTCAGTGTTTCTCCCAACAGCTCTTCTTTTTCAACGTTCACAGTTACAGTTCTGCGTTGACTTGTATTAGTACTCAGGTCCATCAGCTCATCTTCCTCTTCTGGTAACTGGTTCCCGAAGAAGATCTCGAACCTGGGATAGATTGTCTTCGTCTCCTAGTCAAACCAAGGCTCTGGAAATCCACAAAAGGGGAAATCTTCCCCTTAGTGAACAAATCGTCCGTTCAAGGTTCCCCATATTGGTTTGTGAACTAACTCATATTGTTTTCCATCCTTCTTTGCTTTAATTCTTCCTCTCAACTCAGCCCACTTCCTTTGCCAATCCTTAGCAGTAGGTTTGTATCCCAGCCCAAAAGCGTGGGGGTTGTGAATCAGCTCCTTGGTAATAGCGCCTCCTTGCCTGCCATTCCTGCCTAGTCCTGATCCAGGCATATGCCCCTGTTTGTTCATCATGTAGATGGACTGAGCACTCACATAGATTCCGCCAACTTCTGCCATGATAGATTGGACTACCCGGGCTTCTGTTAGTGAGAAGCCTGAGAAGAATACATCTTCTTCCCCGTGTACGATTTCTAACACTGGTGTGGCAGTTCCCTAGGGAGGGTGGATCGACGAATTACCGTACACCGTAGCAATCCCACCTTTGAAGGGGTATTTGACCAACTGATGGACTGTTGATGACACAGCTTTTATCTGATGCAGCCAAGGCTTTCCCAACAGTAGATTGAAGGTAGCTGGAACATCCGTTACATGGAATTCTACCTCATGTTCGGATGGGCCGATCTGGATATGGCTCTTGAATGTTCCTATGACATCCCAGCTTGTATTGTCATAAGCTCGGATGGCTTGAGTTGTGGGTGTGAAGTCAGCAGGCCTCAAACCTATGGCATAAGCAGTCCGTGCTGGACACACATTGATCGCCGATCCAGTATCTACCAACACTACCGGAATCCACTTCTTTCAGCTCTTTAGAGTTACATACAAAGGCCGGTTGTGGTTGGCACCCTCAGGTGGCAGCTCTTTATCCATGAAAGATATCACTGGTGTAACTTCGCCGGATGTGACTAACGACACCAGTTGATCAGCGGTAGTGTCAATAGGCAGTTTAGTGCGATTCATTGCCTCTAGCAATGCTTGTCTATGTTCCTGGGAAGCCATTATCAATCCCCAGATTGAGATATCTGCCTGAATCTTCTTGAGCTGTTTCAAAACCAAGTTGTCTTCACAGCCCTTCTCTCTGGTGTTATCAACCTCTTTGTTAGAGGATTCTGGTTGATCTATAGCCGCAGGTTTGAAGTATCGACCACTCCGGGTCATGTGATTGATTTCGTCTGTATACCACGTATCGTCGGGGGTATTGGATTTCCACCCTTCGTCCGTGTATGCATGACTCAGATCATTATCTTCCTACCACTCTCCGGCAGTCATGGCCAAGCTTTTATCAAACTTTACTTGGAGCATGTTCACATCACGCCCCTCAGCAACATACCTTTCCTTTCCCA
Source organism: Camellia sinensis (assembly GCF_055761805.1). Classification (NCBI taxonomy): domain Eukaryota; kingdom Viridiplantae; phylum Streptophyta; class Magnoliopsida; order Ericales; family Theaceae; genus Camellia; species Camellia sinensis. The sequence continues at coordinate 99,058,128 of NC_138972.1, forward strand.
CTATGGTTTTGGTTTCTGGCAAGGCCTTATTCCCTTGAATTTCCTCCATTCTCTCCTGCTGGAATTGTTCCAGCACTTGTTCTGTACTAGTAATGGATGTGGTCTCGACTTTTTCCTACCTGGCCCCTTTTGTCTATTCCATCTCATCTAGCTCTTCGTCACCAAACCAATCATTGTTTGTTTTCAGCTGACTTGAATCCAACCAGCCTATCTGGACACTACTTGTTTCCTCTACTAAGTAGAGGTTGGCTAGGTCTTCTTCTATCTGAACTAGATCCTTTTCCAGTTCAGCCAAGTCATTTCGGCCTTGTTCAGGCCAATCGTTCTGGTGTTGCCCTAACTGGCCTTCCCCGATAGCATTGACACTGAGCACATTCGGCAATAGGACCACTGGTTTTGGTTGATTAATGGCCACAATGTATAAACTGGGATCATACTCCTCTGCAAGTGAGGCCCCCTTTTCTATGCCACAAGTATTAGACAACCCAGTCTTTGGTGTATTCTTCCCTTTCTCTGTTCTTGCTGCCACATGCTTGGGTTGGATTTATGGGGTTAAGTCTATCATGCACATGTTCGTGCTTCTGGAATAACCACCTCCAGTTTTGGTAGGTGGGACGAGGTAATATATGTGCTGGTGTTGAAGGTAGGTGGTAGTGTTTGAATATGGTTAATATTTCTAAGGGAAGGAACTTGGTTGTGTGTAGGAAGTGGGTTGGTTGTCACATTTGGCGTAGGAGGGGCAATGACTTTGTTGTCAATGAGATTCTGAATCTCATGACGTAGACGATAACATAAATCTGTATGATGGTCATGTTGTTGGTGGAAAGTACAATATTGGGTTGGGTCGTGCCTAGCTGGCAGTGGGTCTACGAGAGGGTGAGGATCAAGAGGCTTGAGATGCCCCTTGTCTATCAACACCTTGAGGGCGCGGGTTAGACTCATATGGAGGGGGGTAAAAGATCTTCGATTCCAAGGTTGACTATTTTGTGCGGTTTGTTTGTGGCAGCAGCAAAGGGATCGACCATCTTGGCTGATGATGTAGCAATGGTACTGACATCTGCAGGCCGCGAAATAATGCTAGTACTGGCATTGGTACTCTGAGTGAATGACTTTTTTGCAGGTTCACTTGTTCTGTGGATGATGCCCTTTTTGAAGGCGCTCTCAATTTGAACCCCTACCTCATGTAAGGAAGCAAATGTGGACAACGGTACCACTATCATTCTCTGCAACATGTCTGGCTCGAGGTTTTGGACCACTAACCTGACTTGTTCTCTTTCAGAAGGTCTGCTCGTGATTCTGGCTGCCTTTGCCCTCCATCTTGCCACAAAGTCAATGAAGGGTTCTTTGGGGTTCAAAGTGATTGCTTCCAGCTCACTGATTGTTACTTTTATCTGAGTATTGTATGAGTATTGGTTAACAAACCCCTCAGACAGTTCTTCTCAATTTCGCTTCGTTAAGTCCTCCAATTTGACATACTAGATGGTCGCTACATCTGACAGGGTCCTTTCAAATACTGAGAGTTTTTGTGCCCTAGATAAACCCATGGGTCTCAACACGTCTGAAAACAGGCGGACATGCACAATCGGATCCCTGCTTCCATCAAATCTATCGATGTGAGGCATTTTGAATTTTTCTGGCAACCTGACTGAAACCTCAGTGTACTCGTCCTTAATGTCGGGAATTGAATTGAAACCCCGGGATTTCTTCAAGGCTTTCTCAAGCCTAGCAATTATCATGGCTGGATCAACTTCATTCATATCGAAGGGAATGGTTCCCGTAGGAGGTTGTACCAGAGGTCTGTAAGCTGAAGTTGTTGGAAACATCTCTTGAGGATCTGGGACCTGAGGAGTTTCCAGTGGTAGAGGGAGATCATGATTTGGTTGGGCAGCCGGGACCGGATGTACAGTAGATGCAGATGCCCCAGATGGACGTCGCAGATCAGCGATGACTTCATCCTATGCGGCCAACCTTTGATCTATGGTTCTCAAAGTTGCCATCATGGCAGCAATTTCTTCTGTGTTCTATGCCATTCTTATAGGTGTGTGAGATATTGGTGAATTGCGGATACGAATAGGTGTTTGTGGAGTGCTTTGTACTGGTTTTGATGCCTATTTGTTCTTTCTTTGTTGAGTGACCGATGGGAGAGAAACTAACACTGGCTGACCGTCAACAAGATCTTGCATTTTACAAAGCCTACGAGAATGAGTCCAAACAACTTGGGGGATATCGAGTCTTTCTGAAGCTATGATGAAAAACTACCTAGCAAAAAGAAAGAAAGAAAACATTTTAAAAAAAAACGGATAGCACTTCGGCCCCAATTCTCAATTAATCACAACACGCAGCTGAACTGTGATCCCCACTAAACTTTGTTCTCAAACTGATTGCTCATTTGTACCACTGCTATGAACCACCCCGTATATTTTACTGTAAAAGCACATACCACATAAAAAGAACCAAAACACCCCTATGAGGGGGTAGGGTTACCCTGTCCTAGATTTTGATATGATCTAGGATGCACTATTTCAAGCAAGTGGTTTCATAACATCCTGTACGGGTAGCATCCTGTCCTAATTTGAATGGTCGCTAGAGCGTACTATATGCATTAGGTCAAATAGTCACAAAGGGTACCTCAGCAAGACTACCTAATATACCTCTCACACCTAACACCGAGAAGTGAAAGGAGGATCAAGCGGTATAGTGGTAATCCAGATCCAAGGGTTGTGTTCCCAACTTAATAGAGCCCATGACCGGTCAGCCTTTTGGCAAGCCTTGTAGGCAAGCCTCTGGCAAACTGTCCAGGAATAACAGATGGCTAACACAGGGACTTAGGTGTACCAATGCAAATGCAATGCAAAGAACATATATATGTAGATAAAATTTCACATCATGAAATTTGAGTCAAATTCTCTAATTCCCTAGCAGAGTCGCCAAAAAGTTTAGCTCGGCTTTTCGCGCTCCCTTTCGGAAGAATGAATAGCCTTTGCAATTCGGACTCCACTTGTGTGTTCGTTCTAATTCTAATTTCACAAGTGCAATGTGAAACAGTGAAAACACAAAAAGAGTCCAAATTCGGCAATTTCTTTTGAAAATTTGATGTGTGAATCAAATGCCAAAAAATGGACTGCTTTGCCAGATATCATAGTCGCCACCTAAATATTTATTTTGGGAAATTTAGGAAACCCATGACTCGTGCCAAAGGCCATTAGTCCGTCATTACCAAAGTGTCTTGGTTCGGGAACTTAGTTATGAGAGGGGAAGGTCAATAATTGAACACCCCACTCACCTGATCAAAGATCAACCTCTACTAATCATGATGTGGTTTTTATGTACAGTATATGCTCTTGTTCTATATGTAACATACAAGTATAAACTAATTTCACGAAAAGTTGGAACGTTTGATTCCATGTTTGTTTTGAAAAAAATGTTTTGAATATGTATCACTGAAAATGGTGATCTCATATATACATGAATCAAAGTATCCCAATTCAAGTGATTAGCCTTCATCCACAGGCATTCAAACAGGTATATCAAGTAAGCAATCACACATATGCAATATGCTAAGGCATAAAAACTTACCTTATGTCCGAAGGCAAGTCAAAAGAAAGTAAATAGTTAGAAAAAATGCATGATCCTAATTAATGCGATATGGCTAATGCAACACATACAACGTGCAAGTAATAAGCTCGGCTACTAGCATGGCATGCGAGTCAATTCAAGGCATGTTATAGCGATCTCGGTTTTCTCTTTCTGTATCTGTTGTTTTCCGGACTTTGGTTCCGTGATGTTGGTGGTTGTATACCTTGTTATCATCCTTTAATTCCGTTTGATTGAGTTTTAGGATGTATTGGGCAGAGTTGTTACAGGTTGGTTAGGCTTTGGTTTCAATTCTTTGTTGCCCAATTTTTAGGAGGTCCGCTCGAGCGGGTCTTCTTGCGCTCGAGCGGAGATTGCACACTCCCAGTATTTTGGTGCTCTGCGAAACTTCTATAAGCATGTTTTTCACGCTCGAGCGGTTGCGCTCGAGCGGGTACTTTGGAGCTCGAGCGGGTAGTACATTTTTGGTGTAGGTTCTAGGAGGGGGAAATCTACGCTCGAGCAGACTGGTTTTCACACTCGAGTGGATGTACTTTATTCTTGTGTCTTGGCGCTCGAGCGGGATTTCTTGCGCTCGAGCGGACCTAGTTTTTTGTTCTTGACGCTCAAGCGTTGTGTTTTCCGCTCGAGCGGGAATGTCGTATAACAGAGGGCAGCTGGACATTTTTTAATCATTTTCTACACTTCTCTCTCTCTCTCTTACTTTTCCAAACCGCCATTTGAGAGCTTCTCTCTCTAGAAACTCCCTTCTCTCTAGGGTTTGATCTAATTAGAGTGCTTCCCTCCCCTTTGGCCTTTGTAAAAGGTGGGTTGATCGTCGAGGGCTACATTTTGATCCGAGAAACTTGTGATTTGGAGCAACTTCATTTTCGTCATCTTCTTCTTTGGGTGTCATCTTTTGAGGTAGGGATTCCTACTCACTCTTATGGCCTTTGACATAGATTTTTTATTGTTTTGATAAAGTGTTGAAGTTGGGTAATTTTGGGACTTAGGGTTTCAAAATGTTAAAAGAGGATTTCGTTATTTTGATTCTAAAATGTGTATTGTGGGTTTCAAAATAATGATATCGTTGTTGGTTGTTGATATATAGACCATTTGGTCAATATTGGGAAATCGGGTGGAAAACCCTAATTTTGGGAAAATTGTGATTATATGGAATTGAGTTGGAAATAATGAAATTGGTTCATTATATGGTAGAATAGTGGAGTTAGATTTATTAATCGCTCACTTTTGGAAATATTGATATTTTATCTGTTGGAGCTTTTATTATCTGTTTAGAAATAATTGCTTGGGCTACCGGTGGAGGGTAGTTTTGATTGTTGTAGACAATGCATGATGATTAGGCAAACTAAAACTAATCAATTGGATATGTCATAGAGTATGACGGTTGATAGAATACATTAATGTTATGTATTGATTGATTGTGTATATGACCTTTGTGTATATACGTTGTGTGTATATGAGAGGAGATAAGGGATGTACTCCATGGTTTAAGGGAAGATAGGGGATGGACCTCTAAACCAGATTTTGTTTGGGAGGAGATAGGGGATGGACTTCACTGATACAGCTTATATGCTTGTCAGTTAATGTGTTGATACAGCTTATATGCTTATCTTTGGAAGCGCTGATATAGCTAATATGCATATCTGTTGAAATGTGGATACAGCTTGTATGCTTATCTGTTGAAATGTTGATACAACTAATATGTTTATCTATTGTAAAATGGGAAACGTTTAATATGAGTCACTGTCTCATATAAGTGGTTGGCCAGGTTCTGAGCCGTTGATGTAAATTGTGAAATTGATAAGAAATGGAAACTGAAATGAAACATGAACATAGCGGTCATGAAATGGAAATGGGTTAAGAATTGATTTATAGAAATTGAACATTTATCAATTGCTAATGTCTTAGTCATTGCTCATATTGTGTTTAGCATATTTCTACTGGGCGTTGGCTCACCCTATATGGGACATTATTTTCAGGTACAGGTAGTATGCCACCTCCAAGGACGTAGCTTGGATGATGATGAGAGTTGAAGACTCTTTTTGTTTATTTTGTTTGTATTACATGCATATCAAGCCAAGGGCTTATTTTGTATAGAGTTAGTACTCTTCTTTTGTATAACCAGGTGTTGACTTGGAAAGCTGTAAGCCCATAGGGCATTTGCTTTTGTTGTTAACATGTAATACTGTTGTAAGAATTACTCTGATGAATAGAAATGGTTGGTTTCTTTTATATCAATGCATGTCTCTAGTGATGGGTTTTTTTTTTTTTTTTAGGGCGTTACACATGTGATAGAGCATGTATTCAAGTAAAGAGTTTGAATTTGACATTTGAATAATATGATGAGCCGAACTTTTATGCATGCAAAATGAATGGATGCAAGTCATGGAAATGCTAATTTAAAAATATGATGTCCCTAACCTAACCATCATAAGCAGTGAAATAAAAAGGAGAAAGAATGGGGGTTGGAAGACATACAAGTTATTACATATTTGTCCTCGCGAAGGAGGGTCCGAATGTCCAAATGTCCGAATAAATAATTATTACAAAACCGAATGAATAATAAATGCAAGGGGCTGTCTAATTTATTACACTAAGCCCTGACTCAATAAACTCGGTATAACGTCCGACAGAATTCAATTAATCATATTGGTTCTTTATGTCGATTCTAATCCAATTTTAACCAATTTTATTATCCTTTTTTATTACCTTTCCATTTCTTTATCTTTTTTCCTGTTTGTGCAAAAGTGATATTTGCGTCCACTAAGTCCAAAATGCAATAAACAGAAACAAGCATCAACTTAACCCGAGAAAATTTTCTTCGGGGGAAATTACAAAGGAAGAGTCAAACTTATTTACAAGCGACAAGGGATTCCAAGTCAAACTCAAGATGTGCAACAAGGACTAGTCAAACTCAAAAGAGTGATAATGACTTAGAAAAACCCAAACTTGAGTGCTAATGACTTGAAACCCAAACTTGATAATAAGTGATAATGACTCTTTCCTTTGTGATTTCCAAGGGTCAATTAGTCCCTTAAAAATAAACACACTGATGAATAAAGAGAAATGAAAAATAAAAGATTGTGCTTTAATATAAGAACATGTATACATTTGGGGTAGTGAACCTCCAAAGAATTTAAACCGTTAAGTATAGAGCGTTTTATGCCTTTGGTAGTAAATCTCCTAAGAGATTAAATCAGTGAGCATAGAACGTTGTATACTTTTGGTAATGAACTTCTTAAGCATAAAACGTTTTATGCCTTCGGCAGTGAATCTCTAAGGAGATTAAACCATTAAGCATAGAACGTTTTATACATTTGGTAATGAACCTCCTAAGCATAAAACGTTTTATGCCTTTGGTAGTGAATCTCCAAAGAGATTAAACCATTAAGCATAGAACGTTTTATACCTTTGGTAATGAACCTCCGAAGAGATTAAACCATTAAGCATGGAAGAGTTCATTTCTTATACTTGAACCACAATCTTAATTTTTCACAACTTTTTAATCGAAATAAGCAAAGAATGGAGGGAGGTCGTAGAGATGATTATGCGAAATTGATTAATTGGTTAGTACAAACAAACTTGATATTGAAAATATAAATCATTGTAATAAATTAAACAGCCTCCTAAATAGCATACAATGGTGCTAAATCTAGAAATCTACCACTTTTACTATTCACCACCGGAGGTACTATTCACCGCCGGAGGTACTATTCATCGTCGGGGTTACTATTCACCATCGGAGGTACTATTCACTGCCGGAGGTTACTATTCATCCGGTGGGATAAATTATTTAAAGTAATAAATTACAACAGTTTTATACAACATTTAAATTACAGCAGATATGTGGGTGGTGCAGTCATCCCATTAAAGCGATAAGAAAAACAATTATGAAAAGAAGTAAATGAAGTATTTAAACAAATTTTATCACATTTTTAACTTAAATGAAAATTTGCAAAAACTCACCTTTTGGGGAAATGGTGAATTTTCTTAGTCACAAACTTTCTTTTGATTACTCTCAAGTCTATAGAATGTGTTCTCAATTCTCAGTCCAATTTTGGAATTACAGCTTCAGTGGTTGTTTTTTGAATGGTGTATTGATGAAATGGAAATAAAAATATCAAAGAAAATATTTTATTTTCCCTCTCTCTCTCTCACCCCCCCCCCCCCCCGAAAAAGCTAATTTTCTTTCTTTCTGATTCTTTTTTTCTTACTCTCTCGCACCACTTCTTTTTTTCCTCTCTGATTCTCTAATCTAATTCTCAGACCCTTCCCTCATTTTTCTCTTTTTTTCTTTCCTTTTGCTGGGCCTCTCCCCTCATCCTTATATAGGCAAAACATAGAATATAATAATATAATATATATATATATATATATATATATATGCATATAATATAATATTTAATATATATGTGTTTGATGTCGGCAGCCGAGCTGACCGACATCAATTAGTTTTATTATATAATATATATAATATAAATATTATATAATATATCTATATACATATAATATATAATATAATATAATATATAAAATATATAATTTATATCAATTTATATAAAAACACTAAAAATATGAACAAACAAAATTATGCAAAATTACAAAATACTAAACTAATGAAATATTTAGTAGTTTAAAACAATTTAGCCATCATGGTGAAGGTTAGGATTAAAGTTCAAATTCCATCTCTCTTACTGAGGATTCTGTGAGAAACACATTCTAATTGTCATCATCGGGTAATCAAAAGAAAGCGCCCAAGTCTTAGGGCCGGTCAAAATGGGGTGTCTACAACAAGGCACAATTTGGGTTGGATTCGCATCTAAATACGCATAGCCTCACTAAAATAAAAGAGCGAATAAAATTACAACTGAAACGAGTTTTGTCAAACGGGATTGTCAAGAATAAAAACCTAACACAAATAATTAGATATAGCAGTTATGGGAATACTGTGTGCTTAGTTGTATAGTTTTCTCTCTCTCTCTCTCTCCCTCTCATAATGCAGCAAGGCATTGTGAAACCAATTAATGAATATATAGTACTACTTGGATGCCTTCCGCATCAAATGAGCTTTTAGAGAGGTAGAGTGAAAGTCAAACTTGTAAGTTTCGCTCTTGATGTCAGGATTAGTCATATCTCAAATAAGAGCGAAAATTTAGTGTAACGGTGATACATGTCATCATTGACACATGGTATCACCAACCAACAATAAAACTACACATGGGAGGTTGAACCCCACTACTCATGTATACCTCAAGATGATTATGTAACCGCCACATATACATAGTGGGGCTTCTCGTGCTGGCATATTACGTAATTATTGGATGATGATATCACGTGTCGGTGATGATATGGTATTACCATTGTACTGAATTTTTATTTGTTGAATAGATGTTTCGGAGAAGAGTGACTAATGACTCTTTAGAATTTTTTAAAGAGCTATCTAAGTATGTCTAAGTTAGTACACAAGTGGTTAGAATGGTGGGAAAGAGTGTAGAAGTGTAGAACTACAAAAAGTATGCTTGAATTGAGTGGAGAAAGTATAATGACTAGTGAGTAAATAGTTTAAGAAATGGATATATTTCCAACTTATGTAATATTTGAGATATTTGTAAGGGAGATTTCACAATCTACCTTAAGGAGGTGGGAAGATTTTGGAATCTGTTTGCAACCATTGGATGAATTTGCAAATATTTGATCTAGATATGGAGACCTATTACTAAGATAGGGGTCGCATTTTCCCTCTAACCAAGTTTGGAGTCTCAAGTAGCTTTGTAATCATTCTTTGAGTAATAGAAGTGGTTTCCTTTCCTAAGTCAAATAATATGTATGTGCAAATGAGCAACCTGATGGGGATTGGGTGCTAAGGCATAAACGACACTAAGAAAGGCATTGAGTTGATTTGGTAGTGGTGTGAAGTCAGAATTATGAGCTAGGTCAGCTAAAGCTCCCAATCCATGAATTATGATAACTTGGCAGTGGTGTGAACTAGAATGTTAAATTCTTTAATAGAAATGACAATAATTTCTTAAAAGGTCATGAATAAAGTAAGAGAATCAAAGTATTTGCTCTTAAATGAATTGAGCAATTGAATCACATTGAATTTACTTTTTGGTTAACAAAAAAGGAAAAAGAATATATATATATATATATATTTTATAATAAATAATCACACTTTATAAAAAAACCATCAAGACGATGCAAACGAATACAAGAATAGAATGCCCACAAAGGGCCCAAACAAAGCTAACTGAACAAAACCTCCAAAGAAAAGAAAGACTGCAAAGACTCAAACAAAGCTAACTAATCAAATCCTCCGCAAAATCTACAAAAGCCAAAGAATCTGGATCAACTGAGCTTGTAAACCAACTATTCAACACCATAAGAAGTTGACCTGAGACAGAAAGTAGCCCTTGGGAGAAGAAGCTACCAATACTAAGAAAATACCGCAATTGGGCCCACATTCTTCCTTTCGAAGGTGCAAAAGAGATGCTACTTGACCTCAGAGATAGTAGAAGAGTCAGTGCCAGTGATCATATTATATAGAAACAAGGTAATAAAACCAACAGAAGTATGGAAGAGAAACAAAGCAAAATCCTAGACATAAGGATAAAACCCAAGCTAAGTAACGGCTATTTGAGAACAGTCATACCAAGCACAGGAAGACTATTTCTAACCATAAAGAGCACAGTGAAGACAACACACCTGTCCAGAAGAATTAGGAAGACCATGGGGATGACGCATGTAGACCTCCTCAGCGAGATGACCATTTAGAAAAGCATTCTTAACATCCATCTGATAGAGAGGCCCATGATGAACATCAGCCACATAAATCAAGGTATGGACAATAGTCATCTAGGTGACAAAAGTCTCCTTATAATCAATACCATACTCCTGTGAGAAACCTTTGGCAACCAGACGAACTTTGTAATGCTTGATGGAACTATCAGAATCAGTCTTGACTTTATAGACCCATTTGCAACCAACCTGATTTTTGTCAGCAGTGAAAGGAACCATCTCCCGAGTAGTAGTCTTCTGTAAAGCGGACAATTCAGTCTCCATAGCTTGAATCCAATTAGGATCTTGACAGGCCTCCTTGTAGGACTGGGATTCTAAAAAAGAATGAACAGCAGACAAGAAGGTACTACAATTTATTAAAATTTCATTTACTTGTTCATGTTATTGTGCATATCTCTTACGAAACCAATAAAAAGATTTGTAGTTATTAAATTATTCATATGACAAAGTTTATCATTGTATTCCTATGAAGCATGGGTACTTCGACAAATGTGCCATACTACTAGGTACTTATCGGGTATCAATACTTTATATAGTACTTCTACATACATACCGAGTACACGAAGCATATACCCAAAATTTTCTTTTTAATTTTTACCATTTACAACCAAGTCGTACCTCAATCGAAGTAGTATTTTTTCTTGACATAGAGGTAATATTAGTTTCATTGGATATTTTTTATTGTTATTATGCTTAGCATGAATTAAGCTATGGTTTGTAAGTTATTTAATATAATGACATTTAATTTTGGTTTAGACTTTTACTTTTGGCATTAAAATATGAATTGGATTGTAACAAACTAAATCATTCAACTAATAAGTTTTGCATTACTCCAAATTAAAAATAATTATTTTTTTATGAAGGTACCTAGCCGTACCTTTACCCTATTTTTTTTTATAATAATTTTACCGTATTGATGTACCCGTATTGCACCAGTACTCGTACACCTATAGGTGTATTCAAATGTTAACTCTCTCTATCTCTCCTTGTATGTCTTTGAAAATTAGTAATTCTTGATTTTTTTTTTTTTTTGTATAAAAGTAATTATTATTATTATTTTTTAATGTTTTGAAGAAGTAAAGTCAAACAAACCTATAGATTTGCGATTTCTAGAACTTTATAGAATTCATTATGTTTCTAACATTTCACCCAATTGTTGTTCTAAAGCTTAGACATATTCAATCAATTATATTTGCGATCCTTAATTTTCAATTTTGTCAACCAGTTTCCTCTTTAGTGTAACAAAGACTTGTCTTTCTATTACCTTTTGAGAACCTTATAGATTTCCTTCTCATGTTAATAATAATAGTAAAATACTAATTACTAATTATTCTTTTTTCTTTACCCATCTTTTCTTCATTGTAGATAAATTATCCTGTGAGAAAAAATTCCAAATTTTGCAGCCTTAAAGTAGGGATGAAAGATTAATTGCCTGAACTGGACCGACCAATTTTCGGTTTGTTTTTTATTTTTTCAAACAGTCGGTGGTTCGGTTTGTGGTTTTTCAAATATTCAACCAAACCAGACTGGTCTGCAATATCATTAAGGTCTTCCTTCCATCCTAGCCATCCGCGTGTGCTCATTACTCATATCAGCCATCCACTTGTCTATTCCACATAACGAAAGAAAAGGCTCCATATTTATTCACTCTCTCACATTTTGTTCATCTTTTTCTTCTTCTCAATTCTCTAACTTTCTTCAGAACTCTCTCTCACATCACACCCTTCACCATCACTCTCTTACGACCATCACTCATCGGCAATTCGGGGTGTAGCAGCGAAATCAACTTAAGGATTCACAAACATAGTCTTGGTGGGTGGGTGCAGCGAAATCAACTCAAACAACCTATAAAGTAATTTTCAGGTTCTTATTTCAAAATCCAAATTTTGAAACCCCTTTTTGATTTTGAAAACCCTTTTGATTTTCAAACCCTGATTTGTGAATTTGTGAGTTTGAAACCTTGATTTATGAATTTGTGGATTTGTGAGTTTGATGAATTTATTCAAGATGTTATTTGTGAATTTCTGAAAGGAAAAATTTGTGTAAATCACATTCAAGAAAATGGTTGTTTACTTGGTGGAACTTGTGTTTGTTGCCTGAAACCGTAACAATCGCACCAAACCATATGGCATGGTTTGGTCTGGTTTATATGTTTATCTCGGTGTTATGCCCTCAAAATATGATACGAATAAGCCATTCATAAGATCTATGAACATAATGAAAATGTTCTACTAACATTCATCAGAGTTTATATTACAAAAGGTATTACATGCATTACACTTTCATAAATGTTCATTCTGAAACAATAGTATGTAACACTAGTTGATAAAAACAAATAAATGCCCTACGGGCTTACATCTTACCAAGATATAACTTGGTTACAACAAAAGAAACAGTCCTAGCTCTATACATATAAAGCCCTAGGCTTGAAAAAACATTTAACATAAAACAAATAACAAAGGGAGCCATCAGCCCCTAAACCTCCCAAGCTATGTCCTTGGAGGCGGCATGCCACCTGTACTTGAAAATGGTTTCCCAAGTAGAGTGAGCCAAAGCCCAGTGGAGATATGCTAAAACAGTATACGAGATTAAACTAAGATATAAGCATCAGATAAATGGGCAATATTCATAACCAACACATATTCTTTCCAAGACCATTCAATATAGAGAACCATACCTCAATCCATTTCCATTCATCCATTTCGGATTAATCTATTTACCAAATTCATTATCATCTAATCAACCAAAATAAGACTACAACTCAATGGTTTACAAGTCAATACATTCATCAATCCAACACTTCTATTTTCTTGCCATTTTACGGAATTCACATCCAAGCGAATCGACAACCATATATATAAGCTTTCAGCACTTTCACCCTGGACATTCTGGCCAACTTAATTTTCAATGGAGTCCATCCCCTATCTTCTCCCAAACAATGATACATATACAATGTATTTAAAAACGTTATTATATACAATGACTATCCAAATCACATATTTAATTGTTTAATCAAACCGTCATATTCAATGACATAATTCAAATGATTAGTTTCAATTCACCTAATCCTCATGTAGTTACTACAATAATCATAGTTATCCTCCCCCGATAGCCCAAAATAGATATTCAATCTATCAAATAGATAATTTATCAAATTTTCATAGGTGAGGGACGTAACAAATCCAACTACACCAATCATTTATAGACCCTTCCAATTCAATATTTCCCACATCAATTTCATTATTTATACAAAATAATTTATTTAATACAAATTAGGGCAAGTTTCCCATTTTTTCCAAATATTAACCCCAAGACCCAATTTCACCAATTATACTCAAGTAACATCATCCTCACGACCTCACATACATATATGGAGCCCAAAGTTGAAACCCCTCTTTCAAAATTCAAACCCAAACCCTAGTTTCACCCAAATCCTCCCAAATTCCACCATTTATACCAAATGACCAATACCTAGGTTAAAATCCATATTAAAGAGTAGAATATCCCTACCTTAAGTGTAGAAGCTCAAAGAAAGAATAGAAGAAGCCTCAAAGATGTCCAAACTCGATTTTGCTCGGATGAAATGGAAACCCACAAGATGCTCTATGTTTTTAATAAAGGGACAAGGGTTGATAGATCCCCAAATCAAGGTGTATTTAAAGAGAGAGAGAGAGAGAGAGTCAGATTAGGGTTCTTAGGGAAAAAGAAGATCAAAAGTGATATAAAATCACCTTGTTGCGAACTGATATACGCGACCTTCACTTGAGCGAAGGAGTTGTCGGTCGAGGGCATGAAGCGTCGCTCAAGCATAAAATGCAAAGCTTCAGAAATATCACAGACGCACACGCTCGCTCGAGCGCAAAAAGCCTCACTCGAGCAAAGCACTTTACCTTTCCAGAAATTCTACGTCTGGAAAGAAACCTAAGGACTCTCAATTCTTGCTCAAGCGCAAGAAACCTCGCTCGAACGAAGAAGCCAAAATCTGGGTAACAACAATCTAAACCAACTAACAACCAACATGTTCCAAACATGCCCAACAAGTTCCAAAACTCAAATACAAAGAGTCAAAGGGGGAAAACAAGACATGGACATAATATTCAACCACGGAACCCAAGTCCGGGACACAATGAAGGTCCGGGCAAAATCGGGATCGCTATACTCGGTTTACTCGGTTTCCAAAATTAAAAAATCAAATCAATCAGTTTGGCCCAAAAACTAAAAATAAAGGGGCCGAACAGCACCGATTTCACTCCTACCCTGAAGGTGTTTTCCTAACTATGAACCACTATAGGAAAATTTATTTATGTGTGCAAGGATGGACCTAGAGGGGGGCAAGAGGGGGCGATCGTCCCCCTTACGATTTCAAAAACACCATTTATTATAGTAGTATTATCCTATGTTACACGGACTCTTCAAAATAAATCAAATACTTGAGTCGGACACCCGACACATGGACAAGGGTATGAGATATTTGTCGGATACTTTTCAACGAATACTTCTTATATAATTGTATATAACACTATTATTATACATATATAATGTTGTATGATTGCTATAAATGTCTTTTTGACACTATAAGTTACATATAGTATAATTTTCTCACATACATGGTTAAAAATATAAAAATATGACATTTTTTTTGCTGAGTTCATATACTTTTAAATTTATGATTTGATGAGTCCAATCTCTAGATACATACCCACACCGACACCCATACCTGAGTTCATATAACATAGGTATTAGCTGCAATGATTTACATATCATAAAGACTCACCCCCTCTACATTTTTTTGCTTTTAAAAAAAAAATTAAGTGGCTGTCACTCTATGTATATGAAACATAGGATCAAAATATAATATTAAAAAAAAAGGGCAAAACTAATAAAAAAAAATTTCTTTGTTATAACTATTGTTAATTACAAGTTCAAGCTTCTAAAGAATTGAATAATGTATTAGCTAATTACTTAATCATGTTTATTGAGAAAGACATTGTACAAGATTTTAATATTGATTCTATCATAGACATTTTTAATGACATGAACTAATGTCAAGTACAAACAATTCAAGATGCCTCACTTTAATATATAGATTGTTTTATAGTTGCTATTTTTTGTAACTAAATATGGATACAAAAAAATGTTATTTATACATATTTTCATCTTATTTTCACTTTTTAAACTAGTAGAAATTGATACTATAATTCATACTTTCTTTTTAAAAATTTTGTTAGTATATATATGTTTGTCCCCCCCCCCCCATATGAAATCCTAGGTCCGTCCTTGTATGTGTGGAAGGAAAAAGAATGGGGAGGGAAGAAACATGGATGATAATAGATCAAAAATTAATGTGCAATTAGTTTTCACTACTTCTATTCATACATAGTTGGCAAGGCCTTGAGCAAGGTAAGGCAAGCATGAGCAAAGAATAGAAACACACGTCATATTCTTAAAGGGATTGCGTTTAGGAACCATGCTCCAGTCCACTTGGTTATAAATAAGTTTACTAAAATATCCCAACCGATTTTGATATTATCTACTTTTTGCTTTATATAAAGAAGAGTATAAGGGATTCTGCCTCATTTGGCTCTCCCATTCTCTCCTGTTACCTTGCCACCTTCTCGCCTCCTCGCCGCCTCTTTGCCGCCACATTCTTTTACCTGATATCCTAAGGTGCCGTCTTTCTCTTGTGCCTCATTTGGCTCTCCCATTCTTTCCTATTACCTTGCCGCACTCTTTTACCTGATATCCTAAGGTGACGTCTTTCACTTTTTTGCCTCATTTGGCTCTCCTATTACCTCGGTGCCTTGTCGCCTCACTACTACTGCACTCTTTTACTTGATATCCAAAGGCAACGTCTTTCTCTCTTTACAAGTTGCTAGATATCATTCTTGTGGGCTAACTTTAAATTAGTAATAATTAAGTATTTTATTTTGGCAATTCAGGGTTTTACAATTTTTTCCCTTAGATTTCTATTATTTTTCAAATTATCATATTTGTTGCAATGAAGGATTTTACTCCTAGGAATTCATGATTTTATTATTTTACCCTTATATTTTTGTGATTTTTCTAATTTATCATGTTCATCTATAGACCTCTGTAATTTCTTTTTTAAGATTTTAGTTTTTGGGTTAGATATATGAATGTAGACGAGATCAAGGTTGAATAGGGTTATAATCAAAGGATAGGTTTGAATCATCAAACCTACCAACACAAGGATTGGCAGTTCATACTTGGAATGGTAAAGATAAAAGAAATCCATCTCATATGTGTTTGGTCAAACTCTAGGAAGCACAAGTGCGGGTATGGGTATGTTATGGGTACGTCAATACGCCAAAACCTAAAAAACGTGAGATATGGTTATTGCGGAATATTTTTATAATTGTAGCAGTACATGGTATATAACAATTAAAAAATCAAATGCAAAAAATAATTAAAATATTTTCGTAATGGTAAAAAAAATAACCCCAAGATTTTTTTATAATTGCAAAAATACTCTACATTTAAAAAAAAAAAAAATAGGCACAATATAATTTTTAGCACTCTTATATTTAAAAATAAAATTTTAAATTCATGCCCTTACGTACCCATGTCATACCCAAAGTATTTCACGTACGTACCGGACATGTATTTTGCATACCCAGTATCTAAGAAGCATAGACACTTCTAAGAAGTAAGAATGTGATGTATCCGTGTCGAACACCAACACTCCTCAAATACTCTCGACCATGTGCTCAATGCTCTTTTTCATTTTTGTAATTTAGAATAAAAATCTTAATTTCAAACACATGTCCAACACATTTTTTGATGTGTTCGTCACTTCTTGACCATATCCATCACTAAAAAAATACATGAGACTAACACTTCTCAGACATTTGCTAATGATTTTCAAAGTTTAAAACATTGACATATGTTATACCCTTAAAAATATATAATTATTGAAAAAAATCTTATAGAAGTTTCACATAGAATTAAATAAAAAATGAAAAAGATACGTAAATGTATTATCAAATATGGCTAATGATGATGAGGCAGCTGTCACAATTATATATGTTTGCTACAATTTGTCTGATTTTTAACTACTATATTGGTCCATTAGTCTAAAAATTCATGTAAAAGAATTAGATATAAGATTTACTTTGTATAAAGTAATTATTTAATTTTGGATATATTGTGAAAACGAAGCCATTTCATGTATTATGCGAATAAAATCAAATCTTTTGAATTGAAATGAATCATAGTGAATCACAATTGAGTAGTAAGATTCACTCAATTTAAAATTCAACTTCACTAATCGAATCATTTTGTTTAAAACTCATATCGAATTGTGAATTGTAAATTCTAACAACCATACCATACCGTATCATATCATATAGTATCATATTCGTGTCTATGCTTCATAGTCCAGTATGCATACTTGTACTGGGTAAGTCCCTGGTACTCGTATGGTAATAATACTTGTGTTTCATAGGTTAAACCTAATAGGAATACATCTATTTTCTTCCCAAACTATAAATGATAGGATTTTAACCCTAGTGTGTTTGCACTGTACCCCTAAGTTACCACACAACTAAGACATCTGTTTCTAATAGGAATACTTCCAAGATATAATTATAGTCTACAAAGTCGTTGAATAGATTTTCCATGTAGAATGATGTAGTAGTGGCATTTTTGTGAATAAAATGTAATTCATGGTCCTTTTGTTTTAAATATGTAACTATTGTGCCAAAATCATTTTACATGTGTATTTGTTTTCATAGCTTCTATTTGTGTGTCACTACCTATATTTATCTTCTTTAAGATTTTATTTAATTGTCTTTCCAAACATAGGACGAGGTCATCTATCTAGATTTACGTAAAACCCAACTTGTTTACATCTTAAGGTTGGATAGTTTGGTTGGATTGATTATATTTCTTTACTTGATAAAGCTAAGGGTAAAAAGTAATTCATTTTTTTCTTGAAGGCATATCCAAAATGTTGTTTGCATATTTAGACACCTTCTGTTTTGAAACATCCAAACAATTTCAGGGAGACCTACTATTAATGCCAAGTAATTGAAACGTCATACAAGATTAGAATCCCTCAACTTTGAGATCTCTTCCTATTAGCCAAAAAAAAAAAAAGTGGTTTTTTCTACATTTGTAGAAGATCAAAAAGGGGAATATTATATTCAAGGCAATAAATGACAAACTTATTACAATTAGGTCCATTAAATAATTTTTTTCTCTAAAGTCCATGTATACAAATTTATTTGTAAAAAGTCAATTTTGACCAAACACACTCCTTCCCCAGACCCTACTCTCCATCCAGCCCTCTCTGTCACAGCAAATCCCTCTTCTCTGCCCGACAGTTGGTGCTCCATTATGCCTTCCCCTGACGTAGCTGCATAATAAGACAACGAATGTGTTGATATATAATATTCTAAATTGGGGTATGTATAGGTCTAAGAATATGAATTCAAATCATCTAGAGTATACAACATATTGAATTTTATGACTGAAAAATGATTAGATTCAGTAGATTTTATGTTTTTCATACCTTTTATATGGTGCCATGCTAGAGAAGAGAACATTTTTGGCTCATTGATCTGGTTACATATCAAGGTAAAGAGTCGAAACATGACCCAAAATGTCATATCAATTCAAGCAAAGAGTTCTGACACTGTCAATGAATTTATAGCCAAGATTCCTCAAGGGGTGTTAGCGAGCATCGTTGGAGAACCAACTCTGTTTCTGGAGGAGACTAGGCTTATGGGTGACAAGGCTTTAGCCTATTATGATCTCCATTCAGGATCTTTTCTCACACTGGAATGTGTTATCCAAATTCCGTGCAATCAAATAGTTAAGGTGAACTTGAAGACATCGGATCCTGTAGCGATCCTGGATTTGACTCGTCTTTTTGTAGTGTTCCGGGCTCGGGTTGGTATGGTTTTGAGCGGTGTTACGTATCTTAGTTCCCTGTATTCCCCTTATTTTGGTTATCGGGTTGTAGCGGTGTGTTTGGAACAGGTAATGTCTCATATTTATATCAGGTTGTAATGTATCTTTCATGTTTTGCCACTTCGCTGACTATGTCGAGGATCGAGCTGCCCAGTCAACTCACGAGGGTCCAGGGGGCAGCGTCCCTTGGTGGGTCCGAGGGCAGCGTCCTGGCGAGGTCGAAGGGCAGCGCCCCCGAAGCAAAAATACAAAATGCATTCGAAGTTGCTTGTTCGCTTGAGCGGCCGTTAATGCGCTCGAGCGGAGAATGTTTGGTTCCAGAAGTTTGACCTGTCTGCAAAAATACTGGAAAGGTGTATTTGAGGCTCGAGCAGGGCTTTCTATGCTCGAGCGGACCATGTTATATCAGTTCGTAAATCTAATATTTCATATCACTTTTGTATATCTCTCTCTCTAAAAACATTTCCTCTCCGTTCTCTCTACATTTCTCTACACAAATTAGATAAAAAAAAAAAAAACCTTGATTTCTCAAGATCCATTTGAGTTTTGCCATTGTTTCTTCATCAAAATGGGTTATCATCTCGAGGGCTTCGTTGTGTGCAGTGAAGATCGAGTTTAAGGATCGTTGATTTTGGGATTTCATCTATGTTCTTCTTCAAACTTGAGGTAGGGATTTTCTTTGAGTAATATATATATATTTTTGCAAGATCTAGATGATTTTCGAAATCATCCTTTGATAGCTTTTGAAAATTGATTGTTGATTCAAGAAATTGAGCGATTTTGAAAGTGAGTTTGTCTCTTGTTCTTTTAAAATGATCTTATGGGTTTTGATCTTCGTTGATTAAAGAAAAGATGATTTTGGAAAGTTTTCTTTCAAAAGATTTGAGTTGTATAGTTTTGGTGAGAAAACCTAGAAATTGGGGATTTTTAAAAAAGATTGAAAAACCATGAATTATATTGTTATATTTATTTTGTGTGTCAAAATAAATGGATATTTGAAAATTTTCTTATTTATATTTATATAAATGATGAATTTCATGGAATATGAGAATTGTTATTCATTTTGGAAATTATTGTTCAAAACGTTGAAATAGTTTTGAAATGACTAATTGTTGAGGATACTTGAGAAAAGGGAAGTGTGTTATTCCTTGGATGATGAATTTGAATAAAAGTATTTATATTCATATTGTGAAATTGGCATATCAATTCATTTGATTACATTAAACTTTGAAAGTTGATTTAAAAACTTGCATTGAGAAAAGAATGTTGAGAAACAAGTTTTCATGGAATGGTTTTGGGGTAAATACATTGGTAAGTCTTGATAGGTGGTGTAGATGATATTAAATAAGTTGGCCTGAGAGTTCGGGGTGAAAGACCGAAAACCCGCGCCGATAGGTGTGGAGCCTTCCAGTTAATACCGGTAAAAATGACAATTTGGTAGTACTTGTATAGTCTACTTGCAGACACCGGCCTAGGGATTACCAGAGTTGTATTTACCGCCCCTTGAATTAAATTGTTAAGTTTTGAACAATGGACATTTCATGCATCATTGAGCATGATGGTTTTCAAAGGATGAAGATATGATTTATTTGCAAAAAGACATAGCATGGCATGTGCATTCATCTCTTGAGACTTGTATTAGATGTATATATTTTGTTAAGGATTTTCAACTGGACTTTATGCTCACTCTACGGGATTTTTGTGCAGGAAAAGATGTGGTGATTCCGCCTAACTAAAGGAGAGGAAATATGTGTTGAGAGCACAAGGCTCTCATTTTGCTGTAACTTTGTTTGTAAGCCAAGGGCTGTATTTGTGTGGGTTTGAATAACCATTTTGTGTAACCAGCCCTAAGCCTTGGAAACTTGTAAACCCTTGGAGATATCTATTTGTTTATGTTATTTTGATTTGAAGTAAATGTATTATTGCTTGAAGACTATTTGTATCATGTAATGCAAGTGTAGGGATTTATTTTCAGTTTTACTTTAAAGAACCATGTTTATCGTATTATCATTTGAGTATAAAAATTGGGGCGTTACAGATCCCATCTATCGGATGAAGGAGAAGATTGAAAAGACATGTGGCATCCCCGATGAACTGCAACAACAGACTTATCGTGGAGATGCGGTGGATGACATGTTGAGTGCTGAGTAGTATGAAGAACTGCTGGGGAGCATTTAGGTTCTCAAGTGGAACAGGGCTGGTAAGACTTGGTCTTTCTTCTGGCCATCCTATATGCATGTGTAGTGTGATCAATCCAGGTAGCTTAATTGCAAAAGTAACTATATAGTATATGAAAATAAAAGGTAACTAAGTATTTTTTTTTTTTTTTTTTTTTAAGAGGGGAGGTAACAAAGTCTCTTTGACTTTAAGTAACTTTAAGTAATTTCTAGTTTCAGTATGTAATCAAAACGTAAAATAGGTCTACTCTTTTTGTTTTGGAAATGATGTAAATATGTTATGTGTTAATTGCTTGGTTAGTGCAGGATACATTTTGCTTGGTTTGTTTGTGTAAATACGTTAATTGCTTGGTCTGTTTCTCATTATTATACTAGTAATTGTGCGCATGTGTTCATGTGGTATTTTTTTTCCCATCATATTTATTATTCATTAAAGTTCCTATATGCATGTGTAGTATGATCAATCCAAGTAGCTTAGTTGCAAAAGTAACAATATAGCATATGAAAATAAAAGGTAACAAATTCTCTTTAAGAGTGACGTTAAGTAACTTGAAGTAATTTCTAGTTTCAGGTAATCATAACATAAACTAGCTCAACTCTTTTTGCTTTGGAAATGGTGTAAATATGTTCTGTGTTAATTGCTTGGTATGTTTATATAAATACATGCTGTGTCAATTGCTTGGTCTGTTTCTCATTATTATATTAGTAATTGTACACGTGCGTTGCATGTGGTATTATTTTTTTTTCCCATCATATTTATTGTTCATAAAAGTTAAATATTTTATGAAGTTTTATTAGTTTTATCTGTTATAAAGAATGTTTTTCAGGAATTTACATTTGTATGTAGGCATGTTATTGTGCCTGCGAAGCAAAAGCGATATTGACGGTTAATAATTGAATTTAATCTGTGGCATTGATATGTCCCACGACGAACTTAATTTGATAAAGTATCTATTGAAAAATGCGGAGGTCTTGACAAAGATGACAATTAGGAATGTAATTTCAAGCATGGAAGAAGAGAATGAGTTTCTTAAGGAACTTGTCATGGCTCCTAGATGTTCAAATACCTGTCAAATTGAACTTGTTTGAGAATTCATTGATCAAGGTTTGAGGTGGCATTTCTTCTGGAGGTATGTGCACTTATTTTGTTGAAAGTGATTGAGTTGGTTGACCCACATTTGGCCCATGGAGATAGTTGTTAGCTTTTGGTTCCAAAACCTATGCTTTGAATTCCAGTTCACTACTCAAACTACATTCGAAATGCTGCAGAGAGTGATCTTCATATATATATATATATATAAAGATAAATATATGTTTTCCTGTACTTCCTTTGAAGTTGTTACTATCTTACACTGTAGAAAGATGTGAACATGTGACATGTGACTTTGTTTAATTGTTAACTTACATGGCTTCAGTGATATATATATATATATAAATGCTTTATAGTTTCTCCTCTTCTCTTTGCAAGTCTTGTGTTGGCATCATGTGTATTGCTTTTCATCTTGGATGGGTGGTGTTCGAGTTTTGACTGAAGGATAAGAAGATTGGAAAGCTACATATATAGTGGAGTGGAGCTACAACATTTCAAGTGCTTGGTGATGATTGTGAATACAGTTGGTTGTAATTTATAGCTTCCTTGTTTGTCTTTATGCTTGCAATGGTTTTTCCTATGTAATTTGGATCTGAGAACTCTTATTTGTGTTTGTTATTCTCTTTGAATGAAGTTATTATTTTGCCCCAAAAATCGTTTTTTTTTTAAAAAAAAAAAACTATACATAAGATACCACATCAATTCATATATCAAATTATACAAAATAAATATTTTTTTTCTTTTTAAAACAAGCAAAAACAACATTTTATGTGGTAAACCTGATGGCCAAAGAGCTCAGAAGAAGAAGCATGAGGATGAGCTCTTCGTATCTTTTACTCTTTTAAATATTCCACGAGGAGAGGTAAGTGATATGGTATATAATAAATTTATAAGTGATGAGCATTCCAAAAAACATGTACGACAATAAATAAATTAGTGAAAATGAATGTTAAGTGTAAAATTTTAAAGTATTAGACTTATTTATCTTGTTTGGTTTCAGAAAATTGAGTTTATTTTTAAGAAAATTGATTTTTTTGTTTTTCGTATTTTTTTGCTTTGGTCAATTTTTTTATTATTTTAAGATTTTTTATTTTTATTTATGTTTTAGATGCACATAACCTAGATATATTTGAAAGTATAATATTTATAAAAAAAAATGCATCGAATATAAAAAATAAAAAAATTCAGTACATTTTTGTATTATTGTGTATATATTGAATTTTTTAAATAATTTTTCACAAATATTTTATTCTTTGGGAAAAACACCAATAAATCCTAAGTTTAGATAGTTTGAACCATTTAATCTTGTAATTTATTTTGTAAACTGATTGGTCCCATGTCAATGTTAATTACACTTGAGCCCACGAATGTAACGCATGGGTTGGCTGTTCGGAGGGGTATAGTGGGTGTTTAGGTGATGTTGTAGTTACCAAAAAGCCCAAAAGTGTACTATAGCATTTTTTTCCTTGTGCCTCTATTGCGAACAAAACGGAAACTCAAAAATGGGAACGTCAACGTTTCCTTGACGATGTTGTAGTGTTGATCCTCAATTTGTGTGAGTTGAACATTGGATTTGGGAACATTACACTCAGAATTCGTTATTCCTCAAATAACATTACAAAACCCCAAAAAAACCCTAGAAAATCATGAAAACCCCTTCTATCAAATTTACAGAGGCGAAGCGGCGTGGGCACTAGGATATCATGGAGTGCAATTAACATTGAGGACGTAACGTCAGCGATTTAAAATTAATCTATCGACGGCATCGTTGATCGTGTGTTAGTGCAATGACAACAAGTATGGGTGTCTTCAATGTTAGTTTGGTTATTTGTGGAACAATACAACATCAAGTTCGATGCTCGAAATAGGTTTTTGTTTAATTGATGCATCGTGTGGGGTTTTAGGTATTCTTGTTCACGTCGCAGGTTTGGAGTTCACCATTGATTGCAAATGTAATGTTGTGCATGTTTGTAATGTAACAAATACATGGTTTTGTTGGTTAATGTTGTAATATTTTCACGAAGTGTAGGGGTTACCAGTGATTGCAAATGTGATGTTGTACATGTATGTAATGTAATAGATGCATGATGTTGTAGCTAATGTTTGTATGATTGGGTGTGTATTTTGTAATGTTGGGGGCTAGTAGGAGGATGTATACCTGAAAGTGTTGGTGGCGTTTGGTGGTGATAGGGGATAGTGGTTGTTAATTGTCGGGAATTGTCAAACTATGTCGACGTTATGTTATGTTATGTGGTTGGTGTTTGGTGCTAATGTTATAGATTGTTAGTGGGAGGCTTAATGGTACGGCAATGTGGCTCTGGGCTAATGTATTGTAGGTAAATGTGATCGTTACAACCCACACACCTCTCTAGGAAAACGCAAATGATTTAACATCAATAATGTAACACCAAGTAGGTAACATCAATAATCCCCACAATCACTCCACGAAATCTCTAAAAAAAATGGAAATGTTAAACCATACTTTATCCACATACACTTAATTCCAAAAAAAAAAAAATCAAAAACATAATCACAATAAGAGGCAAACAAATAAACTCAAATATTACTAAATCAAATCAATAATACATACTACAAATAAAAAGGACTATTTGGTTTATAAAAAAACATGTAGGACTAAATGGACTAACATTTCTCCAAATGGGATTTATGAGTAATTTTTCCTTATTCTTTAGGTTCACATGTGCATCTAAAAAGCAAAAAATATTACTTACGATATTAAAAAATTGATTAAAAAAAATACAAAAAGAAAAAACTTAATTTTTAAAAAATAATCAAAATCGAGCAAGGTGAATCTATGTTTAAAGAAATTTAGTTATATATATATATATATATATATATATATATATATATATTTAATAATTTTAATCGGGTTGGGATGGGTGCAACGGTTAGAGAAAGAAAAATCGTTCCCTCTCCCCTCGTTTGCTCATCGGTGGTGAGAAAGATTTCTGTGGCAAGGAAGGTTTGTGTGGCATGAGGCTTGAAATGCAAGGGTAGAGTAGGTGGGGGAAAAATTGTCAAGAAGTGTTGATGAGGTATTGTTTTTATACCATGCTTCGTCTAAAAAATGTTTTAGACATGGTGACAAATTAAATAAAGTTTTAAATTTGTGAAAAGTATTTAAAAATTAGTAAAAGTTCAATTTATTAATTGTTTTTTTCTTGTGTCTTCTAGAAAACTTGTTAACAAAATCCAAAAATAATAGTATTGGTCATAGATTTGTAAACTTAATTTGATTTTACATTGAATAGGCATTATAATTATTTCATGTTTCGCTAGTTATAATCAAGAAAAATGCTTCGAACCCCCACTGGGGGTCGACCCCCAGTGAGGTGGCCCGCCATGATTGGACAAAAAAAAAACTGTTTTATTTATTTATTTTTTTTTTTGAGTTTCAGCCAGTGGGGGCTCGCCACCTCACTGGGGGTCTGCAATATAGTTGTATAATCAAATACTTCTAATGTTGCCATTCAAAGTGGTTCACATTTCTAAAATGGTATTTAGTATAAAATTCTCCATTCTATATTCCTAGAAAAGATGTGTGCAAGTTGATTTCGATTACTTTTGACAAGGGGTATAAAAATGGTTAGTGACCCGTGGGCAGTTCAAAACCCGCCCGCAGTTCGGGGCGAGCCTGCCCTAAACCCAGCCCAAGACCATGAGCCTGGGCTGGAGCCGTCATTTTAAAACTCGACCTGGCCTGATCTAGCCCAACAAAAGTTTCATCCTGCAAGCGGCCTGACCTGCGGCCCACCCTCCCACCCAAACGACTCTCTACTATCCAACGACCAAGATTCAAATAAATAAATAATATTCAAACAGTCAAATAACCGTTTACTTCCAACGGTAATTTTTTATTATTTACAAACTGACCCCTTTCCTCCCAAACTCCTATAAATATCCCCTCTCTCCCATTGTCTTTCTCACAAACAATTCTCTCTCTCTCTCAACTCTCAACTCTCTCAATTAATTTTAAATCTCATCCCTAAGTGACAATTGCACTTGTACAAGAAGAAACTTTTTATCAGAAGAAGCTAATTTTTGTATTACATTTGTCAGTCGGTAACATTAATTAGTTGAATTAAATTTATTAGTATTCATTTTTTTACATTAATTATTTCTTAACATATATTACTTATTATTTAAATTAATTGGTAGTTCTTATATATTATTTTACTTATATTACTATGGATCCTAATATTCCTAATGTTTATGTCGATATTGATACATATACTATACAATATGAATCTGTTAGTTCTCTTACCTATAAGCTAACTTTTCTATGGGGCTTTGTATTTAATTAAGGTTCAATTGAAAGTACCTGTAATTGTTCGTCTTGAAGGCACCAATGTTGACCAAGGGAAGAGAATTCTGAAGGTAAATTTGAAACTGGGTCCATTCAAATGTTACCAACTGAGAGGGAAATTTATGTGAAAATTGGGCCGAGCTAGGTGATGGGCCGTTATGAGTCACAGTATAAAGGGCCGAAGTGAAATGGCCATATAAGATACTCCGGTCGTATGTTATTTTGAGTTAGTCCGGTCCTAGTGACGTGAAGATAGACCGGTCCAGTAGGAGATCAAAGTTAGATCAGTCTAAAGGTTCCTCAAAATTAGACCGGTCTTAAAGTTACACCGGTCTCAAAATAATAAGTTCTATCTGATCGCACCATGGGTTGTGCATGAGGAGCTG
The DNA here is from genome assembly GCF_055761805.1 of Camellia sinensis. Classification (NCBI taxonomy): domain Eukaryota; kingdom Viridiplantae; phylum Streptophyta; class Magnoliopsida; order Ericales; family Theaceae; genus Camellia; species Camellia sinensis. The sequence goes on from NC_138972.1 coordinate 99,085,434, forward strand.
CCTTAAGAGCAATAAAGGGAAGAATTAGTTCGGCTTACTCTTCGACTGTACATAAACATATTTACTTCGGTCATATTGGAGTTCGGTCATGATAAAACCATCTCACTTGGTTTAAGCAGTGAGGGGGGTGTTAAAGGATAAGCATTATTCTACAGGAGTATGAATCTTAGGAGGACTCTGCATGGAGGAATAGAAGTCCTACTAGGATTGTGCCACACGAAACCTATAAAAGCTCACAAACATCACCTTTGGGGAGGTAACACACAACTTTACTTTCTGAATTCACAGAGCTTTGTCTATTTGTCAAGTTTATTGACTTAGGCATCGGAGAGGTTTCTGGCACACACCCGCCGGCTAGCTCACGTTTGTGTTTTCAGGTGATAAGGCGACGTCGTACGGAGGAGCGCAGACTTGGTCAACAGGGTTATACGAGAAGATTTATTTATTTCCTATACAATTGGCGCCGTCTGTGGGAAATACAGACAGAACAAAACCTCTTGACTAAAAACTTCACCTCTTTACAAACAATGGCGCACATTGAAAAGTTGCCACATTCCGCCATCGACGGGCAAACTCCAGATTGGGGAGCGAGGCGTGAAGGATTACCTTCTATCCCTCCCATGGTAGATTTGGAGCCCCAACGGCATAACCCCAGGAGAGATACTAGGGGAAGACGGACTCAGAGCCCCCGTCAATCTCGCTCGCAAAGTCCTGACAGGTAAAGACGGAGGATTGATCCTCGAACTCTGGAAGACCGCGTGAAAGAGCAAGATGAATTAATAAGGAAGATGGCGACGGACATGGAGGCCTTAAAACGCCAGATGAAGAGAAAAGAAGTGGCGACAGGAGAGGGGCACAAAACAAAACGCCCCCTCGCCACTCAGAAAATCGTAGTAGGAATACCACACCCTCACAAGGAGAGAGTAGAAGCCTCAGGACAGGCGATACTCAATTCTGGTCTTCCAGAACTCGTCACTCCAGGTCTGAGAGGACGAGGTCTGAAAGATCATACACTGAAGAAAGCACGTATTGGCCCTCACATACGCACCAAACCAGATCTAGACAGACAGAGTTACCCAGATCATCCGACTTACGAACAGTGCTCGAAGAAAAATGATGCAAGGAGGATGCCAGGGCACGGGATCCACATAGAGTTTCTGCCTTACAGCGGTTGGCTCCTCGGACACATGGAAGCGTCGAGGTTGGAATGCCAATATCGCGCCCTGCCTACGAACCAACAGACAAAGCATTAGCAAGGCTGCAGACTTCGCCGTTTGTTCCGGCGATTGAAAACGCGCCCCTACCATCAGGCTTCCTTCAGCCCAAATTCACTACATATGAAGAGAAGACGGACCCCTACTCACACTTGAGCCACTTTCACCAGGTCATGGCTGTATACAGGCGAAACGAGGCCTTAATGTGCATACTCTTCCCATCCAGCCTTGGTGACCTAGGCTTGACTTGGTTCGAGAAACGTCCAGAGGACAGCATAGCCTCTTGGGCGCAATTGGCAGAGGCCTTCGTAACAAGGTTCCGAACAAACACCAAAACCCCAGTGGAGATCGACCAACTACTCTCCATCGACATGGGCGATAAAGAGACCCTAAGATCTTACAATAGTCGCTACTGGGAGACATTCAATCAGATTGGGGACTGCCCCACCAATCTCGCCATTGCACAATATAAAAGAGGCCTTCCAGTCGGGAACAGACTAAGGGACTCAATCACCATGACGCCGCCCCTCACCATGGAAGCCTTGATGGAAAGAGTGCACCAGCACATCAGGGTAGAAGAGGATGGCGCACGTGCCAAAGCAAAATCTGGTGCGACCGCAGTACCAGAAAATAAGACCTCAGCAAAGGTCAACACAGTAGACCGAAGTAACAGAAACGGACGTGGCAGACGAGATAACGGAGAAGACCCGGATAAAAGATGGTTGAGAATCCGCACTGCCATAACCACGGTGTTCAAAAAACTGATATATCGGATTCTGAGCGAAATAAGAGATAAGCCTTTCGTCAAGTGGCCAGCCAAGCTAAGAGAAGCTCAGAAGGACTATGACGAAAGATCACGGTACACCTTCCATAAAGAAAAGGGACACCGCACTGAGAATTGCACACCATTAAGGCAACACCTGGAGGAATTGGTGGCAGCAGGACACTTGGATAAGTACATTGAAGGAGGAACACAACCAGCCCCCCAGGATCACAATAACCCCAACGGGATGCCAGTCGACGCCCCACCTCAAGGCATTATCAATGTGATACATGGGGTCTTTGAACTTGAGCGTGTATGCGAGCTCAGAGGATCAATCAAAAAGGCTGAACACTTAAGAAAGGTGCTAAATGCCTAACCTGCCACCAAGAAGGGGAAGACAGAGGCAACAAACATCATGTCTTTTTCGGATAATGACTTGGAACGGATATATTGCCCTCACAATGATGCCCTGGTCGTCACTCTCCGAGTCAAGGATTTTGACGTCAAGCGGATTCTGATTGACCAGGGTAGTTCATGTGAAATCATGTACTACGAAACATTCAAACAACTGAAGCTACAAGACAAAGACTTGGCGCCTGCTATATCACCTCTAATTGGATTCAACTCTATGCCAGAATGGCCCGTCGGCAAAATAATTCTTCCAGTCAGAGCAGGAAGTGTGACAAAACAAGTGGAGTTCTGGGTATTAAAGGTCCCCTCCACTTACAACATCATCTTGGGCAGAACATGGTTGCATGCCATGAGATCGGTGGCGTCATCCTACCACCAAGTAATGCGGTTTCCCAACGACACCGGAGTAATTGAAGAAGCCTATGGAGATCAGATCATGTCGAAGCAATGCTTCGTCACAGTAAATGGCAGCCGCGCTGCCAAAGGATATGTTCATTCGGTGGAAGAACCAGAGAGTAATGAGCTATTCGCAGATGTTGGCAAAGCGGCGGATCAGAAAGGAGTGGAGGACTTGGTAAAGGTAAAAATAGATGAAAAGAACCCGGATAAGTTCTTTTTGCTCTGTTCGTCGCTGTCCAGCACTGAGAGATTAGAAGTCTTGGAATTCTTAACCTCTAACATCGAAGTGTTCGCGTGGACACCGTACGACATGCCAGGCATTGATCCAAACTTCATCTGTCACCAACTCAACGTCCACCCATCCGCCAGACCAGTCATTCAGCGCACCCGCAGATCGGCACTTCACCATGCCGAAATAGTGGCAAAAGAAGTAGGTAACCTACTGGAGGCAGGAGCAATTAGAGAGGTGCACTACCCAAAATGGATCTCCAACACGGTCGTAGTGCCAAAGAAGAATGGCAAATGGCGTGTCTGCGTCGACTACAAAACAGTCAACAAAGCGTGCCCAAAAGACAGCTTTCCTCTACCACGGATAGATCAACTGGTAGACCTAACAGCAGCGCACAACCGACTTAGCTTTCTGGATGCATACAGAGGCTACCACCAAATCGCCATACATGAACCAGACTAGGAGGTCACATCCTTTACAACTCCAAGAGGACTATACTGTTACAGGGTCATGCCCTTTGGCCTAAAGAACGCAGGGGCAACGTTCCAACGGATGGTCACCAAGATGTTTGAACCATTGTTAGGAAGAACGATGGAGGCTTACATCGACGACATGGTGGTCAAAAGCAAAGATGAGAACGACCATCTCAAGGACCTAGGAGAGATGTTTGAAATTCTGAAAAAGCACAAGTTGCGCCTCAACGCATCAAAGTGTGCATTCGGAGTAGGATCTGGCAAATTCCTAGGCTTCCTTGTGACCAACCGGGGTATAGAAGCGGACCCCTCCCAGATCAAAGCAATTCAAGATTTGGAGAGACCAAACTCAGTAAAAGAAGTACAACATCTCACCGGCATGGCGGCCGCGCTCAATCGATTCATAAGCCGGTCGTCAGACAGACGACGACCATTCTTTCAAGCTTTAAAAGCCAAGTTCGAATGGGACGAAGAATGCGACCAAGCACTGGAAAGCCTGAAAGAATACATGTCGTCTCCACCATTGCTGGTCACCCCAATACCAGGAGAAGAACTCTTTCTATACCTTGCAGTCTCTCAGCACGCAATTAGCGCAGTGTTGGTCCGCGCAGAAGGAATTCAACCTCTGCCCCATCTATTATGTCAGCAAGACATTGTTGGGAGCCGAAACAAGGTACTTGCCATTGGAAAAACTTGCATTGGCCTTAATGATGGCCTCTAGGAAATTGGCACACTACTTTCACGCCCACACCATAATTGTCCTCACAGCTTTTCCACTAAAAGCTTTGTTTGAGAGGGCGAACTTTTCTGGGCGAATTTTGAAGTGGGCAGTAGAGCTGGGACAATTCGACGTCAAGTTCCAACCTAGAACCGCAGTAAAAGCCCAATCTTTGGCAGACTTCGTCGCAGAGTTTACTCCTGGAAGTCATCATATCTGCCCAGTCGACCTAATTGACGCAACCGAAGTAGGGATGGAAGTTGACGCCAGAATAGCGCAACCCCTAGCACAAGGTACTCAGTCAGACTCCAAGGCAGACCAGACTATAGACAGCAAGGAAGAAGCAAACCAAGCTACAATAAACCAAGACTCACCACAAAATAAAGCCTTGGTTCAGTCAGATAACGAGGGGCAGACAGCAAGCATGGACCTTGAAGAAAACACCGGCAACATTCTTGACCCCACGACATCATCCGACCCCTCCATTTGCTGGAAGTTGTTCGTTGGTGAGATGTGGAAGCTCTTTGTGGATGGGGCATCCAACCAGCATGGTGCAGGACTTGGCATAGTCCTCATCTCACCAGACGGCCTGGTTGTGGAGCAAGCAATCAACCTTGGCTTCCCAGCATCAAACAACGAAGCGGAGTATGAAGCGCTTCTCGCAGGACTCAAATCAGCATACTACATGAAGGCCACCGAACTAATAGTCTACAGCGACTCACAGCTGGTGGTAAATCAAATTTCTGGTGACTATGAAGCAAAGGATGATAGAATGGCCAAGTACCAAGAATTGGTCAGAACAGAGATCAAGAAATTTGAAGTAGTAAGGATAGAACAAATCGGCAGGGAAGAAAACAGCAGAGCGGACGAACTAGCAGGCTTCGCCTCAATGGCAGATACATCCATCCCTCATCCATTACTCATCGACTACTTACCAAGACCAAGCATCGAAGACCCAGAAGCAGAAGAAGTATGCTGCGCAGAACTAGGCCCCTCTTGGATGGATCCCATCATCCTGTTCTTAAAAGACGGCATCTTACCAGAAGAGAAAAAAGAAGCCAACAGAATAAGAGCGAAGTCGCAGCGATTTTGGCTTTCCCCATCTTTGGCATTATACAAAAAGTCATTCTCAGGACCTTACCTAAAGTGTGTTCATCCCAGCAAAGTGGAAGCATTCTGGTTCGAAATACACGAAGGGGTGTGCGGAAACCATCAAGGAGGAAGATCGCTAGCTTACAGGGCCATTTCGCAAGGATACTGGTGGCCATACATGCAGGCAGATTCGGAGAAATATGTGAAGAGGTGTGAAAAATGCCAGAAATTAGCACATCAAATACATCAACCAGCTAGAGAACTCCTTCCATTGACTAGCCCATGGCCTTTCGCAATGTGGGACTTGGACATAGTAGGACCACTTCCCACAGCACCCGGAAACAGGAAGTTCTTTCTCGCAGCAACAGACTACTTCACAAAGTGGGTGGAAGCAGAAGCATTGGCATCAATCAAAGAAAAAGATGTGAAGAAGTTCATTTGGCAGAATATCATCACTCGGTTTGGCATACCAAAAGCCCTAATCTCAAACAACGGCACTCAGTTCGATGGCAGAATCTTCAGAGGCTTTTGTGAAGAGTACAAGATAGAGTTCTACAATTCTACACCGGCATATCCCCAAGCAAATGGTTAGGCAGAAGCATCAAATAAAGTCATCTTGGATGGACTGAAGAAAAGGTTAAAGAAGGCAAAAGGCAAGTGGACGGATGAACTTCCTCATGTTTTATGGGCTTACCGCACCACACCGCGACGATCAACAGGAGAGACACCATTCTCCTTAGCCTACAAAATGGAAGCAATAATCCCACTGGAAGTTGGCCTCCCCACAATTCGAAGTGAAAATTTCGATCCAGACTTGAATGGAGAAGCCATAGCATTAGAACTCGACCTTACGGAAGAAAGAAGACAAAGAGCACTGGTTCACATTGCCTCATACCAACAAGAGTTATCCAGAAAATACAACAAAACGGTGCATCCAAGACAATTCAAGATTGGAGATTGGGTACTGTGCAAAGTAATGGGAAACACCTTGATACCAGGAGATGGCAAGTTAGGGCCCAACTGGGAAGCTTCTTATAAAGTGGTTGGGTTAGCAGGCAAATGGGCATACCACCTAGAAGACAAGGACGGCAAAGCAATCCCTAGGCCATGGAACACGGCCAATCTCAAGTTTTTTTATTTTTAGCCTTTTTCTTTTCAAACATGTGTAATTTCTTTTTCTTCAATAAAACAATCGATTCTTTTCAGCATGAGTTGTTCTCTGTAAAAGTTAGCTTTAGTGAAGTTAGGAATATTGCAAACATTATTCTAAGTTGGCTGGAAAAACTAACTTAGAGGTTGGTTGGATTAAACCAACACCCTTCCTAAGCCCAGGATAAGGATCCAGGCTGCAAGATGTTTGCTCGGAATAACCAAACATTGTTCTAAGTTGGCTGGAAAAACTAACTTAGAGGTTGGCTGGATTAAACCAACTCTTTGTACTCTTCAGCCGAAGTATGGGTATGGCTGAAGAGTGGTTGGCTGGATTAACCCAACTCTTTGTACTCTCCAGCCGAAGTAAGGGTATGGCTGAAGAGTGGTTGGCTGGATTAAACCAACTCTTTGTACTCTTCAGCCGAAGTATGGGTATGGCTGAAGAGTGGTTGGCTGGATTAAACCAACTCTTTGTACTCTTCAGCCGAAGTAAGGGTATGGCTGAAGAGTGGTTGGCTGGATTAAACCAACTCTTTGTACTCTTCAGCCGAAGTATGGGTATGGCTGAAGAGTGGTTGGCTGGATTAAACCAACTCTTTGTACTCTTCAGCCGAAGTAAGGGTATGGCTGAAGAGTGGTTGGCTGGATTAAACCAACTCTGAGTACTCCTCAGTCGAAGTAATTATGTCGGCTAAGGAGTGGTTGGCTGGTAAGCATAGTTAGTTTGAGCAGCAAAAACCGAGATAAAAGTTGGAAGTGTTAACATACAGATCAACCGAAGTAAGAGTTCATGAAAATTTTCATTCATCAGGAAGCAAATACAAAGGAGGGGCCGTAGCCCGGTTACAAAAGTAAAAAGGTAGCAAAAAAGAAAAAGTACAAAATCAAGAGAAAAGGTCTTCAATTTCGGCATCAATGTCAACTTGAACGCCAGTTGCAGATGGAAGATCCGTCTCAGTAGCAACTGGCAGAACGATATCAGTCGATGGCTCAACAGTCAGGTCTTCCATCGTTGCCTCCAACTGAGCTAATTGATCGTTGACTTGCGCGTTGACTACTGGAATAACAGTTTGTTCGTTTTCATCGTCTGAATCATCTGAATCCTGCAAGAATTGTTCTTGGACCGAAGCAGCATATTCCGCAAGCGAGGCCGGAATGAAGTACTGAGGAGCATTGTAGACCTCGGTTTCAGGCCCACAGCCGAGCTGCTCCACAGCACTTCTCCAGCCGCACTTGAAGAACAAATCCTTTGCTCCCTCGCATTGCGGAATGTATAGGCCCTCCGCCTCTTTGAAACCTTGGGCGTTGGCATCACCGACCTTCTTCTTAAGATCAGCTATTTCGGCGTCTTTTTTGCCTTCGAGTTTGACCAACTCGCGCAAGTACTTGTCTTTCACCGTTGCTGCAATTTTTTGTTTTTCAGCTTCAGCCGAGCTAACAAGTCCGGTCAAGCGACCATTCTCGAACTGTAGCTCGACTATCTGTTTTTTGGCTTGCTCAAGCTGGGCTGTCTTTTCCTCGGCTTCTGCCACTGCTTGTCTCGTTGTTTTCCGGAGCTCCAACACTTTCTTATGTGCCAGATTGTTCTTCTGAATGGCCTGCAAAAGGGTAGTAACTCTCTTTAGTCGGACTGACAGTTTGGAAAAGTTGGACAAAGAAAAGGGAGAGCCACTTACCAGGATCATTGATTTTGTAGAAGACCGGATGGCCTTCAGCTCAGTGTTTAGTTGCTTGTTGTGGTGCTCCATATCCTTCGGAAGGCAAACACTCTTGGCTAGAGTGAAAGCCATCAAATGATCATTCTCAGCAACGACCGAATCAGACTCCTGGATATTTCGGTCTTGAAAAGTGAGAATTGGAGCCCATTTGGAGGAGTCAGCTCGGTCAGGTTGCTCCGGTTGAAGGATGGGATAAGGACATGGTGGAGTGATGGATTCGTCCTCGTCCACAAGCTGTTGTTCGGTCGGGGTAGATCGGGCGCGCTTAGAGGGGCGTGATGAAGAAGGCTGTTGAGAAGGGAGGGCCACAACGGCAGGCTGCGTTTGGCTTGGTGGCGGTACTTCGGGTCTGTTAGTTTCGGTTAGAAGTGCCCTTACTCTGTTCTTTTTAGCCATTTCTTCTTCAGCAGTTAGTGGGATTAGTCTGATTTCGGGCAAGGTTAGGTCCGGTTTTGGGGCCTCCTCAAGAAGAAAGTCGGTCACTCTCGCTTTTCGGCGACCGCTGTATCTGTAAGTCGGCTCGAACTTTAACAGCTTAGCCCAACTACGTTCTGGATACCGTAGTGCGGCGCGCAAAGTCGCTAGATTGGGGTAGTTGTATAAAGAATGAAGGTGGGCAGAATCTGCGAAAAAAGACAACTGTTAGTTCGGCTGAAAGATTGAAAAACCGAAATATAAAATAGAAAGCAAGAAAACCGAAGTAAATTTACCAGGTTCTCATTTTTTCCAGTTTATACGTCGGCCAGGAATCTGGGCTTGATGATCCTCAAAGTTCCCAGACACCCAGAAAAAATCTTCGTCGTTTAAGTCTTTATCCGATGTATTCTTTATTATTTTCTCACGACGACGGTGTATTCTCATAGTATACCCAGCCGTCTTCCTTCGAACCAATGGAGTATTGGTGAAAGATTTCAGCCAGACCAAGGTTGAGACCGGCTTGCCGGTTTAGTTCGGCTATTCCCATTATTATGAGGTATGAATTGGTGGATTGTTGGGTTGGACATAGCCTAATTTGCCTAAGAAACTCGCAAATTAAAGGTTGGACTGGAAATCGTAGTCCGATTTCAATAATTGACAAAAGGGTGAAGAGGACAAAGCCTTCATTACCCCAAGGTATGACATCCTTTTCGGCAAAAATCAGGTGGACGTCTTCAGGTATATTGTAGTCTTTTCTGAATTCGGCTAGGCCACCCGGAGTGTCTACTAGATACCTATACTTCCCCATTTATGGTATAATTTATGAATAAATTAAAGTTCGGTCCACAAGATTGTCTCAGTAACTCGGTTGAGCACGCAGAGGAGTGCCTGGGCAACCTAAGTCTGCAAAGTAGAAAACAGAGGGGTTAAGCACAGATCATTGGACCGTGCTACAAAATAAAAGTACAAAAAATAGGAGCCCTACTTCGGCTATGTGGATGCTACAGGTTCTAACTCGGTTTCTGCAAGGTGATTTGTAGCTCGGTTTGAGCAGGGCTTTGCTAGTTCGGGCTCGGCAAGCGTCTAGATATCTCGGTTAAGGGAACGGTTCTGTTTGGCCGGTTGATCGTCTAGGGGCAACTTTCTGAGTTCCATCAAAAAAACTAAGAAAGCTGGTTTAGCCCCAAGGCCTAGATCGATTGGAGTTCAGGTATCTCGGTATGCTAAGTGCGAACCTAGTTCGGTTGGTTACCTCGGCTAAAGCAATTCAAGAAGTGGTTTGACTTAATTCAAAGCTACTGGTGTAAACATTAAGTGTTAGTCCGGTTGTATGCTGACTAGACTTTTACCTAGCTTAAAATTGTATCCTAGTTCGGTTGCATCGTGATTTTGGATCAAAAATCTATTTTCTACAGGGTATTTCATATATTCATATGTTCTACTGTTAAGTTTTTTCCATAGAAGTACAATGCAAAGCAAAACAGAAAATGTATTTGCAGAAAACACAGAAAACAAAACGCATAGAACAAATACGAAAACAAACAGAGCAAGTAAGATGTATAATACTAACCAGATGAGGGAGCAGGAGCTGAAGATGGAAGCAAAAAGCGGCAGTTCACGAGCTCTTTCAGAAAAAAAACGAAGAACAAGGAAGAGCTCAAAGGAAAGGAAGAAGATAGATGGCAAAAGTGAAAGGACTCTGGCCTCAGGGTTTGTTTTTGTTTGAAAGCCCAAAAATTGGGCGGGACTGTTCAAAAAACACGAAGTACGAAGACGGCGTGACAGCCGTCCTTAGTCAATCAAAGCATGCCACGTGTGATTAGAATGGGAAGCGTTACAGTCGCTGTGATTGAAAAGACGTTTTGACCGGACAAGTAGAGCCCGGAGTGAAATTAGCTCGGCTGGAAAGGCTAAAGGTTTTTTTTAGCTCAGCTGGAAAGGCTTAAAAATTTCAGCTCGGTTGGTACACAGGTAATCCCTATCATGCTGTGCAGATGGAATTAAGGGGCAATTGAGAGGGAAATTTATGTGAAAATTGGGCCGAGCTAGGTGATGGGCCGTTATGAGTCACAGTATAAAGGGCCGAAGTGAAATGGCCATATAAGATACTCCGGTCGTACGTTATTTTGAGTTAGTCCGGTCCTAGTGACGTAAAGATAGACCGGTCCAGTAGGAGATCAAAGTTAGATCGGTCTAAAGGTTCCTCAGAATTAGACCGGTCTTAAAGTTACACCGGTCTCAAAATAATAAAGTTCGGTCTGACCGCACCATGGGTTGTGCATGAGGAGCTGCCTTAAGAGCAATAAAGGGAAGAATTAGTTCGGCTTACTCTTCGACTGTACATAAACATATTTACTTCGGTCATATTGGAGTTCGGTCATGATAAAACCATCTCACTTGGTTTAAGCAGTGAGGGGGGTGTTAAAGGATAAGTATTATCCTACAGGAGTATGAATCCTAGGAGGACCCTGCATGGAGGAATAGAAGTCCTACTAGGATTGTGCCACACGAAACCTATAAAAGCTCACAAACATCACCTTTGGGGAGGTAACACACAACTTTACTTTCTGAATTCACAGAGCTTTGTCTATTTGTCAAGTTTGCTGACTTAGGCATCGGAGAGGTTTCCGGCACACACCCGCCGGCTAGCTCACATTTGTGTTTTTAGGTGATAAGGCGACGTCATACGGAGGAGCGCAGACTTGATCAACAAAATTATACGATAAGATTTATTTCTTTCCCGTACACCAACAGAATGTTCACTACGCCTTGTGGAGTTATTTGTATGATGAAATGAAATAAAATAAAATTCAATTGATGAATTGAATACTGTTTGACATCAAATCTGGTTTGCAGGAATGTGGTATGACGTTAATTACAGCAGAAGATCTGGATTATGCGGCCGAGAAAGCAGTCAGAGCAATCAAATGAACTGTTTAATAAGAGACAAAGATTGTGAACTAATATAATAAAAATTAATTGGATAAAATTGTTTATGAGATAGTAATACCGTCGCATAATATTATCTGAATGATTTGAGAATACCTACAGTGTCTTTTTATTTATATTTTTTTATTAACTTTTTTAGTTTATTTTGTGTTAATGTATAATGTAAACAATTTTTTACCTTTATTTAAAAGTAGAAAATATATAAAAAATAATATTGAAGTTTTTCTTTGCAAGTTAAATTTCATGAACTAGTCTATTAAATTCAATTATTTATTAAAATGTTTAATTTTAATTTAACTCTATTTTCCTAATTTAAAAAAATTAAATCTTATTTATTTATTTATTATATTGACCATGAAATATAAATGAAATGATCATATTAATCTCAAATAGAAAACAAAAATACACTTCTATCACATATATTTTTTTATTAAGCGGATCATTAAACCTCCTAATAAAAATAATATTAAAATATTTAATAATATTGAACAGTACCCTATTTGAGAATGTTGAAAAATGATTAAAATATTATGCATAGCAAATGTAATGTGTATGAAAGATCCCTAATACACAACATAATTGTTACAAAAAAGTGGAAGTCACCTCATCATATAAGAAGATTATATTCAATTATGTGATTAATTTTTATGTCACTAGATTTTTTTCTATTAAAAGTGAGCCAAACAATCAATCTTCCAAAAATTAAACAATGAATTAACAAATAACATGGAAAACCTAATTAATTTTGAGAAATAATTACAGATTTATAAAAAAAAATTATGACTTTAATCATTAAAGTATTAGTGTGAATAATAATAATAAAAAATACAACACTGATTTATTTATAATATAATATCCTAAGAACTTTCTTTATTAAATCCATGGTCATGGGTTGGATGCCCTTTCTTCTCAAATATGTCAACGCCACTAGTACCTTTCGGGAGATTTTATTTGTACTCAAAAAGTCATTAAGTATTTTTAATTTCTTAATAAATCTTATTAGATTATTTAAGATTATAATTTACTCTCAATACACCTTTTTTTATTTGTTTTCCTAAATTACCCTATAAGGTACATCTAAACAATAAACAAATCAAAAATCCTAAATTAAATCACTTTGAAAAGCACAGTGCCTTCACTATGTCAATATCAATTAAATCTATTAATATTAGCTATAGATATGGTAAATAGGGTCAAGGAGATGGAGCAGAGGGAGGGTATACTTATTCATGATTTGCTTCAATTAAGAATGTGACCAGATGTGTTATGACAGAAGGGTTGGGGGCAAGGTTCCTCATTTGATGGCTAAGTTTGGCATTAATGGAAGTAGGTGTTGTACTTGGGAGGGTGTCCCTCCTATGTGGTTGTTGGGCCCTCTGAGGAGTGAGGGTGGTGTTGTATATTGTTCATCGACAATTTATAATATTTTTACTATCATTCTAATCACAAAAAATATATATTTTTTATTATTTTTATTTATTGATTGATTTTTTTTTTTAATTTGTAAACAATAAGAGACAACGATGTTTATGATAATGGTGAGTTTTGGTGGGATAAGTTGGAGTTTTAGAGTGAGGAAAAAGTTGATGAAAAAATAATAAAAATTTGAGAAAGAAGATGAAGATAATTGAATATGAAGGATATCTATAAATGGTTTGCGTGTATCATAAAAAAAAAATAATATTTTATTTTAGAATTTAATATATATTATCTTTATTAATAAATTTATATTAATGTATAATAAGAATTCAAATTTTAAAATAGTACCATAAAAAAAAAAATATTTTATTTTAAAATTTAATATGTGTTGTCGTTATTAGTAAATTTATATTCAGGTGTAATAGGAATTCAAATTTTAAAATTTTAATTGAAAATATAAAAATTATTTTTTAAATGTAAATAGAATCACATGTAACCTTCACTTTATAATACTAATTTATTTATTATTTTTTTAAATAAAAAAATATGATGTAAAATTGGTCCACCACCGATGGCCCGGCCCGAACCCCATCTTAAACGATTCATAATAACGATTTTGCAAGAATTTCATAGCTGTCAACTTCTATATCCAAGATTGTGATTTCTCTGTTCTGTTTAGTTATAAGTTATATTAAAAAACAAAAGAAATGACAAAATTTTAGATTATCAAATTAATTTTTCATAAATATTAGCCTTCTTATTTCTTTTATATATCTAAAATGATAGTTTTTGTATTATAACAACACACGTTTTATTTTTGGTTAATTTTATTCTCACACTACACAAAATTTTACTACATACCATTTTATATTGTTTCGATATAAATTTTCGAACAAAAATTAAATATTCAGACATAAATGTTGGTGAGAGTGAGGTGCAAACCACTTATGGTGGTTCACAAAAACAAATACAAGAAATGATTGATAATCTGAAAAATAAATTTATTTCACTCAAATATGTAGAATACACTGAGGAGAGAAAAACACACTTTTACTCTCTAACTCTCTTCTTTCTCCCACACTCTAAATTCTCAAAATACAATAACTATATATAGATAAAACTAGTAATGTGAAACCATTAAATGCAAACACAGCTGAGGCTGTGAATTTTAAACGGTTGCAACCACTTTTGACAAAACTTAATTTCAGCCTCCATTCAACTCTTAGACTGGTGGAAAAGAATAATTTTTTATTATAGGTGAAGCAAGATTACTTCACAACATCCCCCCTTAATCTTGATTCTCCACGCTACTTCATCCCAAGCACCAACTTCATTCTGTTAAACAGATCATTTTTCAATGGCTTCGTGAAAATATCTGCAAGCTGATCTTGAGATTTGCAATGAAAAAATTTCACCTCTTTATATTTCACATGCTCTCGGATAAAATGATAGCGGGTGTCAATATGCTTACTTCTTTCATGATAAATTAGGTTCTTTGCTAATGCAATTACTGAGCAATTATCAACATAGATCTCAGTAGGATTTTCTTGTGGAAATCCTAAATGCTTCAGCACATTTCTTAACCAAATTGCTTGACACACAGCTGAGTTGGTTGCAACATACTCAACTTCGCAAGTTGATAGTGTCACAATAGCTTACTTCTTGGACGACCAAGTGAATACTGTATTTCCCATAAAGAAAGCAAACCCAGTAGTACTCTTCTGTTCATCTAAGTCACGTCCCTAGTGTAGACGCGCTCTCGGGAACTCCCCGACATCCGCGCGCGCGACGAGGCGGCGTGAATCTCGTTTTGTTCTGAGCTACTACAGTTCGGACTCAAATATCACGGTTCTGAATCTAATCTTACAATGTGCGATGTAAGACCGATAAATCACCAAAGAGTCCAAATCCGACAAATCGTTTTGGAAAACTGATTTTTGTAAAGAAATGCCAAACATAGACTGCTTTGCCAGATACAGAGTCGCCACCTAAATATTTTATTTTGGGGGAATTTAGGAAACCCTGACTCGTGCCTAAGGCCACGTGTCCATCATCACCAAAGTTGCCTCGGCTCGGGAACTTAGGTACGAGAAGGGAAGGCCATGTAATGAGCACACCCGCTCGCCCGATCAAAGATCGGCCTGTACTAAACATAATATTTTGTTTTTGAAAACACATGTGTTCTTATTCCGGTTAATTAGCTAATCTTACTACGTGATGCGTACAGCATACAAGTATAGACTAGATCGCCTAATTTGGAACAAAACATTGCATGTTCATTTTGTTGAAAACGGTTTGAAGTTTGCTACTCGCAAGTAGACTAAAACGAGGATTTGTGATGAATTGTCCCAATTCAAGTAATCCAACCTTCACCCACAAGCATTTAGGCAGTTATATCAAATAAGCAGTTAGCCTCATGGCAAGCATGCTTAACATGGCAGTCAATAACACGCATGCAGTATGCTAAAGCGTAAACACTCACAGTGTACTCCGAGCCAAAACAAAGAACTAGTTAGAAATTATGCATGATCCTAGTTCATGTTAAGATGGCTAATGCAACACATGCAAAAATGTAACTAAGATAGGCTCGGCTACCTAGAATTTCATGTGAAATGCAACTTGATAACATGCTGTTGAACACGTATTCAAGTAAATGTATTGAAAATACAACGCAATTAGTATGACGCGCAGAATCCGGTGCATGCAAAACAGATAAATGTATGCAATCATGCAAGCATAAGGTATGCTAAATGAAACATGCCCTAAAACTAACCATCGTAAGCGGTTAAGTAAAAGGGAGAAAGAAATGGGGATTGGAAGACATGCATCACACACATGCACGCTTATTACAACATTACGCCCTCTCGAGGGAGGGTCTGAATAAAAAGCTAACTAGCTAATCTAAGCTAATTAAACTAATTATTACACAATAAATTAATTAACTAATCCTAGTTAACTAATTATTACAAAACAAATTGAAATAGCTAAACACATTAACTATTAAAGTACAAACCAAAGCGTAAACTAGCTATCTAAGCATGGCAGCTAAGGAAAGCAGTAAAAGCAGGAGGTTCTCAGAGGGAGAAGACTGGATGCATGCACGGTTGCCTCGTTCGGAAATCCAATGCAATGCCCCGATTTGCCTCTGTTTTCAATTGTCCTCAGAACACTGTACCAAGCTCCAGAAAGCTGAAACTTCACCTTGGGAGTCCTGTGGGAGGGTGGCCGACCACTTTTGGTCTCTCCAGCCACCTGCCGACCATTTTCTTTGTTGAAAGCTAGAAAAAGTGGTCGGCCAGCTAGTTTTTCTAGCTGGCCGACCAGTTGTTGCTGCTAAATTCCAGTTTGCTGCAACAGAGAGCAAGAAAGGGCATGGCAATGTATTTGCAAGATATGTGTGCACAACTACCCTCCCTATCATGTCATGAGCTCAAGGAAGTGTGGTTCTTGACCCTCAGGCCACCAATCGCGCATTTCAATGCGTGATGGCCGAGAGGCGAAGTTGCACAATTCAATGTAAAAATGAATGCACAAGTAAACACATAAGGCCTAGAACTCTATCATGTATGATCAAGAGCGTCGGCGACCGGGAATTAAGGCACGTTTCATCACTTTAAGTATGAAACGTCCCTCTTTTCCCGTGTTTGGACTAACACCTATTCCAAACACAATGCAACACAAACATTGCATGCACAATGCGACTCAACCATGCAACTCAATGCAATGCAATGCAACTTAAGCATGCAAACATACAAGGGACAAATGTACAAAGATGCAATTAGCATACTAGCATACACAATGCTCATGACAACTAGCATACGCAATGCAAATGGTAATTAGCATACACAATGCAATGAACATGGCATACACGATGCTAAATTAATCATGCAAACAACATGGCATACTCAATGCTATGAACTACATGGCATACACAATGCACAGTGGACTTAAACCAAAATGGATGGGCCTCAACCATGCCCAAATTAGTGGCCATTGGTGATGAAATTAAGGCACAAAAGGCAAGGTATGCATGCACAATGCATTGGCCATTCAACTAGGCCCAAGAGCACAACCCTCAAGAAGGCTCGAAGAGTGACAAATGTGCAAGTGTGACAACACTAAGTGCACTGAAATTAGACAAGAAATGATGCCAAATCACTTAAACAATGCAAGTAAAGCATGCTAGGGTCCTAAAGCATGAAAGCTAATAAAGAGGACTACAAATGAGGCATGCAATACATGAAAAATAAGCATGAACTAAGCATGGATAGAGCTCAAGTAGGTCAAAACAAAGACCTAAACATGCTGAGATGAGGACTCAAAGACCTAGGCATGCAAGTATACAAGCTAAGCCATAAACTAGGCAACAATGCACAACACTCAAAGACACTTAAAGAGTGAATGAAGTGAGAATATGGAAATGCTAAAAGCTCTGAAATGTCTTGTTAGATAATGCCAAATCATGTACACAACACAAATGAAGCATGCAATGGTGCTCAAAGCTTGAAGTAAGCAAGAGCACTTGTACTACAAGCATGCAAAACATGAAGCAGTGTTCAAGGCAACCCAAAACAGTCCTAGAACATGTTAAAATAAGTCTAAAACATGCATGGAAGGAAGCCAAAATAAGCTAGCATGAAGGGCATAAGGCATGATGCATACAAGGCAAAAAATGTGGATTACACTACACCTATTAAGATCAAGCATGGAATGACTTAACCAACAAAAATCAGAGTTATATCATGGCATAATAACCCCAAAAACACATTGAAATGATGGCTCGCAAGCTAAGGCATGAAGGCATACACAATGACTCGTGTTAAGACATAAAGGGAAAAACCCTCCAACGCATTGAATGAGTGATAAATGAAAGTGCATGACCATGAAACATGGACTGAAATTACATAATAAATGATGCCAAATCATTCGAATAGTCCAAGTAATGCATGCTAGTGGACTTGAAGCACAAAGCTAATAAGCTAGAATGAACCAAAGCTATACAAAGCAAGGCATGCATGGTCAAAACAACCCAAATCAGAGCTAAGGCATGCTAAAACATGGGCAAAAGCTTCACGAAGTTAAGCCAAAAGCATGCTAGAATGACATGTTAAAGCATGAGACACACTAGGCTATTTCATAGAAATACACTACAAGTGCATGGAGCATGCAAAGGGTGACCAAACCAAACTCTAACAAAGGTATGACATGGCAAAACATCACAAAAAACATGCTGAAATGAAAAGAAAACAAGCTAGAATGACATGCTACTTCATGAAGCATACAAAGCTAGTGTGTGTGATTTACACTGCAAGTGTATAAGGCATGCAAGAGATGACCAAACCAAGCAAAAAAAGTGGTAAGCCTCAGCAAAATAACCACAAATACATGCTAAGAACAAGCCAACACAAGCTTAAAACGCATGCTCAAACATGAGGCATATATGGCAAGTATTCAAAATACAAGGAGGGGGGATGACCCTCTCCCATTTAAGACCCCAAAACCACCTTTCCACCACTGAAAATCCTCTAGATTTCAGTGGTAGAAAGGTCATGCAAAGGCTACAAAAAGAGCCTAAAGGGATGGCTCGAAACAAGGCCTAACAAGGCCTAAAAGGGGGTAGAAAACCCCAAACACAAAAGTGATCTTAAACAAACTTTTCAAGCACACAAAAACAAAACTTTTTCCAATTAAGAGTTAGTCTTAAAACAGCATGCAAAAGGGTCCAAAAGCTTAAGCAAGAATGGGGGATTTAAAGGGTTAAAGACTCGCCCTTGAAGACCACCTTCACTACTGCAACTCCAGCACACTTTTTGGACCAAAACCAGTCCAAGAACTTCAAGAACAACCTCAAGGGACCTCAGCTCCAAGGGTAAGGTGTTTGAGTGTGTGTTTGTGTGTTAAAGTAAGACAAAACTACACTTTTGAACACAAAACAAGAGCAAAATAAAGAAGTATAGATACAAAGCTATATGTATCACTCAAGAAACTTTTTTCTAACCCTAGAGGAGGGAGGAGATGGTTCTCTCTTATAGAGAACCAAAAGCAAAGCTTCTTGGAGAAGCTAAGGTTCAAGGCAATCCCTCCATACACGTGTATGGAGGATAGCTTCAGTGCCCTCCAGCGGTGCCAGCTGGAGGAAAATATCTCCAAAAAGGTAGCAAAAAGCAGCCGACCACTTGAAGTGGTCCGCCAGCTACTTCAAGTAGTCGGCCAACCACCACAAGTGGTCTCCCAAGACAACAAGTGGTCGGCCATGGTGGGAGATGATCAGCACACTGAAAACAAGCCAGGGGTGGGTGGTCGACCAGAAAAGATGGCTCAAAGACCTAGGAGACCAGTTGCCAGATTAGAAAACTGGCTGGCGGGAAGCAAAGTGGTCTCCAAGGAAAAAATTGGTCTCCCACCCTTGTACCACCTTCCAATCAAGGAAAACAAGGTTTGTACCAAAAACAAACCAAAACGGATGCAAGACGAAAGTTCGGGAGGCAAAGCGCGCAGTCAAGAGCCTCAAAATCTAGCTGACAAGCACCAAAAGTGGTTTACGACTGCAAAAGTGGTCTCCCAAACCACAGTGGCCCTCTAGGCCAAGGAAACAAGGTGTGGTTCAAAAACCACGCCAAACGGAGAACGTTAAGCGGTCCCGAGACAAGGCACGCGGCCGAAGGCTCCGAAAACTGGAAACTAGTCTCCAAACGGGAAAAGTGGTCTACGACCACAAAGAGATGGTCTACAAGACCTCTCCCCCCCTCAGGTAAGAAAAACAAGGCTTGGTCCACAAACCGAGCCGAAACATAAAGAGTTCAGAGGCCCGGAGGCAAGGCTCTCAACCAAAACTCCGAAACCTCGAAACGAGCATGACATGCACTATCACCAAGCGCTCAATCGATGGCGTCTGAGTCTTAAGGTCGATCAAAAATGAAGTGTCTACACCTAGTCACTATCTGAATAGCCAACAAGACTGAAATTATCAATTGGCTTATAGAATAAACCATCATCGATTGTACCTTTGATGTAGCGAAGAATTCTCTTTGCTACATACAGGTGTGACTGATCCGGTGTTTCCATATATCTGTTAATCAGTCCTACTCCATAAAGTATGTTTAGCTTGGTGCAAGTAAGATAGCGAAGATTTCCAACTAAGCTCTTGAAATAAATTGGATCCACATCACCTGCTTTTATACCTTTTTTGAGCCCCACTCCACTATCTACAGGAGTGTTCACTGAATTGCAAATCTCCATTCCATATCTCTTGAGAATCTCCTTGGCATAGCCACTTTGGGAAATAAAAATTCCATCTTTTCTTTGTGCCACTTCAATGCCTAGAAAATGAGCCATCAATCCAATATCTGTCATTTCAAATTCTTGGATCATGCTTCTTTTAAATTCTTTGAACATGGATGGATTGTTTCCGGTGAAAATTAGACCATCAACATAAAGACAAGCAAGCAACATGCTTCTATCAGCTTCCTTCTTCAAATATAGTGCGTGCTCATATGGGCATTTTTCAAAACCATTGTCATGAAAATATTGATCAATTCTAGTATTCTATGCACGCGGAGCTTGCTTCAATCCATAAAGTGCTTTCTTTAATTTGTACACTTTGTCTTTATGCCCGTTTTGAACATATCCCGAAGGTTGTTCAATATAGATTTCTTATTCAAGAAAACCATTAAGAAATGAAAATTTCATATCAAGTTGATAGATCTGCCATTTGTGCAGCCAAAGAAATCATTAACCTGGTAGTCTCCAACCGAGCAACTGGAGCAAACGCCTCTCCATAATCAATTCCTGCTTTCTACTTGTAACCTTTTGCCACTAATCTTGCCTTATAGCGTTGCCCTTCACCTTGTGCATTCCTCTTTGTCTTGGATACCCATTTCACTCCAATGGGTTTGTGCCCCTCCGGTAGACTGGTAAGCTTTCATGTGTCATTTTTCTCAATGGCATGAATTTCTTCATCCATTGTTTTCTTCCATTTATCTTCTTGGATGGCTTCTAAGAAAGTAAGTGGATCACTATCTGTGAGTAGGCAGAACAAATTCAGATCTCCTTCTTCTGTAGCTTCATATATCTCCTGCAAATTTCTTATTGGTCTTGGTTGTTTGAAAAAATTATCATCTGATGATGATGATGATGATGCATCACTTCTGTGAGAAACTAGGGATCTAGGTGCTGGTATTCTATGTAGAGGAGTTTGTGGCTCATCTTGAACTTCTCTTGTGATTTCAACCGAAGCTTTTGATGTTTCATCTTCAAGAATGAGTTCTGCATCTTTAACAACTTCATCTTGATTCCAATTCCAAGCTTCTTCTTCTTCAAATATCACATCTCTACTCATGATCACCTTTCTGGTAATGGGATTATACAACTTGTATCCCATTGTTCTGTCTTCATATCCAACAAGGATACATTTTTCTCCCTTATCATCGAGTTTGGTTCTTCTTGCTTCTGGAATCTTGGTGTACGCAATACACCCAAATATTTTGAGATGGTTGACACTTGGCTTATGTGAACTCTAAGCTTCTTCTGGAGTCATAGAGTGAAGGCTCCTGGTTGGGCATCTATTTAGTAGATATATAGCACATGATACGGCTTCAGCCCAAAATTTCTTGGGCAATCCTTTTCCTTTCAACATGCTCCTTTCCATATCTAAGATTGTGCGATTCTTCCTTTCAGCAACATCATTCAGTTGTGGCGTATAGGATGGTGTTGTTTGATGCTTGATTCCATGCTCTTTGCAATAATTCTCGAAAGCATCTGATGTATACTCTCTACCTTGATCTGACCGCAATGTCTTGATGTAGTAGCCACTTTACTTTTCTACAAAAACTTTGAATTCTTTGAAGCTACTGAACACCTATGACTTTCTTTTAAGAAAATATACCCATGTCTTCCGACTATAATCATCAATAAATGTGAGAAAATATCTATTCTATCCATTTGACATTGGTTTCAATGGACCACACACATCAGTGTACATTAGCTCCAGTAGCTTTGTTGCTCTCTATTTCACTTCTTTGGTAAAGCTAGTTCTGTGATGCTTGCCAAGAATGCAAGTTTCACAAACTTTATTACTATGAGCAATATGAGGGAGCCCTTTCACCATATTCTTGCTTGACAACAGCTTTAAGCTTCCAAAGTTGAGATGTCCAAACCTCAAATGCCATAGCCAGTCTTTGTCTTTGATGATGATGGCACTTAAACACTTTACAGCATCATGTTGGATGTTCAATGCAAACATATGATTCTTGGACATTCTCACCCAAGCGATCAAATTACCATAATTGTCTTTGATGGTAAGATGACAATCTTTCATGCTGATGTCGTATCCTTTCTCTAGGAGTTCTCTCATACTCAAAATGTTGTTCTTCATGGCAAGAACATAATAAATATTGAAGATGTAATCATGATCTCCATTCTTGAGCTTGATCAAAATATTGCCTTTTCCTTTCACTAGAGTCTTTGAAGAATCACCAAATGAGACTTGTACTTGTACAGTCTCATCAAGCTCAACAAACAACTCTCTTTTACCACACATGTGATTACTGGCTCCCGAATCTAGATACCAAACATTGTTTTGGTTTTCAATATCTCCATGGTGGACAAACAGGACTGTAGGTCCAACTTTGTTTGTTTCCTGCTTGGCAAAATTCACTTGCTCTCCAGCTTCTATTGTTGCTCTGCTCCGACATTCATTGCTGTAATGCCCAAACTTGTGGCAATGGTAGCACTAAACATTGCTTTTTTCAAATCCTGGTCGGTTGTTGTATCCACCTCTTCTTCTTCTTCTTTCTCTTCCTCTTGGAGTAAAGTGTGGTTGACTTCTTTCTCCTCTGGCTGGACCTCTTTCGCCTCTTCCTCGAAAAATAGAACTTCGGTTATTGTAACCACGGCCTCTTCCTCTGCTTCTCTGTGATGTCCCCCCTTGCTCGTTTTCTGTCATCTCTGAGAGACAGCTTTGATTGAAGAGCTTGCTCTAAAGAACTTGATGGAGTCTTCTTGTTGATCCTTTGTTCATGAATCTCAAGTGTGCCCATCAACTCATCGGTGGTCATGGCACTGAGATCCTTGGACTCTTCTATTGCTACAACCACGTGCTCGAACTTGGGACAGAGTGATCGTAGAATCTTCTCTATCACTTGAAGAGATTCCAACTTCTCTCCATATCTTCTCATCTGGTTAACAATGGTCAATGTTCTGTTGAAGTACTCAAAAATTGACTCATTCTCATTCATGTGCAGCATCTCGAATTCGCCACGCAACACTTGAAGTCGAACTCTGATCGTCTTCTCAATTCCACGGTGTGAATTGCGAAGAATACTCCATACCTCTTTAGAGGTTGCTACAGCTGAAATCTTCTCAAAGCTTGACTCATTAATGCCTTGATAGAGTAGATACGAGGCCTTTTTATCTCTCTTTCTTGAATTTTTTAACGTCATCTTCTAAGCTTCATTTAAATTTCTTTCATCTTCGAGAGTAGCTAGCTCATCATATCCTCGATCTACTAACTCCCAAAAATCTTGTGAAGCTAGTAGGACTTGCATTTGAATACTCCAATTTTCATAGTTCTCCTTCCTGAGTTTTGGAAACTAGGGTTGAAAGAAATTATTTGTGTTGGCCGTTGGTTGACTTTAAGAAATCTATATATTTTTAGGATGGAATTTGCAAATTCTAACCATACAGATGTGTCAGGAATATTCCAAATAGTTTAAAAGCACTATTAGATCACCAAAAACGGATTTCAAACGGCTTAGATCTAGCAAAAAATAATTGAACAGCTTAGATAGACAGAATCTGGGACTTTTGATAAGCATCGGATAATTTTTCGGATCAGATGACGTCAACGGGACGTCAGCGGCGTGGCTCGTCTCGTCTGCAGCTTGGCGGCACGGCTCTGCTACGGCTCGGCTCAGTCTACGGCTTGGCGGCTCAGCTCTAATTTTTTGTCAAAAAAAAATTAATTTGAGTTGCTGCTGCCGAGTTGCGAACCTTCGCCCGTGTACTTTAAAAGTGAGACTTAACCACTTTGCCAAACAACTTAGTTTGGTCTTAAGTCTCAAGTTATATTATTTAACTTGATCCTTTTTCACTCTGTCTCCATGTCTTCTTCCTCTGGTTCGCACGTGCGGCGCGTAGTGGCCGTTTCGGAGCGTGAAAACGGCATCAAATGGGGCGTGTAAAGCGTGCTACCTCCTCCAAACTCGGTTTTTTACACGGGTTTTTGCAGTGTGATCATCTTGATGAGACCTACACACTGGTGTGATCAAAAGTAAATTTCAACAACTTTGATTTCTGGGCAAGTTTTGAAACGATGCTCTGTTTTTGAAAATTTTTGCAGAAGGTCTGCAAATTCAAGCTACCTTTGGCTCTGATACCACTGTTGGTGAAAGTGAGGCGCAAACCATTTATGGTGGTTCACAAAAATAAATACAAGAGAGGATTGATAATCTGAAAACAAATTTATTTCACTCAAATATGTAGAATACACTGAGGAGAGAAAAACACACTTTTATTCTCTAACTCTCTTATTTCTCCCACACTCTAAATTCTCAAAATACAATAGTTATATATAGATAAAACTAGTAATGTGAAACTATTAAATGCAAATGCGGTTGAGGTTGTGAATTTCAAACGATTGCAACCACTTTTGACAAAACTTAATTTCAGTCTCCATTCTACTCTTAGGCCGGTAGAAAAGAACAATTTTTTATTATAGGTGAAGCAAGATTACTTCACAACAATAAATTATTAACAAAAAACAGTTGGGTAAACATAAACAATTGAACGGATGTATATCTAAATAATTTATTTTTATTCACAAATTTATATCTAAATATTTGATTTTTATTTAAAAATTTATATTCAAATGAAATTTTTGCATGTAATAGTTTTAGTTTAAAAGTTAAAAAGTTACTAAAAAAATCAAAAAGCCTATAACTTATACCAAAAAGTTAAAGATTCTTTTTTCTCTCTACTTTTTGTATATCTTTTCGTAAAAAATTAAAAAATCATTTCAAATATACTAGCATTCTTACTTTATATTTTAGTCAAAAAATTAAAAATTACTAAAATAACATGTTCCTAAATGAGGCATTATGATGTGGAATAGAATTAATTTCCATTCATTTATCTCCCAATCATTTGGAGACATTCAAAATAGAAATTATTGACCTTTCTTCCCATTTCCCTCCTTTTTTTGGCTTATCTAATTGTTTGAGATACATGAAGAGATAAACGTATTTCCTTTGGAAAATTCTAATATACACGCTGTTTAAAAACTTATGTGATTTTATTTTTTAATTATGATATTACTTTTAATTATAATTTATAAAATCTTTATTTATATAATTTTCTTTTAGTTACGAGTTAAAAAATTATAAAATCATGTCATTTACATGGTGGCATTGGCACACCAGTTGATGGGTGTGTAGTATAGTCCTTCCCATTTCTTTTATTTTGTTCCCAAATCACCTAATACAAACTGTATGTAAAGCCTACTCATTGACAACAGATTTGGGAGTAATGATGGCAACAGACCAATTTACAGACGATCTTTCTCACAACTGTTGTCTTGAAGAGTTGTTGAGAGGGCTCCTCCCAATTCACATCCTACATTCATTCATGGAGGGACCTCCCCTATTGGAGGATATACTACATGTATGTATGTATCTCCAATTCCTATGTGGAGTCATAAAAGCTTGAGATTTTCTATGGAGTTTTGTGGCCTCCAATAATAATTGATGGGTTAATTATACTTTTCACACTCGTAGTTTGACCTAAATATCATTTTAGTTTTTATAGTTTCAAAACAATTTGGTCTTTACATTTTTACGTGTATTTTCAATTTGATGGTTCTGTTTAAATTTTTATTAATTTTATATATCTTAGAAAATTGATAAGTATCCGAAAATTATTAATTTCAACTTCTAATTTAGACCAAAGGGCAAAATTGAATTTAAAGTGTAAAGACTAAATTATTAAAATTGAAATTATAGGAGCTATTGTAAAATTCGGGTCAAATTACAAGGGTGAAAAGTGTAATAAGCCCAATAATTGCTAGTGCAATGTGCATTGTTTTTTTATAAACGATCAGCATTCCAAATTACTGAATTGCTTGCTTATATGTGCAAATAATGAGTTAATCCTTTTAATTAGTTTGGGTAAATTATACTGACATTCCCAGATTCAAAGAAAATATAGTACATACCACAATTTTGACATAATTAGCTAAAGCGGCTAAAATTAATAGGTAAAATATACATTTTAATATAAAAGAGATCACAGTATGAACTTTTTATGATTGATAATTTTTTGAAGAAAATGAGAGTACGCGTTATATAAATTTAATCCTTTAAGGAAGTCTTATATATATATATATATTTTTTTTTTGGTAAGGTAAATTTTATAAAACAAAACCAATGTGTACAAAGAGCAAGCTTCTATTCAAACAAAAGAAACAACTACTGAATTTGTGGGTAACAACTACTGAATTTGTGGGTAACAACTTAGATCAATCCACTACTATGACTCTCCTAATGAGACAAGTTGATAGACCAAAACTTTGGATAAGGCCCTTGTTCACCATATTATCATCAACTCTCCCCCAAGTAACTGTCTTCTTTCTAATATTATTCTGAATCTTGCCAATTACTTCAAGTACTTGCTTTTCTTTCTGCTTAAAAATTCTTGCATTTCTTTCACTCCAAATTTGATAGACTGCTGCAGGTAGAGAGAGCTTATACAATCTCTGGCCAAATCTTTTAACCTGCATGTGTTGCCAGCCCATCGAATCTCTTGGTTCAAAGTAAATAGAGGTCTACTAATCCTCAACAACATAAGAAAGTGGCTCTAAATATTCTTTGTAAAATTACAGCCAAAAAATAAATGGCAATGGTCCTCAGTAGCTTGTCCACACACTTTGAGCCAAACCCCATTTACAAACTCGATCCATATTAACTAATCTCCCAAGGGCTCCTAACCACAGAGTAAAAGGCCATCTAGGAACATTGTGACTATACCAGATAATGTTTGCCCAGGGTACAAGTTGTTGCTTTTCTCTGATGGCATCCCATGCTGATTTAATTGAGAATTGTTCATTGTTTGTAGCTACCTATTTCACTCTGTCTTCTTGCCCTGTCACTAGATTAATTTGTTCAATTATCCTTTTCAGAGGCTCACTTTGTCTGGCAGGCCAATGCCAAACACCATTCTATATCATAGTAGCCACTTAAGTGTTGTGCGCAGGGGACAGAGAAATAAACACCAAAACACACTCACAATAGAGAAAAAACAAAATTTGCGTGGTTCGACAATGCGGCTATTTCCACGGGCAGCGAATTTCACTATATAGAGAGAAAATTACAAGAGTATTTCACTCACTCAATCCCTTACAAGTTACAATCTCAATACCTCACCTCACTCTTTTTAATAAATGCAGATTGAGAGGAAACAGTAACTTCAGGAAGCACCTCTTTTAATCTAGTAGTAACCTTTGCAATGCACTTGTAGGTAACATTGCAACAAGAAATAGGTCTAAAATCTTTACTAGAGTTGGGATTTTTCACCTTTGGGACTAAAGTTATTGTTGTACTATGCCATGCTTTAAGCAAATTGCTTGAGTGGAAGAAAGTCTTTACTGCAACCACTATGTCAGAACTCACCAGATCCCAGTTCTTCTGATAAAAACCAGCATCATACCCATCAGGCCCAAGGGATTTATCAGCCTCGATACTGAACATAGCTCTCTTTACTTACTTCTTTTGTAACCTCCTTCATTAGCCTGTGCTTCATATTTTCTGATACTTTGGGCAATCCTATATGGTTTAGACTATCCAAAGCTTCCTGTTTCTGCTCAAATCTGGTACCTAAAGGAGACTTACAGTAATCAACAATTTCTGCCTTGATCATATCAGATGAATCTAACACTCTACCATCTCTGGCTTTGAGACTAAGGATTTTGTTATAAATCCTATGAGCACAAACTTTTTGATGAAAGAATTTAACAATGTTAACTTGTCTCCCAATTTCAACCACTTGACAGTTTATTTATGGAACTTGTGGAACTTACTATATTTTCTTTAAATTTTAGGGAAAGGTTAGTGTAATTTATCCTATTATTTTTGAAGAAAGATAAATACTGTTTATTTATGGAAATTTTATTCTATGAGAGTATTAAACCTAGTTTCTGTCATAGTAGAAGAGCATTTGATGAATTTTGAGGTTTCTGATTTTGTTAAGCTGGGACTAGTCTATACTGTTTCCACAATTTTAATTTCTCAACCAAAGAATAGAGCATAATTTTTTTGTTTGTTTGTTTGTTACATTAGTTATGAAACTGTGCATCTTTGGGTAACTGTGTGAGCACTTATGCAGACAGGGTTCTTCAACAAGTCCCACTTCTCTTCCATCTTTTATATGAGAGAAATATTGGAACGGACATGATCTTCGTTCATTCCTTCTATATTTTTGCCATCATCATGTCTTGAAAAGGTATATCACGTGTTTGTTTCTTCAACTTAAGGTATATGTTATATGTTATTGTAATTTGTTTCTTTTTTTCATTTCCATCAGGTCTTACTTTTGCTTAGATCTCATTAACGTGGGTATTTGGTTTTAGAGTTTCCACGCCACTTGTATATCAAATTTGTGGTGTTTACATTAGTTAATATTTCTCATTGTGAGGGAGCATGCCTAACACATTTATAAAGAAAGAATGAAATTTTTTATTTTTTAAGATTTCAAACTTGTTAATTTCACTTCTTACTATGGTCGAATATATGCATTTACATTGTTTCTTTTTCCTTTTCCGTTCTTTTTCTTATTTACTACTTCTTGCGACGTTCTTGTATTATTTAGAATGCTTTTGGATGAAGGGTCTTATAAGCCATGTAAATTGGAATACTTAGATTTAAAAAATTTATTGTTTGGTTAGACTACCTATATTTGGTAGAAATCCACAATCTTTGTCCTCTGAATTTTGTCTTAACAATATAAAAATAATTTCTATTTTGAGAGGATTGCAATAGTGTATTTGAGACCTAAAAATCTCTTATTTACATTATCTCGAGAATGTAGAATCGCCATATATATTTTTATCTAATTTTGAAAGGATTGCAATTTTCTTGAAGCCTAGCTTTTTTTCAATTGCCATGTGTTTATCAGTGGCAATTTCAATCTTCTTATATTTTCTTCAACACGATACTACCAAAGTTGTGCCAAACCTACAAGTTTCATCTTAGCAAATCTTGCTTTCCAATCATCCGTCCAATCATAGCAATCAAAAATTTCTTCAATTGAAGCAAGTCAATTAGAGAACGCCATAGGATCATCCATTCCTTTAAAATCTAGAACTTCTTTCTTATGGGGTATGCCATATTGTGGTAAACCTTAAGCTCTAATACCAAAATGATGCAGGACGAGTAAGGATAGTAGCAAAAGTGGGTTTTTGTGGCTAATTTGCAATAAGAGTATAGAGGTTCTAAATAACTTGATCCACTAGAAAAACCATCAGCGATCGCTACATCTCCTGTTAGCAAATATACCAAAATACCTTGACTTGAAAACCCTAGAAAACTTAAAGTAACCATAATATATGACTCTAAAAATACTATAAACGTGATTATGTATGGTTTCTATCTACTCCACTTTGAAATCATGCTAATTTTTAAATATCGTCTCTTCTTTGAATTTAATTTCCTTGAGCTTCTTATACTCTGCTCTGCATCAATGTGATTCAATAGAGATATGATTTTTAGTAAATGGCATGTCAAATATCTCTTGACCATAGAGATTAGGGTCTCCAAACTCGCAACTTTTCTTAAAAGGAAATAATTAGATATAGTAGTTATGGGAATACTGTGTGTTTAGTTGTATAGTTCTCTCTCTCTCTCTCTCTCTCTCTCTCTCTCTCTCTCTCTCTCTCTCTCTCTCTCTCTCTTATAATGCAGCAAGGCATTCTGAAACGATTTAATGAATATATAGTACTACTTGGATGCCTTCCACATCAAATGAGCTTTTAGAGAGGTAGAGTGAAAGTCAAACTTGTAATGTTTCGTTCTTGATCTCAGGATTAGCCATATCTCAAATAGGAGCGAAAATTCAGTGTAACAGTGATACATGTCATCATTGACACATGATATCACCAACCAACAATAAAACTATACATGGGAGGGTGAACCCCATTACTCATGTATACCTCAAGATGATTATGTAACCACCACATATACATAGTGGGGCTTCTTGTGCTGGCATGTTACGTAATTATTGGGTAATGATACTACGTGTCGGTGATGATATGGTATTACCATTGTACTGAATTTTTATTCGTCGAATAGATGTTTCGGTGAAACGTGTCTAGTGACTCTTTAGAATTTTTAAAGAGCTATCTAAGTATGTCCAAGTTAGTACACAAGTGGTTAGAATGGTGCAAAAGAGTGTAGAACTACAAGAAGTATTCTTGAATTGAGTGGAGAAAGTATAATGACTAGTGAGTAAATAGTTTAAGAAAAGGATATATTTCCAACTTATGTAATATTTAAGATATTTGTAAGCGAGATTTCACAATCTACCTTAAGGAGGTGGGAAGATTTTGGAATATGTTTGCAGCCATTGGATGAATTTGCAAATATTTGATCTAGACCTTGAAGACATGGAGACCAGTAAAATAGGGGTCTCATTTTCCCTCTAACCAAGTTTGGAGTCTCAAGTAGCTTTGTAATCATTCTTTGAGTAGTAGAAGTGGTTTCCTTTCCCAAGTCAAATAATATGTATGTGCAAATGAGCAGCCTGATGGGGATTGGGTGCTAAGGCATACACGACACTAAGAAAGGCACTGAGAGTTGAATTGGTAGTGGTGTGAAGGTGGAATTATAAGCTAGGTCAGCCGAAGCTCCCAATCCATGAATTATGATAACTTGGCAGTGGTGTGAGCTAGAATGTTAAATTTTTTAATAGAAATGAAAATAATTTCTTAAAAGGTCATGAATAAAGTAAGAGAATCAAAGTATTTGCTCTTAAATGAATTGAGCAATTGAATCACATTGAATTTACTCTTTGGTCAACGAAAAAGAAAAAAGAAAAGATATCTATATATATATATTTTTTGATAAATAATCACACTTTATAAAAAAGCATCAAGACGATGCAAACGAATACAAGAATAGAATCCCCACAAAGGGGCCAAACAAAACTAACTAAACAAAAGCTCTAAAGAAAAGAAAGACCGCAAGGACTCAAACAAAGCTAACTAATCAAATCCTCCGCAAAATCTACAAAAGCCAAAATATCTGGATCAACAGGGCTCGTAACCCAACTATGCAACATCATGAGAAGCCGGCTCTCTAACCAAAGAACTGAATGAGACACACCCTGAAAAACATGCCTATTCTAATCCAACCAAACCAGCCAAAGCAAACAATGGGAAGCAAGTAACCAAGCCTTCCGACGCCTCTTCCCAACCCTGCTCCCACCTAAACTTTGCAACACACCCAACATGGAGCCCGGTTGTACCCAAACCAAACCAACCAAAAGTAGCAACAATTAGCATCCAAAGCCAAGACGCAACTGGACAATGAATAAGCAAATGATCCACCGACTTCGCGTCCCCATAACACAAACAACACCAATTCACTAGAACATGCCGACGATGAATTAAATTATCAACAGTCAAAGTACAACCCATAGCTTTCGTCCAAACAAAGAAAGCTTAGATGGTAAACCTGTCACCCATATACACTTCCAAGGAAAAAGCACAACATTACCACTTGCGAGAGCACAATAGAACGAAGACATCGAAAAAACCCCTTTAGACATCGGACAATCCCACACCAAAGAATCCGCCCCATCCTCTTCAAACTGTACACCATACAAGAATTAGCATGGTGAATAACCTTATTTGCATACTTGGCCTGAGACAGAAAGTAGTCCTTGGAAGAAGAAGCTACCTCAATACTAAGAAAATATCGCAATGGGCCTAGATTTTTTATTTCGAACGTGCAGAAGAGATGCTGCTTAATCTCAGAGATAGTAGAAGAGTTAGAGCCAGTGATGATCATATCATCCACATACAGTAACAGGGCAACAAAACAAGCAGAAGTGTGGAAGAGAAACAAAGCAAAATCCTGGGCATAAGGATAAAACCCAAACTGAGTAATAGCTGTTTGAGAACGGTAATACCAAACATAGGCAGATTGCTTCAAATTATAAAAAGCACGGCGAAGACAATACACCTGCCCAGCAGAATTAAGAAGACCATGGGGATGACGCATGTAGACCTCCTCAGCGAGATGACCATTTAAAAAAGCATTCTTAACATCCATCTGATAGAGAGGCTCATGACGAATAGCAGCCATATAAATCAAGGTACGGACAGTAGTCATCTTGGCGACATGGGCAAAAGTCTCCTCATAATCAATACCATACTCCTGTGAGAAACCTTTGGCAACCAGACGAGCTTTGTAATTCTCGATGGAACCAACAAAATGACTCTTGACTTTATAGGCCCATTTGCAACCAACCAGATTCTTGCTAGCAGGCAAAGGAATCAGCTCCCAAGTAGTAGTCTTCTGTAAAGCAGACAATTCAGTGTCCATAACTTGAACCCAATTAGGATCCTGACAGGCCTCCTTGTAGGACTGGGATTTTGAAAAAGAATGAATAGCAAACAAGAAGGTACTACAATTTATTAAAATTTCATTTACTTGTTCATGTTATTGTGCATATCTCTCATGAAACCAATGAAAGGATTTGTAGTTATTAAATTATTCATATGACAGTTTATCATTGTATTCCTATGAAGCATGGGTACTTTGATAAACGTGCTGTACTACTGGGTACTTATTTGGTGTCGGTACTTCATATGGTACTTTTGCATACATACTGAGTACACGAAACATGTACCAAAAATTCTTTTTAATTTTTGCTATACGCAGACGTACCTAGTATATAACCGAGTCATATCTCAATCAAAGTATATTTTTTCTTGACATAGAGGTAATATTAGTTTCATTAGATATTTTTTATTGTTATTATGCTTAGCATGAATTAAGCTATGGTTTGTAATTTATTTAATATAACGACACTTAATTTTGCTTTATACTTTTACTTTTGGCATTAAAATATGAATTGGATTGTAACAAACTAAATCATTCAACTAAGTTTTGCATTACTCCAAATTAAAAATAATTATTTTTTTATAAAGGCACCTAGCCATACCCTTACCCTAATTTTTTACTGTGTTGACATACTCATATCATATCAGTACTCGTACACGTATAGGTGTATTCAAATATCAACTCTCTCTCTCTCTCTCTCTCTCTCTCTCTCTCTCTCTCTCTCTCTCTCTCTCTCTTTCTTTCTCTCCTTGTATGTCTTTGAAAATTAGTAATTCTTGATTTTTTTTCTTATAAAAGTAATTATTATTATTTTTTAATGTTTTGAAGAAATAAAGTCAAACAAACCTATAGATTTGCAATTTCTCCATGTATGTCTTTGAAAATTAGTAATTCTTGATTTTTTTTTCTTATAAAAGTAATTATCATTATTTTTTAATGTTTTGAAGAAGTAAAGTCAAACAAACCTATAGATTTGCAATTTCTAGAACTTTATAGAATTCATTATGTTTCTAACATTTCACTAATAGCTTTATTATTTTAGAATGATGCCAATTGTTGTTCTAAAGCTTAGACATATTCAATTAATTATATTTGTGATCCTTAATTTTCAATTTTGTCAACTAGTTTCTTTTTTAGTGTAACAAAGACTTCTCTTTTTGTTACCTTTTGAGAACCTTATAGATTTCCTTCTCATGTTAATAACAATAGTAAATTACTAATTACTAATTACTAATTATTCTTTTTGCTTTATCCATCTTTTCTTCATTGTAGATAAATTATCCTGTGAGAAAAAATTCCAAATTTTCTAGCCTTGAAGTAGGGGTGAGAGTTTAACTGCCTAAACCGGACCCGACCAATTTTCGGTTTGTTTTTTATTTTTTCAAACAGTCGGTGGTTCGGTTTGTGGTTTTTCAAATATTCCACCAAACAGGATTGGTTTGCAATATCATTAAGATCTTCCATCCTGGCCGTCCACGTGCGCTCATCACTCATCACATCCATCCACTTGTCTATTCCACAAAACAAAAGAAAAGACTCCATATTCATTCACCCTCTCACATTTTGTTCATCTACTTTTTCTCAATTCTCTCACTCTCTTCAGAACTCTCTCTTACATCACACCCTTTACTGTCACTCTCTCACGACCATCACTCATCGGCAATTCAAGGTGTAGCAACGAAATCGACTTAAGGATTCACAGACATAGTCTTGGTGGGTGGGTGCAGCGAAATCGACTCAAACAACCTATAAAGTAATTTTGTTCTTATTTCAAAATCCTAATTTTGGAAACCCTAATTTTGAAACCCCTTTTTGATTTTGAAAACCCTTTTGATTTTCAAACCATGATTTGTGAATTTGTGAGTTCGAAACCTTGATTTATGAATTTGTGGATTTGTGATTTTGATGAATTTATTCAAGATGTTATTTGTGAATTTCTGAATGGAAAAATTTGTGTAAATCACATTCAAGAAAATGGTTGTTTACTTGGTGGAATTTGTGTTTGTTGCCTGGAAACATAACAACCGCACCAAACCGTATGGCATGGTTTGGTCCGGTTTATATGTTTATCTCGGTTTGTTTGGTTTCTAAAATTAAAAGACCAAATCAATTGTTTTAGCCCAAAAACTAGAAAGAAAAGGGTCGAATCACACCGATTTCACCCTTACCTTGAAGGTGTTTTCCTAGTTGGGAACCACTGTAGGAAAATTTATTTATGTGTGCAAGGATGGACCCAGAGGGGGGCAAGAAGGAGCGATTTCTCTCTTTACGATTTCAAAAACACCATTTATTATAGTAGTATTAGCCTATGGTACATGGATTCTTCAAAATAAATCAAATACCCGTGTCGGACACCCGACACTCGGACAAGGGTATGAGATATTTGTTGGATACTTTTCAACGGATACTTCTTATATAATTGTATATAACACTATTATTATATGTATATATTGTTGTTAAAAGGGAGTTTTTATGTGCATTAGGGCCGAGCTAGACCCAAGCGTAGTAATAGGCCGTTTCTATGGGCCGTGGTGAAAAGGGCTTAGCGAAGTGGACCTTGCTGTTAGCTCGGTCCAAGTATGGCTATGGTCACCAGTCGGAGTGGTGATAATTAGCTCGGTCATAGTAGTTGGAGCCGAGGTGTTTAAGCTTCTTGAGGTGGTCCTTGCCCTTGTCAGCTCGGTCAAAGCTTGCTGCAGTTAGCTCGGTTTAAACTGACAAAACCGAGGTACAAGTGAACAAGAGCCGAGCTATGCGCTATATATGAAAGCGCTGGATTAAGTATGACAAAGGGCTAGTGTTAGCTCGGTCATATTGTTATCCAACCGTGGTAAAACCATCTCACTTGATTTAAGCAGTGAGGGGGGTGTTGAAGGATAAGCATTATCTTTCAGGAATGTGATTCCTAGGAGGACTCTACGTTAAGGAATCAGAGTCCTACTAGGATTGTGCCAGACAAAAATTATAAAAGCTCACAACAGAACCTATGTAGAGGTAACACAACTTTGATTCCCGAATACACAAAGTCTTTGTCTATTTGTCTATTTTGCTGACTTAGGCATCGGAGAAGTATCCAACACACACCCGCTGGCAAGCTCACATTTGTGTTTTCAGGAAGTAAAGCGACGACGTTTGGAGGAGTGCAAACTTGATCAACAGGATAATACGAGAAGATTATTTCATGCTCATACAATTGGCGCCGTCTGTGGGAAACACAATCACAAAGAACGAGCCTCTTGATTAAGTTTTCTTTCAACTGATTTCAATGGCGCACAATGAAGACTTATCACACTCTGCCGTTGATGGACAAACCCCGGAGGGAGGCAGAAGGTGCGAAGGCTTACTTTTTATACCGCCCATGGCAGAGTTAGATTCCCAGTGACGGAACCCGCGGAAGGATACCCGTGAAAGACGGGGCTCCAGTCCTCATCACTCCCAAAGCCCCAAAAGATAGAGGCGAAGGTTGGATTCTCAAGTTCTAGAAGATCGAGTAAAGGAGCAAGACGAATTGATACGGAGGATGGTGGCAGACATGGGGACTATGAAGCGCTAGATAAAGGGAAAAGAGGCAGCAGAAGAAGAGGTGGGCAAGAGCAGGGCGTACCCTCGCCACTCAGAAGATCGTGATAGACAAGTCACGCCATCAAAAGTAGAAAGTAGGAGCCTTAGAATAGGCGACACTCAATCAAGGACTTCTAGGACTCGTTACTCTAGGTCTGAGAGAATGAGGACTGAAAGGTCACAAACAGAGGAAGTAGCTATCGACCCTCGCACAGTCACCAAACGACATCTAGGCACACGGAGTTGCCTAGGACGGCAGACCCGCGGACAATGCTTGAAGAAAGGGCTCGAAGGAGAGAAGACACTCAGGCTCGCGACCCCCGCAGAGTCTCTGCATTACAACGGTTGGCTTCTATAACACATGGGAGTGTCGAGGTTGGAATGCCAAAGCCGCATCTTGCCTATGAACTGGCAGATAAAGCGTTAACAAGGTTGTAGAGTTCGCTGTTCGTTCCAGCAATAGAGAATGCACCATTACCCTCCAGCTTCCACCACCCTAAATTCCCTATTTATGAGGGACAATTGGACCCCTACATGCACTTGAGCCACTTCTGCCAGGTTATGGCGGTGTATCGGCAAAATAAGGCTCTAATATGTATCCTATTTCCTTCCAGCCTGGGTGACTTGGGTCTAACATGGTTTGAAAGGTTGCCAAAAGGTAGCATAGCTTCATGGGCGCAACTAGTGGAGGCATTTGTGACCAGATTTAGAACAAACACCAACGGCACCCGGCAACAGAAAGTTCTTTCTTGCAGCAACAGACTACTTCACAAAGTGGATGGAAACAGAAGCACTCACATCAATAAAAGAGAAAGATGTGAAGAAGTTCGTCTGGAAGAATATCATCACTCGGTTCGGCATACCCAAGGCCCTAATATCTGACAACAGCACTCAGTTCGATGGCAAAATTTTTAGAGGCTTTTGTGAGGAGTACAAGATAAAATTCTACAAGCGTACCCCCAAGCAAATAGCCAGGTGGAAGCATCAAACAAAGTCGTCTTAGATGGATTGAAGAAAAGGCTGGAGAAAACAAAAGGCAAGTGGGCTAAGGAGCTTCCTCATGTTTTATGGGCTTACCGTACCACTCCTCGGCGGTCAACTAGAGAAATACATTTTTCCTTGGCCTATGGCATAGAAGCAGTAATCCCATTGGAAGTTGGCCTCCCTACTATTAGAAATGAAAATTTTGACCCAGACTTAAATAGAGAAGCCATAGCCTTGGAACTCGACCTCGCAGAAGAGAGAATAGAAAGAGCATTAGTTCATATCACCTCATACCAGCAAGAGTTATCCAGAAAATATAATAAGACAGGACATCCGAGGAAATTCAAGATTGGAGATTGGGTGCAGAGCAAAGTAATGGGAAATACTCTGGTACCCGGAAATGGCAAGTTAGGGCCTAATTGGGAAGGACCATACAAAGTGGTTGGCTTAGCAGGAAAAGGGGCATATCACTTGGAAGATGGAGACAACAAGGCCATTCCCAGGCCATGGAACACTGCCAATATCAAACTATTTTATTTTTAGCTTTTCATTAAAGTACTTGTAATTTTCCTTTTTTAATAAAAACAAGTAGTTCCCTATTTCAGCATAATTCTTTTCTTCTGTAAAAGTTGTTTTAGTGAGCTAGGGGCAATGAAAGCAGAGTTGGCCGGAATAAACCAACACTTCGCTCTAGGTTGGCAGGAATAACCAACTTTGAGCTCTCTTCAGCCGAGATCAGGATCTAGGCTGAAGAAGTTTGGCAGGAATAACCAAACACTTATCTCTCTTCAGCCGAGATTAGGATCTAGGCTGAAGAGGTTGGCTGGAATAACCAACACTTATCTCTTTTTAGCCGAGATCAAGATCTAGGCTGAAGAGGTTGGCTGGAAAAACCAACACTTCGCTCTAGGTTGGCAGGAATAACCAACTTTGAGCTCTCTTCAGCCGAGATCAGGATCTAGGCTGAAGAAGTTTGGCAGGAATAACCAAACACTTATCTCTCTTCAGTCGAGATCAGGATCTAGGCTGAAAAGGTTGGTTGGAAAAACCAACACTTATTTCTCTTCAGCCGAGATTAGGATCTAGGCTGAAGAGGTTGGCTGGAAAAACCAACACTTATCTCTCTTCAGCCGAGATAAGGATCTAGGCTGAAGAGTGGTTGACTGAAAAAACCAACACTTATCTCTCTTCAGCCGAGATCAGGATCTAGGTTGAAGAGGTTGGTTGAAAAAACCAATACTTATCGCTCTTCAACCGAGATAAGGATCTAGGCTGAAGAGTAACTGGCAAGAATAACCAACTTTGAGTTCTCTTTAGTTGAAATAAGGATCTAGGCTGAAGAGAGGTTGGCAGAAACAACCAACTTTGAGTTTTCTTCAGCCTAGATAAGGATCTAGGCCTTATCGAGGCCGAAGAGAGTTGGCAGGTATGACCAAACAAATTACAAGGTTCCAAGACCGAGATAAGTATCTCGGCCAGAAAATGTTACATTTCATGCAAATCATAGTTGAAAAATAAGTGCAGGTATGGAATAAACCGAATAGAAAGAAGCAAATTTCATTCAAGATTCAAAACCAAGTTACAAGAAGTAGGGCTTCAGCCCGGTTACCAATGCTTTCAAAAGAAGAAAAATACAAAGTCAGGCAAAAAGATCATCCAGGTCTGCGTCCAGGTCAACTCGAGTTTCATCACTCCGTAGCACAATTCCAGCAGAAAAGTCAGTCACATCTTCAACCGTACTGGTTACCGGGGGCTCCACCCGAGCTAACTGGGTGGCTTGGAGACCAGGATCATTGGAGACAGCCAAGGTATTGTTGGGCTTTGGGGATGCCTCATCTTCCTCTCCCACTTGAAGAAATTTTTGTTGTATAGCATTGGCATACTTCGCCATGTAGCTTGGAATAAAGTGGGGAGGAAGGCTCTGAAAAACCTCGGTCTCTTGGCCATAACCGTGCTTCGCCACGGCTTCCTTCCACCGGCATTTGAAAAATATATCCTTGGCAGCTTCGCACTGCAGGATGTAAGTGGCTTCACCTTCCTTGTAACCACGGTCTTTAACATCGTTCGCGCTCTTCTTCAGCTCGGCGATCTCTACGTCTTTCTTTTTCTCGAGCTTGGCTAGCTCGCACAGATACTTGTCTTTTCGCTCGGCCAAAGCCTTCTGCTTATCAGCTTCAGCCGAGTTAACCAGCCTGGTAAGTCGGGCGACTTCAGATTCAAGATCGGCCATCTTTTGCTTGGCATCATTTAGCTCGGTCGTCTTGCTGTCTGCCTCCGCCACGGCCAGCCTTGTTGTCTTACGTAGTTCCAACACACGCTTGTGAGCAACGTGGTTCTTCTGCATGGCCTGCAAAAGGAAAGATTTCAATTATGAATGAAAGCCGAGCAAACAAATAATATAAAATGAAAGACGATTAGAAAGAGCACTTACCAGCACCATTGACTTCGTCGCCGACCGGATGGCCTTCAGCTCAGTCAAATGGTCGTGGTGTTCCATATCAGAGGGCAAGCACATGCTCCTAGCCAGGTTAAAAGCATGCGTATGGTCTTTGTCTGCCACCACTAAGTCTATGTTTCTTATGGCTCGGTTCCTGTATGTTAGTTTTGGGGCCCACTCAAAAGAGCTAGCCCGGTCAGAACCCTCGGGTTCTGGGCTCGGTGGCGTGGTTTGAGGAAGTATGGTGTCTTCTTCATCAACAAGGCGTGGCTCGGTTGAGGAGGTACGAGCACGCTTATTAGGCCGAGATGATGAGGGCCAGGCAGTTGGAAGGACTACCACAGCCTCATGTGTTTGGCCAGCTTGGGGTATTTCAGTCCGGTCCCCGATGGCTGGAGCCGTTGTTTCGGTGATGAGTGCTCTGGCTACTCTGTTCTTAGCCATTTCTTGCTCCTCTGTTAATGGGATCAAATTGATTTGAGGTAGTGTTGGATCTGGCTCTGGTGAAGGTTCCAGAAGGAAATCTGTCACCCTGGTCTTCCTCCTACTATTGTATCTGTATGTCGGTTCAAAATTGAGTAGCTCGGCCCAACCTCGATTGCGGTACCGGAGTGCGGTGCAGAGTGTGTCAAGATTGGGCTATTGGTACTGCGACTTTAGTTGGTTCAAGTCTGCATAAAAAAAAAAAAAAGGAAATGGTTAGCACGGTGTAAAAGTTGTAAGCAACAAAAGCAAAGATCAAACAAGTTAAGTCGAGGTATTCATACCGGCTACTCCTTTATCCCAGTTAATTCTATATCCTGGTATTAAGGCTTCCTGGTCTTCAAAGTTGCCAGAAACCCAGAAGAAGTCATCATCATTGACATCTTTGTCTGGTGTATTTTTAATTATTTTCTCTCGGCGTCTTCTTATTCTTAAATAGTATACCCAGCCATCTTCATTCTGGCCAAGTGAGTATTGGTGAAATAGCTCAGCTAAACTGAGGTTGAGGCCAAGCCGGCGATTTAGCTCGGCGATGCCGTTTATTATTCTGTATGAATTGGTGCTAAGTTGGGTTGGGCATATTCTAGTCTACCTAAGGAATTCTCATAGGAGTGGTTGAATTGGGAATCGGAGGCCGGCCTCAACAATGGATAGTACGGTAAATGGAACAAAACCTTGTTTTTCCCAGGGCGTAGTATCTAGTTCGGCTAGGGAAAGATGAACGTCGTCTGGAATTTGGTAATCCTTTCAGAACTCAGCTATGGCGCCTAGAGAGTTTACTAAAAATCGATATTTGCCCATGCGGTCTTAAATTATGTATAAATTAGCTCGGAGTACTAGCTCGGTATTGAGATGACGTTAAGTATCTCAGTTGAGCGTGCAAAGGAGTGCCCGGCCAACCTACTCAGAGTCTGCAAAGTGGAGATAAAAAGTGTTAAGCCCAGATCATTGGACCGTGCTAAAGTACAAAGACAAAATGAATGTAAGCCTAGCTCGACTACGTGGGATACTATCCGTTCTTAGTTCGGTTGGAGCAAAGGACTTTAGCTCGATTAAAAGAAATGAAAGGTTCTTAGCCCGGTTGAAGCTTAAGGTATGGTGTGAAGTTTTAGTTAGGTTGTTAGGGGAGTTATCTAGTTTGGCTGGGTGCACACCTAAAATACAAACACGTTCCTAGTTCGGTTGGAGTATTATTTTGGATCAAAATGATTTTCATGACAGATTGTGAAATTGGTGAAAGATCTATCACATAGCTTCTGGGACTAGAGGTTCTTTCCTATTGTTATGAGAACTATACTAATACGTGTTTTGAAAAAACATATATATACTATGCTATATATTGCTATACTATACGAAATGAATGGAGAGGGAGAAAGCTGGAATCACTTACAGCTTTGAGTCGAAAGGGTGAAGATCAAGACCACAATGATGAGCTTCGCAGGTGCTGTGTTTGGGAAAATGGAGGCTCAGAGGGCAAGAGAGAGAAGATTAACAGAAATGTTTTGATTTGAAAAAATAAGGTTTTTGTATAAAACCTATATTTGGGCAGGACTGTTCAAAATTCGCGAGGTAAGAAGACGGCGTTGACAGCTGTACTCAACCAATAGGGGCCAGCCACGTGTCTATGGGAATAGCAAGCGATTCAGCTATACAACGGAACTGAAGAGAATGTTGAATGCTGAGCAGTGTGAAGAACTGCTGGGGAACCTGAAGGCATCGGATCCCATCTATCAAATGAAGGAGAAGATTGAAGAGACGTGTGGCATCCCTAATGAACTGCAACAACTGACTTATCGTGGAGATGCGGTGGATGACATGTTGAATGCTGAGCAGTGTGAAGAACTGCTGGGGAACCTTTGGGTTCTCAGGTAGAATTGGGCTGGTAGGACTTGGTCTTTCTTCTGGCCATCCTATATGCATGTGTAGTGTGATCAATCCACGTAGCTTAATTGCAAAAGCAACTATATAGTATATGAAAATAAAAGGTAACAAAGTTGATTTTTTTTTTTTAGAGGGAAGGTAACAAAGTCTCTTTGACTTTAAGTAAGTTCTAATTTCAGTATGTAATCAAAACATAAACTAGCTCTACTCTTTTTGCTTTGGAAATGGTGTAAATATGTTATGTGTTAATTGCTTGGTTTGTTTCTCATTATTATACTAATAATTGTATGCGTGTGTTGCACATGGTATTTTTTTCCATAATATTTATTATTCATTAAAGTTCCTATATGCATGTGTAGTGTGATCAATCCAATTAGTTAATTGCAAAAGTAACAATATAGTATGTGAAAATAAAAGGTAACAAAGTCTCTTGAGTGACTTGAAGTAATTTCTAGTTTCATTATGTAATCAAAACATAAACTAGCTCAACTCTTTTTGCTTTGGAAATGGTGTAAATATGTTTTGTGTTAATTGCTTGGTTTGTATAAATACGTTCTGTGTCAATTGCTTATACTAGTAATTGTGCACGTGCGTTGCACGTGGTATTTTTTTTTTCCATCATATTTATTGTTCATTAAAGTTAAATATTTTATGAATTTTTATTAGTTTTATCTATTATAAAGAACGTTTTTTAGGAATTTACTTTTTTATGTAGGCATGTTATTGTGTGTGGGAAGTGATATTGATGGTTAATAATTGATAATTCATGGAGAAAATGTCACTATAATTTTTGTTGTATATATTGATAGCATAAGAATAGTAGGAGTCAATAGCTAGACAACATCATCAGGAACAGTTAGATCCTATTTTAAAAAAAAAAAAAAGAGGGTTAGAAGAATTATAAAAGGATACCGAAATTCACTACAACATTTTCTAGGTTTAGTGACATTTGAAAGTGCCACAAAACTATTCTTCTAATGATATTTTTTGGTCTTGTGGTATTTTGAACAAGTGCCACTTCTATCGGTGCCACGGTAGATACGAGTGTTACGGTAGATACTTGCAAGCGCCACTGAACCATCATGGCTGAAAACTTTCAATGACATTTTAATGTCATTGTAGATATTATTTGTGACACTATCAAACGCCATTAAAAAAAGAGTTAGTGACACTTGTAAGTGTCATTACACCATCAAGACTAAAACCTTTCAGTGACACTTTAACGTCATGGTAGGCACTATTCGTGACGCTATCAAGTGCCATTCATGACAATAATTCGTTGTAGAACAATTTGATCCGTTCTTGCAGAGACTCGAACCGCCAACCTTCCGCACCATAAACCTTATACACCACACTCATCCCACTACACCTCTATAGCACCACATGATTATATATGCAACACATATTATTTATATAGTACATACATCTATATTAATATAAAAGTATATGTATAAACATAATTATTTTATTGAACATAATTTATGTAAAATAAACTATTTACTACCACAATAAAAAAAGACCACTTTTGGCTACTAATTGTTTTTTAGTTGCTAAAAAACTTAACTTTTGTCGACCAAAATCGGATTTGGTCACCGAAGATGCACTTTCAGCTACCAAAATTTTGGTCACCAAAAAATGTTATTCCCGCCTTAGGATTTTAGTTCTCCCGCGCTAAAAATGACCACTTTTGGCGACTAAACTTATTCTTTAGTCGCCAATTGTAGACTTTTGGCTACTAAAATTTTTTTTGGCACCAAAAAGCTTTACTTTTGGCTACTAAAATTTTTTTAGTCGGTAAAACCCATATAATCAGCGACCAAACTTATTTTTAGTCGCCAATTATAGACTTTTGGCTACTTAATTTTTTTAGTCGCCAAAAAGCTTTACTTTGGGCTACTAAAACTTTTTGGGCAAATTACATATACCTCCCTTGAGGTTTGGCTAAATTACAGATGCTCTCCTGAGGTTTCAAAAATTACATCCCGGCCCCTAAGGTTTGTATATTCAGAACAATTTTCCCCCTGAAGTTTAAATTTCATAACAAATTACCCCCTAATTTGTTATGCAAATATAGCATTCATGGGAAAATTTGTAATTTCTCAAACCTCAGGGGGGTATTTGTAATTTAGCGAAACCTCGAGGGGGATACATGTAATTTGCCCAAAATTTTTTAGTCACTAAAACCCATATAATCAGCGACCAAACTTAGTTTTAGTCGCCAATTGTAGACTTTTGGCTACTAAAATTGTTTAGTCGCCAAAAAGCTTTACTTTTGGCAACTAATGCTGTTTTGGTCGCTAAAAGTTATACTTTCAGCGACCAAATTTTTTGGTTAGGAAATTTAGTCGCCGAATATGCTTTTTTCTGTAGTGTATATTGAGTTTTATTTATTTATTTTTAATCATTTACTGCATTTTAAAAATTTAGAAAATATATTAGCATTTTTTATTTTTTCAAAAATGTCATTATAAGCTTGGAAAGTTTTTGGCTTAGTGGCATTTCTCAAAATGCTATAAAATATTTGTTTATGACACTTTTCACCTAAGTGCCATAAAAGTAATTTGCACCTACCTAGTGTCATGACATTTTTTAAAAAATGCCATTGCAAATATTCATAAAAAGTTTTTATAGTGACATTTTTGTTATAGTGAAACGACACTTTTTTTAATTGAAATGCCACTAGAGCTTTGTATGTTTGTGGCTCTATGACATTTTTCTAAAAAATGCCACCAAATATTCTTTTTGTGACATTTTTTAAGAACATGCCACTAGTATGGTGTCACTAAAATATGTTTTTGTTGTAGTGTTGTGACACTTGTTCATTGAAATGTTACTAGAGCCTTTTATGTTTGTCGTTTTGTGGCATTTTTCAAAAACGTGCCACTAAATATCATTTTTGTGGCATTTTCTAAAAATATGCCACTAGTGTAGTGCTACTAAAGTATGTTTTTGTTGTAGTTTTGTGACACTTGTTCATTAAAATGTCACTAGAACCTTTTA
Organism: Camellia sinensis; assembly: GCF_055761805.1. Taxonomy (NCBI): domain Eukaryota; kingdom Viridiplantae; phylum Streptophyta; class Magnoliopsida; order Ericales; family Theaceae; genus Camellia; species Camellia sinensis. The sequence goes on from NC_138972.1 coordinate 99,130,344, forward strand.
TGTTTGTTGTTTTGTGGCATTTTTCAAAAATGTGCCACTAAATATCATTTTTTGTGGCATTTTCTAAAAATATGCCACTAATGTAGTGCCACTAAAGTGTGTTTTTGTTGTAGTGATTTACCAATACAACAAATAGTCTAAAGCACACCATTATTTGTCATTCCTTTGTTACTTGTAGTCTTGGTCTTTTTTATTATAATAAAAAACAAAAAATTATTAAGACTGCCCAGTGACAAACCCAATCTTCAAATAGATAAAATATCATACATAAAAAATAAAACAGGTGGAATAATTTACTACGAATAATCATGGTTTATGTTGGCTATCAACAACTAGCAAACTATAATTGATGTTTCTAAAGAAGAATAACAATACATTATACAATCATACAATCGAATCAAATGGTTTTAGGAAAATATTTTAATATTTCCAGGGATAGTTTGGATGGAGGAGGTCTTCTTTGCGGTTCTTTCTTCTTTGTATGCTGATTCTCATTGCTAATTTTTTCTCTTAGAAATTCACATTGGAAAAAGAAAAACAAAAACAAAAAATCCTCTTGTGGAGTAATTATATTCCATTATAGAGAGTAGCACTATATTATATGTAGTATTAATATAATGTTCTCTGAAGCACATAATTGCAGTTATAGCAAATAAATAAATAGTAAATAAATATATAAAAGGAAAGAAATAGAAATAAATAAATGGCAAAAGCATATTTCTATCAAAATCTATAATCGGAATTCTTCTCATCGGTTGGGTTACTTCTATGCCATTATCTATATTTTGTGTCAGTTCCAGGAATCAATCAAAATATGGGTTGCAATGCACTCCACCATGTTTTTATGTTAATTTCTTTTAAGAAATCAGAGCACCAAACACTGTTTCACTTTCACTGCTATGAATTTTGACAAATACCCAAAATTCTTTGCAACTTCTATATGTTTTTGTTTATAGCCTAACAACTCAGACAAGATAAAAAGAAAACATAAAGAAAATAAATATTTATAACAAAATACATTCTGGCCTTATAAAAACAGAGAGAAAGAAAGAGACACTAAAGAACTCCAAGAAAAGAAAATCGGAGAGTCATGCAAAGAGGGAAAACCATGTAGATAATAGATATTATCAAAAGTTTAGAATTTTTTTATAAAGAAGTGTTGTGGGAATTGAATAATAATTATTTTAAATCAATTTTATAGAATAAAATTGAAAGCAAAACAGATTCTAAAAAAATAGGTTTTTACGATTCTATAAAACTATATATACATATATACAGAATAAGAAGAAGATAAAGAAATGGTTCAGAAAATAGCTTGTGTGATTGTGAGAGGCACGTTAAAGACGCTGTCCTAAAGTCATTATGTGCACCCTCTGTACAGGTTTTAACAATCACAAACGACTCCAAGATACAACCCAAAAACTTTACAAGATCTGACACAATGCACAGTTGCACTAGAATAATTTGCCAAGAATATATCGATTGCCCAGAAATATAGAATATAAAAATACAGTAAAGTGGAGAGAGAGAGGGAGAAAGAAGACAGAGAACGTTGTATATCTTTTCCCAATATTAGAGTCCTGTATAAAAAGGATCTATGGTGTTTGTTAGGAACAGACACACCTATTGCTTTTGAAACCAAACACATATTTAAAATTCAAATAAATAAGACTATAAAAAGAAATAGATAAATAATAAAATATAATAATAAATAACAAATAATTAAAGTTTTGAAGCTTTTAGGAAATCTCCAACGATCCCCCACAAGTTTCAAAACTTTGTAAAACCGTCAAATAAATAAATAAATAAATAAATAAATAAAAATAATATGGGCAACTTTAAAACCATACAATGGGTGTAGGTGTTTTTTAAACTTGAACCTCACTTAGTGTTACCAGTTTCATTTTGAAAGAATCTTAGTGAACCAGGTCTTGAACTAAATCCTTTTTACCAGAATTCATCATGTCACACATATGGTATGATACATAACTGTAGCGCGGGTTAGCACTATTAGCAGTCATGTGCTCAATCTTGGTTCTCATGAGAGTTTTAAAAAATAGCCCTATTCCCACGGTCGCGGCTTCACGACTCTCTCACTTAAGTGAATCCTCCAATGATAGAAGTAACAGATGTCTATCTTGCGAGAGTATGCCCACCTCGGATTCATTTAGAGCAAATACTCTTCCTTAACCATCACATTTATATCAGCACTGATATCTTAAGGATGAGCAAGAGAATATAAATAATAAGTTTAATAAAGTCTCCTTCTTTAAAGTGCTGGAATACGAGTCACACTATAAGGATTGTTCCTACCCATCGAACTTCCTTCATGGGATCTCCAATCACAGAAATCGGGTTACTTCCTTAGTTGACTCTCTATGGGCTTAGACCCATCCCCCTCGATAAATCTAAGACTACACTCTTAGATAAACCTTTTGTTAACTGATCAACGATATTCTTTTCAGATTTCACAAAATTCAAAGATACAACATTTTTATTCACTAAACTTTTTATAGACTTATACCTCACTTGCATATGCCTATTCATCTTTTTATTTGTATGTGCTTGTCTCACAAGTTCTATTACGGCTCTATTGTCACAATGTATGGAAATAGCATGTATAGGATTTTTCACGAGTGAAATATCAAGGAGTAAATTTTTAATCCACTCAGCTTCAGCACACGTAGTATCTAAGGCTATAAGTTTTGATTCTGTTGTACTTCTAGAGATAACGGTTTGTTTTTTAGAACCTCAAGATATTGCTGCTCCACCTAACATAAATATATACCTAGTAGTAGACTTAACATCTAAGTTCTTTGTTATCCAATTAGCGTCGCTATAACCTTCTACCACATTACGAAAACCACTAAAGCAGAGTGAATAATCTAAAGTTCCTCTTAGGTATTTAAATACTTTTTCCACAGCAATCCAATGATCTTTACTAGGATTATGGGTATGTCTACTTAATCTCCCAATAGTATAGGCAATATCAGGTCTAGTCTTATTAGCAATATAGAGAAGTGATCCAATAATTTGAGAATATCTAAGTTGAGATACAGGTACACCATTATTTTTCTTCAAATTCATGCTAGGATCAAAAGGAGTTGAAACAGGTTTGAGATTATAATAATCAAACTTTTTTTAACATTTTCTCTAGGATTCTAGATTGATTCAATGGAATACCTTTGGTTGTTTTCTCTAATTTCATACCCAAAATTATATAAGCTTCTCCTAAATCTTTCATATCAAATTTTGAAGACAAATAAGATTTCACATTTTTAATTATCTCTAAATTTGTTCCAAATAACAAGATATCATCAACATATAAATACAAAATAATACATTCTTCATTATCTTCTTTATAGTATACACATCTATCATGTCCATTGATCTTAAAACCAAATTCTAGAATTATCTTATCAAACTTTTCATGCCACTGCTTAGGAGCTTGCTTAAGTCCATACAAAGATTTAACCAACTTGCAAACTTCGTGTTCTTGTCCTTTAACCACAAAACCTTCAAGTTGCTCCATATAAATTTCTTCATCTAAATCTCCATTTAAAAATGCAGTTTTAACGTCCATTTGATGAATTTCTAAATTATAAATGGATGCTAGAGCAATTAAGATTCTAATGGTTGTAATCCTAGAAACAGGTGAATAGGTATCGAAACAATCTATTCTTTTCTTTTGTGTAAATCCATTGGCTACTAATCTTGCCTTATATTTATCTATACTTCCATCAGGTTTTAATTTCTTCCTAAATACCCATTGCAACTGATAGCTTTACTCCCAGGAGGTAGATTAGTCAACTCCAAAGTATTATTTTGAAGTATAGATTCAAACTCACTATTAATGGCTTCCTTCCAAAAAGGTGCATCTAAAGATGACATAGCGTCTATAAAAGTGTTTTGTTCTCCTTCAATTAAAAAAGTATAAAAGGTTTTCTCTATTATAGTTCTCTTACTTCTTCTAGGTTCTATGTTTAGATGTTCAGAATCATCTCTCAAAGGAATAACACTAGTACTAGTAGTAGAAGTTCTATTTACAACCTGATTTGAGATCCTAGTTTTATATGAAAAAATATCTTCAAAAAATGTAGCTTCACGAGATTCAATTATTGTATTATTAGTAATTTCACTAATTTCAGAATTTATTACTAGAAATCTATTAGCACTACTATTTTGAGCATATTCTAAGAAAACGGTATCAACAATTTTAGGTCCTATTTTCTTACGTTTAGGTTCTGGAATTGCTACTTTTACTAAACACCCCCACACTTTCAACATTTTAAGATTAGGTACTCGCTTTTTCCAGATTTCATAAGGTGTTTTATCATTATCATTCACAATTACTCTATTTAATATAACACAAGCAGTGAGTATCGCTTCCCTCCACAAGCTCTCTGGTAAACCAGAACTAATAAGCATTGCATTTATCATATCCATCAAAGTTCTATTTTTCCTTTCAGCTATCTCATTAGATTGTGGAGAATAAGGTGGGGTTACTTCATGAATAATTCCATGTTATTCAAAAAAAGTACTAAGGGTACCTACACTATATTCGTCTCCTCTATCAGATCTAAGTTTCTTAATCTTTCTTTCTAATTGATTTTCTACTTTAGTTTTATAAATTTTAAATTTACTAAACACTTCATCTTTGGTTTTAATTAAATATAAGTAACAAAACTTATAACAATCATCTATAAAGATTACAAAATACTTATTTCCTGCTCTAGTTAGTAGTCTATGAGAATCACAAACGCCACTATGTATAAGGTCTAAGAGTTGTGAATTTCTTTCTACAAATTTATAAGGTTTCTTAGGTTATTTTGTTTGCACACATATTTCACATTTGCGTTTAACATCAATAGATGATTTAGGTACTAATTCTAAATCCATCATTTTTCTAATTTTCCTTAAATTCACATGTCCAAGTTTTCTATGGCCCTGTTTGGTAGAGCTGTGGGAAAGTGCTTATAGCTTATGCCTAAACAGCTTATAGCTTATAACTTTCAGCTTATGCTGATTTCCAGCTTATTCTTAAAGCATCTCTTGCCCCACTCAAAGAATAAGCTGTTTTCTGACTTCCACAAAGCTATAAGCCATAAGCTATAAGCTAAACCAAACACATCAAAATAGCTTAAATTAAGCTGAAAGTTGAAATAAGCTGAAATTAAGCTGTACCAAACAGGGCCTATGCCACAAATCACAAACTTCAATATTTAAAATATTATGAGAGATATAATTAACTTCAAAAGATACATTCAATTTAAATAAACCATCACATACAAAACCTTTACTAATAAAAATATCATTTTTACTGATTACAATTTTATTCAATTCCATTATAATTTTGTAACCTAACTGTACCAAACACGATCCACTAATAAGATTTCTTCTAACTTTAGGAACATATCGCACATCTCTCAAAGTTAAGATTTTTTCAGAAGTCATCTTCAAATCTATATCTCTAATGCCAAGTATTGGTGCAATTAATCCATTTCCCAAAGTTACACTTCCTCCACTTGATTTCTGGAAAGTTTTAAAATAACCACAATCAAAACACACATGTATATTAGCCCCAGAATCTAACCACCAATCTTGATATTTAAAAGTAGAATTAATTTCAGGATTATACCTAAAAGATGGTCCAGCAATTTCTTCTTTCTCCAAAATCATATTTACTTGAGCATTATGACCTTGATTTCTTTGCTTATTGTTAAACCTTGGTTTATACTCATCGGTCTTCTTAAAAAAACAATCCTTAGCATAATGATTGGTTCTTCTACATACATAGCACAACCTTTTGCCACTCCTTTGTGATGGAATAAAGAGTGACCACACCATAAATTGGTGTGACTCACTTCACTGAAAAATTTCTCACTTGTAGTATAATAAACCTTCCCGCAAGAATATTGAATCTATCCGTTAGTTGGTTAATGATTTGAATTCAATCCTTAACAGACACAACTCTATGAAACATGGTAACTGTTGTTCTATTATACCTATTGCCAAGAGTCACCTAGTTGTATATAAATAGTGACAGCAGGTTGTGAATGAGATATAGAGAAATACTAGAAGTTAACCATTTATTCTGACTTTCAGATAATTGATATTCTAGCGCGATAAACACCCTTACGGGAACTTCGATCCATTGCCATTTTTTAGATTATCTATCACTTTGTCCCTTAAAATAATTAGCATTGGCTTGGTAGTTGTTATTATGGTGTTTGCCACTTTGACCTCTAGATTTAAACTTAAGGTTGTTCTTGAAAATTTTACATTTAGGTCGAAAGTTATTCTTATTGTTGGAACTATTCTTATTCTCATCTCCACCACATTTACCTTAGGCGTTTTCTCTTTTCTAGTTTCTAGATTTGATCTATGCTTCTCTCCCACCCTAAGTGTATTGATTAGTTGAGTTAATGATAGATCTCCTTGTTTGTGCCTAAGACGCTTAGCAAAGTCATTCCAAGATGGAGGTAATTTATCGATAAGGCAAGACACTTTAAACTCCTCACTAAAAGTTGTCCCTTTCGTTTCTACTTTTCTAAGTAGTTCTTGAAACTCATGAATTTGGTCTCCTACAAGTATGTCATTTTTCATTTTATACCCATTAAAATTAGAGACAATGAACCTATCAATACCAGCCTCTACAGTTCCATATTCAGCCTCTAAGGTTTTCCATAGTTATTTTGCAGTCGAGGTGGTTGACTGATACACATCATATAAATGGTTAGACAACACACTAAGGATTCTGTTATAACAATGAAATTCTATTTGTTCGGGTGACAACCAAGATCTAACAAAATCCTGATCTTCTATGGCAGACATAAAACCCAACACGGTCAACCAATGTTTTGTTTGTTTTTGCCATCTTTCAAAGTTGTAACCATTAAATTTTTCAGGTTTCACACTAACAGTTTCTTCTAAATTAGCCATAAAAATAAATTAGTTAAGGTACAAGAGAGTAAACAATTATTCAGTAAGAGACAACAATGAAACAATCACAAATGTTATTAAATTTGTAAATGACAATTACTTGCCAACAATTTAAGAATAGATATAAAATGTGGCAAATTGATACAAATCAAATCTGAACACAATAATTTATAACATGAACAATGCTAATTAAATATCATGAATCTAAACAAAATAATTTATCATGTAAAAATTTTGATTTTACTCTACAACTTTCCTAAGAATAATTAATAATAATAACAATAATTTTAAAAAAAAAACTACACAGAATCAACAAAATCAACAAATTCTGCAACTTCTTGAATATATATATATATATATATATATATAAGTCAATGTGTCAAACACAGTTTACACTACCAAAATTAATTGAATTGAATTAATACTTCATGCAAATCAATGGAATCAAACAAGGTGACATGTACAATACAAATAGTTTTATATTGTATTATAATCAACAAGGGACGTTTACCGAATTGACTGTGTGAAAAGAAGAAAAAAAAAACATATTTTTATATGTTAGAATGCAACGCAATAGATTTAATCGGGAAAAAAAATTTCAAAAAAAAATTTAACAGTGTCTGTGCACAACAAATCAAATTATAGAATACAGATAAAGAAAAGATTGAATAAGTTATAGAATAACAACTTTAGATTGTTGTGGGAATTGAATAATAATTATTTTAAATCAATTTTATAGAATAAAATTGAAAGCAAAACAAATTCTGAAAAAATAGGTTTTTACGATTCTATAAAACTATATATACATATATACAGAATAAGAAGATGAAGAAAATGGTTTAGAAAATAGCCTGTGTGATTGTGAGAGGCACGTCAAAGACGTTGTCCTAAAGTCGTTATGCGCTCATTCCGTGCAGGTTTTAACAATCATAAATGACTCCAAGATACAACCCAAAAACTTTACAAGATCTGACACAATGCACAGTTGCACTAGAAGAATTTGCCAAGAATGTATCGATTGCCCAGAAATATAGAATATAAAAATACAGTAAAGTGGAGAGAGAGAGAGGAAGAAAGAAAACAGAAAACGTTGTATATCTTTTTCCAATATTAGAGTCATGTATAAAAAAGATCTATGGTATCTGTTAGAAACAGACACACCTATTCCTTTTGAAACTAAACACATATTTAAAATTCAAATAAATAAGACTATAAAAAAATTAAATATAATAAAAAATAATTAAAATTTTAAAGTTTTTAGGAAATTTCCAACAAGAAGACCCATAGCCAAAGGTTCCAAGTATGGTATGTGTCCAGCAATTTCAATATAAGATGGAGGATTGATCAAATTGATTTGACAAATGTACTCTTCTTGCAGATCTACATGTTCAGTTGCAATAACTAATTTCCACACTTGAAGAGAGAGAAAGTTGAGAGAGATATATTTTGTACCCAAAAGTAATTGATTGAAGAGAGAGAAAGTTGAGAGAGAGATATTTTGTATCCAAAAGTAATTGAGAATGGCTTTTAGGATCAAACTTTTTTGGTTTGTGTCAGTGGTGGCAGTAGTAATGGTGGAAGAAAAAGTGATGGAGGTGATGGTAATAATAGTGGAGGCATTTAAACGGTTACTTAGGTTCAACTCATTTAAATTTAATTTTAGTTGAGTTTACAAAGTATAACTATTTACACTCATTTATAAATTTGCACGAGTTTGAAGTTTAAACAAACTTTAAATAGATATAATTGGACAGATTCACTGATTTACGTTGAATTTGCCATTTCTATCGACCATACTCATAATCTCACTTAACCAAATCCAACGTGGTATAATTTTCACAGTTATGCCAAAATAAAAGCATGTATAATTTTTTCGCCAAAACACACTTGGTGTATTTTTTGAATTCTTTTTGTTCGTTTAAAGCAAATTAATTAAAACAAAAATTGTTTGACAACTATTTCAATAAAAATTCTTCAAAAATACTCCCCTTTTAAAAAAAAAAATTCAGTTGTTTTCAATTTTTTTTTTTAAAAAAAACTATTTTTTCAAAAAAAAATAATTGATTTCAAATTTTTCTTTATTTTTATTTCTTGAAAATATTTGGGCAAATTACAAAAAAAAAAAAAAACCCAGGTTTCAATTGCATCAATTTGAACCCTGAACTTTTACTTTTATCACAATTTCAACCGTCCGTCCATCTCTGTTAACTATAACTAACGAACTTGTGGCATTTTGGTCAATCAACTACCTATTGACTGTATATATATATGCAGTATATTGAGAGAGAACAACATTGGAATGGTTGGGCCGATTGGAAGGGGTACAAGTCACGTCGGAGTAAGAGAGCAAGGGAGAGAAGCCACCGGAGAAAGGGTTCGCCAGTTTGTGAGAGTTTTGGAGCAGCAGGTAAAGTCAGAAGGGATGATTGGAGATCACTCCTCCTTGCCTTAGATCGTCAAAAATCTCCATTGACGACAAAAGAAAATGTACGGGAAAGAGATAAATCTTCTCGTATAATCCTATTGATCAAGTCTGCACTCCTCCAAACGTCGTCGCTTTACTCCCTGAAAACACAAACATGAGCTAGCCGGCGGGTGTGTGCCGGAAACCCCTCCGATGCTTAAGTCAGCAAAATAGACAAGTAGACAAAAGCTCCGTGTATTCAAGAATCAAAGTTGTGTTACCTCTCCATAGGTGATGTTGTAAGCTTTTATAGGTTCCGCGTGGCACAATCCTAGTAGGACTTTTACTCCTCCATGTAGAGTCCTCCTAGCATTCATACTCTTGAAAGACAATGCTTATCCTTCAACACCCCCCTCACTACATAAACCAAGTGAGATGGTTCTACCATTGTCAGACTTCAACACGACCGAGGTAAGCATAGCTATGCTAAGCCGCAGACTAGACCGAGATAACATTAGCTCGGCTTTTCCATTCACTGCTCTTACCTTGGCTCTTCTTAATGCTAACCACGGTATGTCTAGACCGGAATAACCAATACTCCGGTCCAAACCGGGATAACTTTGTGAGTGACGACCAAACTTGCCATAAGCTCTTTGGGACCGGAGTAACTTCAGGTCTCTCGCGGACCGGAGTAACTTTACACCTCTCTTGGGCCGGAGTAACTTCATGGCCTTTTTACTCAGCCCTTCGCAATGTGGCCCATAACGGCCCATTACCCAGCTCGGCCCAATTTATAAGTATAAATTACCCTCTCAATTGCCCCTTAATTCCATCTGCGTAGCATGATAGGGATTACCTGTTACCAGCCGAGCTAAAAAAATTTCAGAATTCCAACTGAGCTAAAACCATTTAGCCTTTCCAGTCGGGTAAAAAACCCTTTTAGCCTTTCCAGCCGGGCTAAAAACCATTATTACCTTTCCAGCCGAGCTAAACCGCTGTGTTGGTATTAACTTCGGCTTAGCCGAACTCTTTCACCAATATTCTATAGGCTCAAAAGAAGACGGGTGGGTTTATTACTTGAGAATACGACGCCGCCGAGAAAAAATAATCCAAGATACCCCGGATAAAGATTTAAACGATAATGACTTCTTCTGGGTTTCTGGGAACTTCAAAGACCAAGAAGCCCAGATTCCTGGTGACCGAATAAACTAGAATAAAGGGACCACCGGTATAATTACCTCGGCTCTATTGCATGCCTCTTTTTATTTTGGTTTCCTGTTCCTGAACCGAACTGACAGTTGTCTTCTTTATGCAGATTCAGCCCACCTCAAGTCACTGTACAGTTACCTTAACCTAAACACACTTCGCGCCGCACTACGGTATCCTGAAAGAAGTTGGGCCAAGCTGCTCAATTTCGAACCGACATACAGATATAGCAGTCGACGAAAAGCCAGAGTAACAGACTTTTTGTTGGAAGCATCGCCTGAACTAGATCCAACATTGCCACAAATTAACCCGGTCCGAACTATTGCTGAACAAGAGATGGTGAAGAGGAACAAAGTGAGGGCCCTCCTAACCAAAACACACCCAACCGAAGTACCACCAACCACCCAGACTCAGGAAATAGTAGTGGCCCTTCCATCTCAACAACCCTCTTCATCACGCCCAAGCAAGCGCGCCCGGACTACCCAAACCGAGCAACGTCTTACTGATGAAGATGAAACCATCCTTCCACCGAGCCCTCAACTGGAGCGTTCTGACCGGGCTAGTTCCTCCAAGTGGGCTCCAAAAATGACTTTTCAAAACCGCGCTATCTGTGATACTGACTCAGTGGTGGCTGACAAAGACCATATGCTAGCCTTCAATCTGGCTAAGAGTGTATGTCTGCCCCCTGATATAGAGCATCACAACCAGTTGACCGAGCTCAAGGCTATCCGGTAAGCAACGAAATCAATGATCCTGGTAAGTAGCCCCTCTGGCCTCCCTAATTTTTCCAACTTTTTTGCTCGGTCTGGTCAATAGTTTCTTTTCATTCTTTTTCAGGCCATGCAAAAGAGTCAGATTGCACACAAGCGTGTGCTGGAGCTTCGTAAAACAGGAAGGCAATTCATGGCCGAAGTTGAAGCAAAAACCACCAAGCTAAAAGACTCCCAACGGAGGACAGCTGAGCTAGAGGCCGAGGTAACCCGTCTAACCGGACTAGTTACCTCGACTAATGCTGACAAACAAAAGGCCCTGACCGTGATGAAGGACAAGTACCTGCGTGAGCTGGCCGAGCTCGAAGGAAAGAAAAATGCAGAGATCGCCGAGCTAAAAAAGAAGGCGGATGATGTGAATGCTGCAGGTTTCAAGGAAGGAAGGCCCTTTACATGCAACAATGTGAGGCAGCTAAGGATTTGTTCTTCAAATGCGGTTAGAGAGGAGTCGTGGTGCAGCTCGGTCATGGACCTGAAGCCGAGGTATTCAATCCTCCTTCATACTTTATACCGAGCTCACTAGCGGAGTACGCTGTTACCCTTCAGCAACAATTCCTTGAGGGTTCAGATGATAATGAAACCGAGCCTAACGACACCCCGGTCGTCAATGATCCTGCCGATCAGTTAGCTCGGGCAGAGCCCACAGTGGAAGACCTGACTACTGAGCAACCAACTGATACCGTGCTTCCAACAGAGACCATAATTCCGATCGAAGCCGAGCTTCCATCTGAAACTGGTCTTCGGGTTGATGTTGATGCTGATCTTGACGCCGAAATAGATGATCTTTTTAACTGATTTTGTATTTTCTTTTCTTTTCTGTTTTTGGACAATTGTAACCCGGCTGAAGTAACATTCTTCTAAACTGGTTTTGAATGAACTCTTTTCTCTGTATTTTTGAATTTTAAATGAAGAGCCTTTCAACTTTCAGTTTGGTCTGCTGCCATGCTTGCATTTATTTTGTATTCAGACTAATATTTTCTTACCGAGATACTTTATATTGGTCTTTAACATTTGCAAATATTTGCAACTACACCTTCCAATCACTCTTTAGCCGATGTCCTTACCTCGGCTGAAGAGTACCAAGAGTTGGTTTAGTCCAGCCAACCACTCTTTAGCCGATGTCCTTACTTCGGCTGAAGAGTATCAAGAGTTGGTTTAGTCCAGCCAACCACTCTTTAGCCGATGTCCTTACTTCGGCTAAAGAGTACTAAAAGTTGGTTTAATCCAGCCAACCACTCTTTAACCGATGTCCTTACTTCAGCTAAAGAGTATCAAGAGTTGGTTTAGTCCAGCCAGCCACTCTTTAGTCGATGTCCTTACTTCGGCTAAAGAGTACTAAAAGTTGGTTTAATCTAGCCAACCACTCTTTAACCGATGTCCTTACTTTGGCTAAAGAGTATCAAGAGTTGGTTTAGTCCAGCCAACCACTCTTTAGCCGATGTCCTTACTTCGACTAAAGAGTACAAGAGTTGGTTTAGTCCAGCCAACCACTCTTTAGCCGATGTCCTTACTTCGGCTGAAGAGTACCAAGAGTTGGTTTAGTCCAGCCAACCACTCTTTAGCCGATGTTCTTTCTTCGGCTAAAGAGTACCAAGAGTTGGTTTAATCCAGCCAACCTCTAAATTGGTTATTCCTGCCAATTTAGAATAAAATGTTTGGTTATTCCGACCAAACGTCTTGCAGCTTGGATCCTTATCCTAGGCTTAGGAGGGGTGTTGGTTTTTCCAGCCAACCTCTAGATTGGTTTTTCCAGCCAACCTAGAGTAAAGTGTTTGGTTATTTCGACCAAACGTCCTGCAGCCTGGATCCTTATCCTGGGCTTAGGAAGGGTGTTGGTTTTTCCAGCCAACCTCTAGATTGGTTTTTCCAGCCAACCTAGAGTAAAGTGTTTGGTTATTTCGACCAAACGTCCTGCAGCCTAAATCCTTATCCTGGGCTTAGGAGGGGTGTTGGTTTTTCCAGCCAACCTCTAGATTAGTTTTTCCAGCCAACCTAGAGTAAAGTGTTTGGTTGTTCCGACCAAACGTCTTGCAGCCTGGATCCTTATCCTGGGCTTAGGAAGGGTGTTGGTTATTCCGGCCAACCTTGCTTTTGATGTCCCTAACTCACTAATATAATCTCTTACAAAAAACAACTATGCTGAAAAGAATCGACTTTGTTTTATTGAGAAAAAGGAAAATTACACATACTCGTAAAAAAAAGCTAAAAATAAAATAGTTTGAGATTGGCAGTATTCCATGGCCTAGGAATGGCTTTGCCGTCCTCATCTTCCAGGTGGTATGCCCCTTTGCCAGCTAATCCAACCACTTTGTAAGGTCCTTCCCAATTAGGCCCTAACTTGCCATCTCCTGGTACCAAAGTGTTTCCCATTACTTTGCGCAGTACCCAATCTCCGATCTTGAATTGCCTTGGATGCACTGTTTTGTTGTATTTCCCGGATAACTCTTGTTGGTATGAGGCGGTGTGAACTAGTGCTCTTTCTCTTCTTTCTTCCGCAAGGTCGAGCTCCAATGTTATGGCTTCGCCATTCAAGTCTAGATCAAAATTTTCGCTTCTAATTGTGGGGAGGCCCACTTCCAGCGGGATTACTACTTCCATGCCATAGGCTAAGGAGAATGGTGTTTCTCCTGTTGATCGTCGAGGTGTGGTGCGGTAAGCCCATAAAACATGAGGAAGCTCCTCAGCCCATTTGCCTTTTGCTCTTTCTAACCTTTTCTTCAGTCCATCCAAGATGACCTTGTTTGACGCTTCTGCCTGGCCATTGGCTTGGGGATATGTCGGTGTGGAATTGTAGAACTCTATTTTGTATTCTTCACAAAAGCCTCTAAAGATTCTGCCATCAAACTGGGTGCCGTTGTCTGATATTAGGGCTTTAGGTATGCCGAATCGAGTAATGATATTCTGCCAGGCAAACTTCTTCACATATTTTTCCTTGATTGATGTCAATGCTTCTGCTTCCACCCATTTTGTGAAGTAGTCTGTTGCTGCCAGAAAGAACTTCCTGTTTCCGGGCGCTGTTGGAAGTGGTCCTACTATGTCCAAGCCCCACATTGCAAAGGGCCATGGACTGGACAATAGAAGGAGTTCTCTGGCCAGCTGATGAATCGGTTGAGTGCAGTTGTCATGCCGGTGAGATGCTGCACTTCCTTTACTAAGTTAGGCCTCTTCAGATCCTGAATAGCTTTGATCTGGGAGGGGTCTGCCTCTATACCCTGGTTGGTCACCAAGAAGCCCAAGAATTTGCTAGATCCTACTCTGAACACGCACTTAGATGCATTATGGCGCAACTTGTGCCTCTTCAGAATCTGGAACATCTCACCTAGGTCCCTTAGATGGTCGTTCTTATCCTTACTTTTGACCACCATGTCGTCGATGTAAGCTTCCATTGTTTTGCCTAACAATGGTTCAAACATCTTGGTGACCATCCGTTAGAATGTTGCCCCTGCATTCTTTAGGCCAAAGGGCATGACCTTGTAGCAATGCAGTCCTCTTGGAGTTGTAAAGGATGTGACCTCCTGGTCTGGTTCGTACATGGCGATCTGATGGTAGCCTCTGTACGCATCCAGGAAGCTAAGCCGGTTGTGCCCCGCTGTTAGGTCTACCAATTGATCTATCTGTGGTAGGGGGAAGCTGTCCTTTGGGCATGCTTTGTTGACTGTCTTATAGTCGACGCAGACACGCCATTTGCCATTCTTCTTTGGTACCACGACTGTGTTGGAAATCCATCTAGGGTAGTGCACCTTTCTGATAGCTCCTGCCTCTAGCAGATTTCCCACCTCTTCCGCCACTATCTCGACGTGGTGGAGTGCCGATCTGCGAGTGCGCTGAATGATTGGTCTGGCGGATGGGTGGACATTGAGTTGGTGACAGATAAAGTTTGGATCAATGCCTGGCATGTCGTAGGGTGTCCAGGCGAACACTTCGATGTTAGAGGTCAAGAATTCCAAGACCTCTAATCTCTCAGTGCTGGACAACGACGAACCGAGCAAAAAGAATTTATCCGGGTTCTTTTCATCTATTCTTACCTCTACCAAGTCTTCCACCGCTTTTTGATCAGCTGCTTTACCGACATCTGCGAACAGTTCATTGCTCTCAGGTTCTTCCACCAAATGAACATATCCCTTGGCAACGCGGCTGCCGTTAGCCGTGACAAAGCATTGCTTGGACATAATCTGGTCTCCAAAGACCTCTTCAATTACTCCGGTTCCGTTGGGGAACCGCATTACTTGATGGTAGGATGATGCTACTGATTTCATGGCTGGAGCCATATTCTTCCCAAGATTATATTGTAAGTGGAAGGGACTTTCAACACTCAAACCTCCACTTGTTTTGTCACGCTTCCTGCCCTGACTGGAAGAATGATTTTGCCGACTGGCCACTCTGGCATTGAGTTGAATCCGATCAGAGGGGATACAGCTGGTGCCAGGTCTTTGTCCTCTAATTTCAGTTGTTTGAAGGTGTCGTAGTACATTATCTCATATGAGCTACCTTGGTCTATCAGAATTCGTTTGACGTCATAATCCTTGATGCGGAGGGTAACGACCAGTGCATCGTTGTGAGGGCAATATATTTTTTCCAAGTCCTTGTCTGAAAAAGACATGACGTTCGTGGCCTCTGTTTTCCCCTTTTTGATGGTAGGTTGGGCACTTAGTACCTCCCTTAAGTGCTCAGCCTTCTTGATCGATCCTTTGAGCTCGCATACACGCTCAGGTTCAAATACTCCATGTATCACATTGATCACACCTTGAGGTGGGGCGTCAATTGGCATTCCATTGGGGTTATTGTGGTCCTAGGGGGCTGGTTGCGTCCCTCCTTCAATGTATTTATTCAGGTGACCGGCAGCCACCAACTTTTCCAGATGTTGTCTCAATGGCATGCAATTTTCAGTGCGGTGCCCCTTTTCTTTGTGGAAGGTGCATCGCGATCTTTCGTCGTAGTCTTTCTGTGCTTTTCCTAGCTTAGCTGGCCAACTGACGAAAGGTTCATCGCGTATTTCGCTCAAAATCCGGTAGATCGGTTTCTTGAATACCGTGGTTATGGCAGTGCGGACTCTCAACCATCTTTTATCCCAGTCCTCTCCGTTGTCTCGCCTGCCTCGTCCGTTTTTGTTCGGACGTTCTACCGCGTTGATTTTTGTTGCGGTCTTTTTATCTGGTACTGCGGCCGTGCCAGATTTTTTTTTGGCACGGGCGACATCCTCTTCCACCCTGATGTGCTGATGCACTCTTTCCATCAAGGCCTCTATGGTGAGGGGCGGTGTCGTGGTGATTGAGTCCCTTAGTCTGTTACCGACTAGAAGGCCTCTTTTGTACTGTGCAATGGCGAGATTGGTAAGGCAGTCCCCAATCTGGTTGAATGTCTCCCAGTAGCGACTATTATAGGATCTTATTGTCTCCTTTTCGCCCATGTCGATAGAGAGTAACTGGTCAATCTCCATCGGGGTTTTGGTGTTCGTTCTGAACCTCGTGACGAACGCCTCCGCCAATTGTGCCCAGGAGGCTATGCTGCATTCTGGAAGTTTTTCGAACCAAGTCAAGCCTAGGTCACCAAGGCTTGATGGGAAGAGGATACACATCAAAGCCTCGTTTCGCCGATATACCGCCATAACCTGGCGGAAGTGGCTTAGGTGTATGTAGGGGTCCGTCTTCCCCTCGTACGTGGTGAATTTGGGTTGAAGGAATCTTGAAGGAAGGGGCGCGTTTTCAATTACCATAACGAACGGCGAGGTCTGCAGCCTTGCTAATGCTTTGTCCGTTGGTTCGTAGGCAGGGCGTGGCAACGGCATTCCGACCTCGACGCTTCCATGCGTCCGAGGAGCCAACCGCTGAAGGGCAGATACCCTGCGAGGGTTGCGCGCCCTTTTCTTCCAACATGTTCCGTAAATCGGACGATCTTGGCAACTCCGTCTGCCTGGATGATGTCTGGTGCGAGCGCGAGGGTTGATAGGTGCTTCCCTCCGTGTAAGACCTCAATGATCTCGTTCTCTCAGACTTGGAGAAACTAGTTCTGGAGGTTCTGGATTGAGTATCGCCTGTCCTGAGGCTTCTACTCTCTGCTTGTGATGGTGTGGAATGCCTTCCACAGTCTTCTGAGCAGCGAGGGGGCGTCTTGCTTTTGCGCCCCTCTCCTATCGCCACTCCTTTTCCCTTCATCAGGCGCTTCATGGCCTCCATGTCCGCCGCCATCTTCCTTATTAATTCATCTTGCTCCTTCACGCGGTCCTCCAAAACTTGAGGATCAATCCTCCGCCTTTGTCTGTCAGGACTTCGTGAACGAGAGTGACGAGGGCTATTAGTCTGCCTCCTCCCCCTTGTATCCCTCCTGGGATTTTGTCGCTGTGGCTCTAAGTCCGCCATGGGAGGAATAGAAGGTAGGCCTTCGCGCCTTGCACCTCCCTCTGGTGTTTGTCCGTCGATGGCGAACTGTGGCAAATCTTCGTTGTGCGCCATCCAACTAGCGAGGAAAACTTGATCAAGAGGTTTTGTTCTGTCTGTTATTCCCACAGACGGCACCAATTGTACGGGAAAGAGATAAATCTTCTCGTATAATCTTGTTGATCAAGTCTGCACTCCTCCAAACGTCGTCGCTTTACTCCCTAAAAACACAAACGTGAGCTAGCCGACGGGTGTGTGCCGAAAACCCCTCCGATGCTTAAGTCAGCAAAATAAACAAGTAGACAAAAGCTCCGTCTATTCAGGAATCAAAGTTGTGTTACCTCTCCATAGGTGATGTTGTAAGCTTTTATAGGTTCCGCGTGGCACAATCCTAGTAGAACTTTTACTCCTCCATGTAGAGTCCTCCTAGCATTCATACTCCTGAAAGATAATGCTTATCCTTCAACACCCCCCCTCACTACATAAACTAAGTGAGATGGTTCTACCATGGTCAGACTTCAACACGACCAAGGTAAGCATAGCTATGCTAAGCCGCAGACTAGACCGAGATAACATTAGCTCGGTTCTTCCATTCACTGCTCTTACCTTGGCTCTTCTTAATGCTAACCACGGTATGCCTAGACCGGAATAACCAATACTCCGGTCCAAATCGGGATAACTTTGTGAGTGACGACCAAACTTGCCATAAGCTCTTTGGGACCGGAGTAACTTCAGGTCTCTCGCGGACCAGAGTAACTTTACACCTCTCTTGGGCCGGAGTAACTTCATGGCCTTTTTACTCAGCCCTTCGCAATGTGGCCCATAACGGCCCATTACCCAGCTTGGCCCAATTTATAAGTATAAATTACCCTCTCAGAAAAGAAATAGAAGAATGGAGTGACAACGATGTTGACCGAGATTAACGAACGATTACATCGCCTCTACAATCACTTCTTATTTTGCTTCTCACTCACTCCAACTCCAAATCTCCATAAACGAAATGAGGAAAGAACAAAATAGCAACAGCACTGGCTAGAGGTTCACAAAATTCTTTTTCGACTGCGGCTGCCGATTCACTTCTTCATTTTTCTTTTCTACCCGTCGTCACAACCATGCTACCATTACCCCTTCCAATCAAATTCTAAAGGGAGTTCGGTTTTTATTTTGTAGAAAAAAGGGATTTGTTAGGGTGTAGCCCCTATCCCAACAATGTAGCCTTCCTCCTCTTTCTTCTCTTCTCCCGCCGTCCGCCGTCCGCCGCCGCCCGCGCCTCTTCTCTCCATCTCTTTCTTCTGCTCTTCTTCTTTCACTCCTAAAACCATCACCCTAGATCTTTATATTATATTTTATATATATATATATATATATATAATATTCTGTAATACATGTAAAGTAGTAAGAGGAGAGAAGAGCAGCGACAGTAGGTGAGACGAAGGAGGAGGAGAAAGAGGATGTGTGCATCCTCCAAACATCAACCGGAGATAGCGCTAGCAAAGTGAGGCACTGCGTGCGTTTGTAGAGAGAGAGAGAGAAAAAAAAAGTAAAAAGTGGTTGATGAGAAAGGATATAGAGAGGTTTTGATACAATGTGCTCAAGTGTGTGGTAAATTTATGATGAATGGCTTTGATTTAATGGATGAAAAATAAATGGTGGAATTGATATGTTGTCTTAAAGTTCAAATTTTTCATTATTAATATTGAGTAAATGAGCCAATGTAAAAGTGCTAGATGTGTACTACAAATTTTCTTCCGTCAACCAAGCTAACAGAGATGGATAGATGGTTGAGATTGTGACAAAAGTAAAAGTTTGGATTCAAATTGATGAAATTGAAACCATGGGGTTTAAATTGCAAAACACGCTAAATCCTGGAATTTTTTTTGTAATTTGCCCAAAATATTTTGAAAACGATACCTAATAAGGCCATTTATCAAAGAGCTTTGAAAAATGAATGCTAGTTCCATATAATTAAAGATATGGTATATATGTATATAAGATTCCAACAAAAAAAATAAAAGGAATGACTCTGTCCCAACTAACCAAATCTATATATAGCTACAATAACTCTTCAAGAAATCCCATTACATTCCTTGTCTCCTTTTACAAGAGGCCTCATACTTGATGTGTAAGTAAGCTCACTATTGTTGGATCCGGGTTTGGACTTGGTATCTGGTCCAGGATCCGAGAATGGAGATGTATATGGAGTAGGAGGAGGAATGACTTTTGATCTTGATGATGATCTCGTTGACCCCTCTCCACCCACTAATTCTTTTGATTTCTTTCTTATTGATTTCTTGGGGATATCTGGTAGGCTTTGCAATGGTGCATCCGACCCAGGACCCGAACCATTTGGTTGCCGGGTCCCTCTAGAACTACCTGATGAGTTTCTCTTTGATTGTCTTGGTTTGGTGGATGGCTGTTGACTTGAGGACCCTGCTATTGAAGATTTGTCTGCCAAAACAATGACCCAAACCATTTCTTAACAACTACAAGTGATATTGATACGAAACATGAACTTCAAAGGTTTGAAAAAAAATAAAATATATATAACAATGAGCCGTATCATACGTTTTTGTAATTAGTAGATCCTTACATCTGGAGCTCACTTATTGAACAATCTATTATGTTCACATGTTATATCATTGAATTATATAAAGTGATCTTGCAATCAATGGCCCCCAGATATGAGGCTCACTAATTCAATAAGTATATATAGGATTCACTATCATATGATATGATTTGATAATATCTCTAATATTATTAAATTTTAGAAGGCGGTTTTCAGATAATGCGTAAAGTTACTAGCACCTAAAATTCACTATATATGTTGTGGCCTAATTTAAATATAGGGTATGGTTCATGTAGTAAGGCAATATATCTTTTGTGCAACTTCTTTGAATTTTAGAAAAACCTTCAATCCTCTCTTCAACTTATTAACAACATTGGATCCAAAGCAAGTGTTTTTTTATTATTTATTTATATTTTTTTCTAAATAAACACACACAACAAAAGCAATAACAAAATGAATCCAACTAGCACATTAGGCTTGTATCCCTTCTATATGTGACAATTTGTAAGCAAAGTTGGGATATGAAGGTAACAAACCTTGAGAAACACAATTGATTTTTGAATTCTCCTTAGATTGCCCCTTGACACTTGATGGTGCTGATTGTAATTCTTCACCTGATTCGAAACCCTTCATCTACACAAATTATAATATGAGAAGATGGTGATATTTTTGTGTGATCAAAGTCATTGTCTAAACAAAATGTTAAGGTTGTTTTTGTTCTATTTTCTTTCTTCCCCCACCCCAACAAATTTCTTTACAAATTCAAAATTCAAAACACAGCTTGTAAAGATCGAACCAATTTAAACTTTTAATTACTATAATTGAGGCGTAGTAGTCTTAAATAATTATAATAAAGGTCCCTAAAAAGTTTTTCCGCTTCAATTAGAATGCTGATCGATAAATTTTTATACGCGATTAACCTTATTAGTTTAACTGCACCGATTCCCGATCCAATTTGAGATTTGAGAGATGGGCTCTTAGGCCCAATAGATGAATTTTATGTGTTTTTATTAATTCAGAACTATTTTGGAGAATTAAGAATTTAATTGCACAGACCTTAAATTTGTATTTTTCCTACACATAAATTGAGAAGGGTTTCAGGGGAAACTTGAATTAGGTTTTACAATGCAAAATTGAAAATTTTGACTAAGTTAGGAAATTGGTTGGCAATTGACTTATTAATGGAATTAAGTGGACAAAAAAAAAAATGGAAAATTGAAGTGTTTCAATAAAAGACCATACTTAGGTTAATTAGATTTTGCCTAATTAACTTCTTAAAAATTCATGTCATGGCACAACCTAAATAAAAGAAAGACGAGAAGAGAAGAGAGAAAAATAGAATTACCCAGCTTGGTGAATCTACAGATGGTCCATCCTGTCCTATATGAGCCACATGCTTTACATCTGTTGGATAACCAATCTGTATCTCTTGTTCTTTTTCCTCATCTTCAAAAAAATTTGCAATTCACTTAGCTGATTTTGATTAGGATGAAAATGCTAAAAGTGCAAGAAATTTAAAAATTTTAAAAATTTCTTGCATTTTCTTAACAAGAGTACAACGAAAAATGCAAGAAACTTAATTTTGGTGTACAATTTATATCAACATTAAAATTTAGCTTTCAGTTCCATACAAAAAATGCAAAAAAAATTATTCTTTTGGTTAATTGTTATAATTTTATTTCAAACTTTTCATCTTAACCAAATACATGCTATAAAATAAATTTTCATTTAATTTTCCTTTCTTTTACTTCACTTTCTATTATTTTCACTTTTCAACATATTTTCACTCTACTAAAATGTACCCTAAGCATTACTCAACAAGGGTTTCATTCTCAACAACGTGCACCCAAGATGCATAGTAGTTGAAAATGACATTTTTTTAATAAATAGAAAATTACTTGAATATAAAAATAAATAAATAAATTTGTTCAAGGATTAAAAAAATAATGATGGTAATTTCCATCATTTTTTGGTGATATTAAAGGGTGCACATTCACCCTAAACACAAATTCATTAATTTGCAAGGCCAAATTCATTGTATAAGAATATTGAGAATGTGCATGGAAAGCAAAATGTAGCAAAGGAGTTACATATATGCGTGCCTTTGTAAGGGTCCATTTGATTTGTGTCAATGAAAATCATTCCAAGCTTTGAAAATGAGTTGGTGGACAAGAAAAATTAGACATAACTAGGGAAAATAAAATTTAATTAATTAATTGAGAACATATATTAGCTTGATATACATTATTGAACGTATTTTATAACAGTTGAAATTTTTTGGGACAATTTGTTATCTAACATATTGTTAGAGCTTTGGATTCAAATCTTGTCACCCCCATTATCTTTGTTACTGTGCATTCTATTCTACATCTCTTTTCATACTTTGTTCTCTTACTTTCATGAAGTGTTTGTCTCATTCCCTATCAACTTAATTTTTGTGAACAATTGGTGACTTCACACATATTGTAACTACAAAGTTTAATCATGGATCTCACAATGATTTTTTTTTTATAAATATTTTGACTCCTATCATATAAAAATGAATGGAAAGAGAAAACAAACCGAATATTTGAGTAATGTATCGTAGGCCTTTCAAAAGGCCCTTCATCTTGGTGCCCATTCTTGTCCTCTCTCTACATATATAAATTGATCTCTAAACTAAAAAATTTCTCCTTAATTAGTAGCCTTCAAAACTTGGAATCCATAATTCAACCTTCTGACCTGAAACAAAGATAACAAAGAAGAAAATTAGCCACACAAATGTGCAATTATAATAATATTCATGTTTAGACCTCACAACTTGCTAGCAAGCATGGAAAAGTTAGAAATAACCTTTAGAAGAGAAAAACTCAATGTGTTGCCATTAATAGAGTATCATGCGTGCGCGCATGCAACATCAAGTTTTAGTAAAATTACGCGATCAATCCAACTAAGTCTCTCTTTGGATTTGGAAGTGAAAAGAAATTCAAAAAGATGATGTATAAACCTGTTTGGTAATTTGTTTGACTATGCTATTATGAAGATGATAATGGTGAGAATAAAAAAAGGAAAAATGAAAAAAGAAAGAATAACGTTTCGTTTATTTTTGTTGGCAAGCATGGTTTGTTGTTAACGACCTGTCAATGAAAACAAGAGGTTGAACGAAATTTTAGGTGATATAACAAAAATTAGAAGATATATAAGCTAATAATAGGGTGGTTGTAACAATTCTTCTTCTTTATTTATCTTTTATTTTTTTCAAAATTTGATGGAAAAAGAATTTTTATGGGAGGCATTTCGGTAAAATGTCGCTAAAGAGGAAATTGGTGAAATCCCTTAAAATGACGAAGTATGAAATTATTAGAATTTAAGTAAGTGTTGGATAATTCATGAGCTTGATTTTTCTTACTTAGTTGTTTTTGGGACTCCTGTAGAGTATTATATACAATTTTACCACTTAAAATTTTCATTTATTTTAGTTTACATTTGAAGAGTACATAAATTTTTAAGTAATATTATTTGTGATTATCAAATGAATTTAAGTGATTTTAATTTAATATATTTAGTTTTAAATGTTGAATTAGGTTATTCAACATCACCAAAATTTATTTTAAATGTTCAATTGTGATTTTTTATGTAGCTTCCTAGTCAATATATTAAATTTATTTTAAATGTTGAATTAGGTTGTCCAACACTACCAAAATTTATTTAAATGTTCGATGACGACCGTCGGTCTCTGTTAACCATTTTTTGACAACTATTTGGAGAAATGAAATTTCACTAATTTAATAATGAAATTCCCTTGCGACCATTTTCAGTGACTCTCCAACAAAGTAAAATGTCATTATGTTGAGTTAGTAAGATTTTATTTTGTTGAGTTAGTGAAATTTCACGATCTTGTGACAAAGAAATTAATGTTTTCAAATAAAATAACTTCAAAATAAAGAACAAAAATTGAAAACCAATTGAAATGTAACTATCGTGATTAGTGAAATTTCACTGACGCTGGTGATTTTGTTCAGTGAAATTTTACAAACTTTTAAGTTTATGAGACAAGAAATTTCTCTGACTTCGTCAATTTGTCTCACACTTCGTCAATCATCAACAAGACATTCTCTCAACTCTCTATATCTTAGTTTATAAATATATAATGTTTATGAACAATGAAAACGATAGTTGTGAGCAACAAACGACAACAATCGATATCTGCACCGGTGATGTGCGAAATCGAGAACAGAAGAATGAAATTGTGCTTGCTCGACAACGAAAATAGAGGTTTGTGAACAAATGAAGGCTTTTTGACCAGTTTGAATCGTGATCAAATGAAAGTTCGTTATCGATGAAGTCAGACTTATATTTGACTAGACCAACCCAACAAATCTTGATAATGACAAAGATGAAGTCGTCGTCGTGGTACAACACTCACAAGGGCAATTAGAGGCCTTTGTTGGAGAGAGGGAGAGAGAGAGAGAATTTAAGGATTTATAGTTAAAAGGGTATTCTGGACAATTTTATTAAATTTGTTCTTATTTTTCTAAAATTTCAAATTATAGGCCATTAACTACTATGTAAACTCTTAATGCTCTAAAGCTCTAACGAAAATATATAGAAGAATGTATTCACAATTTTTCATGAAATTATCAAACACCCCATGAAGATAATTTGAGAAGAGTTGTGTCTCTTTTTTTCCTTCTAGAATTCCTCATTTCAATTTTCCTTGACTTTATTATTTTTCTGTTTTATTTTTATTTATTTATATTTTTTCATCAAAACAGTTATGTACAATTATAAACCTATTACCTACATCACTAAAAATTAAAAAAAAAAAAACAAAAAGAAATTAAAATTAAAATTAAAATTTTAAAAATAAAACACTAAAAAAATGATGATACAGATAATCTGCTGGTGACACGTAGACGACCTCTCCTGCAATCGAGTCCATCTGATAACAACTCTAAAACAGAGAAACCCTAATATACTCTTCTCCTCACTCTTCAAACCCTAATTCAGCATCACCCCTCCAGCCTCCGTCTTCCATAGTCGCTCTAGCTGTGCTGAGCTGAGCTCTCAGATCTCCGAAAATGGTGAGATGCAACACAAGTTCTCTCTCTCTCTCTCTCTCTATATATATATATATATATATATATGTATATATGATTTTGGTTTGGCTTGATTGCTTGTAGCCGTTCAAAAGATACGTGGAGATAGGAAGGGTCGCTCTCGTCAACTACGGGAAGGAATATGGGAAGCTCGTTGTCATTGTCGATGTCCTCGATCAAAACAGGGTATTCATGAGCGTTTCTGTGCCTTTCTTGTTTAACTACATATATTTAGTTCGCATACTCATTTTTGTTAACTTAGAACTTCAATTTGATGTCAATAACGATCAGAGAACACTGCAAAAGAACATCAAACTTTGTGTTGTTTTGATACGTATGTGTGTGTGTATGCGATCCTTAATTTGGATGAGTCAGAGAACAGAGCTTGGATATACATGTTTTGTTGGTTGAAGTGTGTTTGCAAATCAAAATGTACATTATCTTTCTCTTATTGAGTGCATCTTCAACTCCAAGTAGGATATACACACAATTGGTATAGCGAGTAAAATTCTAGTGTCATGGTATGACTTGGTATCACCAACCAACAGTAAACTTTCATATGGCAAGTGAACCCCACTTAGGGTAAATGGCAAGAAGTTATTGGATGGTGATACTGATGGCATGGTATCACCGTTACAGTCAACTTTGTTTCATAGCGAGTAGTAGTTGCAAACTCAATTACAAGTTACTCGTGCATTTTTTACCCAGTGCATTTTTTACCCAATGAAACATTAATGGCTTACTTGCATTCTTTTGTTGGTTAAAGTGTATGTGAATCAAAAGATATCTCCTTTTTTATGTTAGTCTTTTGGGCCTTGGGTGCATCTTCAACTCAAAGTAAGATGTATACTCAATTGGTTACATCTAGGTGGTTGGACAGGTTGCGGGTAGTACTTAATAAAATCCATGGAAAACTCATTTGCAACTTTTTGGTGCATTTGTTGACCCATGATCATTGATGGCTTGCATTTTTTTAAAGTTTTACCTATGTTGCACATTTGTTTTCAAGAACAAGGACGGTGGAGAAGATTAGAAATGTTGCTGTAATTGATGAGATGGGTTAGCATTGAGATTTCATTCAATGCCAATATTTGGAATCTTTATTACCGAGTTTTTATATGCCAATCCACACTTATAATTAGTTTGTAAAAATTACATATGAAAACAATTAAGCATTTCTAAACTCATGGAACGTTCAAATGAAGCTATTTATTTATTTATTTTACAAGTAAAATGAAACTTTATTTTTACAAGCGTGTATGTCTTGTTTGGCATCTTGGATTTACTAATATGACCCCTCTCTCTCTCTCTCTCTCTCTCTCTCTCTCTCTGCTTCAATAATAGAAGCTACAAGTTATGAAGTTTCATTTTCTGTTATAATTTCTTTCTAGATTATTAATTTTCATATTACAAGTTTTATGGTAAACATGAGTTAGCTGGCTTGCATGTGTGTATTTGAGTAATATGCTCTCATTTTTTATTTTTTTTTAATGTCATCTACAGCATTAGTTCTTGGTGTTTTGGTATTCGTTGTGTTTCAAGATTTCATTAGTTTTTTTTCTCAATGAATGAATTAGTTTTTTTCTCTTGATTTGGTGTGGATTTTATTGGTATATTTGTCATTGTGCTTCTCTAGAATGAAATATCTAGCAGACAATGAAAACTGAGGTTCTTAGAGATGTCTTGACATAGGAAGAAGGAATTAACAGCTTTTTGCTGCCAACTGTAACCCGATGGAACCTTATAATCTGAGTTTTGAGAATTTATTTTCTATGTAACTTATGCATTTGTAAACAAGTTCCTGAAGTTGTCTTAAACAATGGTAAAAATTGATGTCTAGTACTGCTACTTGTTAAAACCCTACATATCCTACGTGTGCTACATATATTTTGGAGTTTGCAGTGTTAGATTCTCTTGATTTTAGATCCCACAACCTGGCCAAATTAGGGGGTAAAAGAAAAGTAAAAATTGTTGTATGCTATATGCTTGGTCCATGTCTACTTTGCTAATTGAATGGTCACATTTGCTACCATTCAACTAGTCTTGCAAATGTAGGTAAATTCTAGTCTTGGGGCTTTACCTGAGGATGTATGCAAGAGTATGGTGTATATTTTATCTTTAATTTGGGCATGGTTTGTTGTGTTTGCAACCATTTTAGCTAAAAACCATTAGTTAGGAAGTTTTGTTGTCTAATTTCATTACATACCAATATTCCTTTTAATTCATTGCATATCAGTTTTTATTTTTATTTATTTATTTATCAGTTGTCTTTATTTATTCCCCCCCTACATCTCCAAACACAGGGACTACACGGAATGGGGTGAATTCCGTGAGAGGGGTCGCTGCACTAATAAGGACAGCAAAGAAAATGTATATCACGAAGCTCTTGCAGCCGGAAGTAAAGAAGAAGTGTTAACATATTATATTAGCCGAAAGTATTGGCATATTATATTAGCCGAAAGATACACTAGGGTCTGTAATCATTGTGTGCCCTCAGGGATCACCTTGTAATTGTCTTTCTTGTAAACCCTAATCTTCATTTATAAATAGGGGTTGATATTCTATCATACCCTAAGCTGGTTACCCAAGCTTCATGGTATCAGAGCATCACCTCTAGGGCTAGGGTTCAAAGCATAACTAGTTGGATCATCTGCTGAATCGATCTTCTGCCACCATCATCATTCCGCTTCTTCTTCGTCTCCGTCTCAGCTCCTCCGCTCGTCGATCTCCTCCAGCAGTTCAGCCCTCGTATCTGCTTCGTCTTCGTCTCAGCTCCTCAGCTCGTCGATCTCCTCCCGCAGTTCGTCGCTCGTCTTCATCATCCTCATCGTCCTCTGTCGTCTTCGTCCCTCGTTCCCCTCGTCGTCCTCTGATCTCAAACCCAGGTATATATAAATATATATATATCCTGATATATATATAACTATAGCCTGATATATATATTTATATATAAATACATGTATATATAAATAACTCAACATATATATATATACAAAAACAAAAAAAAAAAACAAAAAAAAACAAAAAAAACAAAAAACAAAAAACAAAAAAAAATGGTTTCTTAATTTTGTATGTCTTTATAGTGATCATTGTGCATGTTATCCCACGACCACCTTCCGGGTTTGTGATTACCACTAGTTTTGTTGCGGGTTCGGTAGTATTGTATCCATGACAGATTCCACCAGTGTGTCCCCTTCTTCTCAAACGCCAAAGAGTGAGAGTCCCATTCTACCTACTACCATGACTGAGAACCCTAACCCTAGTCTGAAAATCACCACCTCTCTATTTAATGGTCAGAACTACCTTGCATGGTCTCAAAGTTTGATTATGTTCTTGAAGAGCCCAGGGAAGATGGGGTATGTTGATGGCAGGATACAGGCACCAAGTACCACTGACTCAGGTTATGACCAATGGGAGATTACCAACTCTTTGATTATGAGTTGGCTTATCCATTCGATGGTTCCAGAACTTGGTGAGAGCTACTTGTCTATGGAGACTGCCCAGGACGTTTGGGAGGCTGTGGCTGTTACCTATTCCCGCAAAGGGAATTTTTCACAGGCATTTGAGTTGCGCCGCTCTATTGAGAGCTCACTTCAGGGGGAGCAGACTGTTCTTCAGTACTTCACTTTCCTCACCAACGGCTGGAAACGTCTTGACCACCTGGAAGACTATAAACCCGTTTGCCCTACTGATTCTGTCGGGTACAAAAAGTTCATCGCACGGGAACGGGTCTTTAAATTTTTGGCCGGCCTAAATGTGGAGTATGATCCAGTTAGGGGTCGAGTTCTGAGTATGGACACTCTTCCTTCACTTCAGGAGGCATTTGCCTATGTACAAAATGAGGAGAGTCGCCGGTCTGCTATGATGTCCCCAGTCTCTACTGACCGTTCCGCATTACTGTCTACTCCTCGAGATGGTCTTAGCCTGCCTCCTCCGTCTGTTGCTAAAGAGTCTGTATTCTGTGATTATTGCAAGAAACCGCGGCATACTCGTGAGACGTGTTGGAAGCTTCATGGGACTCTATCCGGGGGTCGAGGTGATCGGTCTGGTTCTCGAGGAGGTCGGTCAGGCCAATCTAGAGGACGTGGTTCCTATTCCCGGGCTCATCAGTCTAGTGCCGTTGATACCCTTGATTCTCATTCTCCTTCTGTTACCCAAGCTTCTGATACTGAGCTGGAGGATGCTTTGCGCCAATTGTTGGACCGCCGATCTTCTACTGCTCTCAGTACCGCTTCCTCGTCCTTTGCCCGCTCAGGTAACTTAGCATCTTCTCCTTGTGTTTTCCTGTGTCATACATCTTTGCCTTGGATTATTGATTCTGGTGCCTCAGATCATATGTCTGGCTCTTCTGATCTTTTCTCTGTCTATAAGCCCTCTTCAGGTCAAGACAAAGTTAGGATTGCCGATGGTACTGTTTCTTCCATTTCTGGAAAAGGTTTAGTCCAAGTCACTCCTACCATACATCTATCTTCTGTTCTCCATGTTCCCAAGTTTTCTGTTAATCTGTTATCCTTAAGTCGTCTTACCCAGGATTTGAATTGTAGTGTGACGTTTTTTCCTGATCATTGTCTTTTTCAGGACCTTGTCACGGGGAGGACGATTGGCAGTGGTAGTGCAGAAAATAGTCTCTACTTCCTCGATCAACCAGACAAACTTGCTTATTCTTCCACCACGTCTTCTACTACCCTCGCTGATTTATGGTTGTGGCATCGGCGTCTTGGGCATCCCTCATTTCATTTACTTAAGCATTTATTTCCTTCTAGTTTCGCAAATCATCATGTGTCTGACTTTCTTTGTGAGTCTTGTCAACTTGGAAAACAACATAGAGCTTCTTTTGCTCCCAGTTTGAATAAAAGCTTCGTTCCTTTTTCATTAATACATACAGATGTTTGGGGTCCCTCTCGTGTTCTGTCTGTGAAAGGTCATCGCTGGTTTGTTACATTTATTGATGATTTTTCTCGTGCTACTTGGGTGTATCTCATGAAAGATAAGAGTGAGGTTTTCTCTGTGTTTCGCACTTTTCATAAGATGATTTGTACTCAGTTTGGGGCCACTATCAAAATATTTCGTTCTGATAATGGCGGGGAATACATAGATTCTGGGTTAGGACAATATTTCTCTACTCATGGCATTATCCATCAAACCTCTTGCACCAATACCCCTCAACAAAATGGGGTGGCCGAACGCAAGAATCGGCATCTTCTTGACATGGCTCGGTGCATGTGTTTTTTTATGAATGTGCCTCGGCCCTATTGGGGCGACGCTGTTCTCACCGCTGCCCATCTTATTAATCGTCTCCCTACCCAGGTCTTGAACAAACAGGCTCCGCTTCACGTCCTCCTCGGTTCTCCGTCCTTGTTTTCTATTCCTCCCAAAATATTTGGTTGTGTCTGTTTTGTCCATAATCACTCTCCCTCTCGTGGTAAGTTGGACCCTCGCTCCCTCAAGTGTGTTTTCCTTGGTTACTCTCCTACTCAAAAGGGATATAAATGTTACCACCCTTCTTCTCGTAAGTGGTTTGTGTCCATGGATGTCACTTTCTTTGAGTCCTAGTCCTTTTTCTTGTCCTCTCCGGTGTCACCGTCCTCATTTCCGGGGGAGCCTTGGTGTGAAGTGAGTCCTGTGCCCCCTATGGTGGAACCAGTTGTTCTTGCACCACCCTCTGCTACTGTGCTTCCTATGATGGAACCAGTTGTTCTTGCACCACCCTCTTCTCTAGAACCCACTGTCACCAAGAATAAGGACGGGCATGTTTATGTCCTGGACATAGACAGAAAACAAGTTAACTGGATACACGGGATCGTCTCTGCTACTCCACTGCCATCTCCTGCTTCTGATGAGAGTCTAGGTAACTTTGAATCTCTTGAGTCCATTGATCCTGATGTTCCTATCGCCAAGAGGAAGGGTGTGAGATCTTGTACTCAACATCCTATCTCACAGTTTGTATCATACTCTCATTTGTCATCCTCATATAGAGCATTTGTGTCCAATATTTCCTCTGTTAGCATTCCTAACCATTTTCAGGATGCTCTTGCTACCTCTGAGTGGAAACTAGCCATGATTGAGGAAATGAAAGCACTTAGGAAGAATGGCACTTGGGAATTGACTGAGTTACCTCCGGGCAAACGACCTGTGGGATATAAATGGGTATATACTGTGAAACACAAAGCAGATGGGTCTATTGAGCGTTACAAGGTAAGACTTGTGGCAAAAGGGTTTACTCAGACATATGGCATTGATTATCAGGAGACCTTCGCACCCGTGGCTAAAATGAATTCAGTCAGAGTACTTCTCTCTCTAGCAGCTAATCTAGATTGGCCGCTTTATCAGTTTGATGTCAAGAATGCTTTTCTCCATGGTGACCTCGAAGAAAAAGTATATATGGACATTCCTCCGGGTTTTGAGGATCATCAAACAGAAGGCAAAGTATGCAAACTTCGGAAGTCATTATATGGTCTCAAACAGTCTCCAAGGGCTTGGTTTGAGAGATTCACTCAGGCTATGGTCAAATATGGCTTCAAACAAAGTCAGGCAGATCACACATTGTTTGTGAAACATTCCTCACGCGGTAAGACTACAGCATTTATTGTTTATGTAGATGACATAGTTCTTACAGGCAATGATAGTGGGGAAATACCTCTGTTGAAGAAATATTTAGCTCAAGAGTTTGAAATCAAAGACTTGGGAAGCTTGAAGTATTTTCTGGGAATTGAAGTTGCTCGCTCGAAGGATGGGATATTTATCTCACAAAGAAAATATGTGCTTGACCTGTTAAAGGAAACTGGGATGCTTGGCTGCAAGGCATGTGCCACCCCACTGGAACCCAATCAGAAATTGGGGGATGATGAAGGAGGAGAAGTTGTGGATAGGGGGAGCTATCAACGATTAGTGGGTAAGCTCATTTACATATCTCACTCCCGTCCTAATATTGCTGTTGCTGTCAGTGTAGTTAGTCAGTTTATGCATGCTCCTCATCAGATTCACTTTGAGGCTGTCATGAGAATCTTGAGGTATTTGAAGTCTGCTCCTGGTAAGGGTCTGTATTTTTCAAAGTATGATCATCTTCGTGTAGAAGCTTATACAGATGCTGACTGGGCTGGGTCAGTAACTGATAGGAGATCAACTTCAGGGTATTGCACATTTGTTGGCGGCAACCTAGTTACTTGGAGGAGTAAGAAACAGAATGTGGTTGCCAGGTCAAGTGCAGAAGCTGAGTTTAGAGCTATGGCACAAGGGGTGTGTGAACTTTTATGGATCAAATTATTGTTGAGTGATCTAGGTATTGATCAGACGGATTCCATGCGGTTATACTGTGACAATAAGGCCGCCATCAACATCGCTCACAATCCAGTTCAACATGACAGGACAAAACATGTTGAGATTGATCGCCACTTCATTAAGGAGAAACTCACTAGTGGTACCATTTGTACTCCTTTTGTCCAGTCTGGTGAACAACTTGCTGACATTCTCACCAAGGGGATTGGGAATAAACCATTTCATGACATATTAGGCAAGCTGGGCATGAGAGAGATCTTCGCACCAGCTTGAGGGGGAGTGTTAACATATTATATTAGCCGAAAGTATTGGCATATTATATTAGCCGAAAGATACACTAGGGTCTGTAATCATTGTGTGCCCTCAGGGATCACCTTGTAATTGTCTTTCTTGTAAACCCTAATCTTCATTTATAAATAGGGGTTGATATTCTATCATACCCTAAGCTGGTTACCCAAGCTTCAAGAAGCACTGGCACTGGTAAGAAATGGCGATCCAAAATGTTTCTGGCTAAATTATGACAAGTTGTCATCCAATTACGACAAGATTTCATTTACTCCACTATTGCCGTATGTCTATCAATTTATAGATACAGGATGGATCGTTTCAACAGCCATACATCAATGGGTTGCAGAAAATATAAGCGACGAAGCCCAAAGACCACACAGGCCCAAGAGCATTATAATTGAAGGCCTATCTAGAATTGGAAAAACATGTTGGATCCGGTCACATCGATTTGAGGGACCACAATGACGAGGCTTTTTGCAACATAATCGATGATGTGGCCCCACAATATTTGAAACACTGGCGGGAATTTATTGGAGCGCAACGGGATTTTTTTTCAAATTGTAAATATGACCGTCCAAACAAAATAAAAGGCGGGATTTCAAGTATTATATTATGCAACCCCGGAGCCGATTCTAGTTACAAAGAATTTTTGAAAAAACATGAACACGCCGGGCTCCAAGCGTGGACGATCCGAAACGCTGAGTTCTACACACTCAGTCAGCCCTTCTTCACCAGAACCGATCAAGAAGAGGCATCGCAATGAGAAGAAGAAGGCCCAACACAGGAAGATATTCCACTTCCAATGTGGCTGTTCGATATTCCATACGAACGGATGTATCGAACCACATCCACTGGAGAGAGAAGATGTTGTCAGGGGTCTTCTACGATACTTTGAGGAACCCGATGTGGTTCAGAGCCGTAAACATGTCCATGTCGGGGAATCAAGGGGTATACAAGATAGAATGCCTGTTCAACTACAACCTTCGGAAAGCGCTGGGAGTCTGGACGTTCACCGCCACAATGTATACGTGGCTGACATACAGTGGTCTCAGAAGCCTGACGGAGACTGTATTTACCCAGCTTATTGCATGCAGGATGACGAACAAATTATCCAGCTTTGGAATTATTAGCCCTGTAAATTATTGTCTCTCACTGACCATTGTACTCGACGAACTTTCATATTATGTAAAAGATTGGCGGTGGAAAAATATTTATATACATTTTCATGATTAATTAATAATAAATGTTGAGATACATTTAATTAATGTGATTATTGGTTTGGATCATCAACAAATTATCTACATTGGCCCAATTACACTGCTGCAAATTAAGAGGCCCAGAGGCCCATATAACGCGACAAGGTCCATAACATCTCCAATGATTTTCATAGGCCCATTATACATAGGCCCATCAAAACTATGAAAGAAGTGGACACTAGTTCGGGACGGCCAAGTAGTCCAATATAATACACAACAGGACAAAACTACAACAAATTTGAACAAATTATTTTATTAAGGAATAGTAACAATTATACAATTATGGTAATTAGGAAATTGTGTCACTATTCCTAAGTCCACAGCCGAAGTTTGATGTATCTTGTTTATCAAACGCAACACTCACAGATGTGTCTGTACATCGTTCCATTGTCTCCATGGACGGAGACGTCGCTTGAGTCTCTAACGCGGAACAAGCTTCCAGACCGGCAAATAGAGCATCTGCTTGCCGCTGTAAGGCGTTGATGAGCCGGATTAAATTTTCGACGTTCTCTTCGCCGACGACCAACAAGGACCAATGCAGCAGTAAAAGATCCGGCTCGTATTTTAAAATCAACCACCTAAATTGACCTAGATCTCAGAGATCCATTGCAAAATAATTCAAAATCCCCAATTATTTTTGGATTAAATAGCTTCCCGCTTGCGCTTGCCTTTTTAAATCTTTTAATCCTGGCCGCAGATCTGGGAGGGGAGCGGAGCGGAGCGGAGCCCTATAGCCGACAACACGGCACCAAATGCGGAAGGACGCACCAATTAGGGGACAACACATGGCGCGGGGGGAGCGTCCCAGTAATATTATAGGGACGATCCTGGGATCATATATAAATCACTCCCTCACTCTCTTCTACCAGTAAAGTTTTTAGAGAGTGACTTGCTTCATTCGAGAGAGTGAGTGACGTCATTGAGAGTGAATTATGACCTCAATGCGACATCATTTTAAAGTTCAAAACAAGAACATCTTCCTCACATATCTCAGATATTCTGTACCTACAAAGAGAGAAAATTAGAGAGTTGTTCACTAACAGGCCACCAAATTATGTGAGGGTTGCACATGAATTACACAAGGACGGTGAACCACATCTGCATGCTCTCGCCCAATTTCGATACCGTTTTCAAACACAGGATGAACAGTTCTTTGACATTACTCACGATCGCACTAATCGCCATTTCCATCCAAATATACAAGGGGCCAACAACCATCAGGCTGTGCTGGAATACATCTCCAAATACGGGGATTACACGGAATGGGGTGAATTCCGTGAGAGGGGTCGCTGCGCAAATAAGGACAACAAAGAAAATGTATATCACGAAGCTCTTGCAGCCGGAAGTAAAGAAGCATTGGCACTGGTAAGAAATGGCAATCCAAATTGTTTCTGGCTAAATTATGACAAGTTGTCACCCAATTACGACAGGATTTCATTTACTCCACCATTGCCGTATGTTCATCAATTTACAGATACAGTATGGGGTGTATTCTGTGAGCTTCTAGAATTGAAGGCACATCTAGAATTGGAAAAACATGTTGGGCCCGGTCTTTGGGTCCGCATAATTATTATTCCGGTCACATCGATTTGAGGAACCACAATGACGAGGCTTTTTACAATAACTACATTTTCGCTTAAAATAACTTAGGCCGGAAACACCGGATCTACTGGATGTTGTCCAACGGCGACTAAAATTTAATTTTGTTCTTAGGGTGTATGGACGCTGTTGCGAAAATCAGAACGTAGTCGCCATAATCGATGGTGAAACTCCGATCATTAAATGCATCACATCGATTTTATTTTATACCAGACGGATCAAACTCCATAGTTTGAGTAGGAGCGTCACGCATGTCGCTTTCGAGCCCAGGCGTATCGGTGGCAATTTCAGAGAGACCACCAGTTTGGCGTAAAACTACACCCTGGATGTAGAGTCCTAACAACTTCAATTTTCGACCAAGTCGTTCATCCTTTTCAGTACCAACCTCCGGCAAATCGAAATGGAAAAAACAGGGCTCATCATATGGGCAAAAATCTTCAATCCTCCAAATGGAATCACAAAACGATTTGGGCGTGAATCGTTTTTTTTTGTAATGACTACATTTTCGCTTAAAATAACTTCGGCCGGAAACACCGGATCTACTGGACGTTGTCCAACGGCGACTAAAATTTAATTTTGTTCTTGGGGTGTATGGACGCCGTTGCGAAAATCGGAACGTAGTCGCCATAATCGATGGTGAAACTCTGACCATTAAATGCATCACTTCGATTTTATTTTATAGGCGTAATATGTTGACCGTGACGTGGGTCAACGTTAACAGTTATTAATTTGTAAAATAGACGGCATAATAGACATTAAAACCGTGTACGTGTATACCGTATGGCACGAAATAATTTTACGACCCATAATAACATATGGCAAAGGATGCAAAAAGAAGGCAACTCGTGGGCCATACGTATGAACCCATCATTTGAATTCAAATTTCCCGTTTGCGCTTGCCTTTTTAAATCTTTTAATCCTGGTCGCAGATCTGGGAGCGGAGCGGAGCCCTATAGCCGACAACACGGTACCAAATGCGGAAGGACGCACCAATCAGGGGACGACACGTGGCGCGGGGGGGAGCGTCCCAGTAATATATAGGGACGCTCCCGAGATCATATATAAGTCACTCCCTCACTCTCTTCTACCAGTAAAGTTTTCAGAGAGTGACTTGCGTCACCAGAGAGAGTAAGTGACGTCATTGAGAGTGAGTTATGGTCTCAATGCGACGTCGTTTTAGATTAATTATTCTCCCAACTCTATGCACTTAACCTTTATATATCGATATGAATTATACAGTCCGCATTCATAGACGAATTGTGTGTTTGACAATTCAGAGAGGCCGCTGCACTAACAACATTCTAAAATCATTATGTCAGAGGAAATCAACCCCGCCGGATTGACAGATGAGCTCCATGAAAATGAAGAAGGTGAATTAGAAATCGACATAATAGACGTGACATCGAACTTACCGGTATCCAATATATCAATAACCAATCCGAAGATAGACGATGCAATGTGGCAGAAGCTCACATTCAAGTCAATGATAATTGACAAATGCAAACTAAGCTACAGACCACAGTGTCCATTTAATTCAACCGGTCGCATCGAAGTAGAAATACGGGACACACGATTACAGGCGAACGATCAATTACAGGCTCGATTTACTTTTCCAGTTACATGCTCAGTAGACATCACATATTTTGGAAACGGATATGCTGCCGCAGATAAAAAAGGATGCCTATGGGCAGCGTCGTACAAATTGATACAAACAAACATCAACGACAATGTCAAATATTGCAAAATGAAAGCCACTTTGGCCTTTCAAACATCGTCTTTCCCAGATGAAATAACGTATTGACCACCATTAATAAATGTTTTGTCCAAAGTATTCAACAACCACCGCGTGGATATTTGGCACGTGGCACGCAGCGTGACAAAGGCAAGACTAACACGTTGTAATTCTGAATCACGTTTTCAATCGACAATGACATTATCAGCACCAATGGGCCAATACGGTTCTTCGGCCCAAAGGATAATGGTTGCACGGTTGTCAGCAAGTTCAATTTGAGATGGGCCTGAATTATTCAGTCATCGCGACATGACTATGCCTACACACGGCCCATTATTAATCAACACTGGGCCCAACACCCAGCTTAGCAGACCAGTCGACATAGGCCCATCTGTAAGTGAGGCCGGATCCAATAATTCCGAATCATTAAGGCTCACTACAGATGAGGCATCCAAATTAGTAGCAGAAGCTGTAAAGGCCGCAGTCGAAGGGTCCATATCAGCCCAAAAAATAAATGTACAACGGAGGCCGATGTAAAATACGTTGTAATAAATTATTTTATTAATAACAATATTTCAATCTACAATTCAAATGCGCCCTTACGAACGATTTTGTGCGACATTCCCATACAAAATAACAAATAATTGCGTTTTTTACAATATTATTATACGCGTCGTTTAGCACACCAAAACTATCTCGAAATTCGGATACAACATTCTTTCCGATGTTGATAAATGTTTTCACGCCTTGACAGCTAACGACTGAATATTCAGTCAATTGCAACGGCATTAAAACAGAGACACGCCGAAATACAACAAAACGATCTATTTCCGTGCCCCTGACCATACAACCAGTTCGTGGGTCACCACTGGACCACTGTAAAACATCTTCAAACTTAGGCGTATACACAGGATTAGGAAAACGGTCCAACACAACGACAAATTCACATTGCCCATTGTCAAGTATACCAAACGGATCAGACTCCACAGTCTGAGTAGGAGCGTCGCGCATGTCGCTTTCGAGCCCAGGCATATCGGCGGCAATTTCAGAGAGACCACCAGTTTGGCGTAAAACTACACCCTGGAGGTAGAGTCCTAACAACTTCAATTTTCGACCAAGTCGTTCATCCTTTTCAGTACCAACCTCCGGCAAATCGAAATGGAAAAAATGAGGCTCATCATATGGGCGAAAATCGTCAATCCTCCAAATGGAATCACAAAACGATTTGGACGTGAATTGTTTTTTTTTGTAATAACTACATTTTCGCTTAAAATAACTTCGGCCGGAAACGCCGGATCTACTAGATGTTGTCTTAAACAATGGTAAAAATTGATGTCTAGTACTGCTACTTGTTAAAACCCTACATATCCTACGTGTGCTACATATATTTTGGAGTTTGCAGTGTTAGATTCTCTTGATTTTAGATCCCACAACCTGGCCAAATTAGGGGGTAAAAGAAAAGTAAAAATTGTTGTATGCTATATGCTTGGTCCATGTCTACTCTGCTAATTGAATGGTCACATTTGCTACCATTCAACTAGTCTTGCAAATGTAGGTAAATTCTAGTCTTGGGGCTTTACCTGAGGATGTATGCAAGAGTATGGTGTATATTTTATCTTTAATTTGGGCATGGTTTGTTGTGTTTGCAACCATTTTAGCTAAAAACCATTAGTTAGGAAGTTTTGTTGTCTAATTTCATTACATACCAATATTCCTTTTAATTCATTGCATACCAGTTTTTATTTTTATTTATTTATTTATCAGTTTTGTCTTTATTTATCCCCCCCCCCCCCCCCCCAAACCAAAAAAAAAAAAATCTGTTTTTTCTGACCTTTCTCATTCCTCTTGAAAACCAAATGGAGTTGTCATTTGAGGTGGCTTATTGTAGGTACATACACTACATTTTTCTCTGTGTTCACTCTTTAACATTTTGACAATGCATACGTTACTCATTAATTTTTTGTGAATAAGTTAGGTTGTTCGAGGATGCATTTACTGCCTCCCGGATATAAATGGATTTTGCCATTTTATTTAAGGGTTGTTTGGAATGTCCTAAATAAGTGTATTTTTTGACTTTTTGGACTAAAAAGTTGCGGGGGGAAAAAAATGATTGTTTGGGTTAACTTTTTGACTTTTTACGAAAAAATGTATATTAAAAAATTGTATAAATTAGTGCATAGGAGAAGTTTGTGCATTGTAGGCAGCACGGTTTGTATAGGAGATGCTTGTCTCCTTTTCGAGCATTGAATTGGACGGTGCTGTTCGGCCTGTGGGGGGCCCACCACGGGTCCCGTTTTGCTAATCGAAATCGTTCAATGTGTAGCTATATGCTGTAAAAAATCACATTGATCGGATATCGATAGCTATCTGATCGGATTAATTTTTTGTCAACTGTTAACTATAACACCATCCATTTTTTTATACAAAACTGATTTGATCATGTAGTTAGAAATATCCGATCAACATGATTTTTTACAAGCACATAGTACTCGACGAGTTATACACATTGAACGGTTCAGATTATCAAAATGAGACCCGTGATGGGCCCCCACAGGCTGAATAGCACCATTCCAGGTTAATTTTTTTGTGCACCCCGCGTTGTAAATTTGTACCACTGACCATCACTTCAATATGTATGGCTTGTACTTGACCATCACTTCACCACTGTGTATGCTTGTACTTGGCGCTTGTGTAATTTGTTTTTTTTATATATATTTTTTTGGTGAATAGTGATAAGTTTTTAATTTTTTTAATAATTTTTTGACTTTTTATCTTTTCAGTATATGCCAAACCAGCCCTAAGCCTTTTTCTCATGTGCAGGCTCTTGTAGATGCCCCTGATATGGTGCGTACCCAAATGAATTTCAAGAGGCTTTCACTCACCGATATCACGATTGACATTAAAAGGGTTCCAAAGAAGAAGACTCTGGTTGCAGCCATGGATGCTGCTGGTGAGTACAAAACAGCTGAATGTACACTTTCTCTGCTGTCTGCATGATTCTGAAATTGAACTCCTAACCTCTTATGACAGATGTCAAGAACAAATGGGAGAACAGTTCTTGGGGCAGGAAGCTTATTGTGCAGAAGAGAAGGGCTTCTCTTAATGATTTTGATAGGTTCAAACTAATGCTTGCAAAAATCAAGGTTTGGATACTTCTGAAATTGTGTCTGGCATTTCTTCTCAACTTAGTTATTTAGTGGTTTTGAGGAACTGGGAATGTTCTATGCAACCTCTTGTTTTTTTCTTTGATTACATTAAAACCACTGGAACTGCCAACTTTTTGTATTACCTGCATAGTTGGCTACTTGACTCCAGAGTCTTTTAGGACATGTTCTACTGAAGTTGTGTTGTTGATGCATAAACTAGGGTTGGTTAGAAATTACACCCGTGTAAGCTTCATGAATGAAGTAAAGAAAATATCTATAATCTCATATATTACACAGAAGTAGCTGGACTTTGGAGCCTTTTGTTTTTATGAGAGTTTGATATGTTTTTATTAATGTGACTGCAGAAAGCTGGAGTTGTCAGGCAGGAACTTGCAAAGCTTAAGAAGCATAGCACAGCCTAATTTCTATTCCCTTCTTCTCTGGAGATCGTTTCATAGGTTTTTGCAAGTTGTGTTGCCATCTGCATTTCGGGTTTATTTTCGTTAGTTTATGGATTAATCACAGGAAGAGAGACCCCAACGGTTATTTTTTTGTTTTTATTAATATTGCCGAACTCCATTTGAAATTAATAGTGTTATTTTGAGACCTTGTCTAATTTGTGATCTTTGACTCACCATCATGAATCTATGTTTGCATGATTCTGTTTTAATGTCAGATTGTGTATGCTTGTAGCAGTATAGTTGCATTTGATTACTAAATTTTTTGTACGTACCCTCTGGGATGGAAACTAACTGACCTTCACATTTTTAAGCCAGTTTTGTCATGATGCATCCCTAAAATATAGGCTGTTTCATTTGTTTTTTGATGCAGCTTGATTATTAAGGCTCAAGTTAGATGGTAAGTTGGTAGGATTGTGGTCCGGTCCAGGTTGGTTTTAGTTTAGTGTCAAACCCACGAGGGCCACAACTGGCTGGACCATGACCCTACCAACTTGACCATACATCCCAATCTCCTTAGGTTGGCAGAAACACTGAAATGTTGTTTAAAACGAAAAAGTGACATTTAATTGTGTTGTATATACACTGAGTGAGATAATGCTAAAGATTCAACAAATAGAATGGTTTTTCTCAATTTGATGACAAATCCAACCCCCTTCTACTACTTCCTCAAGGAGAGAAGCTCGAAACTGCGAAGAGGGTCATCATGGGTACCCTTCATGATTGAAGTATGAGAAAAAGATAATGATTTCGGCTCCACCCCAGGTTGGATTCTTTGAGTAGTAGACAAGCACCCAAGCCCACCACTTGAGGTTAACCGCCTTGACTGCACTTCAATGGGTTCCCCAGAGGAGGTTGTTCTGCAGGTGGAGATAGCTTGTTTTGATGAGCTGCCATTCCGAGAAGTTAGGCCTTTTTCTGAATCAGGTTCCTGTAAACGCAAAATTATTAGTAAGAACGGAACATCAAAATTTTAATCATCAGCATATATAGGGGCTATGGTAAGGTTTAATCTGTAAACAAATGTTTTCCTGATCATACTATTAAAAAAAACCAGGGTAATTTCGATTTCCAAAATTTGGTAAACGAATCTAGTACTTAAATGAATACCTACCAGCGCTATAGCCAGTAAGAAGAAAGAACAAACTATTTTTAATATAGAAACACATAATAAAAACTGAAGTTCGGGGAACTTGGTAGTAACTTCCAAGACAGGATTTAGCTTTGGACTGTTGTCATTTAAGTTACACTTGGTAGCTATGCTTAAAATCCGATCTAAAACGATTAAGAAAAGCCAATGGGATGGCAGTCAGATTGACCCTGCAATTCTTTCAAAAATCAGAAGTCATTTATCCCAATTATTTAGGGCCTACTATATAGATTCATTTCCCTCCAATTGGTTCCATTCACTATCGTATTAACTAAGTTTTAAAATAGTCATCCTTTCTTATCGACCATATCATCTCAAACTGCTTTTCCTCATCTTATGTTTCAATTAGTATCACTTCTAACTTCTTAACGGAATTCATTTCGTAATTTTTCTTTTCTTGTAACACCTCTTATCCATCTCAGTATTCTCATTTAAGCTACACTCACTGTATGGACCATTTTTTTTGGTAGCCCAGTATTTAATACTACACATCATAGCAAGCCTTAAAGCAATCTCATAAAATTTTACCTTCAACTTAATAGTAATCATACGAACACACAACAATTCTGAAGCATTCCATTTCATGCATTCCACTCTAATTCTATGGGCCACGGCCTCCTCAACCTCTGTCTTTATGAATAATTGACCCAAAATATAAAAAATGATCACTCATGTATTTCATGCTCATCAAGTTATACTCTAGTTTCATCCCTATCTATTTCTACTTTTGCTAAAATTACACTGCATATTCTTAGTCTTATACTTAAACCTTTTAAAATCTGAAGTATCTCTCCACAATTCTAGCTTAAAATTTACTCCTCTTGTTTCGTAAACTAAACTCTCTCATCAAGGAATATCCCCTTTGAGTGTTTCTAGAAAGTTCATCCATAACTAATACAAAAAATGTAAAGATTGGGTGTTGGTCTTTGGTAGGAACTTTATCATTTTTAGAAATTTACTTATTTCTGCCCCCCTACTAGTCTCAAATTAGGTAGAAAATAGCTTCCACGGTACATCTCTCAAGCATAAAACCAAATTGATTTTTGAAGATATTGTCTCATGTCTTAATCTCCACTCAATAGCTCCCTCCCAGAATTTCATTATATGACTCATAAATTTAATACCACAAAATTGATGCAACTTTGAATATCACATTTGTTCTTATCAGTTGGAACTAATGTGTTTTTATCCATTCATCAACCATTTTCTTAGAATTCAAGATCTTATTAAACAAATTGGTCAACCAAAATGTTCCATCATCACCCAAACACTCCCAAACTTCAATGACAATTCCATCTGGTTCTATAGCTTTTCTTACTTTAATCTTCCTCATAGCCTCCTTTACCTCAGGAAGGAATCTATAATTAATATTACTATTAAAATTAACAAGTTCTAAAGTCTATGTTTCTTTCAAAAGGCTTTATTTAAATAGCTTTTCAAAATAACTCCACCATTCCTTGATCGTATCTTCCTTAACTATCACTCATTCATCTTCCTTACCCTTAGGTCTCTTTCCTTTTCTCTCTCTTATCTTTGGCAAGTTTATAAATATCAATTTAGCCTCCCTAAATGATTTCTTAGTTTCAGTTTTAGCTACTTCATATTTTTCAAAATTTTCATTATTCCAAAGCTCTGTCACAACTGTTTTATTTATTTATCACTTTTGAAGCTCTTCATTCCACCACCAAGATTCTTTAGATGGTAGCCCACTTCCCTTTGATTCACTAAGAATCTCTTTTACTGCTTTTTAGTACAACTGATCCATCTCACACCTCATGTAGTTTGTTTGCATTCAATGTTCATTTCCCTTCCTTAATCATTATGCTCTTAAAGAGTGTTTAAAATTTGTCTTTTAAATTCCACCATCTAATTTGGGGATCCCTACGTCCTTACCCTTCTTTCATCTCCAAATACATACATGATACATCTAATATCATTAGCCTGTGAGGAAATCCTATTCACACAACCCATAAAATCTCAGTACAGCCAGTTGTATCGTTTGGATTGCGAACAAAAGTCAAATGTTCAAACATAAACTTTTGAACAAAAATAAATAGTTGTTTGGATATAAACAGTTGAACGGAATGTGTAACAACTATTTTTTTTGTGTGTGTGGAAGTTTTTGTCTAAACATTTGACTTTTGTTCGAAAATTTATATCCGAACGACATAAAGGGTGTGTGTACTGAAATTTTTTGCGGTATGCGCATAGAATTATCCAAACCTATGTTATGCAGTGAGACTCTCCTACTATACTCTTTCATATCACCCACTGCATTTCCCTACATTGCCATTAAGATCAGTGTCAATAAAAACACACTGTTTTTAAG
Source organism: Camellia sinensis (assembly GCF_055761805.1). Classification (NCBI taxonomy): domain Eukaryota; kingdom Viridiplantae; phylum Streptophyta; class Magnoliopsida; order Ericales; family Theaceae; genus Camellia; species Camellia sinensis. The sequence continues at coordinate 99,174,917 of NC_138972.1, forward strand.
TATCCCTAAATTTTTTCCTACCCATTTTAGTTTCTTGTAAGCAAATAATGTTAATTCTCCTTCTAATGATAGTATCTACTATCACTTGTTATTTTCTTGGTTTGACGTGATTTCTTTACTTGCATTGACTGGTTTAATGCTCATACCAATATGGCAAGTTTCTCTTTCTCTTTATCCCGTGATCCGATCTGTCATTCCTTCTTCAATCTTTCCCTTGGCAAATCAGATTTGGCTTAAGCTCAAGATAAACTAGACTTAAAAACCTAACAGAAAACTTTTTAAGTGAAATAGATAGCCCAACCAAGGTTACTATTGCTTGTTATTATTCATATTTTCCAAGTTCTAAGCACATCATACTACTAGCTTCTTTACTCACCCTCGTCTATTAAGTGTGGCAACCTTGCCTACTCACACCCAGGTACTCGTTCTCATGTATCACCTAAACCAGGGCTGCTGTGCAAGAAGGGAAACATGTGTGATTCTTTGAAGGGAAAAGATAAGCAGTCACATGACATATATTGGAGGATACAATTAAGTCATAAAAACAAACTAAAAAATTTATCTTGAAAAAATAAACAATGCCACATCCTTGGATGAAGTTACATCCTCTGAAGTTCTGTGCCTGGAACGGTCACCATGCTGACCAGATCCTGAAGGATGTCTTCTGGAAAATAGATCGACAGCACCTGAGAATTTTTCTCTAATATCTTGCCCCACTGGATAAAATAGATAAAACATACAAGTCAAGCATGATGGATTCATTAGAAGCAGAGACAACTTTGTAAGAGAATGCTACTATTAGCACCCCATCAATTATTTTGAAACCCTCATTTTTTAGCTCTTTTTTTTAATACAATAATAACCTCAAATGAAATTACTAAAAATAACATCAATAATTTTGGAACATCCCGTCTCACAATTAAACCCACACACCCACTACATCATGAGTTAGGGCTTATGAGAGCACCCACCTCCATTACCACCCATCCATCTTCCCCAAATCCCGCCTTCAAAACCTACCCACTCTCAAAACCTTAAAAATCCTTTGGCGATAATATTCCGATGGTAATGGTGGCAACCATTTGATTACCTACACATCTCCAGCAATGACAATGAGCGGAAATTTCTCCGGCAGCCACAACTCCATGAGACGAGAGGAGTATAACAATAAAAGCTCAGAGGAGGTTCATAACTTTAATGGTGTTTTTAGCTCAAATGAGATTGTCCTTATAAGGGTAAATTTCATTTTAAAAAAAATGGCAAAAATAATAAGCTTGTTTGGTTTTAGTTTTCAAAAAACTCTACTTTTTTATTTTCCATATTTTAATATTTTTAATGAATTTTTTTAATATATTAAGAAATTTTTTTTTAATTTTTAGACACACCTAACATAAATATGCTTAAAAAATATAATATTTGTAAAAAAAAAATAAAAAAATATGCTAAATACCAAAAAACATAAAAATAAAAAAACGAAAATTCAATATATTTTTCGTATTTTTGTGTATTCATTAATTTTTCAAAATATTTTTTCACAAATATTTTACTATTTAGATACATCTGAGTAAGGTGCATCTAAATAAGTAAAAAAAATTGCTTAAAATTTAAAAAATATTCACTAAAATCAAAAAAATATGAAAAACAAAATACACAAGTTTTAGAAAACTAAATTCAGAAAATTGAAAGCAAACACACTAAATAAAACTTTCGAAACTGAACTTCCAAATATATGACCGAAATTCGGGAACATAGGCCCAAATATCGTTTATTTGCTCAGAAACAGATAACCAAACATTTATTTTTTCAGGTCATGAACAAATATGTGGAGATGAAATAGTAATCACCTTCGTGAGTTTTGTTAAGATTTTTGAGAGAGAGGCTTGTTGGGGTGTAGGGATGTACATTCAATTGAATGGGTAAAATATTTTCACAAGAATAATTTTAGTATTATTTGGGGGGAGAAAAGAAATTTTAAGGGTTTTAGAAGAGTTGTGCTATTAGCACCCCATGAATTATTTTGAACCCTCACTTTTAAATTTTAAAACCCGTATAATTTCTTTTCTTCCCACAAATAATACCAAAATTATCCTTATGAAAACATTTCACCTATTCAATTGAATGCACACCTCCCACACCCCAAAAAAATCTCACTCGTAACAAAAACCCTAACAAAGCCCACGAAGAAGAAGAAGATGAGGCAATGTGATTACTATCCCTGCTGCCCCATCCACCATATCACAGTTGGTATGCTATCTCTCTCTCTCTTCTCTCTCTCTCTCTCTCTCTATATATATATATATACATATAATTTTTTAGTTTTCTCATAATAATTTCTTCTCTTGCAGGAAAACAATTATAATAATTGGTTTAGTTTCTCAGTAAAACAGGTCCGAACCTATGAATAATGTCCGGTTACTTGTTTCCGAACAAAAAATAAATGTTCGGTTACCGGTACCAGAACAAATAAACAATGCTTGGGCCTGTGTTCCCGAATTTCGGTCATATGTTCAGGAGTTCAATCATGAAAAAATGACAAACATATTTTATTATTTTTACCATTTTTTTCAAGAAACCTACCCTTACAAGGCCCTATCTCCTCTGAGTTAAGAACAACATCAAAACTATGAACCTCCTCTAAGTTTTTATTATTGTACTCCTTTCATCTTATGGAGTTGTGATTGCCAGACAAACTTCCACTCATTGTCGTTGCCGGAGAAATGAAGGTAAATCAAATGGTTGCCACTGCTACTGCTGGAATATTAACGCCAAAGGGTTTTCAAGGTTTTGAAGGTGAGTAGGTTTTGAAGGTGAGATTTGGGAAAGATGGATGGGTTGTGACGAAGGTGAGTGCTTTCATAAATCCTAATTCATGATGTAGTGGGTGTGTAGATTTAATTGTGAGACGGGGTGTTCCAAAATTAATAATGTCCTTTGTAGTAATTTTATTTGAAGTTATTATTGTAATAAAAAAGGCTAAAAATTTGGGAGTCTAAAATAAGTTATGGGGTGCTAATAGCAACACTCCTTTAGAATTTATAAATGGGGGGTCCAAAATAATTAATAGAGTGCTAATAGTAGCACTCTTGTAAAAATGAAGTCACCAAAAAATTTAAGTGCTCTTAAAAAATGCGCTTCCACTTGAAACTAGCAATCTTCGTCGGCAATAGGGCATATAACCTTGACACAACCCATCAACACTTGAAACTAGCAATCTTCGTCTGCAATAGGGCATATAACCCTGACACAACCCATCAACCTCAGACTTGACCACAGTCAGAAAACTAAATCCCCATAGGTCAAGCCATCAATGGGACCTAGCAATCACTATGTCCTGAAGTTCTACACTCCCAAATCAGTAGTCAATACTCACCTCATTCCCAAATCTAGTTATGTTTAGAGAGAATACCTGAGGTCTTTTCTGGTCTTTCTGCAGATGGTGCTGGATTTAGGACTGCACTCCCACTCGGATTCTAATTATAGTGGAACAAAATTCAATGACATTCTTGGGAGAAAAGAAATTCAAAACACGAATTCTACAAGCACTGACCTGTCCTCTCGAACTAGCACCAATCTGAGGATACTTCAATATGGTCCAATCGAACACATAGTCAAACTGATAACCTGCAGCAGGAATAAAGTCAAAATAAAGATACTAATATAATAATAATCATAGAAATTGAATTGGGGATAACCATGGTTGTCAAATTGGGATAACAATCATTTATTGTTTTTCTATTTTTTGAATCACTTATCATAATATTGTATATTTTTTAGCATATTAAAAAAAAAAATTATATGATAGAGGAAAATAAATATCTTCATAGATAACACAAATATCTTGCAAGAACAACACAATAAATAAATGTATAATCATTAACATTATAGAAGTAAGGTTCTAAGAAATCATGGTTTTATAATGCCTGGAACATTTCCTACCTGTGGTTAACGTAGAAATATGATGAGGATTCTCCAAGGATGGAATTGCCCTGCCTCCGCCCCGTATCCCCCACCCAGTTTGTATGGGTTTTCCCAAGAAAACGGGGAAGTGATAGTATTTGCTTCACCCGCCCCATTTTCCATGTCCCTGCCCCGATTATAATAAATAACTTTTATATGTATATATATCAATATATAATTTAATTTGTTAAATATAATAAAAGTCAAACACCAAAACATTCATATATATTTATTTTTTACCCCTCTATTTTTCATTTTTAATATTTCCTACTCTTATTACTCATCAATATTTGTTCTCTCATATGCTATATCATCCATTCTTCAATAGTACCATCCCCTCTCTTGAAGGTGACAAACTATACCAAAAATTCCCCGTCCCGCCTCACCTGGCCCCTGCCCCGACAGGTACGGAGACAGGGACGGGGACTACAAACCTGTCATGTTGCCATTCCTATTCTCCAGGCAAGAGACAAGTCCTTCGAGTTGATCCATGAATAATCGCTGAAGAAGACGGTCGTTGTTGTGCAAAGGCCTTGTTTGGTGCAACTTATTGTAAGTTAAAAGTTAATAATTAAAAAGCAAAAGCTACAAGCATCTCTCTCCCAACTTCTTCATAATTAGCTTTTATAGCTTATTTAAGCTATTTTGCATCATAAGCTGTAAGGAGAATATGTAACAAACATTTTGGCGCAGATTTCTAAAATAATCTTTAAAAAAAATAAACTAACTATTAAGCAGCCTCAATAAAATGCACCAAACAGCCCCAAAGTCTCCCTCTTGGTGATGGAAAGAGCATGCTGGTAGGTGAGGCTGGAGAAATCTCTTCCAGAGTCATCCGGCCTACGCAAGATAGAAAGAAAATAGGAATTTTCAAGAGGGTCTTTGGATATTATTCCATTTTGGGACAGGGTCTCTAGTAATGTTTCCTATCAACTAGGTGTAGTAGGTTCATAATGCAAGGAGGAGAGGGGTAAAGTCTTATCCTAGACTGGAGGAGTTTGTGGAGTATACTTTGGGCAACCTGTGTCTTGCAGTCCTCTAGTAGTGGTGCCACCTGCCTCTTGCGAGTATGCAGGGCTGGAGGTGCAGATGGCAATAAGTTGGTGTCTGACTGTGTCCTCAAAAGAATGAAGAGGTTTAGCTGATTTATGGGGATATATTGTGAAGGTTTTGAAAAGGAGATGACGCAATTAATTGAGCTTATTGATGAGAGACAGAGGAATTTAGCTTGCAACAAAGGGCAACGCAAAAAGAGGGTGCAAAAGATAGATTGGGTAGGGAGTTAAAATGATTGGAGGGGTCCGTAAATTACATGGGTAGAGATAAGGTGAGTGGAAGTGGGGGAAGTAGGAAAGGGCAAGGGGCTTTAGTGGTGTTTAATGAATCTAAAAATCATTAGTTGGAAAGTGAGGGGCTTAAATGCCCCAAAAGAGAGATTGGTGATCAAGTAAATAGTTTTGGAAGAAAGAATACAACAAATTTTGTTCAAGATTATAGTAAATCTTAGTCTATTTTGTATAGTTGGTTCTCAAGGAAGGATGACCCATCTTTGACTCAAAATCGGATTTTGTAGAGACCTTTGAATAGGTTTCAGTGCATAGTTTCTTAGTCTTTGCGTGTATCTCTTAATTCTTTGCACGAGGGTGGTACCTCCTAGGTTCCTCATCTAATAGAATTTGTTATTCCTAGAATTAAAGACATACATGCATCAATACCTAATACAATAAAATGTTGAGTGGAGGAAAAAAAAAAAAAAAAGTAAAACAAAAGATATTACACAACAATATATTAATATATCCTCAAAATTTACCCTCATTTTTTTTTTCTCGTTCATAATAATTGTACAAGATGTTTCCCAAATTGTCCTAAATCACCATTGATGTTTTAGATTTTAACTTAAAACTTCTACATTCCCAAATAGTTTATCAATAGTAGAAATTTTAAGCTTTGTTTGATGAAACTTGGTACAAAAAAAAAAAAAACTTGGTATAAATATAGCATAGGATACTTAATATCAAACAAGTAGAAATGTGTAAAACAGTAAGACAAAACAAAAGAAAAAAATAAACTTCTCATCTTAACAATGTTCTTTTTTCTAAAAAAATAACCAACCTTTCTAATAATATTAATTGTCACAATAAATTTTTTTTTTTTTTTTAAATGTTAAATAAAATTTAAGTAATCATATATAATATATATTACATTATGCTAGCATTATGACATCATGTATAGATGTACCTAGTATATATTCAAGTCATATCTAAGTCGGAATAATACAGAGGTAAAGCTAGTTTCATAGGACTTTTTGTTGTTGTTGTTGTTGTTGTTGTTGTTGTTGTTGTTGTTGTTGTGTGCTTAGCATGATTTTATTTAATATAATGACATTTAATTTTGGTTTATACCTTACTTTTAGCATTAAATGTGAATTGTAGGTTGGATCTTAACTAACTAAACTATTTAACTAATTTTTACATTACTTCAATTTAAAAATAAATATCTTTTTTTACGAGCATACCAAACCGTACCAATGCCCTACTTTCTTAAATTTTATAGTATCAATGAACCTGTACCATACCAATACTTATACCCATAGTAAAGTTTTAAAAGGCTTTACTAAGGTGAGGCTTGTGAAGCGGAGGCTCACATCACCTGAGTACTAAAGTAATATTATATAAGCGTAAGGGTATCCAAGACCCTGTAACATGGTATTAGAGCCGGAGTACTTAGGGATGGGTAGGGTCCCTGGCCTGCACACCGTAGGTGCTGTCGAGTAAGCACATTGGGCGTGAGGGAGGGTATGAAGTGAAGTCCTACATCGCCTGAATACTAAAGTAATATTAAGCATATAAGTGTGAAGGCACGCTCACCGTAATAGCTAGCTTTTGAGATGAGTTCTACCCAAGATTGTGTAACAAGGCTAAGACAAAACGCATGAAGGCTTCGATGTTTAGGCTATGCTCTCCAAAAGCTTACGCATCACAATCTTAAGGCATGTGCCTTAGGTGCACCTTGTACACATAAGCACATGAGGAGTAGGCCTATGAAGAGCTTGTCTTAGCTCTTTTTACACTTGGTCTAGTAGACGGTTTAAGTATTAAATAGGAAAAAAATAAATAATAAAAATAATAAACAAAAACTTATTTTGCAACTATATTCCATAAAAAAAAAGTTAGTAAATGACTAATCAAGAAAAAAGACATAGTTAAGGCTCAAGTGAGAAACTTGATTACTAAAACTAAGAATGACAATTTCACTTTAAATGAAAGAAAGCTTTCTTCTTTGTAGTGAAATGTTAAACATCTTGAGGAGAAAAATATATACACCTTATATTTAATTTTTAATAATATTTTTTTACTGTTTTAAAATATTTAATTTATTTACTAAATTTAAAAATTCATAATGCTTATGCCTCAATGCCTTTAGGCTGACGCCTAGCCTCACAATAGATGAAATAAAACACCTCAAGTTAGGCATTCGTCTTTAGAAACTTTGACCTATACACGTGCTTCATAGGTGTTGATGAACCTTTCTAATAATATAAATTGTCACAAAGTAAATTTTTTTAAATGTCAAATAAAGTATTCATATATCATATGTATTGCATTATGTTACGCATTATCATATATAACATCATGATCATAAGATACATTCAACATAACATTTGTATTGACAATACGTATTGACAATACATATTGATTTTAAGGTTGTTAAAATTGGGATCCTAAGTAGGATCGGTGAGAGGGTCTGGTGGATCGGATCGAGGATCGTAAAATCCTATTTTCTATTAAAAAAAAAGATAAAAATAAAAATTAAAATGATACATATTAAAAATAAGGTAAAAAATCATAAAATCTACGATCCTACTTGCGATCCTACCTACGATCCTATACGACCCTACACGATCCCATGTGATCCTACTTGCGATCCTGTTATAACATCGATCCTACAACGATCTAGATCGTTTTGGCAAAATAGGATCGTAGGATCGTAGGATCCTACGATCCGGATCGCGATTTCAACAACCATGATTGATTTATCTCTATACATATAGAATCATAAGATACGTATCATGAATCATAAGATACTAACAACACTGGCGATAACAAACTTGAGCATATAATTATATATCCTGTAAGGAATATTTGTAGTATTCATTTACCTTCTCGAATAAATAAGTCCCGAAAAAGCCTCTTCAAATATGAATAATCTGGTTTGTCTTCAAATCGTAACGATCGGCAATAGTGGAAATATGATATGAACTCCGATGGATATGATTTACAAAGCACCTATAGAACACAAGTGAATCTCAAATAAACTCTTATTCTTACAATATTACAAGTAGAGCAACATGATCAATGACTAGAGTCATGCCCAACCACTGAATCTAGGTGTGATACATGGTAACATAGAAAAGGCCCAAAGACAGGTCATAGTATAGCACCCAATATCAGCCCCGAAGGGTAATTAGACTTGGGGGTTGTTTGAGGTGTCCTAAATAAGTGCACTTTTTGTCTTTTTGGACTAACAAGTTGAGGAAAAAAAGATGAATGTTTGGGTTAACTTTTTGTCTTTTTACGAAAAAATGTATAATAAAAAATTGTATAAAAAAGTGTATAGGAGAAGAGTAATAGACTATACGGCACCTTTTTTTGGGCAGAGTGTAGGAGATAAGGACATGATTGCCTGCTTCGTGGGCAACCATTTGGTCTGTGTTGTTCAGCCCGTGGGGCCCACCACAAGTCCCATTTTGATAATCTGAACTGTTCAATATGTAGAACTCGTCGAGTATTATATACCTGTAAAAAATCACATTGATCGGATTAGTTTTTGTTCACCAGTTAACTATAATACCATCCTTTTTTTATACAAAACTGATTTGATCATATAGTTAGCGATATCCGATCAACGTGATTTTTTATAGGCATATAGTACTCAACGAGTTTTACATATTGAACGGTTCAAATTATCAAAATGTGACCCATGGCCCCCCATGGGCCGAACAGCACAGTCTAAATGGTTGCCCGCGAAGGAGGCAATCATTTCTAGACCAGTACAGCAGACCAATCACGCGGACAACCCATCACTTTAGCAAAAAGTTGAGTTGTATTTTTTTGTGTAAATTTATTTTTTTTGTATTTTTTTTTTGTAAATAGTGATAACTTTATAGCTTTTTAAGTAACTTTTTGACTATTTGTCTTTTTCAAGACATGCCAAACCAAGCCTTAGTTGAACCTGGATCCAGCTATATATTTTTTTTTGATAAATAACCTGGATCCAGCTATATTGTAACTAATTTGTGGAAAGAGCAAGACTAACAGCATTAAGGCATTATGTAATACGAAAATTATATTTGTCGAGAACAATTTGAAGTATAATACTAAATCCATAATCAGAAGGCTGGGCTGCAACTGCCACGTTAGGTAAGAGCATCAGTTTTGATAGGGAATCAATCTCATCATTTATCCTAAGAACGCAGCAATGGAGGCGGTTGGACGTAATACCTCTACTGGAGTTAACATCTTCTTCTCACTGATCTTGTCATATTTCTGCTTTTTGGTGCCTGCTTTCAGCCCCTGCCACGGAAGACTGGTGCAAAAGAACCATATGCAATAGATTAAGAAATGCAACGAGATAGAAATAATGTTGTAGAAAAGTCTACTTTTTCCTTCCTACGTAAATTAATTTAGACAAGTTTTAAACCAATGCCTATCTTGTTGGGCTAAATAGTTCAATTCAGGCATTCATATGCTAAACATCCCTTTTATGGGCCCAGATAAATTATGAGTTTTCTGAATGTAGCAGGTGTTGGAGGAGTAGGCAACACATTATTCTATATAATAATCTTTACATAAATGAAAGAACCATACGCTGGTGGAGAACCTAATTTGCATGCAGAAAAAAATTTCCATATCTGCAAGTGCTACCCAAACTGGTTTTTGCATGATAAAAATCCAGAAATGTCAAGACTACATAAATGAGTTCTGCAAGGATGAGAAGGGCAACAAAGCATCAACTATGAGACAAATATAATAGATCTGTTACCTGTATGGTATGTGCTTATGAGTCTGAAGATCCCTATACATTTTTGCAAGGCCAAAGTCAATGATGTACACCTGTGATAAAGAATTGTGACTGTTATAGAAGAAGAAAAAACAAATTGGAATGTTTCTCAACATCTAATTGCAACGTTACTATTTTCCCATCAACAATAGCACATGCAAAATTATAAATGTGTATACTTTAGTGAATGTATAGTGTATAGTTATGCTATGCACAACTGTAAGTTGTATACATATATGTAAAGAGCTTCCGTAGAACCATTGAAACAAGAATTGCTTATGAAAAAAGAATATCTATTTAAAAAGAATTTACCTTCAATAATCATTGTAATCATGGAGCGTACAAAATTCCAAATTCGAACAAACAGACAAATTGTAAATTAGAAAGCAATGTATTACACGCAGCAACAGCCAACATATGCATAAAACATTTACTTGATTAGCTTTGCGCCCTAGGCCCATTAAAAAGTTGTCAGGCTTTATATCACGGTGGAGGAAACCTCTCGAATGGACATATTCCACTCTGTTAATCTATAAAGATAACAATGGAACCATTAGATTGTTACTTGGCAGCTCAGGGAAAAATTGTTCATCAAGAATAGCTACATGTACTTGCTAACTGAGCTGCAAGAATTAATGCTGTTTTCAATGTAAACTTCCTGTTGCAATAGTTGAATAGGTCTTCCATGCTTGGTCCAAGAAGGTCAATTACCATGACATTGTACTCAGCCTCAAGTCCAAACAATTTGAGGTTAGGAATCCCAGCTACATAAATAAAAAAATCAGATATTTGGTAAGAAAAATAAGATACAAAAATTATTGTGAAAATGTATAAATATAAAGAAAGTTAGAGGGTGAAAAAAGCATCAACTAAAACATAGCTTGAAGTTAAGTGCAAAACAACCACGATCCATCCAGCAATAAAGTGTTTTCATTCAGGACATAACAAGAAGAGAAGAAATTTATTAAGTACAAAGCACAGTTTACGCCAACAGGCAAGCGTCATGAACATTAACAAGAATTACAGTTGTATACTGATTGTTTGACAATAAAAATATGGCTACATCACATAAAAACTTCTAATGCTACATAGTGATATTTTGAAACTTAGGCCTCATTTGGGTATTGACTATTTTAGTTGACTTTTTACGAAAAGATGTGCAGAAAGTAGAGAGGGTGATGTTATACTTACAGTGCCTTTTTGGCTTTTTGGCTACAAACCCATGTTGCCAAACGGAGCCTTAGTGGTGTTAGATTCCAACGATATTTATACATTTAAAAAAAGAAAAAAAGGAAACTACAAGCCATCAAAGCAGCAGATTTCCTATTTCCCTATATTTTTACAGTTTATTAGCTAATCTGATTACTGTTTCCTATAAAAATATAGAAACTACTGAGAATTCAAAATGGCCCCTTGAAAACAAACTACTTCCTAACCATAAAGCCCTGAGTACTACATGGTGGAGAGAGAGAGAGAGAGAGAGAGAGTTACTTCCTCCTTGGAGAATCATGTAAATTTTCGACTCGTAATGAAGTTGAGGGTGCTTTGTCTTGACAGATTCCTGAAAATACAATTTGTGAAATTAAGGATACAAACTACAATATGAAGTGGCCACACAGTACCTTCAATACAATACAAAGAAATATGCAATAAGACTTAGATAAATGAAATCTAGTTTTGCACCCAGCATTTTATATCCAGAACATAGTGAACAAAGGATCATCTTATGTTTTCCAAAGTGGGTGGCGGTTATTTAAGGCTTCAGTGTATATATATATGGATGGACCTCATTCAAAACTACAGGAGTCATTGCTAATTCTCTATCAAGAACTTGAACAAATAATTTACTGCTTTCTAGCTTTGTATAATAATTTTGTTACTTAAGGATCACTAACGAAAAAATAAAGCAATCAACCTAATGAAAAGAAAGATCTAAGTCAAAATCAAATCATAGAGACAAATTTAGAAAGTAATATAGACTAAAATGAAGGGAAAATATCAATTTTCTGATTGATCGTAAAAGCAATTGCCAAGTAAAAATGCAATCAATTACATAATGTAAATAATTTTCATTCTTTTAAAAGATTGTCAAATCAAAGTAAAAATATGGAATCATATAAAAGGGAAAACAAGCGTAAAACAAGTTTCTGGGTTCTATCAAGTTCTCACAGACAACCTCAAGGATTCAATCATCATCCACAACTTGACAGAGATAAAATGCAGAATGTTAAACTACAAAAGAAATTGATAACATCAATAAATTGTTACAAGTACAATTAAATACAACCAATGCAATAAAAAAACTACATTATTTAGTAACAAGAGATATCAGAATACCAGCTTGATAGCTACTTCCTCTCCAGTTTGTACATTTACACCTGAATGAACAAAACAACTACATTACACACAAACTTTTCATACATAATTATGCTGAAGAAAATTATTGTGAAACACAAAGATGTAATTAAACTATAATAATATATGCATTACCTAAATAGAGCTCTCCAAAAGAGCCACTCCCAATTTTCCTCCCCAACTTAAACTTTCCACCAATAGCATGATCCATGATCTAATAACCTCTTAAATGAACATTTTCTCACCAAACTCCACCCCAATTAGCTATTTCTACTTGGTTTTTAACCTCCAAAATTAACATTAATATTCATTCAATTAAATAGATTAGAACAACGACGACATAAATTGCGAAACAATCAATCCAAAAGATTTTCAAATTCGACCCCAGAAACGAGTACTGAAGTTTCTGTTCACGATGAAAACTGACTTCTTGAACGAAACCCTAATTACAGAAACATCAGCGAACCTCATTTCATCACCAACCTCCGCCAACTATTGTTGCGATAACAAAATCAAAATAATGAAGATTCTGGCGGAGAAATAAGCTAACATCAGACTGATAAAGACGAGAGGTTTTGGAAAAACAAAAAAGTGTTTATTGATTTAATTTTTTTTATTTAAAAATATTTTTTTTAAAAATTGCTACAAATTTCACATAGTTATATTAGGCCCGTTTGTTTCGAGTGTTAGAGAGGGATTGGGATTGACAGTGAGGTGGGACCACTAATATGTGTTTGCTTTTAGAGATGGAAATGGGATTAATAGGGAACTCCGGATTAGGATAGGCCTTCCCAAGAGGATTCGGATTGGCCTCTCGGACTTAGTATTAGAAAAATAGTCTGGCGGACTAGAAATTTTTTATTTTTTATTTTAACATGTCGGGTTTTTTTTTTTTTAACATTAATGTTCAATTTTTTGAATTTTTGGTTAAGTAAAAATCATTATTTTATGTGTTTTATTTTTATTTTTTTTTGAAATTATTTTATTTTTTTTAGAATTTTTTATATGTTGGGCATTTTTTTAAAAATATTAATGTTCAATATTTTTGTATTTTTTTTATTTGTTTTATTATTTTATATAAAAATAATTTAACAATCCATACACTAACAACTATCATCAAAACAAACACAATTTTACTTAATCCCCTCACTATCAATCCCCTCACTAACAATCTACTCATTATTAATCCTCTCACTATCAATCCCCTTCATTCTACCTCTAAAAACAAACGGGGCCTTAAGGGGCATTTTGGCAATTAAAAAAAAAAATCACTTTATTGACTTATTGATTTATTTATATCATATCATTTCTTTATTTTTTTTAGATTTATTAAAAAAAAAAGTCAAAAAAACATTTGATTTGAGTTTTTTGAATTAAATTTTTTGAAAACTGAGTTTTTTGATTTTCGTATTTTTTTGTTTTTAGTTAATATTTTGAAAATTTTAAACATTCTTTTTACTTTTTGGGAAATTTACCAATAAATCCCATTTCATAAACTACTAAACCAATTAGTCTCAACTTTATTCTTTTGTTCGGATAAGTCCTATCAGTGGGAAAGTTTATTTCTTGTTGATCCTATTTTTCATATTTAGTGTAACTGTGTGGACGATTTTATCCATTATTGTTTTGTTTCCATATACTGTTGGGGCCATCAATGTGATCCCTCACTTCACCATCACTTCGCCATCTCCCACATTATAACTCTTCCCCCCTTCTGTTGCAAGCCCACCCGCGCTTCTCTCTCTCTGAAATTTCGTTCCCTCCAAACCCTTCCACACAACAAAAAAGAGTAAAATCGATCTCCTTCCGAAGCAACGATCACGAATGCGAAGTTCCACAACATATCCAGAATCACGATCGGCTTCGAATACGCCCAATCGCTCTGCTTCTCTTCGATCTGCTCCGCCGTTGCCTCTCTTACCCTCAACTTCGGCTCGCGCATCATTCTCTGACTACCGCAGAGGCTCGGCGGGCAGCGCACGAACCGGCGGCTCAGGAAGATCTAATCGGTCAGCAATGGCGTCGCATGGATTAGCTATTGTGTGTGTGTGTCTGCCCCTCGTAATGTATGTGTGTATCTGTGTGTGTATCTGTGTCTATGTGTGTATCTGTGTGTGCGTGTGTGTATATGTATATGTGTGTGTATGTATCTGTGTGTGTGTATATGTATTTGTGTGTGTATGTATCTGTGTGTGTGTGTATCTGTGTGTGTATCTGTGTGTGTGTGTGTATATGTATTTGTGTGTGTATGTATCTGTGTGTGTATATGTATCTGTGTGTGTATGTATCTGTGTGTGTGTGTATCTGTGTGTGTATCTGTGTGTGTATATGTATCTGTGTGTGTATGTATCTGTGTGTGTGTATCTGTGAGCAACGGTTAGCTGAGGGTAATTACGTCCCTCACAATTAAATGGGACTAAACGGTTTACTAGAATAAAAATGGGACCAATTGGTTCATAAGTTTACATTTTGGGATTTATTGGTAAATCTCTCATACTTTTTTAGATGCACCTTACTTAGATGTATTTAAAAAATAAAAAATTTGTGAAAAATATTTTTAAAAATTAATAAATACATAAAAATACAAAAAAATGTATTGAATTCTCGTATTTTTTTGTATTTTTGATATTTAGTGAATTTTTAAAAGGTTTTTTTCAATTTTTTTTTACTTTTTAGGTATATTTATGTTAGGTATGTCTAAAAATTAAAAAAAAAAAATTTGCTCAAAATATTTTAAAAATTTAGTAAAAACAAAAAAATATGAAAAATAAGAAAGTAAAATTTTCTGAAAAGTGTTTTTAAAAAATGATAACCAAGCATAACACTGGACCGCAAGTTACAATAATAAAAAAAAATATTATTATAAAGCAAGTTTAAAATATTATTTTTCTACTCATAAGTCTAAAAAATTATTGATTTTTTTTACATAGTATTATATGAATTAAAATGTTTAAGAAAATTTAATATGATCATGTTAAATTTATAAAATTTATTATATTTTTAAAAATTTTAGGAAAAGTCAATATTATTTACAAATAAAAAAATGAAATATAATGTGAAGCGAGTAATAGGGTGGAGATGAGTCGAATTTGGATAGATTTAGTTTAGACTCATTTTATATAAATACTTGAAGTCATTTCTCAAGCTTGGCCTAGCCTCGTGTCAAGGTGCGCTCATCCAAAAGTCAATACCTTGATGCCACACTCATTTGTGCCTTTCGAAGAGCCAAAATCATACTCAATAAGTTGTCGGTGCAAGTGCAAGTAAAGGTCCAAGACATGTCATGAAGCAACCCAGTCACAGCGGACCATAGACTTGCTTGCCCAAACAGCAACTTTAAGCCAACTTTTAGAGGATCAAATGTAGTCTTTTTACCTTGTAAATTTTTACGTAAATACCTTAGTATTAAAGATGTTTTGGGACCAAGAGTTATAGGGTGTGTTTGGTTTGTATTTGTATAGTAGTTTTTGAGATAAAAAGTACGAAAACTTGTTTGGTTTGTCTTTTTTCAGAAATGGTTTTGAAAAATTGTTTTGGGAAGAGAGTTTTAAAAAAAATGATTGATTTGATGTGTATGAGAGAGAGAGTGATTTTGGAAAGTAGGTAACCAAACAAAATTTTGAGATTTTTTTTGGAAAAATTTGTTTTGTTTGATTTGATTACTCTTGAAAATTTGTTTGTAGAGAATTTTTTCCAAAAATTTTTCTGAAAAACAAACCAAACAATTTTTGTAGAATTTTTAAAAAATCAATAATGACTCCTCAAGCATAGTAGATGTTTCCTCCTGCCAGCTAGGAAAATACTTAACAAGTTATATTAAGAAGGGGGTACTCAAGTGTTGAACCAGACCACTTGTGCCTTTAAAGTACTCCAACCTAGCTTATGGTAAGACAATTTTTGTAACACTTTTGGTGCATTGTTCAACTATTGTAATGCCTTCTTTTGATGAATGAAAGTTTGTTTCGCCTTTAAATTGTGAAAAGTCTTTCAATTGTTGCTTACTTTAATTTTAGCTTGTTGATTGCTATTTTGTGACTTGTCTCCAATCTTGTGGCTCATCAGCTTAACTAATATTGTGTTTGCTTGTCTTTGCAAACCTTTTAAGCATCATTGGCGGGCTAGTGAAGAGAATTAACTAGCACCACACACACTTGTATATCTTTATCAAGACTTCCGAATTAAGACTTGGGAGCAAGTTAAGCATGAACAATTAAGACTTGGGAGCAAGTTAAGCATGAACTTAAGCTGCAATTCTTCTCCAAAAATGTTGAGTATAATGCACGGCGTGCTTTGCTGGATCTCAAGCACATCAGCACCATAAGAGATTATGTGAAACAATTCTCTGGGCTTATGCTAGACATCAAAGATATGTCAGAGAAAGACAAGCTCTTCTTCTTTCTTGAGGGATTGAAGTCATGGGCCAAAGTTGAACTTCAAAGGCAAAGAGTGCAAGATTTAGCCCATGCACAAGCAGCAGTTAAATGCCTTATAGACTACGTCGAACCTAAGCAACGGGATAGTGGTTCCCTGTGCAAGAGTAGGGGAGGTAGAAAGTCCCAAGGCTATGGCAAACCTAAGAGTGAGGGAGCCAACACTTCTGCATCCAAAACCCATTCAGGTGGAGGACAATAGCAACAGAAGAGCTATGGTGACAAGGCAAAAGCCCTTCAACAACTCTCTACAAGTAAGGCAAAAGGCCATATCTCTTGTTTCTTATGCAATAGGCCGCATCGGTTATCTGAATGTCCACAAAAGTGTGCCTTGAATGCTCTTGTAGCAGTATCTGATCATGTCTCTCAACCAAATGAGGATGATAGTGAGGAAGATGACGTGCAATCTAGGCGAAGTGGCAAGGGTTCTAAAGCAGCTAGCTCTAGAGTAAGAGCCTTTCATATGATGAATGCCATGGAGAGGGAGGCTTCTACAAGGAGGCCTAAGAAGAATGCCAAGAGTGGCAAAGTGGCAAGCATTCGGATCCTAAACAACTTGTAGAGTCTAAAACTGAAGGCAAAGGGAAGAAATCCATGTATAATAGGGAATCATCAGGTAAGTTGAACAAGAGCAAGTCATCCAACAAAGGTTTGATGTTTGTGGATGTAAAACTCAATGGGAAGCCCCTCCGTGCTTTGATTGACACTAGGGCCACCCATAACTTTGTTGCGGGGACTAAAGTTGAAAGACTTGGACTATCTTTAGAGAAGGATGACAACCATATCAAGGCGGTTAACTCGGCAGCACAGCCCATCTATGGGGTTGCAAAATCTATTCATTTGAAGGTCAGCACTCGGGAAGAAATGGTAGATTTCACCGCAGTACCCATGGATGACTTCCAAGCCATCCTTGGGTTAGATTTCTTGAGAAGCACCAAGACGGTAGTCATGCCTTATTCTAATAGTATGTGTGTCATGAGGGATAAACCATGTCTCATTCCTGCTATGGCCACTAACAACAGTGACCAGTTTGTCTCAGCTATGCAACTCAAGAGGGGTGTTAGGCATGGTGAGCAAACTTGGGTTGTCGCATTGAAGTTAAATGAAGCTCTTGAATCTACTCATGTCCTAGCCGCAGTCAAGAAGGTCTTTAAGCAATTTACAGATGTTATGCCTGAACAGTTGCCCAAGGAGTTGCCTCTACAACGAGGTGTGGATCATGCTATTGTGTTGATGCCAGGGGTAAAGCCACCAGCTCGTGCACCGTATAGAATGGTTATTCCTGAGTTGAATGAATTAAGGAAGCAACTTACAGAGTTATTGAAAACAGGCTTCATTAGGCCATCCAAGGCCCCATTTGGTGCACCTTTCTTGTTTCAAAAGAAGCATGATGGTAGTCTTCGCTTATGTGTAGATTATCGAGCACTCAACAAGCTGACCATCAAGAACAAGTATCCCTTTCCTCTTACTGTCGATTCAAAGCAAGGTATTTCACAAAGCTAGATCTTCAATTGGGGTGCTATCAAGTAAGAGTTATCGAGGGAGACGAGAATAAAACTACTTGTGTTACTCGTTATGGCTCTTATGAGTTTCTTGTCATGCCATTTGGCTTGACCAATGCCCAAGCAACATTCTACACCATGATGAATAAAGTTTTCAAGAGTATTTGGATCAATTCGTGGTAGTATATTTGGATGACATTGTAATTTATAGCTCCACTTTAGAAAAGCACATGGAGCATCTTCAGAAGGCCCTTACCAAGTTGAGAGAGCACAAGCTTTATGTCAAGCTAGAGAAGTGTTCCTTTGCCCAAGAGAGGATTAAGTTCCTAGGGCACATTGTTGAGCATGGATGCATCAAAATGGACCAAGAGAAAGTCAAGGCTATTCAAGAGTGGCAGCCACTTGCTAATGTCTCAAAGTTGCGGTCATTCCTTGGGTTAGCTAATTATTATCGCAAGTTTGTTGAAGGTTACTCAAGACTAGCTTCCCCGTTGATAGAGTTGCTAAAGAAGGGCAAGCCATATGTTTGGGCAGAGGAGTGCCAACAAGCCTTTCAAGCCTTGAAAGAAGCTATGTCAAAAGATCTTGTTCTTACTCTACCTGACTTAGGTAAAGCTTTTGAGATACAAACGATGCATCTGATTTTGCTTTGGGTGGTGTTCTTTTGTAGGATAATCACCCAATTGCCTATGAGAGTAGGAATCTCAATGATTCCGAGCGGAGATATCCAGCTCATGAGAAAGAGTTGCTTGCAGTAGTGCATTGTTTGAGGACTTGGAGGCACTACATCTTGGGCTTATGGTTTGTTATAAAGACTGACAACACGGCGGTTAGCCATTTCTTAACACAGCCCAAGCTAAGCGCACGACAAACACGGTGGCAAAAGAAGTTGGCAGAGTTTGATTTTGCCTTAGAATACAAGGCCGGTGCCACCAACCATGCTGTTGATGCACTAAGTTGGAAGACGGAGCTTGCTGTGTGCCATCATGTATGTTCACTTACTTCCATTTCAACCAGCATCAAGGAGAAAATCAAGACTCATCTAGACAAGGATACTATGGCAGAGAATCTTATGAACCTTGTCAAAATGGGCAAGACTCGCCAATTTTGGGTGCAAGATGGACTTCTAATGACAACAGGCAACCGCATATTTGTACCCAGGGCTGGTGATTTGAGGAAGACATTTCTTAGGGAGTGTCATGATACACTTTGGGCAGGACATCCGGGTTAGGAGCGAACATTGGCCTTGGTGAAATAAGGATATTATTGGCTCCAAATGCGTGATGATGTGGAAGAATATGTCTACACTTGTCTTACTTACCAGCAAGACAAGGTTGAGCATAAGAAGCAAGTAGGCTTGCTTGAACCTTTGCCCGTGCCTAAACGTCTATAGGAAAGTGTATCACTTGACTTCATCACTAGATTGCCTAAAGTGGGAGATATCGGGACTATCTTGATTATTGTGGACCGGTTCTCCAAATATGCCACCTTTGTTGCTGCCCCAAAGTATGTTTCAGCGGAGGAGACTGCCCAACTCTTCTTCAAGCACATTGTTAAGTATTGGGGTGTGCCTAAAAGTATTGTTAGTGACCGAGATACGCGTTTTGTTGGCAACTTCTAGATGGAGTTATTCAAGCTTCTTGGGTCACAACTTGATACTTCATCAAGCTACTATCCGAAGACGGATGGGCAAACAAAACGTTTCAACTGTATGCTCGAGGAGTATTTGCGCCACTTTGTCAATGCCAATCAACGAAATTGGGTGCAACTTTTTGATGTAGCACAGTTATGCTTCAACTCTCAAAAGAGTAGCTCTACCGGCAAGAGTGCTTTTGAGATAGTGAATGGCCAGTAGCCACTGTTGCCCCACACAGTGGATGGACCTTATGAAGGAAAGTCATCCAGGGCTTACCAATTTGCTAAGGAATGGAAGAGGAACTATGACATTACTCGTGCCTATCTCGAAAAAGCAGCAAGTAAAATGAAGAAATGGGTTGATGAAAAGAGGAGACCACTTGAGTTTAGAATTGGGGATCAAGTTCTTGTCAAACTCAACCTTGAGCAACGTAAGTTCATGAGGGGAAGAGACAAGAGGCTAGTGTGCAAGTATGAAGAACCGGTCACCATTCTGAAGAGAATTGGCAAGTGTACTTACAAGATAGATGTTCTATCTTGGCTAAAAGTACACTCGGTTTTCCATGTGAGTTATTTGAAGCCTTACTATCCAGACAAAGAAGATCCAACCCGAAATAAGCTAAAATGCCAAACCATCACAGCCAAAGCAGGAAAAAAGTCTGTTGAATCTATCTTGGCTGATCGGGTGAAAATGGTTTCCAAGAAGAAACAAAGGCAATACTTGATGAAATGGAGAGGCCTTGGAGATGAAGAAATTAGCTAGGAACGAAAGGCGGACTTGTCAGCTTTTCAAGACGAGATTGATGCGTATTGGGCCAAGTCGTCGAGGGCGTCGACCATTCAAGTAGGGGAGATTGTCAAGGTGCGCCCATCCAAGGGTTAACACCTTGATGCCACACTCATTTGTGCCCTTCAAAGAGCCAAAATCATGCCCAAGAAGTTGTTGATGCAAGTGCAAGCAAAGGCCCAAAGCATGCCATGAAGCAACCCAGCCACAGCAGACCACAGACTTGCCTGCCCAAGCAGCAACTTTAGGCCAACTTTTGGAGGGTCAAATGTAGTCTTTTTGCCTTGTAAATTTTTATGTAAATACCTTAGTATTAAAGGTCTTTTGGGACTAAGAGCTGTAATTTTTCTCTTTTTGTAGAATTTTTAAAAAATCTATTATGACTCTTCAAACATAGTAGATGTTTCCTCTTGCCAGCTAGGAAAGGGCTTAACAAGCTATATTAAGGAAGGGGTACCCAAGTGTTGAACCAGACCACTTGTGTCTTTAAAGTACCTCGACCTAGCTTATAGTAAGACAACTTTTGTAGCACTTTTGGTGGATTGTTCAACTATTGTAATGCCTTCTTTTGATGAATGAAAAGTTCGTTTCGCCTTTAAATTGTGCAAAACTTTTCAATTGTTGCTTACTTTAATTTTAGCTTGTTGATTGCTATTTTGTGGCTTGTCTCCAATCTTGTGGCTCATCAACTTAACTAATATTATGTTTGCTTGTCTTTACAAACCTTTTGAGCATCATTGGTGGGCTAGTGAAGAGAGTTAACTAGCGCCTCACACACTTGTATATCTTTGTCAAAGCTTCTGCATTGCCTGTGTGTGGCACCTGGCCTGGCCTAAGATCATACTCTCAAGCCATCAAAAAACAAAATAAAAACCTCAAACTAGTCCGTATGGCTATGATAATATTTAATATAAATATTTTTTCATATTTTAAAATAAAAAATAACAATTAATTTAATCATTGTGGTGCCTCTTTAACCTATTTACGGCTAGCAATTTCAATTCTATAACTAATTCTTTAGATAACTAGTTATATATAATTTATTCCTATAAAATATAAACTTAAACAATGTATAAAAAAATAAACCATAATCTCATGTCTTATAAATTATGAGCGGGCTTAGCAGGCTATTGGGCCCATGTCTAGCCTGAGCGAGTACTAAAGGGTAGAAGAAGAGGAAGACGCAGTTGGCGAAATCAAGTACGTAGTGTCCACTCTTGTTTTTATCATACGGTTCTGATTCGTAGCTCGAATTTTTCGTGATTCAAGTGGCTCAAAATTTCAAAACGACGTCGTTTTAAGATATTTTTTGATTCTCTTACCGGTAAGATAATATTTTCTGTACCATTTGAGCCATTCGAGCCTCACTTTCTCGAGCTACGGAGCATTTTCCTTTATCATATTGGCCCTGGCTAAATAGAGTTAAAGGATATAAGTAGTTAAATAAATATTAAATATAATAATTTACAGCAATAATTGAGGGCCACAATTTTTGTGGCTCAAATGGCTCGAAATTGCTAAAACGACGTCGTTTTGAGTACAAAACAACTTCAAAATTGCCAAAACGACGTCGTTTTGACAATTTTGAGCCATTTGAGCCACAAAAATTGTGGCCCTCAAACATTTTCCTAATAATTTAACATTTTAAGTGGTATTTGATAAGTCAAATCAAAACTTAAAATTGAATACCATTCAGTGAAAAATAAATTAAGCACAATTCAAATCACTTAAAATTTTAAGCAATTTTTAAAAATAGATTAAAATTCTAAATTACAAATTTGTTACTTATTTTGAATACTGAATAAAGAATTTTAATATATTATGATTATGCCACTCTAAAGATAATGTATGGACGAATAACTGCCAATAGTAAGTATAAATACGAGAAAAAAAAGACATGGCATACGGTCCAACACCAAAACATGAATTCTACATTTAAACATTTTTTTGGGTCTTGAGTCTTTATCTTTTACATTCCCTAGCTTCCAATGCATTTTTTCCCCCTAGCATAGTTGTAGTTTATACACTATCCTAATTTGTAAACTATTATTGTTCATTACTAATAAAGTTTTCATAGTTACTTCGTTTATGTAGTGCCTTTATCTTCTAATTTTAATTTATTATTGATCCAATATACCTTTATCCAAGCATGTAATAATTGTTTTTCTATAATATTATTGAGACAAAAATGAACCAATGATTGTCTAATCAACCATGCACAATTTGCTTAATAAGCAGTCAATTTTGAGCACATCGCTATCAACCAAATTTGAATAATATTTAATATGCCAATTGATCTATTATAAAATAATATAAAAAAAAAATGAACAAACAAACAACAACAAAGAAATAATTATTTTACAATGTTTTTGCTTTTGAATTTTCATTTTTATATTCAAGAATTTTTTTATAGTCAAGAATGGGCTACTATCTAAGAGAGAAATTTTACAGCCTACAAAGGGGCAATTTTAAAGGCAAAAATACCTTGATAAATATGTCACAATGTAGGTATCATTAAAAAGTATGGCTAATAATCCCTTATGAGTGCACACCACAACAAATTAAAATTTTAGAAAAAAAATTATGGATGAAATTATTTTTTAGAGAAGAAATATCTTAGTTGTCAAAAGTGTTTCAGTAACAAAATTAGATATTTAGTTATGAATTACTATCCAAGACCAAAATTTTCATCTCAAAAAGTAAATTTTTACACAAAATTTATTTGTCTTGCAGTTAAAAATTGATTTGTCCTACAGTTATTAGTGATATTTTAAAAAATTTATCGCTAAGTGTTTTCTTTATTTATTTATTTATTTTTCCTTTTTTCTTTTAATTTTTGGGATAGCTTTTAGTAACAACTCTTATGACGACAAGAACTTGTCTTCTAATTTATTGAAACAAAATTTTCACTTTTTGAATGAAAAAAATTTGATCCCTATAATCCTTATATGTTGTAATGGCATTAATTGTAACTTTAGCTGATAAAAAAAAAAGAAAAAAAAAGGGGATATTACATATCAGTGCATTTCTATAAACTTAATTACAAATTAGTGAAAAACTTTATCAACATTAACAATTAAAATCACAATTTTTCAATGATTCTGTAATTATTTTTTTTAAAGTACACTGGGTTATAATTTTTCCAAAAATCAACAATAAATTTTAATGAATAAACTGAATAAATGACCTACAGAAACATTGTGCCACATAATAAATAAGACTAATGTTATATATAATTCCATTTCCTATTTCATTTTCTTACACAATAAAATCCAATCACTTGTGTTTGGAAGTGATATGTAATAAATTAAAGGGTAAATTATAATTTAACCCCTTGTGGTTTGCCTAAAAAATACAGAACCCCCCTATAGTTTCATTTGTAACACTTAAACCCCCTATACTTCATACCAAATTGAAATTTTCGACAGAACTGTTTATTTAAACAGAACGTGTGCTGCACAACCATGAATGGTGAGTGAAACAGTTTTTCCCGCCCAGAAACATATAACAAATGACCAAAACACCCTTATGCAACATTAACATCTTCATCCCTAAATGAAATTCAATATTTGAGCATGGGTTTCATTTACCCCAACTTCTCTCTCAAAAAACAACCAACTTCTTTTGCTAGCATTAGAGGGTTTTGACCCTTTCCTAGTCTGCAAGTACCCACACCCTTTCTTCGGTTTCTGCTCCCCAGTCAATATGGTCAGCAGATGAAGAAGCTGGAGGTGATTTAGTAACAGCATTTAGGCCTCTAGCACCCAATGCAGTTGTCACAGAGCTCCATGGAACTTTTTTCTCCTCCACAAATGCACTTTCTTCAGGTTGACTTTGTGCTTTGGTGGATGTAGCAAATTGTCCCGAGGATGATGATGCAAGGGAAAACTTGACATCGACATCAACATCCACATCGTTGGGTTTGTTAAACAAATTATCATTCAAACCATTATGCATACTGGAAACCACAGCTTCCAAATGACGTTCTGCACTGTACGGGAAGGAAATAATTCTCCTCGTATAATTATGTTGACCAAATCCACGCTCCTCCATACGACGTCGCTTTGTCACCTGAAAACACAAACGTGAGCTAGCCGGCGGGTGTGTGCCGGAAACCTCTCCGATGCCTAAGTCAGAAAACTTGACAAATAGACAAAGCTCTATGTTCTCAGAAAGTAAAATTGAATTACCTCCTCCAAGGTGTTGCTTGTGAGCTTTTATAGATTTCGAGTGGCACAATCCTAGTAGGACTTTTATTTCTCCATGCAGAGTCCTCCTAGGATTTATACTCCTAAAGGATAATGCTTATCCTTTTACACCCTCCCCCACTGCTTAAACCAAGTGGGATGGTTTTCACTATGGCCGAACTACCACTTGACCGAAGTAACACTGGCTATTCTGAGTCACAAAGAAGACCGAACTATCCTTAGCTCGGTTCTCTCCTCCAACTCATCTCGGCTTTCCCCCGCTCAACCATGATGTGTTTAGACCAAGCTTCTGAGTAGCAAGCTCTGGCCGATCTAACCACAATACACCGTGACCGGATTAATTCCGAGACCGGACTAACTCTAGTTAACTCGAGACCGGAGTAGCTTTGCACATTCTTGAACCGAAGTAACCACACCCTTCCTGGGCCGGAATAACTTCACTTCTCCTGGGCCGGAGTAACCATACCTCTCCTGGGCCGGAGTAACCTTGCGGCCTTTCCTGGGCCGGAGTAACCTTCCGGCCTTTCCTGGGCCGGAGTAACCTTGCGGCCTTTTCCCCAAGTCCTTGGCACTTTGGGCCACGAAGCTTATCACATAGCTCGGCCCAATTTTTCCCAAAAATTACCCTCTCATGCACCATCTCTTTTGGCAAAACATCCACTGGATTCCAAGGTTGATGGCCCAATACCATGGATGGGATCTCTATTGAAGATCTGTCTTGAGCTGTTGCATATGCATCCTCACCCGTGAGAGATGAGTCCCACAAATATTCATTTGCCTGTCCCAGGAAACAAGGTCCAAGTGCCTTGTGTAGTTCACAGTCCATGGGAAAGCTGAAGAAAGCATTTAAATCTTCATGACCCATATCCTCAGCATGATTGTCTGCAAATGGTTGTTCCATCATACCTCCGTCAAAATAAGAGTTCATAGTTACAGTAGCATGTTCTCCACCAAACCCACTTTTTCTTCTAGTTTCTGACATTTCTTCGGGCCATCTTTTGGACTCCATAACTTTCGCGATTCTTAACGGTTTTATCCCATTCTTTCATCAATCTCCTCACCTTGCTTTATACTTCATCCTACGCTACCTCGTTTTCTCACTTCTTCCTGAAATTGGTGGTTTCGGCATATCGAAAATTGTCCAAAAACTAACGTCACACATTTCAAAGAAACATCTCCAAATCTATTTCTTTCTTTTTCATCATCCACTCTCTTCTGTTGCTTCATCTATAGCATTTTGTAAAGGGTGGTTCTTGGTTTTGACAAAACTAGGCAATGGTGGTGATGATGGTGGTCAGGGTGAAAGAGAAGATATATATATATATATATATATAGAGAGAGAGAGAGAGAGAGAAGTCAAAGCTTGGGTTCACCATTTATCCTTCTCCTCAGGTGTCTACATGTTAACTTATCAATGATAGATTCAGTTTGTTGACTGGTGGTTTATAATGGCATTAAGAAGAAAATTAGAGAAATAAATAAGGGTAATTTAGACTTTTTACAATTTTTGTTACATCCATCTAAAATTCTACTTTGGTATGAAATATAGGGGTTTAAGTGTTATAAATGAAACTATAGGGTAGCTCTGTGTTTTTTGGATAAATCACAGGGGGTTAAGTTATAATTTATCCTAAATTAAAAGTATAGAGACAAGAAACATTCCTACAAAATTTGAAATTGTGTATAAACTAACTACTATGGAAATCTAGGAGAGAAGGAAAAAATTACACAATCATTTCATTAAAACCAATCATTCATAACAATTTACAAACAAATAGTAATAGATCAGTGCAACATTTGAATGCCTATGTGGCTTATTATCACCCAAACACCATTATTAATCCAGTTAATTATTGGAGTAATGCTATATATATATATATATATAGGTTTCTCATTAGATTTTTTTTATCAATAGATACAACAATAATAAGACCCACATTAATAAATATATATGGGAGTCATACTTTGTATCCAGTGACAGAAAAATCTAATAAAAATTTTGTTTCTATATGACAGTAAAAAAACCCAAATTATAGCAACAAACCAAATTAAATGGGTGTCAACATTTCCATCCTAGTTCAAGTAACTTGTTCTCAACCCTCATGCCACGCTTTTGCTGCCCAGACCCAGAGGCACTAGTCCACTTTCTTCTAGTATGATCAAGTTTATGATTTTGATGAGGAAGAGGAAGGCTATCACCATGCTCATAGCTAATCACTTTAGCATGATTAGAGGGACTGTCATTTTTCTTGTTAATTGCCAGAGGGCGACGTGCTTCTGATCGAAGACTCTTTGCCCAGTCGAAATTCTTGGCATTGGAACCTCTCATTACTCCTTGCATATTTTCTGATCTAATTGGAGCCAGAGGTTGGCCATGTTCGCGAGCAATAATATCTTTCTTTATCTCTTTAATCTCAATCTTGGTTCCTCCTTCCAGTCTAATGTTTATGTTCACCTCAGCATAAAGTGTTTTGTTATTCATTCTTTCTTGATTCCTTTCCTTTTGGTGTTGATAGAGCCGGTGCAAGCGTAGAGCAAGATGGTAGATCCCATCCTTAATCTCTGCCTCTAAATCTCTTTCCACTTCCATCTCAAGTTCACAACGAATCTTCAACTCCTCCTCAGCAGCAGCTGACATGACCACTGTGTAGGCCTCGCGGTTTCAAATAATGAATTTCACTATGCATGTTTAATTTGTTAAATTACTAAAAGTACAAATTACTAGAATTATCATAGTAGTTGCTTGTCTGAGTTTGGCTTCTTTATTGGCCTTTTTTTTTAAGTAAACTTTTTTTTTTACGTTTTTAAAAAGTGTTACTCATTCTCAACTAGACTGACTAAATGTTTTAAAAATTCTAAAAATTTGGAAAAAAAAGTCCACTAAAAAAAAGCCCAAACAAAAATTTTTTTTTTTTTTTGGGCGAACTTTTTTTTGATTTTTTTTTTTTACTTTTTAGGTTCTTCTACACTAGATGGACAGAAAAAATAAAAAAATAAAAAAACACAAATTTGAAAAAAAAAAAACAGTGAAAGGAAATGTGACTTTTTTAGCTGGATGTAAAACGCACACTAGAAAAGTCCAAAAGGATAGAAGATCATAAGGGAAAGAAACATGTGTTACCGTATTGATCGAACAGGTGATGCCGCTAGAGCTTGAGATGTGCCTGCAAAGCAAAACCCATAAAGGACATTGTGATCACTAAAGCTTTGATATGAGAAGTAAATATATAGAAAATTGAACTGGAATAGATAGAAACCAATAAACCTAACCCTAGTGAAGCTGTTCTAGGAGTGTTATGTCTTGATGTTCCATCTTTTCTCAGCCGAACATCAAGTTTTTAAATCCAAGTGTGTGATTGGAACCCTTTGCTTTGGGACCTGCCATATGTGTTAGCATGAAGAGGACTTAAGTGTGAGTGTTTATGGAAAGAATTGACCGTTAGAGTAGTTATTTTAGTTGGGTTATTCAAAGTTAGGCGCCGAATGTCTCTATGTGAAATGAAAAGTTAAATGCCAAATATATGGAAATCAAATAGGGATAAAATAAAACTTCGGTGAATGAAGTAGTGCTTTACGTTGAAGGCAATATGGGTTTGGGTTGCTCTTAAAGCACAATCAAAATAAGGAACATTCCCACATGTGGTGATGTGAATGTCCATGGACAATTACCCTTTCCTACAATTTATTTGTTTTATGTGGTCCCTAGATTGTTGACAATTTTGAAGGGATAAAACATTATATTTAAATATAAAACAGATGCAAATTCATAACAATTGTAAATGATAAAGCAATATTAAATTATATAAAAAAATAAAAAATAAAACTTATCGAAATCTAATTGTTAATGACATTCTATGAAGTACGGGTACAGGTACGAGTACTGGTACGATACGGGTACGTCGATATGGTAAAGTCTAAAAAAAGTGAGATACGAGTATGGCTTAGTACGCTTGTAAAAAAATATTTATTTTTAATTTAGAGTAACGTAAAAATTAATTAAATGGTTTAATTTGTTAGGATCTAACCTATAATTAACATTTAATGCCAAAAGTAAAGGTATAAATCAAAATTAAATGTCAATATATTAAATAACTTACAAATCATAGTTGAATTTTAAAATCATGCTAAGCATAAAACTAAAAATAAAAAAGAAGTCTAATGAAATGAGTTTTATCTTTATTGTAGAAGAAAATATTATTTCAACTGAGGTACAGTACGGCTTTGGTATATACTAGTATGTCTAGGTACGTCAAAAATTAAGAAGAAAAAATTTGGATACGTGTTTCGTGTACCCGATACGTATGCAGAAATACCATACACTGGTAAGTACTTGGTACAGGTACGATATGTTTTTCGAAGTACCCATACTTCATAGACGACATTCTACACTTCACAAGACAACTGTCACTTCCCCACAAGCATGCACTCAAAATGTGGAGATGTCATAATTCATTTGATCGTCCCAAACTCAAATAAAAATAGTATAAAATTCTTATGTATTGTATCTATATCTAAACTGCTTTGGTTTTGAGTATGATAAAAGAAAAATGAGTGGTCCACCGAATTTGAACTCACTTGAATTGCTCGAATTAAGTAAATCGGATGACCAGCTGAATGACCGGTGGCACCCTTGTCAACCATGGTTATCACCTTTACCAACTGCGACTGTTACCATTGTCAACCTGTATATCAATCGGCATCCTCTCGGCTGACTAGCCAAACGACCTCCCAGATGGCTACTCAGACGACCGATATGCACAAATTTAGACAATTCAAGTGAGCCTAAATTCAGTGGATATAGCATTAAAATAGAATTTGTTAATTTCATTAATTAATTCCCAAACGGGTAGACGTAGAAACTCTTTAACCTCAATAGTAAAATATAGGTTACTTGGTTCAAAAGTCCAAATTTCAATTTTATTTGTTTACAAGTCCAGGCTCTGAAACACTTTGTCCAAAAGGACAAGCTCAATCAAAATAATCAAAATACCCTTTCTTGTATATATCATATATACCTCCAACCCTAACCAATCACATTCATTTCTCTCTCTCTCTCTCTCTCTCTCTCTCTCTCTCTCTCTTCTCTTCGCAGCAACGCAGTCATCGTCGCCTCATCATCCAAGCCACCACTACTGTCGCGATGCTAGAGTTGTTGAACCTCCATACTTCGGCTTCAGTTCCTTCTGCCACAATAGATTTGAACAAACGTGAACATAAGTTACAGACGTTGCCAGCGTCGATTCACTCTCTCTCACACCTCACGTTGCCCTCATCCGTCGTCCATCGCCGCCATCATACCGCATAATCTCTTTCTTCAGATCTCTTTCTCTCTCTCTCTCTCTCTCTCTCTCTCTCTAATACACAGTCGGATACACAGATTTCAAATCTGTTTAATGATACACATATCTTATATCTATATTGATGATACACACCCAGATCTCATGTATGTGTGTAAGTATATATGTATGTGTATGTGTGTCTCTGTCTGTCTCCAGTTTTTTTTTTTTTTTTATAGTTGATCTGTTTTGTATGTTTATGTGTAATTGTAGTTAATTTGGTTGTTGATGTTGATTTTGATGATATTGTTGTTGTTGATGATGTTGATTTTCTTGTTCTTGTGTTGTGTTGAACAGATGGGATACAGAGATATTTGAACAGATAGAAAAATAATAATTTTTTAACAAATATGTTTGGTTTGGCTTGATATTGCAACAAATAACTCTTTCATCTCTCTAGTAATTGCAATAGGTAGATACAAAATTTCAACAAATAAAAAAGATTTTGAAATCAAATAGAGTTGGTTTGAAAGATAGGAACAAAATTTGAATTGAAAAGATAAAACAAATTGAACAGATTAGGGAAAAATTGAATAGATAGGCAAAAAAATTATATAGATATAATTTTATTTGAACAAATATTTAAATAGATAAGAGAAATTTGAATTGAAAAGATTAAAAAATTAAACAGATAGGGTAAAGTTTTAAATAGATAAGAAAAAATGAACAGATAGAAAAAAATTTAAATATTTTTGAACAGATAAAAAAAAATTGAACAGATGGTTAACGAAAGTCAACAGATAAACTAAGGAATAAAATTAGATACAAAATGTCTTTCAAAACAATAAAAAAAGATTTTTCACCAAACTATTTCACAAAAGATAGATCTATCGCTAATAAAAAATACTCACTGAATCTAATGCCGTAAACACCCTTCAAATTGAATGTATCACCAATTTTCTCTAAAATATAATAAAGCATTTAAAAGGTAACAAAATATTATTTACAATTTAAAACTAAAATAATCATGAGATACAACAATGTTACGGCCGGCTCAGAACTTCCTGTTCTATTTGTTAAGCCTCATTGGCGAATATATTTTTTTAATAATTTTTTAATTTTTTGACTAAAATATGATGAAAAAAAATTAATATATTTAAAATAATTTTTTAATTTTTTTTGAAAAGATATGCAAAAAGTAAAAAGAATTTTTTTTTTTTAACTTTTGATATAGATTGTTGGCTTTTTAATTTTTTTTAATGACTTTATGATTTTTTGACTAAAAAAATCACTTGTCAAACGAGACCTCAGTTAGGGTAATAGCCATATATAGCCCTTAAATTACAATTTTTAGCCTAAGTAATCTGCTGAGGTTTTTTTTCTGGAAGATTTAAAAAAAAATAAAAAAAATTGAGCAAAGTAATGTTAAGAAGAAAAAAAATAATAACATGGTGGAATTTATCCTAGAATTTACAAAAATGCATCTCTTTTCTCTTTTCCCTCTCTCTCCCAAGCTTCCAGCCACTTGCCCCCCTCTAGCCATCACCAGCCCCTTCCCCACCACCGAACCTCTCCCCACCACCCCAATCCCTCACCAACTCCTGCACCATTATGCTAATCCCAAACCTCCCCTGCCACCATTGTGACACTCCAATCCCTCCTGAAACCCTAGATACCCAGTAAATCAAACCCTAGAGCCATCAAATCACACTCCCAGGCAACTCAAAATTCGCTGGTGCTTCAAATATCAAAAGCGCGAGCTCTCCCTGAAATGATGCTACAATCTTTATCCACAAGCTATAGATTAGCATAATGATGCTTCAATCTTTATGCACAAACTATACATTTCTTTTGTCATTCTTGAAAAGATTACTTTCTTCCCAACCATAATAGCAGACAGATGTTTTTACAAAGCTCAATCCAGACATAAATCAAATCATTGACAACATGCAACATATCTATCCAACCAAAAGTGTCTCCCATATATAGTTCAAGTTCATCCCAAGATTTACTGATGGACTACTGTCATGCACACCCATACTGTTATCAATTTGAGCAGAAGCTACATAAAAAGTAAATAGCTCTTCATCCCAAGATTTACTGATGGACTACTGTCATGCACACCCATACTGTTATCAATTTGAGCAGAAGCTACATAAAAAGTAAATAGCCCCCCCCCCCCCCCCCCCCCCCCCCCCCCCCCCCCCAAAAAAAAAAGAAAAAGGGATCCAAAACAAGGCTGTGAAGTTCTCAATACTTTGGAGGTGGGCAGTAATCCAAAGCGTTTCTTTAGAAGGACTCTTTGCCTGGAATATTTGTCATCAGGAGAGAAGCGAGCTACAGTTGACCAAAAAAACAAAGGATTAATTATAGGAAAAACTGTATAGGCTTGCATTATATTCTTTGATGGTGTACTGCTCCAATATATCACCAAGTCGCATCGAAATACACGTGCATACAGACACATATATGAGCAGAGAAAACAAGGGGAGAGGAGAGAGAAGAGGGAAGGGGGTGGTTATTGGGGGGAACAAGCACCATATCCATCATATAGGGCTTGATGCAAAGCCCTGATTTTGATGACTCTTGCCTTTTTACTAGAAAAATAACCTACTTGTACATAGTCAAGTTTACCACAGGCTTGCAACCCAAAACAACCCAGTGCCACATTCTGACAGAGAGATGCCAATTCCAAAGAAATGAAATAGAAAGCTGCCCAGCCAAAATTTCACAAAGATCTCCTTTAATTAAAACTACAATTATGGCTTCCAAACAAAATAAAAGATTTAAGCATACAAAAAAGATTTCCAAGAAAAAAAATCACTAACTCTTTGATTGTGAACAGGAAAAGGGAATACATATCAAATTCATCTCCATTAATCAGTGTTTTTTTTTATTTTTACTTTCAATGGAGAAAACACATTGGTTAGAAAACTTTAAGAAAGCCTGTGCTTTCGGGCTCGACTTTGGACTGTTTTACTTTCAATGGAGAAACCAAACTACAAAACTTTCAAACCAGTTGAGCTGGATGCAGCTGCTAGTCAGTTATTTCAATTCCCCAAAACATCACCTAGGCATCTTGTTTAGTTCAGTCATCATGCATGGGTATAACACAAAAACAAAACAATGCATGATTTATTGTGAATACTTCATCCAAAATTCTATTCAAAGGAATGATTCAGAAACTCATCTTCCTCTTTGAAATGCTCACACAAATTCAATTTCAGAGCACACCAGAAGCAGAATACTAAACTCGCAAACAATAGAATGAAGAAAGTCAGAAACTCATCTTCCTTTTTGAAATGCTCGCACAAATTCAATTTCAGAACATACCAGAAGTAGACGTCTAAACTCACAAACAATAGAGAACAGTACCTGGATGAGCAGATTCTGTAGCCAATCCAAGTGGTGATTCTTTCTACATACAGAAAAGCAAATCCAATGTCAATCCTAAACATAACACAAAGATGAAACCAACCAAAACATAAAAAATGCAGGACAAATGTGTGTAAGATTAATTTAAAAAGAAAGTAATATAGGATAAAAGTTGGCATTGACATACACCACAAAGATTAACTCTTTTATCATTGAAATACACCATAAAAAAATAACTAATGTTGTGTTTGGTCGGGAGATTTGAGGATGGATTTGGAAAGGGAAATGAAAAAAATAGGTGAAATATGAATAAAATATACCTATACATTTCACCTAGTTTCACACATCTTTTCCCTTTCCCTTTCCCTTTCCCTTTCCCTTTCCAAATCCCCCAACCAAACACAACATAACAATACCTTCCAAATATTCAGAGAAGATGCAAATGCTATGAAAAAAGTGCTTTTAAAAAAATATTGACGGAAATTATTAAAATTTCCACAAGTACAAGAAAGTCAAGATAACAAACATAAACACAACAACAGAAAAACCAAGCTTTTGTGATGCCGATAAACCTGGCACTCCATTTTCAAGATCAGATTAAATCTACGAGTTGAACAAATCAATATTGAGAAATAAAATAAACCAGCAGAAAATTGTGTTCCAGCCCCAGCAGTGAATTGTGTTCTAACAAGCATGAAGTTATTTGATTACCCTCTCCAAATATCAAAATCTAGACACTAAGGTTGTGTTTAGTTCATAGATTTGGATAGCAATTTAAAAAGTGAAAGGGAAAAAGTGTGTGAAAGGTGTATGAAATATATTTATATTTCATTCGCAATTCACCCACTTTTTCCCTTTTTCTTTCTAAATCTCTACCCAAATCCATGAACCAAACACGGCATAAGGGTCCGTTTGGATAATCATGAATTTCATATCAAGGGATTTGAGGTTAAATAGATAGAAAAACAATGGATAAGATAAGTTGAGACAAAATATATATACATTTTAGTAGGATCTTTATAGTTAGAAAAAAAATTCATAGCATGATTTCAAATAACTATTTTATATTGTTATTTCAAATCCATCAAGATTAAGCTATTAAACTCAATCTTGAAATTCATAAATAAACTATTATATCTAAATTTGAGTAATTGTCATTGAATGATGGAGATCAAATCACTTGATTTGAAATCCACATCTATACAAACTGACCTTAAGTTTTAGGCTCCATCACTAATGCAAATGCAAACCCTATCATCACATGCTAGCTTATATACATTATGCAGACCTTTATCGAACGAAAAATAAGAAAAAATTAAAAAGCTTAGGTCAGTTTGGTAATGTTTATATTATAATGCTCTGTTCATATTTACAGGATTTTTTAAAACTATGAGCAAAAACTATTCGATTTCTATTTTCGTTTTCAAAAAGTTACAAACAATTTATAAAATTACTACCAAAATAAAAGTTGGTTTCCCCTGTTTATTTTTTATTTTTTCATTTCTTCCTCTTTCTCCCACCTTTTACGACCACCATCCATTGCTGATCATTACTACTAACCACCATTGCCAATGACCTCCATTGCCAACCAACTCTAGCCACCACCTCCCTCAACTGCCAACTACCTGTCACCGTCGCCAACCAGCTCCCACCAATGGTAACTCACCTTCGGCCTCTTTCTATTGTTGAAAACCACCTTCAGTCATTGAATGGGCACCATCTACAACCATCAACAACCACTTTTGGCCACCGCCAACCACCTCCCACAGTGGCAACCACCTTTGACCACTACCTCCCACGATCGCCAACCACCATCGACAATCACCCCTTTCATTTGTTTTCAAAACAAAATTTTAAAATACTTTTGTACCAAACATGTTTTTTATTTTTGCTTTTTACCCAAAATAAACATAAACATGTTTAATGTATTCTGGCATCTTAAAGTACCTGAGTTGCTATGCACAATTTTTTTACAATTGTTAAACTTCTATTAGAGGCATCTACCATTAACAGAAAATAGCAATAAATCATCTTTAAACAAGTTGTGAAAAAAGCTGCCAACGTGGTTTTATCATGTTTGTTAGAATCTTAGGAATCGCAAATCGATGAATACGATTCAACACGAGTTTCAACCAAAACAATTCGAATTGTGTTGTTAAATCTTAAATTGAGTGAATCATTTGATTCAATTGCAATTTAGTACATTTCATTGTGATTCACAAGGATTTAGTTTTGTTTGCATTATGTATGAAACTACATCGTCTTCGTAATTGTAAAATAAAAAAGAAATTAATTAATTATATATATTGATATACATAGTTTTACATAGGGGTGTGCATAATACCGCCGAAACCGCCGAAACCGCACCGAACCGCACCGCCAAGGCAAATTTGTTATTATTTGCCAATCGAACCGCCGATTTTTGATAAGAAAAATGACAAATTCTAGTGACACTTTTATCAATCCATCGGTTTCTATTTTTCTTCCAAACCACACCGACCTGCACCGCTATTAAATCATGTTTTATAATATTCTAAAAATTCTTTTTTACTTAAATTTGCTTGTTATTCTATACCTTACAATATAGTATTACATTACTGCTCGAGAGGAATTCAAGATGTCAGTAATCCAAAATAAAATTAGATTCCAATTCACATTTCAATCTTTTTTTTTTTGGCCATGTTGCTACACTTGCTACATCAGAAGAAAGCTTCGTAAGATGCTTAACATCACGGTATCTCTCGTCTTTTTTTTACTCTTTGATTTAAGTTTTGTAATTTGAATTATATTTTTTATAAACCGCCAATCCGCCCAAACCGCCAAGGCAAATCCGCCATTATTTGCCAACCGAACCGCTGGGTTTTGATAAGGAAAATGGCAAATTCTAGCGACATTTTTATCAATCCGCCACCCGCCATACGATTTTTATTTTTCTCTCAAACCGCACCGACCCGCACCGCGCACACCCCTTACATGTGCATATATACATATAATTTAATTCTATTCGATATTTATTCCTTTTTTTAATACTATGTGCCTATTTTTATATCTATATAGATATATAAAATTATATATTATGCTAAATAAAGTATATCGTACAATTCACGATACAAATATGTTTCTTGCCCAGTATATAATTGTGCTAGGATAGGACCATAGCAATTAAATGTACACCTAGGCCCCAAACAAGCACCAGAAGCGCCTTGCTCTATGCCAAGCCAAGCCCCTGCAATCAAGCCCACACAAACCCCTAGGCTTACCCTTTTAGTAGGCTCCAGACTTAAGAAAAGCGCGCTTTTTTTTAATAATCATTTTTTTTTTTCATTTACAATGGTCACGCAACTCAGGTACAAATGTCAACTAAGACAACCACAATGGCAGATGCATCAAGCAGCTCTGGTACAAATGAATATATTACAAAAGCTACTCTTATGGACATGCCATAAAAAAAAAAACTTCAAAGGCCTTTTCTCAACACTTAGGATTACTAGCACCAATTAGGCTCAGAGAGTAGCAGCTCCGTTAGGCATGAAATAACTCATAAATAAGTGTTAGTGCGTCACCCATAAACTTGAGGGTCACAAATGTTCACTGACATTCTGAACACATCAACAGAGAAGAAATCTGATGCAAAATCTCAAATCATATAACAGCAAAGGGATAAAACAAAATGAAAAATTATAGAAATATCAAGTTCCATGAATTTAAAAAACCATGTAGTCTGAGTTTACATATTTTTTTAGTAACTGTTTCGCATTTTAACAATCTTGGTTTCGAGATATATATAACTCTCAAAAGATCAATCAGCATAATGATGGGCCCAACTCTATTAGATTCTTTAATGTTTGAAACATGGTTAAATCAACAACCAACAAGAAGCAGATTAAAGAACTAGCGTATCATCAAAATCAACATGTAACAATATTGTATTGATTTGTTTGGAACTCCAATACTGATATGCTAAATTATATATATAACATCATCTAACAGGAAAAAAAATACTACAAGAATGAATGACCCAAGATTGCATACCTTAGTGGTGTAAACTTTGCCACCGTTGTCATTTATGTAGAATTGAAGATACATTGTGTCCAACTGTTCAGCTGTTTATACCATAGAACATACATAAAGTAAAAATTCAACAGTAACATGATAAATGATCACACCAATACAAAAGAATCCAAACCAATGGTTAAAGAATAAAGAGCCACACAATGAGGATTTGCCAAAGACCATTGATGCAGAGACTAAGTAAAAAGAAAATGTGGGGAAATTTACAAGAACAACAAGGTGTCAATATTGAAAAACTGATAATAGGGTAACTAAACAACACCAATTGAAACAAAAACAAAACAAATAACAAATATTTATCCCTATAATTTTCTCAAAAGCCAAACAGAGGATAACAAAAAGGAACACTGAAAAATGAGGATGGATTGTGAAGAACCCTTAAAAGCTTACCAGAGAAATCGCAAGAAGCTAACGAATTGTTCGTCTAGTCTTCGTGCTTCTCAAACTCTAAAACCCACCAACACAAAACCCTAGAATTGGTAAACACACACCCCCGTCTACCTGTGCAAGTGTGCCTTCTAAAAATAAATAAAAAATGTAAGGCGCTGTTTGGTTGTGAATTGAAAATGTAATTTTACAGTTGTATTTCAGTATGATGTTTGGTTGAGTATTTGGAATCAATTTTCAAAATATCTGCTGAGAGCTCTGTGCATCAGCAGCGTTTTTTGTGATTTTTTTGCCTCGGGGAAAACCGCCCGGACGTCCCTAGGGACATCCGCCCGGATGTCCTCTACTGTACAGATTTTTTTTTTTTTTTTTTTTTGCAATTCATTTATATAATCGGGAAAAATATTTTCTGAAAATTTTTAAATTTTTTATATGCTTTAAAATAATTTTGAATTGTATGTTTAGTTATGAGTTGTAAATTTTTGTATCACATATCAAATGTCACATCAACAATTCCCCACTCAAATCAAACTTCTTTTCTAAAACTATTTTCAAAACTCTTTACCAAACAAATTTTCTACACTCAAATCATAATTCTACAACACACAAACTCAAAATACAACTCATACTCTCAAATCACATTTACAAAACACAACCAAACGCTGACTAAGTGTGTCTGTGGTGATGGTGAGATGCAAGTGTGTTTGGGTTTTCTAAATTAAGTTTTTTGAAAATTGATTTTTTTAGTTTTTGTATTCTTTTGTTTTTAGTGAATATTTTTTAAATTTTAAATATTTTTTTTATTTTTTTTAAATGCGCCTTAGTTATATGTATCTAAAAAGTAAAAAATTTGTGAAAAAATATTTTAAAAAATTAATAAATACATAAAAATATAAAAATGTACTAAATTCTTGTATTTTTTTATATTTTTGGTATTTAGTGAATTTTTTTTTTTACAAATTTTTTACTTTTTAAGTGTATTTATGTTGGGTGTGTCTAAAAAGTAAAAAAATTATTTAAAATATTAAAAAAATTCAGTAAAAACAAAAAAACGTGAAAAATAAGAAAGTAGAATTTTCTGAAAAGAGTTTTCTGAAAACTCAAACCAAGCATGGTTATGTGTTGATTATTTTTTTTCTTACTCTTATTTGGCTGTAGTTCTTCGTAAATAAAATAATGTTTGCATCATAATTATAAAAAAAATTTATCATAATTAAATTAATTATAATTAAAAAAATTATCATAATTAAGAAAACGTAACATAATTAAAAGTATATATGACACGCTCAATTTAAGGATGTATATTATAATTTTCCAAATTTAAAGAGGACTAACAAAGTATTTACGGTATTGTCCAATTGATTGCTTATTAAAAATAAAAAAAGAAAAGAAGAAATTACAAAAAAAAAAAAAAAAAAAAACTTAGGTTGTGTTTGGTTCTCTTTTTAAATTGTGATTCTAATAAAAAAAATTCAAAATTCATAACCAAGCACACAACTGAAAACTCAATTCAAAATTTATTTTTAAAAACTGATAATCAAACACACAACTCAAAACTTAATTTAAAACTTATAACCAAATTCTTTTCAAAACTCTATTTTAAAATAAATCTTGAATCTTTAATTTTATCAATTAAAACTTTAATTTTTATTTGTTTTCAATTTAAATTATCGGTCTATTTTCGCTAAATAAAACCGATGAAAAAATGGTATTTTAATTTTTAAACTTAACAACAAATAATATTTTAAACATTTTATGTATATTCACATTAAGTTTAATGGCTAAAATATTATTTTTATATCGGTTTATTTAACAAAAATAAGTGAATAATTTAAATTGAAAATAAAAAAAAAATTATAGTGTAAATTAACAAAATTAAAAATTTATTTTATTGTAAAACTCAAATCTTTTATAATTTCTCCACAAATAAAATAAAAAAAATTGAAAAGAAACGGATAAATTTGTGTGAGGAGACAAATTTGTGGCATAGTGTAACAAGTGAAAAATAAAAAAATAAAAACAAAATTAGATATAAATTTTGAGATTATAAACTTTTAAAAGCTAATCATCTGCACCCACTACAAGAATTTACACTTTTGTCGACTAAAAATTTGGTCGGTAAAAGTCCATTTTTAGTCAGCAAAAGTTATCCGCGACTAATTTTTTTAGTCGCCACTTTGGTCGCCAATTGAGGGTCGCAGAAAGTAATTAGCGACTATTAGTCGCAATAAAGTCATACTTGCCGACTAAATTTGTAGTCACTAAATATATAATTACTGCAACTAATCCATTTAGTAGCTAAAACACTTTAGTCGCGAAAAGTCATATTTTTCCGACCAAACATGTTAGTCGCCAATTCGCACATTCAACGACCAAATAGTTTGGTCGGCAATTGTCGCCCATTTCTACGACCAACAAATTTGGTCGCCAATTGTCACATTCCGCGACCAAAAAATTTGGTTGGCAATACATTCCACGACCAAAAATATTGGTCAGCAATATTCACTACAAGAAATTGCATTTTTTGTGACTAAAAATTTGGTCGGCAAAAGTCAATTTTTAGTCAGCAAAAGCTATTCGCGACCAATTGTTTTGGTCGCCAATTGAGGGTCGGCAAAAGTAATTAGCGACCAAAACTTTTGTTAGTCGGGAAAAAGTTAAATTTGCCGACTAAATTTTTGATCGCTAAATATATCATTACTGTGACAAATCCATTTAGTCGCTAAAATACTTTAGTCGCGAAAAGTGACATATTCCCAACCAAACATGTTAGTCGCCAATTGCCACATTCCACGACCAAAAAATTTTGTCACCAATTATCACATTCCACGACCAAAAAGTTTGGTCGCCAATTGTCACATTCCACGACCAAAAGGTTTGGTCACCAATTATCACATTCCACGACTAAAAAGTTTGGTCGCCAATTGTGACATTCCACGACAAAAAATTTTGGTCGCTAATTGTGACATTCTAAGACCAAAAAGTTTGGTTGCCAAAAGGAATGTTTGTGCCAACATGCAATAAAATAAACCTGTAATTCATAATAATCTATCCAATCTATTCAATACAATATGTAATTTACAATAATCAATCAAACCAACAATTCACCTGAATCATGAACATTCAACAAACTATATAAATCATCAAACTCTGAACCTGTTTAATTAAAGTCAACAACTATTATAAATTTTCATCCACAAGTAATTCCAAACTACATATTCGTTCAATTAAAAATCCGCTTGTAATCTATATAATCATCCAATTCACATCCACTTAGCATTAAAATTTAAAACATATTCCTTAAGTAAAGAGTAGAACTCCCTTCACAGAGCATCAATAGCTTTCATTGATTGAGCAAAAAGAAAATTCTTCCAATAGTATTCATATCCAGCTACGTCTCTTTCAGCTTCTTTCCAGGCCTCATAAACCCGGACAAGAGCAAGGTTATCACTGTAATCACGTGAAAATTGTGTTTTTGCTGCTTCTGCTAGCTGCAAAGAGAAAGACACACAAATCAATTAGTGAAATAGATAAGATAAGATACTCAATTTTCTAGCAAAAGCTATCTATTAGTGAAACCACAACTAAAATACTCAGTTAACAACTATAGACATAAAATTATAATAGCATAAAAAGTCAAGAAAAATCATGATGGATCCGAATATTAAAGTTATAATAGCATTGGGCTGCTAAGGGGGCAGGAAAGGGAAACAAAATTACACTGTGGCACACTGTCAATGAAGATTTTGAAGTAGAAAAACATGAATCATCCATTATAATTTTGTACCTGTTGGCATGAACACAATGAATGATGAGAATCCACCACCCACTTTATTTTTACCTAAATTATATACATATTAACCTGATGTGCTGAGTAGGGAAAAAAATTTACAATGATGATATGACATGATTATGGATACATGATATATTTCTCAGTAATTATTATATTAAGTATAATAACAAATCGAGCTACATGTAAATGTGACAGGTACACATTATATCAAAGTAGAGCATAAACCAGAGCTAGCCACTGCAACCCCAACTGCAGCAAGACCAGGCCAGGTCAACATAGCAAGGCTGCAGTACCAGCCGCAACCAGAGCAGCTAAAGTCAGAACAGATAGGGCTGTAGCTTCAGTCATACTCACGTGTTATAAAGAGAACTAGCATAACTGAATGCTAATCCAATCTAATCCAATCCATCTAAACAAACATGGCCTAAGAGCGTTACAAAATGAACAATTCGGACCATTAAAACAGAAGTTATGATAGCCCATGGACTCCTTAAGTTGTCTCAAGTTCAAAGTTGAACTGCATATATATATATATACACACACACACACCAGATCACACAAGTCCAAAAAAAAAACTTTAAATAAAACCATTACTGAGGAGGAGCACCAATTCCACAAGAAAAACTTGAGCATCTGGAGAATGAAATGTAGCAAAGCTAAAATAATACATATTGGGCTGAAATATAATTGCAGAATTTTCTCCATCCAGTGGAGAGTAAAGAAAATAGTATAATTACCCAAAAAGGAATTGGGAAAATGATGTAATAACTAAACAATTTATGAGACACAGGTCATAAAAAGTGTATGTACATAGTACTCAAGTATTGCAATCTCGGTCTTTTTTCTTTTCATAAATATAGAAGGGGGTGGGGGATAGGAAAAAGAGTATTCCCACACCAATACCCTAATGTCAAGAAGTTCACAGTTCTATCATAATATGTACTTATTCATAGCTAAAATAAGATTTGAAAATGCCTCCGGAGTGTCCAAAACCGATTACAACGGTCCACGATTGATGATATATATCATGTTGAATAGAATAATAACAATAATCACAATCTACTGACCGGGGTTCCCCAAAAGCCGCTCCACTGCAGCATAAACATTCCCTACAATGGCTATCAGTGCCTGTATATTCTCTCGAGTATCAAAGAAGCCCATTTCTTGTAGCTGTGAGAGCTAAGTGGCATACAGTTCTTCCGGGGGCACTAAAAAAACAAGGCATAAACTGTAAGTAGATGACAAAGCATAAATCAGTAGGGCATAGGGGAAAAGGAAATAATAGTCACCATTTGATCTGACAGGAACGGCAGGGCTTCCAATCCCAAGACCCCCAAACATATTCATCAACATCTCCAATCCCATGTTGTCAAGTGTTCCTGCTATTGGGAGAAAAGTAGCACACCCACAGTGAGATAAAATAACATACAACAATTTTTAAAAAATGAAAGAATTTTTTTCATATAATGTCTTCTTCCTTCGGCTTGTTTATTTTATTTTATTTTCCTTTCCTTTTCTTTATTTGGGAAAGTAATTTTTATGGGTCAGGGGGTAACATCAAAAGATTACCACACCAACAGTCCTCAAGACTCTTTTGGAGTTCCCTATTGTAGAACTAACCATTGACAAGTTCCCTCTCATTGATTGCAACCAAGAATGTTAAAACTTGTAATAGATGTGGCAAGACAGGGTGCTATCATAAATGATGAGCTCCACAGTACAACATTTAAAATATACAACAAAAAAATAGCATTAAGTCTATTGGAGGTATCACAAGTGAAGCCAAAGAGTAAATTCTTCCAGAGATAAGCACCTGTTCCCCCACCGGTTTGACCTACTTCCCTGCAAGAGTGCAATTTCGTTTAAGTAAACCAAGAAAAGAATAGGCATTAAAATCTAAACAACAAAATTCTATATAGGTATTGTGCAGGTGTATTAATTCATAAAAGACAATATTCAAATATCGGGCATTGGACAGTAACACGGCCGCATTGATTGTGCCAAAAAATATATACTACTATACGAATAATGCATGTGTAATGGACAAGGAAATGTTTATAATAAGATTGTCAGGCTTGAAGTTAGATTATGTTACCAAACAAATTTAGGCGGAAAATTACTTACTGGGTTGATGGTTGCCGACCAAGCTGAGACAAAAGAGTTTGCTGTAAAGTCATGAATTGCTGAAACAGGGGAAAACAGGTGTTAAGAAAGAGGGAATCAAGAAAGAAAGAAAGAAAGAAAGTGAAAACATTAAAATGAATATACAAAAAAATGGTTCATGCATGCATGCAGTCATGAATATACATATGCACTTTTTGGGAGGGAAAAGCAAGGGGGACTGCAACCTTTTCATCAATGAAAGCTCCATCTCTAGGGTTTCCTGGTACATTCATGCTCTGCTGAAAATTGCAACTTAACTTGTTTAATGCAGTTTAACTTGCATTGCACCATGAAATTCATGTTTAAAATTTGTTTGATGCAAACTTAATTTGCACCATGAAATTGCATGAATTAATTAACATTGTTCCAAATCTCAATTATGGATTTCATTATCAATACTAAACTCATGATAAAAACTTTCTGCCCACAGCTTCCTGTGGGTACCTAAAAGTTGATAATATTATAAAATTTAATTAAAAAATTATATGGAGTCTTCTTCTTTTTTTTTTAGTAAGTAAGATGATAATATTAAAAATATATGGTGTCTTGCATCAAAAGATTAAACTAAAAAAATAAAAGCAGAAAGGTGAAAACTTACCTACAGGTTTTCTTTACACTGAAATGCTTTTCTTACATCCAACGTAGTCTAATGCAAAATGCAAAATTCATGCTCCCCATTTTTTAGGGGTTTTTAACTTGAAGTCTTATATATGGAACTTGTAGATCATTTAATCCTATTTATATTCTTTTAATCTTAAAAGTTCGATACCTAACATGCTAACAAATGACTAAAACACCCACACGTATATATGTACACGTTTCCCCTCCCTCTATACTTCAGTCAAATAATTGCCATAATTTAACCCATTCATGGCCCACAT
Organism: Camellia sinensis; assembly: GCF_055761805.1. NCBI lineage: Eukaryota > Viridiplantae > Streptophyta > Magnoliopsida > Ericales > Theaceae > Camellia > Camellia sinensis. Next base: position 99,219,797 of record NC_138972.1, read on the forward strand.
ACACGTTTCCCCTCCCTCTATACTTCAGTCAAATAAGTTGCCATAATCTATACCCATTCATGGCTGTCAGACTTTTGGTTTTGTGTTGAGAGATTTGTTTACACCTGACTTCAATGCATAGTGCATCATTTCACACTATTCAAGCAAAGGGGTGGTTGTCCTAACATAAATTTGAATATCAACCAATCATCTAGCATTATATGACATAATGTAGTACCAAAACATGATAGCCAAGGTACTCACTCATTTGGATTATTAATCTATATGTAGATACATATTTATAATAGTGTGAATTATTACAAAAGTGAATATTCACATTTATAATGAATAAAATAATGTGAATTTTTTGAAAGAGTAAAGGTCGTAAATGTGAAAATGTGAAAATGCATACTATTTTACTCATTGTAAATGTGAATGTTCACACTTAAAACTGTGACGCAATAAGTGTGAAACTTCACATTTTCGATCCTATAGCGATCCCGGATTTACCCTTGTTGTACAGTGATCCGGACATGTGTCCGTGGATGTTGGTAGTTGATTATTATCTTGTTTACATCCTTTTTACTTTTGTTTGAGTTATGAGATGTGTTGGGCAGGTTTGTTACAGGTTGGTTGAGTTTAGAAACCAAAACTAGTTGCCCAGATTTTGACCTGTCCGCTCGAGCGGGGGTTTTGGCGCTCGAGCGGGAATTGCACCCATCCAGTATTTTCCTGTGCAGTGTTGGAAGCTCGAGTGTGGGATTGGTCGCTCGAGCGGGGTTCTGTGTGTGACGTTCGAGCTGGAGAGTTGACGCTCGAGCGGAGACCTAGTTCTGTAAAAGTTCTAGGAGTGTGCATCCGCCGCTCGAGCGGGATGGTTGACGCTCGAGCGGGAGTCTGTGAGTGACGCTCGAGCGGGGTGTTTGACGCTCGAGCGGGGAGACTGGGTTTAAGTTCCGAGTTTTGACTTTTCAAATCACTTTTTCACTTTCTCTTCTCTCTCCTACTTTTCCAAAAACACCATTGTTGAGCCTCTCACTCTAGAACTCTACCTTCTCTCTAGGTTTTGATCTAGTAGGAGTGATTTGCTCATCTTTGGCCTTTACAAAAAAGTTGTTGATCGTCGAGGGCTACATTTTAATCTGAAAATTTCGGGATTTGGAGCACGTTGGGTTTTGTCATCTTCTCCCTTAGGGCTCCGGATTTGAGGTAGGGATATCCTACTCCTCTCTATGGACTTTGTCTTTAAAATTTTAGTATTTTGAGATGTTGGGGTTGGTTTGGTAATTTTGTGAAAGTTTGGGGCTTTTGTGTAATTTTACAAAAGTTAGGGTTTTATTTATAATAAACCTAGATGCATGTTTGGCATAAAGAAATGGAATAAATGTTGAATCATTGATGAAAATGGGACCTAAGGGTTGTAATGTTAATTATGGAAAATGACCTAATTACATTGTTTGATTAATTGGGATAATTAATTGCAAGAAATGAGGAAATGGAATGGAATTGTTGAGATTGGGAGTGCATGGGGTTAAAGGGTGTAGTTGAATTATTTATCACTCACCGAAATGAAATGTTGATTGAATATCCAATTGTGCATTTATTTTCTGTTTAGAAATAACTGCTTTGGGCTATCGGTGGAGGATAGTCGTGATTGTTGTAGACAATGCATGAGGATTAGGCAAACGAAAACTAATCAATGGAATGTGTCATGGAATTTGACGGTTGATAGAATACATTAACTGTATGTATTGAATGATGGTATATAGAACCAATGTGTTTATATACGTTATGTATAGAGGATGAGATAGGGGATGTACTCCGCGGTTTAGGGGAAGATGGGGGATGTACCTCTAAACCGGATAGTGTTGGGAGAAGATAGGGGATGAACTCCGTAGATACAGCTCATATGCTTGTCTAGAGAAGTGAAGATAGAGCTCATATGCTTATCTTTGTGAAGTGTGGATACAGCTTATATGCTTATCTGTGAATGTGGGATATAGTTGTTATACATATCTGTTGAGAATGTGGATATAACTTATATGCTTATCTGTGAATGTGGGATATAGTTTTTATACATATCTGTTGAGATGAAGATAGAGCTAATATGCTTATTTGCTGAAAAAGGGAAAATGAAAAGTAACTTGGACTCATAAGTCGTATGACATAAAATGTGATTTATGTGGATGTATCAGTGTTAGCCATCTATCAATTGCTAATCTTTTAGTCATTGTTCATGGTTGGTTTAGTGTATTTCTACTGGGCTGTGGCTCACCCTATATAGGAATATCATTTTCAGGTACAGGTAGCATGCCACCTCCAAGGTCATAGCTTGGGAGGCTAGAGGTGGGCAGATTTTTGTTATTTAAGTTCCCTTTTGATGTATTACATGTATATTCAAGCCGAGGGCTTAATGTGTAGATGAGTTAGCACTCTTTTGTTGTAACCAAGTGTTAACTTGGAAAGCTGTAAGCCCGTAGGGCATTTTGCTTTTGTTGTTAACATGTAATACTTTTGTAATGAAACTCTGATGAATAGAAGAATATGGAACTTTTATATATCAATACATGTCTCTATTGATGGGTTTAATGCTATTATTTTGAGGGCGTTACAGATCCATACAAATCTCCACACAAAAACAAGAAATGTAACCATTTATCTACAAACCTCCACAAAAGACGGAAACTTCTATGGTATGCATACCATAAATGTAACCAGCTAATGCATATATACCATACATATCTCCACATACACACACACAAAACAAAAAAAGAAAGAAAGAAATATTTATGTCTACAATAAATCTAATGATATACTTACTATTTAGATTTAGTGTAAATATTATTAAAAGTACAAAATGGGACTTTTATCTCATAGCATTCTATATAAGTGGGACTGAATGGGTTAATTAAAAGCACATCTTGCCGGACACAGCTACATGGTTCGCAATTATTGGTGTTCTGTAGAGAAATTTTTGTGTACATCTTGTTTTCATTATTGCTACTCTTACATGAAGTATTTTTTCTTCTTTATGACATAATACTTACATTATTCATTTTCATTTCTTTTCTTGGACAAAAAAAAAAAAAAAAAAACCATGCATCCACACAGAGTGACTGCAATTTAAGTCAATGACGTTCAAAAAACAGGGAAAACCAAAACAAACATGGGGTGAACTTGAGACCGATAATAGATGTGTCACCAACTGATCTAGTGAAAACTATAACTACAAAAAGGAATGGAAAAATTGATTTTAAGTAGCTAACAGAAATACTTAGGACTTGGACAAAATTTGTAGAGGTAAACTAAAAACCTAACTGGTCCTTGACAAACAAACACCAATAAATAAATAAATAAATAAATAAAAAGAATGAGAAACGAAACATTAACCACCACCGTTAAGCTTTTCTTGAAACATAATAAACAAATATATAAATCCTAAATAATTCTCATAAACTGCAAAACAAGATGTTAAAAGGCTAGTAAGCAACCAAACAAATTTTGTTGGGGAGGCACAAATTTTTTGAAGGTGAATGCATAACATGAGGTGTTTTACCCCTCATGAGGTGAGACATAAGCCTTAAGTTGTCGAGAAATAAGCATTTCGAATTTTGAATTTTTATATTTAGTAAATAAATTAAATATTTTAAAATAGTAAAATTTTAAATAAAAATTAATTTAAATGTGTATATAGCGATCCCGGTTATTCCTTTACTATTATGTTGTATTCCAGACTTGGTTCCGTGAAGTTGGTAGTGGTATCTGTCTCGTTGTGTCCTTTAATTCCACATGATTGAGTTTTAGGATGTTTCGAGCAGGGTTGTTACAGGTTGGTTAGGCCTTGGTTTCAATTCCTTGTTGTTCAGTTTTTAGGCGGTCCGCTCGAACGGGTCTTCTTGCGCTCGAGCGGGGATTACACACCTCCAGTATTTCGGGTTCCTACAAAACTTCTGCAGATGTGATTTCTGTGCTCGAGCGGGTTTGTTTACGCTCGAGCGGTGGCGCTCGAGCAGGTTGTCTGGCGCTTGAGCGGGTAGTGCTTTCTGGGTGTAAGTTCTGGGCGAAGGAAATTTGCGCTCGAGCGGACTGGTTTTCACGCTCGAGCGAAAGTGCTTAATTCTTGTGTCTTGGCGCTCGAGCGGGCATTATTGCGCTCGAGCGTGTCCAGATTTTTGTTCTTGGCGCTCGAGCGTCGTGTTCTCCGCTCGAGCGGGTCATACGTATATGAGTTGTCCGCTGGGTGATTTCAAATCACTTTTTGCTTTTCTTTCTCTCTCCTACTTTTTCTAAAAACCATTTTTAAGAGCCTCTCTCTCTAGATACTCCCTTCTCTCTAGGGTTTGATCTAGTTAGAGTGTCCTCCTTCTCTTCGGCCTTTGTAAAAGTTGTGTTGATTGTCGAGGGCGTCGTTTTGATCCTAGAATCTTGGTCTTTGGAGCACTTTGGTTTTTGGTCTCTTCTCCATCCGAGCTCTAACTTCGAGGTAGGGATATCCTACTCCTCTTTATGAGCTTTGTCTTTAAATTTTAGTATTTTGAGATGTTGGGGTTGGTTTGGTAATTTTGTGAAAGTTTGGGGGCTTTTGTGTAAATTTACAAGAGTTGGGGTTTTAGCTATATAAAACCTAGATGCATGTTTGGCATGGAAAATGTGAAATTAATGTTAAGACATTAATGAAAATGGAACCTAAGGGTTGTAATGTTAATTATGGAAAATGCCCTAATTACATTGGTTAATTAATTTGCATAATTAATTATGAGAAATGAGGAATTGATTTGGGAAGTCATGGGATAAAAGGGTGTAGTTGGATTATTTATCACTCACCTAGTTGGAATGTTGATTATATATCCATTGTTGCATTTATTTTCTGTATAGAAATAACTGCTTTGGGCTATCGGTGGAGGATAGTCTTGATTGTTGTAGACAATGCATGATGATTAGGCAAACTGAAACTAATCACTGGAATGTGTCATTGAGATTGACGATTGAAAGAATACATTAAATTTATGTATTGTGTGATGACGTGTATAATTGTTGTTTATATGCATTGTGTTGTGTTGGAGGAGATAGGGGATGTACTCCACGGTTTAGGGGAAGATAGGGGATGGACCTCTAAACCGGATGTGTTGGGAGGAGATAGGGGATGGACTCCATAGATAGAGCTCATATGCTTATCTATTAATGTGTTGACAGAGCTCATATGCTTGTCATTGGAAGTGTGATAGTGCTCATATGCATATCTGTGGAAGTGATGATATAGCTTGTATGCTTATCTGTTGGTGTGTGATATAGCTAGTATGCTTATCTATTATGAAATGGGAAGTGCTTGATATGAGTTACTGTCTCATATGAGTTGTTTGGCCAGGTTCTGAGCCATGTTTATAAATTGAGAATTGAAAGGAATTGGAAAATGAATGGTAATATGGACTTGTATATCACGAAAATGTAAAGTGTGATAAAGGAAAGTATCTGTGTTGGTCATCTATCAACTGCTAATCTTTTAGTCATTGTTCATATTTGGTTTAGTATATTTCTACTAGGCTGTGGCTCACCCTATATGGGAATATCATTTTCAGGTACAGGTAGCATGCCACCTCCAAGGACATAGCTTGAGAGGCTAGAGGCAGACGGACTTTTGTTGTTTTATTTCTTTGATGTATTACATGTATATCCAAGCCAAGGGCTTAATGTGTAAATGAGTTAGCACTCTTTTGTTGTAACCAAGTGTTAACTTGGAAAGCTGTAAGCCTTTAGGGCATTTGCTTTTGTCGTTAACATGTAATACTTTTTGTAATGAAACTCTGATGAATGGAAGAATGTGGAACTTTTATGTATCAATGCATGTCTATATTGATGGGTTTAATGTTGTTATTTTGAGGGCGTTACAACTTGGTATCAGAGCCTACCGGGTTCGAATACTTTGGGTATGTGGGAAGTGATTAGTATCACAATGGGTTTGTCTCGCTTGATAGAGACTTAGGTGTAGTGTCATATGCTATGTATTTAAATTGATAACATGCTTATGTGACTATGTGGGTATGGGATTTAGTTTCTAGGATGTTGATTGGATCCTTGGGTTTCTGGAAGTCTTGTTGGAAAAGCACTTGATCAATGTTGTTTCTAACCGGAACTCTAGTAACGCCTTGGGACTGTCATTATCCGGAGATGAAATTCGTAAGTGCTTATGTGTTTATGTGCTTACGTGGAGTGAAATACAGTTGTCCATGCATTAGGACGTGAGTGCTTAGTTTTGGCACATTTGTGAATGTGCTAACGTTCTGTATTACCTTTATTAGGATGTCAGGGCGAGGAAGAGGTGCTAGGCGTGGTAGGCCTGCGAGGCAGGAAGTACCTTTACCGGATGATATTCCGGCAGTGTAGGAGGGTGTTGGTCAGGCCAACGTGGCCGAGCCAGCGGGCCAGCAGGCTATGAGTGCCTTGGCACGAGAGATAGCAGGGGCTTTGGGTATTCTTAGGGCTGGGAATCAGGTAGCTGAGGCAGGGCCTTCTTTCTTGAAGAGGGAGTTCTTCCGGTCTAACCCGGACGAGTTTGTTGGGGATCCAAAGGAGCCACTGAAGGCTGACGAGTGGTTGGAACAAATGAGTAAGACGTTCGAGATGCTTGGCATCGAGGACGGGGCACTGAAAGTGACCTTGGCATCCTTCCAGCTGAAGGGAGATGCAGGTCAATGGTGGAAGTACGAGAAGGCTCGTGTTGGTGGTACATGGGAGGCGTTTGTAAATGCTTTCCAGGAGAGGTTCTTATCTGCAGTGGCTAGGGAGAAGCTGAAGGATCAGTTTAGCCGACTTAATCAGCAGGGCATGTCTGTGGCAGAGTTTGAGTCCACTTTCACTAGTTTGTCCAGGTTTGCACCTGAGTTGGTGGCGTCCGAAGAACGCCGTTATTATGAGTTTGAGCGAAAATTGAGGCAGGGCCTCAAGTTGAGGGTTGGTGGGTCTTACATCCGAGAGTATAGACATTTAGTGGATGCTGCAGCTCATATGGAGCTCATGATGCAAGAGGAAGACGAGGAGAAACATAGAGGCTCCAAGCGGGGCCAGGAGGGCCAGGGTGATGGCAGGAGACAGAGGGGTTATAACCCTCAGCAGTCTCAGGGTGGAGTTGCTAGATCGACCTTTCCGGTGCCGAGTGCAGGCTTGGGGAGAGGTAGTCAGGGAGGCTTGACTTGTTTTGCGTGTGGCCAGTTGGGTCACAAGTCTTCGGTTTTCCCGCAGAAGGGAGGGGGTCAGCGAGCTATTTCTTCTTCAGCTAGACCTCAGGGCCAGAGTCAGGGCAGGGGCCAGCCTTTGTCTTGCTATCAGTGTGGTCAGCCTGGGCACCTGAAGAGGTATTGCCCACAGTTGAGTGCTACTTCAGGAGCGTCTGGTTTTAGGCAGACGCAGGGATTTCAGCCAGCTCAGTCTGTGCAGGCCTCGAGGGCCAATTCGGGAGCTTCGTCATCCCGGTCAGTGCAGCAGTCGTATGCTCCGAGGGGTGAGCAGGTAGATCAGGGGCCTACAGGGCGCGTGTATGCTGTTACCGCGCAGGATTTAGTACCGGCTCCATCAGTGGTGAGAGGTACTTTTCTGTTTTGCAACTCGATTGCTAGTGTGTTGATTGACACGAGTGCATCTCATTCTTTTGTATCTGCTACATTTGCATCTGTTTTGGAATTGGAGTTGGCACAGTTAGCATCTCCTATATGTGTGGTATCGCCTATTGGTGGTGAGTTGATCTTGAAACAGGGTGTTAGAGGTTGTGATATAGAGGTCGCCGACCATAGGCTTCCTTTTCCATTTGTGGTCATGCCCATGAAGGGCTTTGATGTTATTTTGGGTATGGACTGGTTATCGTCATACCGGGCTGTTATAGATTGCTACCGCCAGAGGGTCACGTTATGTACCTTGAGCGGGGCGTGGTTCCATTTCTTGGGAGACCGGGTTGGTTGTGTTTTACTACCGGGGTATGATTCGCGAGGGCGAAATGAGCTTAGTGCTCTACTTGCCAGCTTTGAGAGTGGTGAGTGTGGGGAGACCCATGTTGTGTTGCCGAGGGTGGTTCGTGAGTACTCGGATGTCTTTCCCGAGGACCTTGTTAGTTTGCCACCTCACCGAGAGATAGAGTTCTCTATTGATTTAGTGCCCGGCACAGTGCCGATTTCTATGGCACCTTATCGTTTTGCCCCAGCCGAGTTGAGTGAGTTGAAGATCCAGCTCCAGGAATTGTTAGATAAGGGTTTCGTTCACCCTAGTGTTTCACCGTGGGGAGCACCGGCCCTCTTTGCTAAAAAGAAAGATGGTGCCGTGAGATTGTGTATAGACTACCGGAAGTTGAATCGGGCTACGGTCAAGAATAAGTACCCTATGCCCCGTATAGATGATCTGTTTGACCAGTTGAAGGGTTCCCGTTGTTTCTCTAAGATAGACTTGAGATCAGGTTACCACCAGTTGAGGGTCAGGGAGGAGGATATTCCTAAAACGGCATTCCGTACGCGGTATGGCCATTATGAATTTCTGGTGATGCCGTTTGGGCTCACCAATGCACTGGCAGTCTTTATGGACTTGATGAACCGAATCTTCCGGGAATTCTTGGATCGGTTTATAGTCGTTTTCGTGGACGACATTCTTGTCTATTCACCTTCTGAGGAGGAGCACGAGGCACACTTGAGAGTGGTGCTTGAGTTACTTAGAGCCCATAGGCTGTATGCCAAGTTTGGGAAGTGTGAGTTCTGGCTAGGAGAGGTGAAATTCTTAGGCCATGTGGTATCCAGGGAAGGGGTGTCTGTTGATACATCCAAGGTTGAGGCAGTGCAAAATTGGGCACAGCCTAAGAGTGTGTTCGAGATCCGCAGTTTTCTGGGATTAGCTGGGTATTACCGTCGGTTTGTAAAGGATTTTTCCAGGCTAACTTCGCCGTTGACTAGGTTGACGCGAAAAAGGGTCAAGTTTGTATGGAGTGAGACTTGTGAAAAGTCGTTCCAAGAGTTGAAGGTTAGATTGACCACCGTTCCGGTTTTGATTATTCCGGAGAGAGGGTTGGGTTATGCGGTTTATTATGATGCCTCACGAGAGGGTTTAGGTTGTGTGTTAATGCAAGAGGGGAAAGTGGTAGCTTATGGCTCGCGTCAGTTGAAAATACACGAGAAGAATTACCCTATACACGACCTAGAGTTAGCATTAGTGATCTTTGCCTTGAAGATTTGGAGGCACTACCTTTATGGTGAGAGGTTCGAGGTGTTCTCGGACCACAAGAGTTTGAAGTATCTGTTTACACAGAGAGACTTGAATTTGAGGCAGAGGAGATGGATGGAGTTCATTGAGGACTATGATTTTGAGTTGCATTATCACCCGGGGAAGGCCAATGTTGTGGCCGATGCCCTTAGTAGAAAATCCATTAGTGATGTAGCTTGTATAGCCATCCGGGAATGGGAGATGTTGGGAGCACTTGGCGAGTTTGATTTGCTACTGGGCGAATCTGTTGAGGCTGCGGCCTTGTTTTTCGTTGTTACGCAGCCTACGCTTGTGACTAGAGTGTTAGAGGCACAGAGAGGTGACCTTGAGGTAGAGTCCTTCCGAGAGAAGATCTCCAGTGGGGAAATTGAGAAGGGTTTGACGTTGTATCCCAACCTGAGTGTGAGATACCGAGACCGTTTGTTTGTGCCGGAGTCTTGCCGAGAGGAAGTACTCCGAGAGTTTCACCATTCACGTCTTGCGGTGCATCCCGGAGGTACTAAGATGTATCGGGATTTGGGTCGCCAGTTTTGGTGGCGGGGTATGAAGAGAGATGTGGCTGTTTTCGTATCGAAGTGCCTTACTTGCCAGCAAGTGAAGGCCGAGCATCAGAGGCCAGCGGGTTTGTTGCAACCCTTGCCTATTGCCGAGTGAAAGTGGGAGCACGTCACTATGGACTTCGTTGTAGGTCTTCCGAGGACTCAGCGGGGTAGTGATGCTATTTGGGTGGTTGTAGACCGGTTGACTAAGTCGGCGCACTTCATTCCTATGCGCGTGAGAGATCCGGTAGATCATCTTGCCGACTTGTATATTCGGGACATAGTGAGATTGCACGGGGTCCCAGTGACGATCGTCTCAGATAGAGATCCTCGTTTTACTGCTAGGTTGTGGCAGAGTTTGCAGAGTGCTTTGGGCACTAAGTTGACCTTTAGTACGGCTTATCACCCTCAGACTGACGGGCAGTCCGAGCGTACTATTCAGATCCTTGAGGATATGCGTCGGGGTTGTGCCCTTGACTTTAGTGGGACGTGGGAGAGGCACTTACCATTAGTAGAGTTTGCCTACAACAACAGTTTCCAGTCTAGCATCGGTATGGCACCGTTTGAGGCCTTGTATGGCCGACCGTGTAGATCTCCAGTTTGTTGGGCCGAGGTGGGTGATGCACCTTTGTTGGGTCCGGAGTTGGTTAGGGAGACGACGGAGAAAGTTGAGCTTATTCGTAGGAGGCTTGTTATAGCCCAGAGTCGCCAAAAGAGTTATGCCGACCGTAGGAGGAGGCCTTTGGCGTTTGAGGTAAATGATCATGTTTTCTTGAAAATATCACCTAGGCGAGGTTTGATGAGGTTTGGGAAGAGTGGGAAGTTATCCCCTCGGTTCATTGGGCCTTTTGAGATCCTTGAGAAGATTGGCGAGGTTGCTTATCATTTAGCGTTGCCGCCACAGTTGTCCGGAGTTCATGACGTGTTTCATATGAGTATGCTTCGGAGATATGAGCCGGATCCATCGCATGTGTTAGATTGGACCAACTTAGAGGTAGATGAGAATGCCTCGTATGAGGAGAGACCGGTTCGGGTCTTGGATAGGCGGGATCAAGTCCTGCGTGGCAAGACCATCCCTTTAGTAAAGGTTTTATGGAAACATCACAGGGTGGAGGAAGCCACTTGGGAACGTGAGGTGGAGGTCCGCGAGAAATATCCGGACTTGTTTAATGATGAGTAATCTTGTATTTAAATTTTGTAATGTTGTTGGACTTAAGAGCTTTATATATGTCTTAAGTTGTAAAACATTGGTAATGTTTTGGTTTAATGCAAATATGTTGTAGAACTTACCTTGATATGGGAGTTGATTATGATATTGCATATGTTGGCTATATTGTAGAATTGGAGTTGTATCATGTATATTGATTATGATATGAACTGTGAACCATGCATGTTGGAAATGGTTGGAAATGGAAGAAAACTGCATATTGATAATGCACTTGTAATATTTGTTGTGAAATGCCTCTTGAAAAGAGATGGAATCGACCGGTGACGGGTCGGGTTGTTTAATATTATGTTGTAATATTATTGAGAATGGATAAAACCTGTTTTTGAAAAACTTGTGTTTAATTTCGGGGACGAAATTCTTTAAGGGGGGAGGTTATAGCGATCCCGGTTATCCCTTTACTGTTCTGCTGTATTCCAGACTCGGTTCCGTGAAGTTGGTAGTGGTATCTGTCTCGTTATGTCCTTTAATTCCACATGATTGAGTTTTAGGATGTTTCGAGCAGGGTTGTTACAGGTTGGTTAGGCCTTGGTTTCAATTCCTTGTTGTTCGGTTTTTAGGCGGTCCGCTCGAGCGGGTCTTCTTGCGCTCGAGCGGGGATTACACACCTCCAATATTTCGGGTTCCTGCAAAACTTCTGCAGATGTGATTTCTGCGCTCGAGCGGGTTTGTTTACGCTCGAGCGGTGGCGCTCGAGCGGGTTGTCTGGCGCTCGAGCGGGAAGTGTTTTCTGGGTGTAAGTTCTAGGAGGTGGAAATTTGCGCTCGAGCGGACTGGTTTTCACGCTCGAGCGGAAGTGCTTTATTCTTGTGTCTTGGCGCTCGAGCGAGCATTATTGCGCTCGAGCGTGTCCAGATTTTTGTTCTTGGCGCTCGAGCGTCGTGTTCTCCGCTCGAGCGGGTCATACGTATATGAGTTGTCCGCTGGGTGATTTCAAATCACTTTTTGCTTTTCTTTCTCTCTCCTACTTTTTCTAAAAACCATTTTTGAGAGCCTCTCTCTCTAGATACTCCCTTCTCTCTAGGGTTTGATCTAGTTAGAGTGTCCTCCTTCTCTTCGGCCTTTGTAAAAGTTGTGTTGATCGTCGAGGGCGTCGTTTTGATCCGAGAATCTTGGTCTTTGGAGCACTTTGGTTTTTGGTCTCTTCTCCATCCGAGCTCTAACTTCGAGGTAGGGATATCCTACTCCTCTTTATGAGCTTTGTCTTTAAATTTTAGTATTTTGAGATGTTGGGGTTGGTTTGGTAATTTTGTGAAAGTTTGGGGGCTTTTGTGTAAATTTACAAGAGTTGGGGTTTTAGCTATAAAAAACCTAGATGCATGTTTGGCATGGAAAATGTGAAATTAATGTTAAGACATTAATGAAAATGGAACCTAAGGGTTGTAATGTTAATTATGGAAAATGCCCTAATTACATTGGTTAATTAATTTGCATAATTAATTATGAGAAATGAGGAATTGATTTGGGAAGTCATGGGATAAAAGGGTGTAGTTGGATTATTTATCACTCACCTAGTTGGAATGTTGATTATATATCCATTGTTGCATTTATTTTCTGTATAGAAATAACTGCTTTGGGCTATCGGTGGAGGATAGTCTTGATTGTTGTAGACAATGCATGATGATTAGGCAAACTGAAACTAATCACTGGAATGTGTCATTGAGATTGACGATTGAAAGAATACATTAAATTTATGTATTGTGTGATGATGTGTATAATTGTTGTTTATATGCATTGTGTTGTGTTGGAGGAGATAGGGGATGTACTCCACGGTTTAGGGGAAGATAGGGGATGGACCTCTAAACCGGATGTGTTGAGAGGAGATAGGGGATGGACTCCATAGATAGAGCTCATATGCTTATCTATTAATGTGTTGACAGAGCTCATATGCTTGTCATTGGAAGTATGATAGTGCTCATATACATATCTGTGGAAGTGATGATATAGCTTGTATGCTTATCTGTTGGTGTGTGATATAGCTAGTATGCTTATCTATTATGAAATGGGAAGTGCTTGATATGAGTTACTGTCTCATATGAGTTGTTTGGCCAGGTTCTGAGCCATGTTTATAAATTGAGAATTGAAAGGAATTGGAAAATGAATGGTAATATGGACTTGTATATCACGAAAATGTAAAGTGTGATAAGGGAAAGTATCTGTGTTGGCCATCTATCAACTGTTAATCTTTTAGTCGTTGTTCATATTTGGTTTAGTATATTTCTACTGGGCTGTGGCTCACCCTATATGGGAATATCATTTTCAGGTACAGGTAGCATGCCACCTCCAAGGACGTAGCTTGAGAGGCTAGAGGCAGGCGGACTTTTGTTGTTTTATTTCTTTGATGTATTACATGTATATCCAAGCCAAGGGCTTAATGTGCAAATGAGTTAGCACTCTTTTGTTGTAACCAAGTGTTAACTTGGAAAGCTGTAAGCCTTTAGGGCATTTGCTTTTGTCGTTAATATGTCATACTTTTTGTAATGAAACTCTGATGAATGGAAGAATGTGGAACTTTTATGTATCAATGCATGTCTATATTGATGGGTTTAATGTTGTTATTTTGTGGGCGTTACAGTGTAAATAATTTTCATCTCAAGGGGTTGAACATTTTATTATAGAGAAGGAAGTTTGCCTTCATTGAAAGTAAAATTGACATTCTTAGTTTAGTGATAGAACTTCTCACTTGAGCATTAATTTTGTGTTTTTTCTTGATTCATCATTTACTTAATTTTTCCTATAGGATATAGTTGCAAAATATTTATTTTTTGTACTATTTTATGTTTAAACTATCTATTATTAGACTAAGTTTAACAAGAGCTTAAGACAAGCTCTTCATATGTACTCCTGAAATGTGCAAAAGGCATACAAGGAGCATGCCTCAGACTGTGATGTGCAAGTTTTTAGGGAGATCAAAGCCTTGATGCGTTTTGCCTTAGCCTCTCCTTGAGGCAAGCCTCAGTAAAAGCCTTTTAAATGTAGACCTTCATTTCTTTCATTAAATCAATATTTATAACATGCATGTCTAATGTAGATAAAAACACGTATAGAGAGCGTGTGAGAGAGGTAGATTTTTCAAGCAATGTACCTTCATTGTTTCAGGAGAAGTCAATTGATGAATGAATTCTGGGTTTTGCATCATCTCCCTAAGTTGGGAATTAGAACCCAGCATATTGCTCTGATGGGAATTGAGACCAAGAATCTAACAATTGAAAAGCATTAGGGAATAAGAAACTTCACATTTAAATACCAAGCTCAACATGTTTGCTAGCAGATGAATAACACCAGCATGCAACCAGATACAAGTGATAAGTCTCCATGCTTCATGTCCATGTACTACCTTGTCCCACTCTAAAGGTCCCAATTTTTCCAATCTGCAAAAGTAAGGGTAGATTGAAAATTAAGAATATCTACAAGTCTGCAGCTACAATTTTATTTATTTATGTATTCACGGTAAAAGAGAACAATAAATTTTGCTTGGTCTGGGGGGAGCATAAGAGTGAACCCTATGCATATACAAATCATTGAATTCCAATATATCTATTACCACCTCTACACAAATGTAGTACAAGAATGAAAATATTTCCCAGTTTCTTCCTATTGAAGTCATGTTCTGTGATACATTTTCGACAGTGGCAGTTAAAACAATTAGATTTTATGATTACAGTTAACTCGGAAATTGAAATTAAGAAAGAGAAAATGGAAATATTGAGAAAAAAAATGTGATGAGAATATCATCACATCCACAAAAGTTTCCCAGCAAGAAACCACAATATCTCATTTGTGACGAGAATATCATCACATCCACTAGTTCTGGCCAAGAAAATGCGTCATAAACTAACCTAATTGGATGATGACTCTAAAATATCTCATTTATCAATTTCTTTTTCAGAATAGTTGTAATTACTAAAACAGCCATAGTTGTTGTCAAACTTGTTGGAACAATCTTCTGTTAAATAAAATAAATTGAAACAAAATCAAACCAATAAATAAATAACATACCGAATTTATTATTTATCGAACCGAATTAAAAATAAAAGACCAAGTCGAGTGTGTGACACTCTGTCCTTAAGACAGATTCGCCCCGCTACGGTGCTTACAGTTGAGTAGCATCTATCTCCCAGGATACAATGATCTTCACAAATTGTAATAGCACTCCAAACAATTTGTTCGGCGAACCAAACCTATGTTCTAACTCTCTGAAAATTACCCTAAAATAATATGAAGAATAAAGGACGCAAGAGAGCAAAATGAAGGCAAGGAAAATGAATTTTCGAAAATAATCAAAATTAGAATGGGGCTGCCTTTATATAGGCTTTGTTGGCACCTATTCAATTTGAATAGAAAATGTATGAAGAAGGGACATACCCCTTCCTTAAAAATAAAGAGACACCATGAAAGGTTTGCACCCTTTCATTCAAATGGAGGTTTGACCCTTCCTTTAAAACAAAAAGACACCATAAAAGGTTACACCCTTTCATTCGAAATGGAGTCTATTTCAATTCACAACTACCTCTTTATAAATTTTCCAACAATCCCCCACATGAATGAAATTGACAGAGAGAAAATGCAACAACATGATGTAAATACAGAGAGTACAGAAATTGGAAATATTCTGCAAAGGATAGGTAGCTTTTGGCTTTGAACCTTTCATTGTGAGACACTATCGGATTTACTAGCTAACCAGTGAACATGATGTCTTGAACTGTTCAGCCGTTTGTGTAAACCAAGATAATAGAACTCACACAGTATATCCCCAGACACAGTTTAGTTCTCATTATTGTGTTCATTTTGGCCCTGAACGACCTGGTCTTTCATGAGTGCTCTAGAGAATTGTAGCCCTACACAAATCTCATAGAATCGGCCCAGTTCACACTCACATAGGTG
Organism: Camellia sinensis; assembly: GCF_055761805.1. NCBI lineage: Eukaryota > Viridiplantae > Streptophyta > Magnoliopsida > Ericales > Theaceae > Camellia > Camellia sinensis. The sequence goes on from NC_138972.1 coordinate 99,235,655, forward strand.
ATTCTTATGAACAGTATCCTGCTATACTCCACTAGGTTAACCTAGATATAAGAATCATTAAAAGTTTTACTTTACTTAAAACGCTGCAGACATCACTATTATATCATAGAAATAGGTAGGAGTTAGACTCCCCAGTGATCCTTCTGAGTCATTCACAACTCGGTTGTCCATTTGAACCTAGATCTTGGGATCTCCAGTCAACTAGGTTGGGTTGCCGTTGTGGTAACTCTTATTTAATAGGCTTTAGTCCCATTCCCCTCGATGAATTCTCAACTAACTCTCTTGCTAACCCTTTGGTTAGTGGATCCGCTATGTTATCTTTAGACTTCACAAAATCAATGGAAATAATTCCATTAGAGAGTAGTTGTCTTATGGTATTATGTCGACGATGAATGTGTCGTGACTTGCCGTTATACATATGACTCTGTGCGCTACCTATAGCTGATTGACTATCGCAATGTATGCATATAGCAGGCACCGATTTTGGCCATATTGGAATATCTTCAAGGAAGTGGCAAAGCCATTCTGCCTCTTCCCCAGCTTTGTCTAAAGCTATGAATTCAGATTCCATAGTAGACCTAGCAATACAAGTCTGTTTGGAAGATTTGCAAGATACAGCCGCACTACCAAGAGTAAAGACATACCCACTAGTGGACTTCGAGTCTTTAGTATCCGATATCCAATTTGCATCACAGTATCCTTCAAGTACTGCTGGATATCTAGTATAATTAAGCCCAATGTTACGAGTAAATCGGAGATATCTTAGAACCCTTATCATTGCTTTCCAGTGTTCTACTCCCGGATTACTCGTATATCTACTTAATTTACTTACTGCATAAGCAATATCTGGGCGAGTGCAGTTCATCAAGTACATTAAGCTTCCAATAATTTGGGCATACTCTAATTGAGAAATATTTTCCTGTACATGCTTAGAAAGATACAAATTAACATCTACAGGAGTTCTAGCAAGATGATCATCATCTTTGCTGAATTTGTCAAGTATTTTCTCAATGTAATGAGATTGTGACAAAGCATAACTTTCTGATGTTTAGGAAATTTTCATACCAAGAATTACATCAGCAATGCCCATGTCCTTCATGTCAAAATGTTTATTCAACATTTTCTTGGTAGTTTTAATCATGTCATTATTACTACCAATGATGAGCATATCATCTACATAAAGACATACAATGACATAACATTTATCTGTGTTTTTAATATAAACACATTTGTCACACTCATTAATTTTAAATCCATTTGACACCATTGCCTTGTCAAATTTCTCATGCCATTGCTTTGGCGCTTGTTTTAAACCATATAATGATTTAACCAATTTACACACTTTCTTTTCTTTTCCTAGAACAGAAAAACCTTCTGGTTGTTTCATGTAAATTTCTTCATTTAACTCACCATTTAAGAAAGCGGTTTTAACATCCATTTGATGAATTTCTAGATTGTATAGAGATGCAATGGCAATTAGCATTCTAATGGATGTTATTCTAGTAACCGGTGAGTATGTGTCAAAGTAATCAAGACTTTCTTTTTGTCTAAAACCTTTGACTACAAGTCTTGCCTTGTATTTATCAATTGATCCATCCGCTTTCAATTTTCTTTTGAAAATCTACTTGTACCCAAGAGGTTTACAACCTGGTGGCAAGTCCACTAATTCCCAAGTGTGATTTTGCAAGATGGATTCAACTTCACTGTTGACAGCTTCTTTCCATAAAGGAGCTTCAGGATTGGACATAGCCTCTTTAAAAGTTAAAGGCTCATTTTCTAACAAATATGTTAGAAAATCTGGACCAAACGATTTTGAGGTTCTAGCACGTTTACTACGCCTAGGTTCCTCTTCCTCATTTTGATCTAACTTTTGTTCTTGATCATGTTCTTGATCATTACTAGTAATAACATCAAAAGATCTTTTCTTATTACTAGTCTCTTGTCCAGTCTTATTTGGAAATACATGTTCAAAGAAAGATGCATTCCGAGATTCAATAATAGTATTTACATGCATTTCGGAATGTTCTGATTTATGAATCAAAAACCGATATGCACTACTATTCTTGGCATAACCAATGAAAATGCAATCAATGGTCTTAGGACCTATCTTAGTTTTTTTAGAACTAGGAATAGCCACTTTAGCCAAACACCCCCACACTTTTAAGTATTTGTAGGATGGTACTCTTCCATGCCACAATTCATAAGGTGTTTGATTCACTTTCTTTCGGGGTACTTTATTAAGTATATAATTAGCAGAAAGTATTGCTTCCCCCCACAAGTTCTGCGGTAATCCAGAACTGATTAACATGGCATTCATCATTTTTTTTAAAGTCATATTTTTCCTTTCAGTAATTCTATTTTGCTAAAGTGAGTAAGGAGCGGTGGTTTGATGAATTATTCCATGTTCTTTACAAAATTCACCAAAAGGTGATTCATATTCACCACCCCTATCACTTCTAAGTTTCTTGATTTTCTTACCAAGTTGATTTTCAACTTCATTCTTATATTTAATGAAAGTTTCCAAAGCTTCATCCTTAGTTCGAATTAAATAAACATAACTATATCTAGTATAGTCATCTATAAAAGTGATAAAATACTTTTTTCCACCTCTAGTTTGAATTGATTTAAAATCACAAATGTCACTATGAATTAATTCAAGTGGTTCCGTACTTCTTTCAATTGAATGAAAAGGAGTTTTAGATAATTTTGCCCCAAAACAAATTTTACATTTATGATTTGAATTAATGTCAAAGTTAGGTAAACATTCCATATTAATTAATCTACGTAAAGATCCATAATTAACATGTCCTAGTCTACCATGCCATAAATTTGAAGACTCAACCAAGTAAGAAGAAGATGTATTATTAATAACTGAGGGTACAACGGTCATTACATTTAATTTGAAAAGGCCATCAGACATGTAACATTTTCCTACATACATCCCGTTTTTGGTAAGTACAAACTTGTCACTTTCAAAAACTAATCTAAACCCATTCTTACTCAACAAAGATCCGGAAACTAAATTCTTGCGAAAGTCCGGTACATGCAGCACATTGTTGAGAGTGAGTTTCTTTCCAGATGTCATCTTAAATACAATTTTTCCTTGTCCTTCAACTTTGGAAGTTGAGGAGTTGCCCATAAAAAGTTGTTCACTATTGTCCACTGTAGAATAAGATGTGAACATCTTTTTGTCGGCACAGATATGACGAGTAGCACCAGTGTCCACCCACCATTCTTTAGGATTTTCAACAAGATTTGCCTCGGAAACAGCTGCAAAAAGATTGATGTCTTCGACACCATTGGAAATATTGTCCACTTCGGTCATATGAGCTTGAGCAGACTTCTTGCTTGTTCTTCTTTTGCTTTTGCCTTTACTACGACAATCTTTGGCCCGATGTCCCTCTTTGTCACAGATGTAACATTTGCCATTAAACTTGTACTTTTATTATCCCCCCCCCTTTAGAGCCTTGTGATGAACTTTCTCTAAAAGACTTTCGTTTCTTGGTTTTTGAAGCATGTTCCACCACATTTGCCTTAGACTCCATAGGATGCTTACCAGCCCGCTTTTCAGAATTGCGGTTGTCCTCCTCAATTCTCAAACGCACAATTAATTCGTCCATAGAAATTTCTTTGCGCTTATGTTTGAGGTAGTTCTTGAATTTCTTCCAGCTTTTTGGTAATTTTTCAATTAAGACTGCAACTTGGAAGGATTCACTGAGAAACATGCCTTCTGCATGAATGTCATGCAGAATGAGTTAGAAATCTTGAGCTTGGCTGATCACAGTTTTTGAATCAACCATTACAAAATCTAAGAATCTGTCAACCACAAATTTCTTTGAGCCGGTATCTTCCGTTTTGTACTTTTTCTCTAACGATTCCCAAAGTTCCTTTGCTGTCTTGATTGGACTGTAGACGTTGTATAATGTGTTGTCAAGTCCGTTCAAGACGTAATTCCGGCAAAGGAAATTGGCATATTTCCAAACATCAACCGCAGCAACCACTTGCCGATCAGTTTCATCCTCTTTCAGGATAGGAGCATCTTCACGGAGGAAACGAGCCAGGTTCAGAGTTGTAAGATAGAACAACATTTTTTGTTACCATCTTTTAAAGTCAGTTTCTGAGAACTTCTCTGGCTTCTCTCCATGATTTATTGGTACTGTCATCACAGAAAAGGGGGTTGGTGCAATCGCAGCCACCACAGTAGTACTTGTTTGGGCATTAGTTTCAGTAGCCATCAATTCTAATATATAAAACAAAATTATAATTAGAATTTACACTGCACAGAAAATTAAATCAAATTCACAGAATTAAATTCTGTAAAAATAAAAGAAGCAAGAATGTAACTTTTATTTTCCAATTAATTTGAAAATAAAATAAAATTTTATTTAAACAAATTAATTCTACTCAGAAAATTAAATTCTGTAAAATAAAAGAAATAAAAACTATAACTTTTATTTTTCAATTAATTTGGAAATAAAATAAAATTTTATTTAACCAAAATAATTCCACACAGAAACTTAAATTCTGTAAAATAAAAGAAATAAGAAAATAACTTTTATTTTTCAATTAATTTGGAAATAAAATAAAATTTTATTTAACCAAATTAATTCCACACATAAAATAAATTTCTGTAACACTTCAATAATTAAAATACTAAAATAGAATTTTAAGTAATGAAAACTTAGAAAATAATTTCTAAAACCCAAAATTAATTTCTGAAAAAATTCCGCAAAAATATATTCTGAATTGTTAATGACACCAGTATCGTACTACTAGTTGTTGTCAAAGAAAAGAGACAGTATATTACTACTATCTGTCAAATAGTATATAATCACTATTTGTTTTTCCAACCAGAATATTATTTTGTAAATCCACAGAAAATAATTTTCTTCCGAAATTATTTACGAAGAATGAAAAAAGGGAAACAAACGAAAAATTCTGTAAACAGAATAATTCGAATCTGTCTTAAGATTGTTGGAACAATCTTCTGTGTAAATAAAATAAATTGAAACAAAATCAAACCAATAAATAAATAACGTACCGAATTTATTTATCGAACCGAATTAAAAATAAAAGACCAAGTTGAGTGTATGATACTCTGTCCTTAAGACAGATTCGCCCCACTACGGTGCTTTCGGTTGAGTGGCGTCTATCTCCAGGATACAATGATCTTCACAAATTGTAGTAGCACTCCAAACAATTTGTTCAGCGAACCAAACATGTGTTCTAACTCTTTGAAAATTACCCTAAAATAATATGAAGAATAAAGGACGCAAGAGAGCAAAATGAAGGCAAGGAAAATGAATTTTCGAAAATAATCAAAATTGGAATGGGGCTGCCTTTATATAGGCTTTGTTGGCACCTATTCAATTTGAATAGAAAAGGTATGAAGAAGGGACATACCCCTTCCTTAAAAATAAAGAGACACCATGAAAGGTTTGCACCCTTTCATTCAAATGGAGGTTTGACCCTTCCTTTAAAACAAAAAGACACCATGAAAGGTTATACCCTTTCATTCAAAATGGAGTCTATTTCAATTCACAACTACCTCTTTATTTCGATTGGTGTTACATCTAACTTCATCCTAATGTATTCATTTCTTATTTTATTTTTTCTTCTAATACTACTCATCCATCTCAATATTCGCATTTCAATTACACCCATTTTCAAAGCAGGTCTTATAGCAATCCTAAAAAAAAATTCCTTTCAACTTAATAGGAATTCTACAATTAAACAACACTCCTATGTAGACACCCCATTTTTGACCGACCTTAAGACTTAGACGTCACCAGTTGAGCGCTTGATGATGTTGCATATCGCGCTCGTTCAGAAGTTTCAGAGTCGCGGCCGTGAGCCCTGCCTCCGGATTTCCGAACCCTCTTCTGTGCCTTGCCTCGGTTTGCGAACCAGGCTCGGTTTTCTTTGTTTCTTTTCCTGAGGGGAGAGAGAGGTCCTGTAGACCATCTCTCAGTGGCCGTGGGCTACATTTTGTGGCCGTAGGCCATTTTTCCCATTTCGGAGTCCGGTTTTCGGTTTTTCGGGATCGTTGGCCGTGTGCCTCGGTTCGGGACCGCCTAACCATCTCCGTTTGCTCTGATTTTTGGCATGCATCTTATTTTATCCCTTTAAAGGGACACTGGGGCCTGAGAAACCCACTTCGTGGCCGAACGCCACTTTCGGTGCTTGGCAGCCCATTTTCGGGACCCCGAACTGCGTGTTTTGGCCCGCGAACATTCGTTTTGCATCGGTTTTCATTCGTTTTTGGCAGGTACCTCTGTTTCATCACTAGGAAGGTCATGGAAGGGTGGGAGGCCAGCAATTGTTTCAACAACCAGTTTTTACTCCTCTGGCGCCCTCCGACACCCGTTTTTCGCACTTCCGGGCCAATGTTGAACACCTTGGGGCCACTTTCTTGAACTTTCAACCACATATTTGTGTTGTACACACATGGGAGGATCCTAATATCATATGGCCGGCCACTATTTCCTTTTGACCCTTTTGAACCCCTCCTAAAATTGGCTTGTTCTCTCTCCTGTTTTAGAGTTTCCAAATTCGAACCACAGGGTTGTGAAGAGGAGACCTGGGAGGCCACCAATATGTGGTGGCCGGCCACTATTTCAAGTTGACCTTTTTGACCCCTAGCTGGCCGGCTAGGGGGGGTGGCCGGCCGGCCACCTGCAGCAAAAGTAAGGGGCCGGCCATGTTCCTCATGCTTGGTACTTTACAGCTGTGCAGCTGTTTCCCCCATAAAATATCCCAATCCGGGGGATATTTTGTGGGGGAAAGCTTACCTCCTTTTTGCCCCACCTTTCCACCCTCCTTTTGGTCCTTATAACCAGCTGCCATTGTTTATTTTGGAGGTTAAAAAAAATTGTCTTCAAGCTTTCATAGACAAATCCCTCTCTATCCCTCTCATTTCCTAAAAAACTTCCAAGTCCCTAATCACCATTTCTTCTACACCACCAAGCTCTACCATCACCACTTCATTTCCAGCAACAAGGAGGGCTTCTCAAAGGCTAAAGGAGCTGCAAATTGGTCCAAGAAGCAACAAAAGCTTTAGTCTTCAAGGGTGAGTAACATTTCTCCTCTTTGACCCTTTTTCTTGATCCATTTGTAAGCCCCATATGCTTTTTGTTTCAAGCTCTAGCCCTAACTGAAAGGGGCCCTCTTTTGAGCTCATCTTCACTTTTCATTAAGGGCTCAACCCTGTTTGAGCCCTCCATGATGCACTTGCTTCATTGATCCTCTTATATGTCATAGTCTTGCATGCTATTTTTGGCCCATGAGAAATCTGTTTTTTAGCATGTTGTAAACTGATAATAGGCTTATTTTGAGCCCCTCTCCAACATTGAAGAAGGGCTCAACACCATTTGGGACTTCCATGTTGTACTTACCTTTATACTCCCCTTTTGGTCCCATTTTTGCATGCAATGGCAGCCTACCATGCTTTTGTTTTTGGCCATTTTACAGTTCTGAAAAAGTTCTTATTTTGGTCCATTCTTCATATTTCATTTAGGTCCTTTCATGGTTTGGGGCCTCCACATGCCACTTCATGTTATATCTCTCTTTTATTCCCCATTCTTGCATGTTTAGTTAGCCTACCATGCTTTTGTTTTTGGCCATTTTACAGTTCTGGAAATAGTCCTATTTTGGCCCATTCTACATGTTTTATTAAGGGTCTTTGGCTGTTTGGTGAATATTTTGCATACCTCATGTTATAGCCACTTTTGAGTCTCATTTTGCATTACATTTCTAGCATGTTTTTATACTGATTTTGAGGCTTCCATAAACTGTAAATGTGCATATTTTTGGTCCCTCTTCAATTTTGTAGAAGGAAATTTTTCAGTTTGGATTTTTCTTATATCACTTGCTTCATTACCCCTCTCTTGGCCCCTATTCTTGCATGCCATTTTTGCCCTACCTATGCTTGCTGTTTGGCCATGTTTATAACTGTGAAAGTGCCTTTTTTGGGACTGCCTAGCTTCTGTCTTTGCATTACATGTCCATATTGTGCATGTTTGGCATAGCTATAGGCCATTTCGGGTGCCTAAATTCGCATTTCGGGACAATTCCATGCATTTAGTGTCATTTCGCCTCATTTCGGGACTGTTTTCCCCCATATTTTAGTGCTGAAATTCTATTAGAATGATTGCTTTCCATTCCTTTGTCATTACATTGCATTGCATTTTGTCATCGCCTCGGTTTGCGTGCCCGTGTGCACGCATTTCGAGGCACTTCATTTTCATCCATCGGCATCCTATATGAGTGTGGCTAAGGCTCACTCATGTCGGTATAAGCCCATATCACATTTTCATGTCATTGCATCGCATTCTGCCATCGCCTCGGTTTGCGTGCCAGTGTGCACGCATTTCGAGGCAATTCATTTTCATCTATCGGCATCCTATGTGAGTGTGGCTGAGGCTCACTCATGTTGGTATAAGCCCATATCATGTTTTCATATCATTACATCGCCTTCTGCCATCGCCTCGATTTGCGTGCCCGTGTGCACGCATTTCGAGGCACTTCATTTTCATCTACCGGCCTCTTATGTGAGTGTGGCTGAGGCTCTCTCATGTTAGTATAAGTCCATGTTGCATTCTACATGCCATTCATGCCATATTGCATTGCATATGCCATTGCCTCGGTTTGCGTGCCCATGTGCACGCACTTCGAGGCACTTCATTTTCATCTACCGGCTTCTTATGTGAGTGTGGCTGAGGCTCTCTCATGTTAGTATAAGTCCATGTTACATTTTCCATGCATTCTGTCATTTTCTCAGTTTGCGTGCCCGTGTGCACGTATTTCGAGGCATCTCATTTTCATAGCACAGTGCATACTAGGTTGTATCTTAGATTGCATTCTGTCATTTTCTCGGTTTGCGTGCCCGTGTACACGCATTTCGAGGCACCTCATTTTCATAGCATTGTGTATGTTAGGATTGCATCTTAGTTACATGTCATGCATATTGCATCGTGTTCGGAATAGGAGTTAGCCCGGGCACGGGAAACGAGGTGCATTTCGTACTCCGAGTGACGGAACGTATCTCAATTCCCTAGTCACCGACACTCCGGATCATCCATGATGTAGTTAGGTTTTATTGTGTTTCATGTGCATTCATCCTATATTGAATTGTGCATTTCGATTCCTCGGCCATCATGCCTCGATATGCGTGATTGGTGGCACGAGGATCGAGGCATGCATATATCTGTGAAAATACATTGATATGCCCCTTTCCTGCTCTCTGTTGCAGCAAAATGAAGAATCAACAATTTTTTCGGAGCTTGGCGCGCTTTTCAAGAAAAGGTGTAAACAGAGGCTAATTGGGGCATCCCAGTGGATTTCTGTGCAAGGCAGCCCAGACATGCGTCATTCATCAGAAGCAAGGCAGTCCCTGGCTTGCATGCCAGTTTTATTTATTTTCTTAGTTAATTTGTTAATTAAGTAGGAATTTGTACATATTCGGACTGTAATATTTGGACTGTACTATTCTTTCATTTGGGACTGTATATTTATTCGGACCCTCTGCGCGAGGGCACAACTGTAATAAAGTGTGCGTGTGTGTGTTGTATGTCTTCCAACCCCACGTCTTTCTTCCCTTTTATTTATCCGCTTATGATGGTTAGATTAGGGCATATTTCAATTAGCATACAGTATGACAGTATGTTTGCATCATTCATCTGTTTTGCATGCACCGGGCTCGGCGCATCATACTAACTGCATTTGTATCTCAATTTCAAAGTTGAATACTTGTTAGCTGTTGCATCTCATATGCCATATTTAGAATAGCCGAGCCTGCTATAGTTGCATTTTGGATGTGTTGCATTAGGCATTTCTGTATGTTTAGGACCATGCATGATTTCTAACATAGTTTCTGTTTTGGCTTGGAGTACTCGGTAAGTTTTATGCTTTAGCATCCTTGCATGCGCGTGAGTGACTGCCATGAATAGCATGCTTACCATGAGGCTATTTGCTTATGTGATATAACTGCCTGAATGTCTGTGGGTGAAGGTTGGGTCATTTGGATTGGAACAAATCATTAAATGTGTGTTTTAAGCCCACTAGATAGTGGCAAAAATCATGTTTTCTAAGCCCACCTGAGGGTGACAAATCCACGTCTTAGCCTACTTGCGAGTAGCACCATCAAACCATCTTTCAAAAACAAACATGAAATGTTTTGTTCCAATTCAGGCGATCCAGTCTATACTTGTATGCTGTACGCATCACATAGTAAACCTAGGCTAATAACCGGAATAAGGACACACAAAGTTTTCAAAACTAGATATCATGGTTAGTAGAGGCCGATCTTTGATCGGGCGAGCGGGGGTGCTCACGAAGTGACCTTTCCCAATCGTACCCAAGTTCCCGAGCCGAGGTAACTTTGGTGATGACGGACACGTGGCCTTTGGCACCGAGTCAGGGTTTCCTAAATTTCCCATTAATAAAATATTTAGGTGGCGACTCTGTATCTGGCAAAGCAGTCCATGTTTGGCACTTCTTTCAAAATCTGTTTTCTCAAAACGATTTGCCGGATTTGGACTCTTTGGTTCAGACTTAGAACCGTGACCACAAATCGAGTCCGAGTTGTAGCGAGGTCCCCCGCGGGCTTGTTACATCCTATTGCTCCCCTCCATTTTTTTCATCCCGTTCTAATTTTATAAAGAAAGAATGTGAAGCATAGATCCAAAGAAACTAACCATATAATGACAAGAATAACAATATTAATCAAATCATAAATGTGCATACATTTAGTCTTATCAACTGAAAGCCTAATTTATTATGCATGCAAATCACATATTGAAACAAAGAAACTAACCATGATTGCCTGGGGGAAAACACCTAGTGAATGATGACCAACATTATCATATAATGACAAGCACCATCTTTTCTTTGCACGCGGGGAGTAGTACTCTGCGACAAACTTCCTCCAGTGGGCAATGGTATGGGTCTGTTAAATTAAATAGTGCCATGACAAAGTCAGGCCAAAACATAGAGCTCAATCAAAATTATGTATCTAAATGAACAAAGATTGAGTATGTTTATAGCCAAACAAATAGGAAAATGTCTGAACAGATCCAAAGTGAAGAAAGAATAAACAAACTAGATGTAGTCAACAAGTAATCAACTCACAGGGGGTCGTTGCCGTTGATGATATAAATATTGCATTAGTCGACGAGAACATACACCATTATCATTTGGTCGCTTTATGGAAGACATAGGTTGCATACCTTGTTGTTAAAGTTGTTGTCTCAACTGCAGCTGCTGTTGCTGCTGTTGCAGTATGTAGGCTCGCTGCACTGGTGGTATAGACTGCAGAAACTATTGCTGCTGTTGTCGCATTCTCTGCTACAGAATTAAAGCTTGCAACTGAGGATTGTGGGTTTGTAATTGCATGGATTCCTGTCGCTGCAGTAGTTGTTGCAGAACCTGCTGTTGCATAATGTCTTCCTGCTTGATATCCAATCGGGGTTTTTTCTACAGCCGGGCTATATTATTGGGATCTTGTATGAAAGAGCCAGGGACATGTGGGCCAGGGGGAAGTGAAACTTGGCCCATTCTTGACGTGGGCAACGATGTAGCACAGGAAGCCCCTTGCTGTTGCTGACTTTGTGGCACCTGTTGGGAGCTTGGGTCTTGATTGGTGCTCTGCTGCACTACAGAGGAGCCGTCCATAACTAAAGAGCCTGAAATGCTTATATAGGTGTGGAAGCATAAAAAATCAGATTCAATTAAATCATATCCGTTCTCAAGGTCTAAGCCTCATGATGCTAAATGGCACAGCCAGTTTAGCCTTCGGCCTAGTTTTCAATGTTTAGAAAATGGGGAAAAAATGACACAACCAGTTTGATATTTTTTTACTTTTAGTTGGTAGACGCTATTCATCTCTAATCAACACCATCTAAAAAACCACAAAGCAAGATAAATATCAATCCATTTTTAATCGATTACAGGCAACCAATGTGAAGCAAATTGGCATGGAACAACATTTTTCTAAGTTGAGCTTGTCTTTGACTTATTATAAAGTCTTGAAAGCCTAGACACTGGTTTGAACTCAACAATATAAAACACAATTTAAATCAGCTTTGTTACACAGTTTCAGAGCAAACCCAACTTCATACAAATACAAGGCAATTAAATCAAAATGTTTAATCTCATATCATGCTTTTTATACCACATTTAAAATAAATACTTGGTGCTTTCAATTGTTTAGGAAAGGAAGGTTTGAGGAGGGTTTCAAGAATGGATTTTGCAGATATAGAGGTAAAGAGGGGAAGAGTGAAGGAAACCATTTGCCCACTACATGAATGGCGGTGGCTGGGTTGATTTAGAGGTAGGTTTGCGTGAAGAAGGTATGCGGATGAAAGAAGAAAAAAACCCTAGAGGCCGAAATTAGGGAAACAAAGATAAAGATATAGAGATACATATATATATATATATATATAGAGAGAGAGAGAGAGAGAGAGGACATACCTTGGCTAGTGCCCCAATGATGGATCGTGACTACAAGATAAGATGATATAGGCTGTTGGTTTGCGATGGTCCTCATGTGTGACGGGAGTCGATGCCGATGGTGCTCCTGTACCAACGGCGATGGAGACAAAAGTGAGTGAGAGAGAGAGAGAGAGAGAGAGAATCGGAGCTGGGCAGATGTGAGAGACAGTCGCAGACTGAGAGAGTCACAGAGTGAGAGAGAGAGAGAGACGAACATGTTTTTAAGCCCTAAGTCATAGAGAACAATCTGATTGGTTTAAACAGAGAACAGGCGGGGAAATTATATGGTTTCCCTCTAAAATTTCCATGTCTTTGGCGACAAAATTAATTTTTCGTCGGCAAATGTTATTATCTGTGACCAAAATATTAAAAAAATTGCTTATAATATTAAAAAAATTCATTCAAAACATTAAAATTCGACAAATTAAAAAGTAGAATTTTTTGAAAACTGGAAACAAACAAGCTGAATGTTATTTGTAACTAGTGTATCATGGACAATACAAAAATATATATAGATATAAGCCTTAAAATAAATTATATAATGATAAATTATTTTTTGATACAAAAATTGATTAAAAATTCAATATAATGATAACACCACGTCATCATTGATATGTGATATCACCCACTGATGGTAAATAATAGAGAGTGAACCTCACATGTTAAATGTAACTAACAATCTAATAAATTTCATACATTTATAGTGAGATTATTTATACTTGCATATCACTAATAATGACATCGTCGTTACATTCAAAAAATTTCATAGCTAATATGGTTTATTTATAGTAGTTTCTTCATTGTCAATCAAAATAACCATTATTGTTCTCATAATTTTTAAAATTTCATTGACATTTTACTCTAATAATATTTTTGTAATTTTTTATTTAAAATATTTTCTCTATGTTTGCAAAAAAAAAAAATTCCCAAAATCCAAGGGGGGTACATGAACCCCCTGGTTCCATCCTCCCTCCGCCACTGGCTACCAGTATAAATTAAGTATAAGATGAAACTATAAGATAAAATTACTTTAGTCAAAGAGAAAACAGAGACAGAGAGAGTCACAGAGTAAGAGAGACGTATATTAGGGGAAGAGAGGGACAGGGAGAAGGCAAAATAGAGAGGACACACTGGGGTAATGCTCCAATAGTGGATCGACGGTGGTGCTCGATGGCAGTGATGCTCCTTACCCGATGGCGATGGAAACAAAGCGACAGAGATTCAATATCAGGAGGAGGGCAGTAATGAAATGAAAGAGACAGAGGCGTGAGAGAATCAGAAGAGGGCAGATGCGAAAGAGAGAGAGAGAGTCACACAGAGAGAGAGAGAGAGAGAGAGAGAGAGAGAGAGAGAGAGAGACCTATTTAAGCCCTAACTCATTTTAGTTTGTTTGAAATCCCTCCAGAGTTCCTCACCAAATTAATTTAAAAATCCTTCCAAAATGATAATAAATAAAAAATAAAATTATAATAATAAATAATAATGATAATAATAATAAAATTAAACATCAACTCAAATTGGTAGAGTAGATGGGTGATGAGAGAGATGGGTGGTGAGAGAGAGATGAGTGTAAGACAGAGAGAGACAGAGACAGAGACAGAGATAGAGTGATGAGCGAGAGAGACAAAGTGATCGCTAAAAGTGCATTTTCTTGTAGTGAAGAGCTCGGTAAATAAAGAAGAGGGAGAGAGTGAGCAAGGTGAACACAATAGTGGAGAGAGACAGACAGACAGATAGATACAGAGAAAGAAAGAGAGAGAAGAGTGACAGACTGACAGACATAGAGAGAGAAAGAGAGAGAGAAGAGTGATGAGTGAGAGAGAGACAGAGAGAGAAAGAGATAGAGACAGAGACAGAAAGAAACAAGAGATGAGTGAGAGATAGACAAAGAAAAATAAAAGATATGATCGAGGGAAAGACATAGAAAAAAAGAGAGATAGAGAGAAGAGAGATGAGCGGGAGAGATAGAGAAAGAAAAAAAATGAGAGAGATAGAGAGATGAGCGAGAGACAAAGAGAAAAAGAGACAGAGACAAAGACAGATAGACAGAGAAGAGTGATGAGTGAGAGAGAAAAAAAGAAGAGAGAGAGAGAAAGAGAGAGAGAGACAGATAAAGAGAGAAAGAGATAGAGAGTGAGAGACAGAAAAAGATACAGAGAGAGAGGAGAGATGAACGAGAGAGACAGAGAGAGAGATAGAGAGAAGAGAGATGAGCGAGAGAGACATAGAGAGAAGAAAGATGAACAACAGAGACAGAGAGAGAGATAAAGAGAAGAAAGATGAGCGAGAAAGACATAGAGAGAAGAAAGATGAACAAGAGAGACAGAGAGAGAGATAGAGAGATGAGCAAGAGAGACAGAGAGAGAAGAGAGATGAGCAAGAGAGATAAAGAGAAGATAGATGAACGAAAGAGATAGAGAGAGAAAAAAGATGAGAGAAGAGATAGATGAGTGAGAGACATAGAAAGAGAGAGCGAGAGAGACAGATAGACAGATAGATAGAGAGAGAAAAGTGATGAGTAAGAGAGAGAAAGAGAAGAGAGAGAGGAAGATGAAAAAAAGGGTGAAGAGAGATAGACAAAGAGAGAGAGAGAGAGAAAAAGAGCGAAAAGAGATAAACGAGAGAGATACAGGGAGAGATGAGCAAGAGAGCGAGAGAGATGAGAGAGAGAGAGATGAGCGAGAGACACAGAGAGAGAGACAGAGAGACAGACAGACAGAGAAGAGTGATGAGTGAGAGAGAGAAAGAGAAGAGAGACAGAGACAAAAACAGAGAGAAAGAGAGAGACAGATAGACAGAGAAGAGTGATGAGTGAGAGAGAGAGAGAAAGAGACAGACAGACAGACAGAGAAGAGCGATGAGTGAGAGAGAGAGAAAGAGAAGAAAGATAGAGACACAGACACAGAGAGAAAGAGAGAGACATACAGACAGAAAGAGTGATGAGTGAAAGTAAATTTTTATTTTTCTTTCAGCGACTAAATTATTTTAGTTGCCAAAACTATATATACAGCGACCAAAATATTTTTTAGTCGTTGAAATTAAATTTTTGTCGACCAAAATTTTGGTCGCCAAAGATAAAAAATAAATTTTTATTTTTCATTCAGCGACTAAATTATTTTAGTTGTCAAAACTATCTATACCGCGACTAAAATATTTTTTAGTCGCTGAAATTAAATTTTTGCCGACCAAAATTTTGGTCGCCAAAGATAAAAAGTAAATTTTTATTTTTCATTTAGCGACTAAATTATTTTAGTTGCTAAAACTATATATACAGCGACCAAAATATTTTTTAGTCGTGGAAATTAAATTTTTGCCGACCAAACTTTTGGTCGCCAAAGATAAAAAACAATTTTTTCTTTTTCATTCAACGACTAATTATTTTAGTTGCAAAAACTATCTATACCGTGACTAAAATATTTTTTAGTCGCTGAAATTAAATATTTGCCGACCAAAATTTTGGTCGCCAAAGATAAAAAGTAAATTTTTATTTTTCATTCAACGACTAAATTATTTTAGTTGCCAAAACTATATATACAACGACCAAAATATTTTTTAGTCGCTGAAATTAAATTTTTGCCGACCAAATTTTTGGTCGCCAAAGATAAAAAATAAATTTTTATTTTTCATTTAACGACTAAATTATTTTAGTTGCCAAAACTATACATACAACGACCAAAATATTTTTTAGTCGTTGAAATTAAATTTTTGCCGACCAAAATTTTGGTCGCCAAAGATAAAAAGTAAATTTTATTTTTCTTTCAGCGACTAAATTATTTTAGTTGCCAAAACTATATATACAGCAACCAAAATATTTTTTTGTCGCTGAAATTAAATTTTTGTTGACCAAAATTTTGGTCGCCAAAGATAAAAAACAAATTTTTATTTTTCATTCAGCGACTAAGTTATTTTAGTTGCCAAAACTATCTATACCGCGACTAAAATATTTTTTAGTCGCTGAAATTAAATTTTTGCCGACCAAAATTTTGGTCGCCAAAGATAAAAAGTAAATTTTTATTTTTCATTCAGCGACTAAATTATTTTAGTTGCCAGAACTATCTATACCGCGACTAAAATATTTTTTAGTCGCTGAAATTAAATTTTTGCCGACCAAACTTTTGGTCGCCAAAGATAAAAAATAAATTTTTATTTTTCTTTCAGCGACTAAATTATTTTAGTTGCCAAAACTATATATACAGCGACCAAAATATTTTTTAGTCTCTGAAATTAAATTTTTGCCAACCAAACTTTTGGTCGCTGTAACAGCCCTCACCACTGTTTACTGATAACACTACTGATTAGTGCTAATCTATGATTAAGCATGTTAATTGACTGACTGACTGAATTACTAAACTGATTGATTGATTGTGCTAGTTTGAATGCAATTCTATCTATTGACTGTTAAATTATCTGTTCATGTTTTATACTTTAAACTGCAAATTGAAGGCCTTACCGGTGGCCGAATCTGAAATTGATTGATATTTTGTGCTAATTAAGATTTATATGATTTTATGGTATATTTGGCCCCGTTTGGGGACTTACCTTTTTAGCAAAAAAGTCAAAAAGTTACCTTTTTAACCAAAAAGCCAACAACTCATACCAAAAAGTCAAAGATTCTCTTTTCTCTCTACTTTTTGCACATCTTTTCGTAATTAGCCAAAAAGTCATCCCAAACATACAAGTTTTTTTTACCTACTTTTTTAGCCAAATAGCCAAAAAGTTACTAAATTAGCCTGTTCCCAAACGAGGCCTTAATTGGAATGTGATTTGGTATGATTAAATTAGATTAAATATTGATAAATTACAAGAGTTAGACTTAATTGCCATTTTGTCATTAGTGGGCTTTGCTAGACAATTGTTTAGTCTTGACTTATCTATGTTGTACAGCATCCTTGTTCATTTGTGAGAGACCAAAACCGACTTGAGTGAGAGAGTGAGAGAAATTGGGTTCAACTTAAAGGTTTTGCTTGGAAATTATAGGAATTGAAGAGTAATTTGCTTAATTGAGCTCCCTTATCTTGCATTCAAGACTTAAGGTAGGAGATTCATCCTCTCATTTGTGTATTTGAGTTGTTCTAGCATGGTCCATGGTGACATTAGTGATTCAAAGTCTAGAATTGGTTAAGATTGTTGAATTAAGTTGTAATTCATGCATGCATGTATATATTTCGAAGTTTAAAGTTGTTTTCATGGAAATTCCTCACATGCATGTCCATATCTTGAGAATAGTCCATGAATTCATCTTGTTATAGAAAGAATTGGCTCATTTGTTCATGTTTTGAAAGCTTGAAGTTGATTAAATTCATGCATGTTATGTTTTACATCATGTTCATGGAATTTGTTTGAATTTGTGTTCAATTGATCTACCTTTGGGCCTTGATTTTACAAATTGAGCTTTGAATCATGTTAAACTATGAATTTGCAAGTGTTTTTCAGAAAAATTGGCCTAAGAGGGTCGAACTTGATGCATTAAAACTTAATTTTGAGCTTGAGGTTCAAATCTGGAAATTCCAGATTTTGGACTCCCGCTCGAGCGGGTTAAGTGGTGCTCGAGCGGGAAATTCGTGTATCCAGCACTTTTGTTGTATTTACAGTCCGCTCGAGCGGGGTTTTGCACGCTCGAGTGTGGACTTGTGTCACACGCTCGAGCGGGTGTCGAGCGCCCATCGAGCGTGATTTTCACACATCCAGTACTTTTGCAGTACGCTCGAGCGAAGCCTGTTGTTTGCATGTCCACTCGAGCGGGGAAACCCACGCTCGAGCGAGACCTCTATTTTCTGAAAATTCTGAAAATGTTTTTAAAGTGCATCTTTGCATCCTCATTCCATTCTAGGCATTCTTAGGCCTAGTTTAAGGCATCTTAATGAGGATATTGATGTAGAACCACACCAAGTCAAAATAGGGATTAAGTTATTATTTCCCAACTGTGTAGCTTAGTGTGTGTTCACTCTGCAACTGTGTAGGGTTGGCATCCGAGGACGGGTACTAGCTTATCTGTAGCCCAGAACTCTGTGAGTAACAATATTGTAAAGATATGTTCAATTGAGATTATTTTCTGAACAAATGACTGTACTGTTTTATGAAATGACACTGTTTACTGAATGAATGTTTGTCCTATTTGTGAACTGTATTCGTGGCATCCATAGCAATATACTGTTACTGAACTGTTACTGCTACTGTTACAGAGATCTCTGTCGGTTCTCACGTTTGGAACCATTACTGATGGCCATCATTGACTGCTCGGTCTATTAAGACCTACTGTACTGTTTTGCTATTGGGTGTACCACATATGACTATTATAGTTTCTGAATTACTGTGTGGCATGATTTATGAGCCACAAACTGAATGACTGATATACTGTTTAAATGACTGTTTTCAATACTGAAAGGACATTCATTCTTAACCTCTTTACGCATATGTTATTCACTGGGCTTTAGCTCACTGCTCATATATATATGTAGGTGTTCAGGCACCGGACCGTTGCTAGGGGCGTCAAGCTTAACTCCTGTTTTGTCAAGCCAACCTTTGTGTCTCACTTTGAGGTTCCAGAACTGTTCAAGCTGAGGTTGCTTGGGGTGTTTTAGTTTTCCCCCTCTTTGTTTATGTTCTGCATAGACTAAATGATGTTGTACTGTACTGTTCTAATAGGAATTAAGTCCCTGTCCTGAATGATTGTATATATTGTACATACTGTTTTGGTACTAATTGTACATGTGTATTGAAAAGTCTTTTTTTTGCATACAGACTGTCACGGCTCATTAGACATCTTTTAATTACTATTTTGGCTTCCGCCAGCCCCTGTACTCTGTATTACTGTATTACTGTTAAGCAGGCCTTCAGTAATCTCGGATTACTGGCCGGTTACGGTACTAAACCCATATGGGCGGGTTTGGGTCGTGACAGTTGCGAAAGATAAAAACTAAATTTTTATTTTTCTTTCAGCGACTAAATTATTTTAGTTGCCAAAACTATATATACAGCGACCAAAATATTTTTTAGTCGCTGAAATTAATTTTTTGCCGACCAAACTATTGAACGCGAAAGATAAAAATTAAATTTTTATTTTTTTTCAGCGACTAAATTATTTTAGTTGCCAAAACTATATATACAACGACCAAAATATTTTTTAGTCACGGAAATTAAATTTTTGCGGCCCAAAATTTTGGTCGCCAAAGATAAAAAGTGAATTTTTATTTTTCTTTCAGCGACTAAATTATTTTAGTTGCCAAAACTATCTATACAGCGACCAAAATATTTTTGAGTCGCTGGAATTCAATTTTTGCCGACCAAACTTTTGGTCGCGAAAGATAAAAAGTAAATTTTTATTTTTCATTCAGCGACTAAATTATTTTAGTTGCCAAAACTATATATATAACGACCAAAATATTTTTTAGTCGCTGAAATTAAATTTTTGCCTACCAAACTGTTGGTCGCGAAAGATAAAAAATAAATTTTTATTTTTCTTTCAGCGACTAAATTATTTTTGTTGCCAAAACTATCTATACCGCGACTAAAATATTTTTTAGTCGCTGAAATTAAATTTTTGCCGACCAAACTTTAAGTCGCCAAAGATAAAAAGCAAATTTTCATTTTTCTTTCAGGGATTGAATTATTTTAGTTGCCAAAACTATATATACAGTGACAAAAATATTTTTTTAGTCACCAATTGTGGCAAATTTAGCGACTAAATTTTTTTTAGTCGCCAATTGTGAGATTTTTAGCGACTAAATTTTTTTTTAGTCGCCAAAAATTAATATACCCCGACTAAAAAAATTTAGTAGCTAAATATTGTACTTTTACCGACTAATATAATTTTTGGTCTCCAATTCCACAACTTTGGGCAACCAAAATATTTTTAGTCGGCAAAAGTGGTCGCCAAAACTGTATTTTCTTGTAGTGTACCTCCAAAGGAACAACGAGCAAGGATCCCCTCCTTAACTCCCCTACTTAATTTCCTACTTGATGGACCATTAGGCCAACTTTTGGGTTGAATTTTGATGATCCAAACCGTTCATATTTTAAAATTTGTCATGTATATCATACTTGTAAAAAATCAAGTCGATCGGATATAAAAAATCACGTGAACTAAAAGTTTTATTAAACGATAAAATTGTTTATTAATTTTTTTTAATAAACGATTTTTAGTTCTTCCGATATTCGATCAATTTGATTTTTTACAGGTATGATATACATGACAAATTCTAAAATGTGAACGGTTCGAATCATCAAAATTGGACCCAAAAGTAGACCCAATAGCCCATCAAATAGAGAGTCAAGTAGGGAAGTCAATGAGGGAATTCTTGCTCCCTCCAAAGAGTCAATGCTTCATAACGATTTCAGGTCCGATTATTTCAAAAACGTGAATATGTCATTTTAAAATTAGTTTATTAACAAATCAACTAACTAATTATATTTACAATAACAATAATTCACAAATTTCATATCATTGTAAAATATTACAATTGGTCATTGCTTAACTCGTTTAGTTGCACTAATAATTTTTTATTTTTTAACAATACCCAGAGAAACTTGAAATCGTAATTACAAAGCTACTTCTTTGTCCACAAATAATCTTATTAAGCTTATTACAAAATTTCAATGTCCCTTTTCATCATGTACAAATTGAATCAATTAATAAGATGAGGTTTGTTTTTAAGCCAATTCAAATTTGTATATTACTAAAGAACGAAGCAAATAATTTACAATGTTTAGGAGAACGACATCAAATTAAATAAAAATAAACACAACAATGCATATAACCCTTCTGACAATAGCATTAATGGACTAAGTAGACTCTTTTGACAATAGCATTATCCACAAATAGATTTATTGGAGGTCATATAAACAACCGTAACGACCCCTCCTCATATGCTATTCTTAATTCGCAAGATGAGAAATGTTAGGGATCATAAAAAAAATTTTATAAAAATGATCATAAAAGATTTGTGACTGTTAGATTATCTTGATTAGTGTGTGGTGCTTTATTTTAAGTGTAATCCAAATGTCACAAATCTTTCATGATCATTTTCATGAAAGACTTTTCATGATACCTAACATTGTTGTTTGCAAGATATCCTACCTCTGCTTCAAATTATTTATTTGACATAAAAAATAAAATTTAAAATATATATATATATATATATTATCATGTCAACATCAATTTTTTCCCCACAAATTATATGAATTTTAAGAGATCTTTTAAATGGTGAAAAAAAATTTAAATTTTAGTATGAGAATACATTATTTTTAAATTTTTATTTTTTATATCAGACAAATAATTTGAGACAAAGAAAGTGGCAAAGGTCATGAGATTAGTAAAGACTTAAAGATAAAATCCGAAGTCTCCACTTTGAATCACCTTAAAAAGCTATTGGAGGTTTGCATGATCATTAACTTTAGGATTTCGAAAATAGTCAAGGTGCACGCAATTTGATCAGAATACTCGATTATATAAAATAAAATAATTTTTTTTCGATATATTACCTATATTCTACAATAATACTATACACTAAAAATATATATATACAACTTAAAATGTAAGGTTTATATATCATCATAGTCCATATAATTGCGGCTCTTATGAGGCCAAATTTAAATTTACACCACAAATTTAAATTTTGATTATCCTATAATAGCAACCAGCTATCAAGGAGCATGTGAAGTCCAAGCAGAAGCAGTGAACAAACTAGCATCCTTCCACCCTAGCCTAAGTGCCCCATCTCCTTGGACAAGGCTATACCCTTGAACATGAGGGAACATATTCAGTATAAGCTGTGCTTGAGCCATTGAATTCCCACTCATTGGTACTTGCATGAAGCAATTCCTTGCAAGTTCACTCCTCCAATTCCTATACTTGTCCTCTTCACTCCGAGCCAGTCCTCCTATTGCCAATATGTTGTTAATCTCCTTGTAGAGTAGGCAGTGCTCGACGCCATGGCGACTTTGATCATCGCTAGGCAAAAAAGCTCCAAGAGAGTCGAAAACGGTGGAGTAATAATGAAGAGACCCAACAAACCGGTCTAGAAAAGAGCCTCCATGAGCTGCCATGTCTTGCTCCACCAATGTGATCACTCTTGGAGCCAACCCTTGGAGGAGTCTCATCGTCTTCCAATTAGGTCTAGTGGCATCGTATAGTGAGTGTTGTAGCCAGTGCACCGCTATGGCCTCTCCATCGCGGATTTGCAACATTGACATGTCAAGATCACCAAATTTCTTGGCAATTGGGTGGAATTCAAATGACATGCCAAGCCTCCTAGCGAAATTCGAAAGTTGCTTTCCTGTTTCAATCAAGAGCTCTATTGAAGCCCCCATACCGGTCATTCTCACATGTGGTGGACCCTCTAAATGCGTGGCAAGGATGTGAAACAGTGCCAGCCATTGAAGGCCTTGCATGATGTCAAGGTCAATGATGTGAACCCTAGACCAGCCACGGAACGCCTCAAGGATGGCCTGGTTGGAGGTGAAGTGTGCAAATTTGATAAAAGGGGAAATATTGTTGAAGACTTGGAAAGAACAATGAATGCTTTTGTGATTGATCAAGGGGCTACAAATCCCTAGCCATGAATTGATAACCCTACTAGCCATGGATTTAGAGAAACAAGACACAACCCTTTCAGCACAAGAAGGTCCATAAGGTGAGGCCATTTGGGTTAGCTCAAGCAACATTCTGTGAGCTTCACCAAGATTGTCAACTGATATAGCCACTGCACACTCCAAAAGAAGTGTGAGTAAGCTCAAACCATGCTCATCTAACCTACTCAAACCCTTAGACCCACCTCCATTAATCTCAGTGAACTTAGTTTGATCTCCAAAATAATTGCACCACTGAAGTTGGTCCCCGGCACCATCGAAGTGGCTTCTTGTCCCTGTAGTTTTCGTTGGCCTCAAGGCAGTGTTGTCCTCATCATACACCATTGTTGTGTCAGTTTGGAAGCTCTCATCAGTGCCGGATTCAGGTAAGTCTTCGATGAGCTGCTTTGTGACATGCTCCACCCACATGGAGAGTTCATTCTTCTCCAAGTTGGTGGTGCAGTTGTTTTGAACAGCTGATCTCAGACCGGGGTTAGAATTAATCCCGGTGTACTCAAGATTAGTGTAGTCCCATTGTTCTTGAGGTTGGATTAAATCAACCCCGTGAACTACTTGAAACTTTCCTTTCATCAAGGTGTCAAAACAGACTTAGATTAGATGTGTGTGTTGGTGTATGTGTGTGAGAGAAAAAAGAGAATGGAGAGGGAGAATGAATAAGGTTGTAGAGGGAGGTTATGAAAGAAGTGTTGGAGAAAAATGGTTGAATAAGAAATTGCCTCATAAATGTGTATATAACTCACACATTTAAGGCTCATCAGTTTTACAAAATTGATTGGGCAGTTTTGCCAGCATTAGTTGCCAGCCTTGATGGCTAGAGGCTCCTCCCCTCTCCCCTATGGTGTATAAAAGGAGGCCCTATTCCTTGAAAAGAAATATAGAATTTTTCCTTGACATCCATACACTGTCAGTCTACTTCTCCTATAATTTTCTTCCTGAGAGAGAGTGCTGCCGTTGTCCGTTCGCTAAGCTAATCAGAAGGTGCTTCTGTTGTAGCTGGTAAAAACCGTTGTATCCTGGGAAGTAGACGCCGGCATACCTCCAACACCCAACGGTGAGGCGGCGAATCTATTTTAAGAAGACTGTGGTATCACACAGGCTTCGGTTTGCTTCTTTTAACCATTTTATATTTTATCTGTATTTTATTCAGCATGTTATTTTTCCTGGGATTGAAGGTTTGTTTTGTTCATCTCATAATTTTGCGATATGCAATGTGAAATTATGTAATGTGAGTAGTTTTTCCCAACAAGCTTAAAATAGATTCAACGTTTATCATAGAATTAGATTAATAGATTCATAGGTGTGTGTAATAATTTTGCATGTAATTGGCCACTGGTAGTACTAGCGAGTTAATTGGTTTATTAGATGCATGTACACAGGGTTAAGCTTTTGATTTTGCCATTTTGTGTATGCTACTGTTTGGTCTTCCCATGGCATGGAATAGGCCACTGTTATCAATAGGGAAGAAGAGTTCCATTTGTGCAACGTTAATTCACTATATTTTCTAATTAATTTATTAATTTATGGTGTACCGGTTCATGCCTTGTATTTCTAGATTTACATGCTTCTAGTTTACAATATAAATTACATGTTCATTCGGGTTTAATTTTTAGTGTAATTTACATTTCTAGCATATTTATTAGGTAGTAAATTTTCATGTAACTTGTACTTATTAATCTTTAATTTAGGTGTGGAGTTGTAAAGTTTATAACTTGCCTATATTTAAATTCATGTTAATTTCTCTAGAATTATTTGCATGTTAATCATGTCATTTGCACTTCTTGCCTAGTAATGAGATTTAAGTATTTAGGAGTTATAAAATGTTTGTAACTTGCCTCAATTAATTACATGTTTAGTGTACCATAAGTTCATATATAACCTTTACCAATTTAAAATATGGTTTAATTATATTTAATTTAGGTTTGTAACTTATATAGTTAATTACATGTTTATTATGTAATTAATTTTTTTTACAGTTTTTTTTAAGTTTAAATTCTAGATGTGTAACTTAAGGGTTGGTTTTAATCTTTACTTACAGTTATTTATTAGTTTGTTTGTTAGTACCCTCCCCTTCAATCACTACTTTGCCAAAAGCAAAGAAAAGCTGAGGGAGGTTTTGTTGTATTTTGCTTCTAACTCTTTATTGCAGGAATACCTATGGAAATGGGAAAAAGGATTAATTTGGACTAAATATTTGAAGCAATTGTTTGCTTGAGTATTCATTTGTGGTTATTCACCAATATGTAAAGCACGTTTTATTTGCTTGTAATTATTGTAGCAATTTTGTTGTAATTGCTTGTACAGTTTGGAACTTGGTGTGTTTAACCTAGTTCATCCCTTGGAAAATTTAATTCTTAAAGTTGTTTCCCATGTGTAGACGCGCCCGCGTGGGCCCTCGCTACAGTTCGGACTCGATTTGTGTCTCGGTTCTTAATCTGAACCAAAGAGTCCAAATCCGGCAAATCGTTTTGAGAAACAGATTTTTGAAAAGAAGTGCCAAACATGGACTGCTTTGCCAGATACAGAGTCGTCACCTAAATATTTTATTTTTGGAGAATTTAGGAAACCCTGACTCGGTGCCAACGGCCATGTGTCCATCATCACCAAAGTTGCCTCAGCTCGGGAACTTGGGTACGATTGAAGAAGGTCAGCTATGAGCACCCCCTCTCACCCGATCCAAAGATCGGCCTCTACTAATCGTGATATCCGTTTTTGAAAACGTTATGTGTTCTTATCCCGATTATTAGCCTAGAATTACTATGTTATGCGCACAGCACAAAAGTATAGACTAGATTGCCTAATTTGGGAATAAGCATTGCATATCCGTTTATTTTGGAAAAATGTTTTGGAATTTGCTACTCGCAAGTAGGCTAAAACACGGATTTCAATGAGCTATTCCAACTCAGACAATCTAACCTTCACCCACAGGCATTCAAGCAGTTTATATCACATAAGCAGCTAGCCTCATGGTAATCATGCTATCATGGCAACACTCACACATATGCAAGAATGCTAAAGCATAAATGCTTACATCGTACTCCGTGCCAAAACAAAGAAATTGTTAGCAATCAATGCATGATCCAAGTCCATGTTTGAATGTCTAATGCAACGCATACGGAATGTCACTAGAGTAGGCTCGGCTAGTCTATGAATAACATGTGAAAATGCACAAGTAGCATGTATTCAAGTTAGATTTGAAATACTAATGCAGTTAGCATGATGCGCCGAGCCCGGTGCATGCAATACTGATGAATGATGCACGCATGCATAGCATAAGGTATGCTAAATTAAACATGACCTATTACTAACCATCAAAGCAGGTAAGTAAAAGGGAGAAAGAAATGGAGGTTTGAAGACATGCACACACTCACCCACACTTATTACAAATTCGCCCTCGCTCGGAGGGACCAAAAGAATAATACAATTCAAATAATGAATTAACTATCCTAGCTAATTAATTATTACAGACCAACTAAATTAATTAAACAAATTAATTAATTTAAGAAAGCAAGAAAAAAGGGCCTCGAGAAGAGGGCTCAATGCACGTGCGCTCAGGTCTTGCTCGGAAGTCCACTGTCATGCACAAACTGCCTCTGTTTTCCCTGCTCTGCTTCTCTGAAGACTGCCAAAGTCTCAGGATGTGCTCACTGGATGTTGGGGAATGCCACCGGCTGGAGGGAATCATCACCGGCTGTGATTTGGTGTTGATCGGCCAAAAATGAATCCATCGGCCACAGATGGATTGCCGGTCGGCACTCTGTGCAGTCGATCGGCAAAAAGTTCCTGCAGAATCTGTTTGACAGCAGCAGAGGACAGAGCTTTGCATGGCAATGCAATTCAAGCAATATATGCACCAACCGTATCCCTTATCATGTTTATGACTCAAAGGGACATGGTCCTTGGTTCTCGGACCATTAATTGCGCATTTCAATGCGTGATAGCCCAAGAGACCAATTTATGCATGTTGATTTCAAATACAATGCAAACCAACAAACAAGTGAGGAGCTCAACCTCAATCATGGATAATCAAGAGGCAAAGCATGCATGCAATGCAACCTAAGCATGTTAACTAGGCATGCAACATGGTAATGCAAACAAGCATACAAGGCATGTGACAACTATGCTAGTTACTTCAAGCATGCAAGTATGCAAAGCATGCAACATGTTAGGTAATTCCAACTAAGAGAAATGCATGCCAAATGCAAAGTCACTTAGACATGCCACAACATGTGATAAGCCAAGCATGCAATCAACACACAAGGTAAGCATGTCACAACATGCAAGAATGGACTTAGACTAATTTAGGCAGCCCTCAAACTAACCTAAAACAGTGGCCAAAGTGCTTAAGGCTCACCAAAGAGGCATTGGACTACACTTATCAAGACCAAACGTGGCATGATTCAAGCAACTAAAATCAGGGTTTTAGTATGCCAAAATGAACCTCAAAAACCACTTAGATGATATCAAAATGACTTACACACGGAAGCATGCACAAATGCACTTTTAAGGAGCATGAAACACAAACTCTTGAAACATCAAAGAGTCATGAAATGCAAGTATACAAGCAAGCTAAGTAGACTGAAATGACATGGAAAATGGTCCCAACCCACTAAATCAAAGCAAGTAATGCATTCTATACACTCACACCCTTAAGGCCAACAAGCCAAAATGCAAAGGGGCTATACAATGCATGCCAAATTCGACCCAAACAACCAAGGGCAGACCTTAATCATGGCAAAATAAACATGAAAGCTTCACAAAGCCAAGCCTAAAACATGCTAGAACAATGGTTTACAACCTAAGGCACGTTAAGGCAACAAAATGGCATTACAAGGCATATATGCTAAGCAAGTATGGTGTACCAAAACCAACTAAAAAACAGAGTCATATTATGACATAATAAGCACAAAAATCAGCTAAGGCATGGTCAACATGAACCTAAACTAGGTGCTCCATCAAGAGGCAAAAATGGTCCTTTTCAAAGACAACAAGGAGAGGGGGTGGCCCTCTCCTTCTTGGGACCTCAAGGCACCATTCTCACCTCTGAAATCCCTCAAGATTTCAGTGGTGAGGAGGCCCAAACACCAAGGTCTCGGAGCTCACCAAAAATGGCACAAAATGGAGCCTTACAAGGCTTAAGAGGGGTCAAACAACCCCAAATCACAAAACACTCTAAACAAACTATTTAGAGGGCCTAAAAACAGAAATTTTTATGTTATACACAAAGCTCAAAAACAGTTGCAAGGTAAGATAAAAGGCTATGCAAGAAAGGGGTAAAAAGGGGCAAAGTTGTTACCCTTGAAGACTTTCTTCACAAATGAAGTTCCAGCAGCTTCTTCAGCTCCAAACCAGCTCCAAGAACTCCAAGAACACTCCTTTGGCCCTCAATAACCAAGAAAAGGTGTAATGGTGGGTGTTTGTGTGCAAAAGTAAGACCAAACACACACTAAACTAACAAGAGAGGGAAATATAGAGATGGAATAGTTACAAATTCCTAACCCTAATGTCAAAGCTCTCTAAAAATGTTGTCTAACTCTAAATCCAAGAGAGGAGACTCTCTCTTATAGAGCAACTCCCTCTTGTAAGGCTTCCAAAACAAGCCATCCAAGAGGGAAATCCCTCCATACATGTGTATGGAGGGGAGCAGAGTGGGTGCCAGCTATCACAGCTGGCACAAAATATCTACTAAAAGTAGATGAACAGTGATCGGCCATTCAAAATTGCCATTTTGGCAAAATAAATGGCCGACCGGCGACAAAGAGTGCCGACCGGCAATATACATTGCCGATGGAACAAAATCACTGGCCGGTGGCCTCAAGCCATGGCCGGTGATGTGTGGGGATGCCTCACAAGGCATTCACTGCCCCTTCAAGGCAAAACACAAGTGTTTGGTGCAAAACCAGACACAAAACAGTCGAGTCGAGAGGTTCCGAGGCAAGGCGCATAGCCGAGACCTCCGGGAACTCAAGACGAACACGAACATGAACATGGATGATCACCGAGTGTTCGAGCGGTGACGTCCAAGTCTTGAGGACGGTCAAAAATGGGGTGTCTACACCATGGACTAGGAGTCAACATGCTCTTGAAAGTTTTGTCTAAGATAAACTGGGTTGTAAGTGGGACCGGTGTGACTCCTCCAGTCTTCCTGGAAACTTTCCTGACCATGTTCGATTCTAGGTTGCGTGGTGAGATTAGTTTTGAATTAAATTTCCAATTGTGTGATTTTCTAGTGTTAAGTTTGATTTCTGGAAATACAGAATAGTGAAAATTCTGCTGTAATTTTTCAGAAATGGCAACTGTCTCTGATGCTGCTACTGCGGCTGCTAATGTTAGTGGGGATCCAAACCCCGGGGCGACTGGCTTGCCAACCCCTGCTGTGACCTCTGTGGTCAATCCTCCTGTTGTTACTTCGGCTGTTCCGGGAGGACCGCTCAATCATCACAAGCGCCCGGAGAAGTTCACGGGAGTGAATTTCAAGAGATGACAGTAGAAGATACTGTTTTATTTGACTACTCGAAGCCTTGCGAGGTTTCTGAGTGAAGATGTACCAGCCGTAGAGGAGAATGAGCTAGATAAACAAAAGCTCATGGCTCTGGACGCTTGGAAACAAGCAGACTTCTTATGCCGAAATTACATTCTGAACGGCTTGGCGGATCCGCTTTTCAACATGTTCTATGCCAAGAAATTGGCTAAGGAGCTGTGGGATGCCTTGGACAAAAAGTACAAGACCGAGAATGCTGGGGTAAAGAAATTTATCGTCGGCCGGTTCCTGGACTTCAAGATGGTGGACTCTAAAACTGTCCTGAGTCAAGTCCAAGAGTTCCAAGTGATTCTGCACGAGATACATGCAGAAGGGATGATCATAAGTGAGTCATTCCAGGCAGCTGCTTTGATTGAGAAGCTGCCTAACGGCTGGAAAGACTTCAAGAACTACTTGAAGCACAAACGAAATGAGATGACAGTCGAAGAGCTCGTTGTCAGGCTCCGGATTGAAGAGGACAACAGGAAGAAAGGAGGGAGTACCTCCACTGTCAAAGCCAACATGTTTGAGCATGGCGAGTCCTCGGGGGCGAGGAAAAAACCACCGACAGGCAAAAGCTCAAAGTTGGGGGCTAGAGGAGGAATCTCCAAAAGGCCAGCCTACAAGCCAAAGGAGCCTACTTTTAGGTTCGATGGCAAATGCTTCAACTGTGGAAGTGACGGGCATCGGGCAGTTGATTGTCTGAAGAAGAAGCCCTACAGGAAAAACCCTCCCCAACACAAAAATCGGGCACATATGGCTGAAATGGAGGAATTGTCACACGATATGGACGACATGCATCTGTCAACCGTCGTGTCAGAAGTGAACATGGTGGGGTCAAACCCGAGGGAGTAGTGGTGGACACTGGGGCCACTCGCCATATTTGTGCAGAGAAGAGAATGTTCACAACTTTTGAACCGGTTTCAAACGGGGAGAAGTTGTTTATGGGAAACTCTGCAACCTCAGCTGTTGAGGGTAAAGGCAAGGTGATCCTAAAGATGACTTTAGGAAAAGAATTGACTTTGAACGATGTCCTTTTTGTGCCGGACATTCGTAAGAACCTTGTCTCGGGGTCTCTCCTAAGCAAGCATGGCTTCCGCATGGTGTTTGAATCAGACAAGGTCGTGTTGACCAAGGGCGGGGTCTATGTGGGGAAGGAATATATGTCAGGTGGTATGTTTAAATTGAATGTAATGACACTTATCCCTAAGATTAATGAGAAAGCTTCTTCTTTTGCTTATATGCTTGAGTCCCCTAATTTATGGCATGGTAGATTGGGTCATGTAAATTTTGACTCTTTACGTAGATTAATCAAGTTAGATCACATAACATCTTTCAAGATTAATCCACAACACAAGTGTGAAACTTGTGTAGAAGCAAAATTGACAAGGTCTTCTTTTCATTCTATTGAAAGAAGTACCCAGCCTTTGGGTTTAGTGCATAGTGATGTGTGTGACTTGAAAGTTGTACAATCACGTGGTGGCAACAAGTACTTCTTCACTTTTGTTGATGATTGTACTAAATACTGTTATGTGTATTTGCTTAAAAGCAAAGACGAGGCTATTGATAAATTTATTCTTTTTAAGAATGAAGTTGAGAATCAATTAAGCCGGAAAATCAAGGCATTGAGAAGTGATCGTGGTGGTGAGTATGAATCCCCGTTTGCCGAGACTTGTGCTCAATTTGGGATTATTCACCAAACCACAGTGCCTTATTCGCCTCAGTCAAATGGTGTTGTTGAGCGGAAGAACAGGACGCTAAAAGACATGATGAATGCAATGTTGATAAGTTCTGGGTTGCCACAGAACTTATGGGGGGAAGCAATTCTCTCCGTGAATTATATTCGTAATAGAATACCACGAAAGAAAGTGGACAAGACTCCATATGAGTTGTGGAAAGGTCACAAGCCTTCATATAAATACCTACGAATGTGGGGGTGTCTTGCAAAAGTGGCGGTACCTATACCCAAGCGGGTTAGGATAGGTCCGAAAATCGTGGACTGTATATTTATTGGTTATGCACAAGAAAGTAGTGCATATAGATTTCTTGTGCACAAGCCTGATAGTTCAGATATACACAAGAATACTATCATGGAATCTAGAAGTGCATCTTTCTTTGAAGATATATTTCTGTATCGTCCCCAAGACAGGGTTCCGAGTTCCATAAAAGAAATAGTAGATGATCACGATGACGATCACATAGATGATCACATGGATGATCAAACAGCTGATCAAATAACTGATCAAGCTGATGAAGTAGATGAGCCAAGAAGGAGTAAAAGGGCTAGAACCACAAAGTCTTTTGGTCCAGACTTCTTGACTTATATGTTAGAGGGAGAACCTCGAACGTTCCATGAAGCTGTGACTTCACCTGAAAGTCCTTTATGGAAAGAAGCAATTAAGAGTGAGATCGACTCCATCTTACAGAACCATACTTGGGAGTTGGTTGATCTACCCCCAGGCAGTAAGGCCTTGGGGAGTAAGTGGATCTTTCGAAGAAAGATGAAAGCGGATGGGTCAATTGACAAATATAAAGCTCGGCTAGTTATCAAAGGATACAGACAGCGAGAAGGCCTGGATTACTTTGATACGTATTCACCTGTGACAAGGATTACTTCCATTCACATGGTGATTGCAATAGCAGCTTTACATGGTTTAGAAATACATCAAATGGATGTAAAGACAGCTTTCTTAAATAGAGATTTAGATGAAGAAATCTACATGGAGCAACCCGAGGGGTTTTCAGCTCCTGGACAAAGTAAGAAAGTCTGTAAGCTTGTCAAGGCATTGTATGGTTTGAAGCAAGCTCCCAAACAATGGCATAAGAAGTTTGACAATGCTATGTTGTCAAATGGGTTTCGAATCAATGAGTGTGATAAGCGCGTATATGCTAAAGACACTGACAAAGGTTATGTCATTTTGTGTCTATACGTTGATGACATACTCATTGTTGGTAGCAATGATGAAATGATTAAAGCTACCAAAAGATTGTTAAACTCTAAGTTTGACATGAAGGATATGGGCCTTGCAGATGTCATTCTGGGTGTTAAGATCACCAGAACATTTGGTGGTATTGTACTTTCTCAAGCTCATTATGTTAATAAGAAACTTGAGAAATTTGGAAAGTCAGATACAAGTATGTTTAGGACACCGGTAGACTTAAGTCTATATTTGACCAAGAATAATGGTGAGAGTGTCTCTCAACTAGAATATTCTCGGGTCATTTGGAGTTTGATGTATCTGATGAGTTGTACAAGGCCGGATATCGCCTACGCTGTTAGTAGGCTAAGTAGATACACGAGTAATCCTAATGCTACTCATTGGAAGGGCATTATGCGGGTGTTGGGGTATATTCGTTACACCCTGGATTATGGGCTGCATTATACCAGATACCCAGCGGTACTAGAAGGGTATAGTGACGCAAATTGGATATCTGATATAAAAGATTCCAAATCCACTAGTGGTTATGTGTTTACCTTCGGAGGGGCAGCCGTGTCTTGGAAATCTGCCAAGCTAATGTGTATCTCGAGATCAACGATGGAATCTGAGTTTATTGCTTTAGATAAAGCAACTGAAGAAGCTGAATGGCTTCGCCAGTTTGTTGAGGATATTCCACGTTGGCCGAAACCTGTGCCAGCTATTAGTATTCATTGCGATAGCCAATCAGCGATTGGTCGGGCACAGAGTAATATGTATAATGAAAAGTCTAGACATATCCGTCATAGACATAATTCCATACGACAACTACTCTCAAATGGAATTGTCTCTCTAGACTATGTCAAGTCTAAGGACAACATTGCGGATCCGCTAACCAAAAGGTTAACTCGAGAGTTAGTAGAAAAGTCGTCAAGAGGAATGGGGTTAAGGCCTTTAGTAAAGGTTACCGGAATGGAAAACCCAACCTAGTTGACTGGAGATCCCAAGATCTAGGTTCAAAGGGACAACCTAACTTCGTGTAACGGGTGAGTCACTGAAGAGGTAAATCCTCTTGCCCATTCCTTTATATAGTGATGCCCTGTGAGGGTGGAAGGTTAAGCTAATGCTTTTAATGACCTTAGTGATGTGGTATAATGAAATACCGTATCTAGGTCACCTATGTGAGTGCAAAGTGGGGCCGCTTCTTTAAGAATTGCCAAGACCGAATTCTTTAAAAACACTTACAGAACCAGGCTAGTGTTCCAGGGCCATACCGGACACACCAGTGAGAACAAGAACAATGGTTAGACTAACTCCTGTGTGTGGTCTATTGTCTCGGTTTACATAAACGTCAGAACAGTTCAAGACATCACGTTCACTGGTCAGCCAGTAAATCCGATAGGCTTTCACTATGAAAGGTTCAAGGCCAACAGCTACCTTTTCTGATGCAGGGTTAGTCTAGGTGCTCTCTCTCTTTCCGAGTCTTTGTTGATAAACGTTGAGCGTTTGCTGTATTCGGTCAATTTTTATTCATGTGGGGGATTGTTGGAGAAAAATGGTTGAATTAGAAATTGCCTCATAAATGTGTATATAACTCACACATTTAAGGCTCATCAGTTTTACAAAATTGATTGGGCAGTTTTGCTAGCATTAGTTGCCAGCCTTGATGGCTAGAGGCTCCTCCCCTCTCCCCCATGGTGTATAAAAGGAGGCTCTATTCCTTGAAAAGAAATATAGAATTTTTCCTTGACATCCATACACTGTCAGTCTACTTCTCCTATGATTTTCTTCCTGAAAGAGAGTGCTGCCGTTGTCCGTTCGCTAAGCTAATCAAAAGGTGCTTCTGTTGTAGCTAGTAAAAACCGTCGTATCCTGGGAAGTAGACGTCAGCGTACCTCCAGCACCCAACGGTGAGGCGACGAATCTATTTTAAGGAGACTGTGGTATCACACAGGCTTCGGTTTACTTCCTTTAACCATTTCATATTTTATCTGTATTTTATTCAGCATGTTATTTTTCCTAGGATTGATGGTTTGTTTTGTTCATCTCATAATTTTGTGATATGCAATGTGAAATTATGTAATGTGAGTAATTTTTCCCAACAAGAAGAGTGCTGGCCAGTTTTGGAGGTGAAGTTGGCATGGATGACCAAATTAAAATAGAACTTCTATACAAAATAACATTTTATTCATGAAGATGAGTTCTATTTATAAAAATGAGACTGCAATATTATTCACCTTATTTAGTTTCAATTTTCTAAAAATTGAGTTCTTTATTTTCTGTATTTTTTTTTTATTTTTAGTATTTTTTTAATATTTTAAGTAATTTTTTTACCTTAGATGTACCTAAAAAGTAAAATATTTTCTAAAAAAAATTTAAAAATCAATAAATACACAAGAATATGAAAATGTATTGAATTTTCATATATTTTGTTTTTTTTTTTTTTGAATTCTTGGTATTTAGTGAATTTTTTAAAGTTTTTTTTTCACAAATATTATACTTTTTAATTTTATTTATATTAAATGTATTAAAAATTAAAAAAAAATTGCTTAAAATATTTAAAAAATTCACTAAAAATTAAAAAAAAAACACGAAAAATAAAAAAATTCAATTTCAAAAAACTGAATACAGAAAATTAAAGGTCATTTTTTTTTTAAAATTTTATGTATGAATAAATTTTTTATATTAAGAAATGATAGCCAAAGAAATGGTCAATCAGAGTCACACCTGATAATTAAAAAGAAGATTTGTTTAGGTGGACTTGTTTATTCCAAGAGCTTGGCCGGCATAGTGAGACATATAGATGAAGATAAGTTGCTTATTGCCAAAATTACACATCACTCTGGTAGTGATTTCCACATTGTTTAATTACTAGTTTCCTTTTTCACGTAAACAAATCATGCAACCTGATGGACAATGATGGATTTAGGGGCGACTGTATTCTCAAAAATTTGAAAAATATAATATATTATATTAGAAATTTTAAAATAATTTAAAATTATAGGAGTTCGTACCCCCAAATTTTTTTTAGATAATTTCAAAATTATATAGAGGAACCCTCCAATTTTTTAAACTTTAGAATAACCCCCAAAGCCGTAATCCTGAATTTGTCCCTGCTAATGGGATGTTATGAGGTTTTCCAACAAACTCATCAAATAAAATTACAGAGAGATGAAACACCAACTAACCACCCACCGTAAAAGTGAGAGTTGCTATATATACATTGATTTCAATATATTTATTTATTTTGTTGTTGTTGTGAATATGCACTTCATCCTTGCCATGAGATCCATCGTAATCAAAAAATAATGACTGAGTTTCATTATTTTATGAATTACAACAATAAATTAAGATTTTAAAAATAACAATTTAGAGATAAAATCATTATTGGCGACGAAATATTTTATTTATCAAAAGTATCATTGTTGTATTTTTAGTGACAAAATTAGATATTTAGTGATGATTATTACTATTTTTTGGAAGCAAAATTTGTCTCAAAAAATA